>NC_035107.1:250595343-251795343 GCF_002204515.2 Aedes aegypti
CGCTAGACGGCTGTTTTTGGGATCTTGCCCAGGACGTTTCTTTGGACGCAGAGCTGGGAGTGTTCCGCAGGAAATGTATTACACCAACGGTCAACTTTAGGCCCAGGGAGCCAACAGCCAGGGAGAACTCTCTACGTTTTTATTACCGGAAAGCGGAATATATGTTGCAGATATACTTATAGTAAGTTTATGGTAAGTGACGACTGATCGAAAAAAACTTATTGACTTCAGAAATTCGATAATTACCTCATTTTATAATTATTCAAAAGCAAATAATAAGAAAAGTGCATGATGCTTATTCTCCAGAAGTTCTTTCAGGAATTTCTTAATAGGTTCCTTTAGGAATTCAACCAAGAATTCCACCAAGAGTTCTTTTATAAACATCAACATTCCACCATTAGTTCCGACAGGAATTCCTAAAGTAACGACTATAAAAATTCCTCCTGGAGCTCCACAACATAAAAATCAACCAGGAATTTCACAAGAAATTTTATCAGAAGTTTTTTTTTTGTAATTATTTTGGGAATTCTTCAAAGAGTTGCTCGAGAAATTTCATCAAGAGTTTTCTCAGGAATTCTTCCACAAGTTTTTTTTTCAGAAATTCTTCCAGGAGTTTGTTCAGGGGCTCTAACAAGTTTTCTCCCAGGAATTTCACAATTTCTCCTGGAGTTCCTTCAGGAATTTATATAGTAGTTCTTTCAGGATTTTTTCCTGAAATTACTCTAGAAATTCGCTCAGAGGTTTCCAGAAGTGGTCACCCAATTGCGGTCTACGGAACGCTAACGGCTCTTGCATGGTTTTGCACGTCGATTATGGATTTAAATGCGGCCACAACATTTATGATTTTGTGACACACAAGTTACAATTTGTATATATTCTTGTAGGTATGCCAGATTTTTAATTATTCTTTATATCTGGATGATTTCTCGGATCTGAAAAGCATATTTTGAAAGTCTACCTGGCTGATAATTCTTAACAGCCCTGAGAGCGAATTTTCGGGGGATTTCATAGACAGTTCTTGGTGTTTCTTCTATACCTGACAGGAGACTTGACAATTTATTGAAAACATTAGAGATTTCTTTCGATTTATCTTACCTGATAGCATTGAAGTTCTGCTGATGTTTTGTTTCTTCAAAAATAGATCTGAAGTAAAACCATAGGTTCAAGGTTTTGATGTAAAATCTGGTTTCTTTTTAAAGACAATGTTTCCTGGCGCTATAGGGTAGTATCTCCAGGAGAACTTCTTCTTCTTCTTGGCATTACATCATCACTGGGACAGAGGCTGCTTCTCAGCTAAGTGTTCTTATGAGCACTTCCACAGTTATTAACTGAGAGCTTTCTTTGCCAAAGTTGCCATTTTCGCATTCGTATATCGTGTGGCAGGTACGATGATACTCTATGCCCAGGGAAGTCAAGGAAATTTCCTTTACGAAATGATCCAGGACCGACCGGGAATCGAACCCAGACACCTTCAGCATGGCTTTGCTTTGTAACTGCGGACTAAGGAAGGCGCGGCTAAGGAAGGCCCCAGGAGTACCTTTAGAAATTCGTCCTCTAATTCCTCTAGGAACTCACCCAGGAGTTCATTTAAGATTTCCTCCTGGAGTTTCTTCGTGAAGTCCTACATCCAGCAAGAATTCTAAAAAAATAACTAAATTCCTCCAAGAGTTCCCTATAAGATTTCGTCAGGAGTTCCTCCAGGATATTTTTTTTGTATTTCTTTTATAAATTTTTCCAGGAGTTCCTTGAAAATTCTTCCAGGAGTTTATCCAGGAATCCCACTAGGGGTTCCACCAAGATTTCTTTCATAATTGCCATAGGAATTCCACCATAAATTCTTTAAGGGATACAGGAATTTCTAAAAAAATACTTTTAAAACTCATTCAGGAGTGCTTTGAGAAATACATCCAGGAATTCTTTCAGAAGTTCCTCTAGAAAATCCCCCCGGAGTTTCCTTTAGAATTATTTAAGGGGCTGCTCAAGGAGTTCTGTCAAGATTTTACCCAGGAATACCTCTGTTTTTTATCCCCGAGGTTCTCTGTAGGAGTACACCCAGGAATACCACCAGGAGTTTCTTCAGGAATAACTCTGAAAATTGTTTTGGGAGTTTCTAGAAATTTCTGCTCAAGTTCTTTCATATGTTTCTTCAGGAGTTCCTCCAGTAGTTCGTCCCAGAATTCCTCTAGGAGTTTCTTCAGGAATTTCTCCAGGAGTTTTTTTTTTAAGGATTCCTCCACGATTTCCTTCAAAACTCTTCAAGGAGTTACTTCAGAAGATGCTGTTGGAATTTTGGGTTCAATGAAAAAAAATGCTATTTTGTTTACACCGAAGTCATTAAGAGAAAAAAAAATTGGTTAAAAAGTTTTGCATTTAAAAGTTCCTATATCTATAAATACCATGACTAGAAACAGAAAATTAAATTCCTTCAAGAAATTCTCCAGGAATTTCACCCAAGATTTCCTCCAGATGTTCCTCCAAGAACCTCTACATGTATTCCTTCAGGAGTTCCTACTATAGGAAATTCCTGCCCAGTAATTTCATCAGTAGTTTCTTCAAGAGTCTCTCCAGGAGTTCCTTTAGAAATTCCTCCGGGAATACCTTCCATAGTGTCGTCAGAGTTCCTCCAGAAATTCGTCCAGGAGTTTCTCCGGAAATTCCTCCAGGAATTTCTCCATAGTTTCCTTCAGAAGCTCACCTACAAATTATACCAAGAGTTTTTTTTAGTAATTTCTCCGGGAACTACACTGAAAATTACTTTAGGATTTTCTAGAAATTCATCCAGGAGTTCCTCCAGTAATTTGTTTAGGAGTTTCTCCAAGAGTTCCTTTAAGAATTCGTCCCGGTGTTCCTTTAGAAGTTTTTGTGAAAGATACTGTTGTAATTCAACCCGGAATTCTATCAAGTTATTTTTTCATGAATTCCTACATGAATAAGTTCCTTCAGGAGTACATAAATTTTACCAGGAATTTCTTCAGAAATTCTTCCAGGAGTTTTTTTCGGAATTTATTTTGGAGTTCCCCCTGAATTTTTTATATGAATCCCTCCGGAATTCTTCCAGGAGATTCTCCTGGATTTTCGTCCGAAGATCTTCCAGGAATATCTTCAGGAGATTTCCCGAGAATTCTACCAAAGGTTCTTTCATTAATTCTTACAGTTCTTTCATAAATTCTTACAGGAATTCCTTCAGGAATTTAACCAGTAGTACCTTGAGAAATTACTAAAAAAAACTTTAAAAATTCCTTCAGGAGTTCCTTCAGAAATGTATGCAGGAATTCCTTTAAGAGTTTCTATGGCAATTATTCAAGAAGTTGCTCGAAGAATTCTTCCAGAAGGTTCTTCAGAAATTCCTCATATTTCTTCGGAAATTAGCTTTAGGAATTTCAACATGGATTCCTTTAGAGGTTCATCCAAGAATTACTCTAGAAATTCTTCTAATAGCTTCCAGGATTCATCCAGGAGTACTTCCAGAAATTCCGCTAAGAGTTCCTCCAGGAATTACTCCAGGAGTTTGTTCAGGAATTCCTCTAGGTATTTCCAGAGAATTTTCTCCAGATCTTTCGTTAGAAATTCCTCCAACTGGAATTTCTTCAGAATTTACTTTAGCAGTTCCCAGAAATTTATCCAGGAGTAGAAATTACTTCCGAAGTTCATCCGCAGACAGTTCCTTCAGAGATTCCTCCAGGAGTGTTTTTAGGAATTCCTATAGGAGTTCCTCCATTAGTTCTTTCCGGAATTTTTCCATGAGTTTCTTCAAGAGTCTTGTTTCACCAGAAATTCCCACAATTATTTTTCTTGGAGTTTTTTTTTTCTATGAATTTTTAGAATTGTTTAGAAGCCCCACGAGTTTTCGGGAATATTTTATTTCAAGTAGTTTCTCTGTTTCGTTCGGATTCGTCTCATATTTTTTAGAGATCTATCAGAAGGTTCATAAGAATTAAAAAAAAAAAAGATATTAAGAATTTTCTGACAATTCTTGTATCTTATTTTAAAAATTCTTGTGAAAATGCACTGAGATCTCTTAAAAATTACCATTAGAAACTTTTTCAAGATCTTTTACAGTTTTCTTCAACGGTTCATTGATTGATTGTGATTAGCTTTTACCTCTAACCTTTCCGGAAATTTCAGCGAGAATTTCTTTAGCTTAAGCTAATTTTTGAATTCCTGTTGAAGTTTATTCAGTAATGCTATAAGAATTTCTTCTGAACGTTTCCCCTGGAATCCATCTACTGTCTTCACAAAAACTCCTCCTCTATCCTTTTTCTTAAAATTTGTTAGGTACTTCCGAGAAGAAACCAAACAATCTGGATTGTTCTCGGTAATTTATTTGAAAATTATAAACATTTTTAAATCCGTTGTTTTTAGGATTAAACTCAACTATTATGGAGAATCACCTAGCAGTACGTCAGGAGAAATCTAAATCCGGAGATACGCCTATTATATATATGGCAAAAGGAATAAAAACATCAGGTAAATTCCTCACACAAAATCACTGTGTATATACAGCGTATGTCCTAGGGTTACAAAAATAATTTCTATTAGACACAATAATGACCATTATACATCTCACCGAAGTTAAGTAACGTTCAGACTGGAGCTGATATTACGTAATATAGGCTCTCTTGATATCAGAAACCTTACATCTAATTTTCAACTCCTTCCAGTGAAGTATGAACGTTTGATAACAATATAGCCTATATTACATAATATCAGCTCTAGTCGGAACTGGATGTTCTTCATGCTATGCCAAATGATAATTGGCCAAATGACCATTATGCCAAATAACCCTTGGTCCTTTAATTAATTATGCCGAATTACTTCTTGACATATGGACTCTCTACGGAAAATTTTGTCTATATTGTCAATATGACAAGACCGAAAGAAGGGTACATTACTATGTTGTGCATAATTAAGTCATTTGTACATTTTTTAGATTTCACGTAATGAAGGATGTATCTTTTGAATGTGCAGAATAGTAATGGATACCTATTTATTTTGCCGAATTTACATAATACAGCTAATCGGTTCGAAGATACTACTACTAACGACATTTTTGTACTTGAAAACGACTGTTGAAATACAAATTTCAAAGTTTGAAAAATTGTAATAAATATTTTTAACTAGATAATTTTTTAATTTTGGAGTAGGTATAAAGTGTTCTGGGGAATTCTGGAGAACGGATTTCGGGGAATATTATAGAATGGTTTGTTTATTATCTTTATTTACGAGATTTTTAGCCCTGGGCTAGTTTATGTCGGGAGATGTTTGAACACCAATCAATTGATGTTATGATTCAAACATTAACTCGACATTTATGGGTCCTTTATCACTTTAAATCCTGTTAAATTGTAGTTATACAATTATGCTAGCTCTATGCAGATTGTTTAAATATGCATACTAGGGCGATTCAAAATTTAAAAAAGTTTAAAAATCCAATCTCCCATATCTTCCTTACAATCATTACCATAAAAATAGTGTGCTGTGAAATTTTCTGCTTTCTAGGCGGTGATTTGAAGGTGGCCCAAAGACGATGCATGTTTATATGGAAATTACTATGGAGAAAATTTGAAAAATATTCCAAACACTTAAGTACTGGAATGTAAGTTTAAATTTATCCCGTAGTGAAAGCTCTAAAACCAGATAAGCCCATTGCACGGTGATGTCATCAGAAAATTGCTCTCTTTCCTTCCATCGGGAAATCTGAAAACAACGGTGTCAAGTTTGACAGGCACTGGCACCATTGTTTTTAAGTTTTGTTGAATAGCGAAAAAGAAAGATGGAGGAAGGAATAACAATTATTAATAACTAGTGGTTCCGGCAAACTTCGTCTTGCCATCAAGTAGGCTGTTATAAAGTGTCATCTAATCAGGCATACAAAATGACACATAAGTGTTCTCCTGTTATCCCGATTATCCCGAATACTTTCCTATTTTTTCCTCGCGCGAACCCGGCCCATCCCTTGTCGAGTGCAACTGTGAAGAACTTACGTCGATGTGTTCATTCATTCTCAAGTCATTTCGTGACATGCAAACACCACTTCATTTTTATTTATATAGATAGATGAAAATGTCAAACTCCAAAGGATTTTCGCGTGACGCGTCTATCCTGACCGACAGGTTTGAAGAATGAGTTTCCACTATGGGATGTAAGTTTGTACTTGGGGCCGTCCATACGTTGTTTAAACCCATTTTTTTAAGTGTGAGCGGGGTACTTGAACATGAGCTGATACTGGTGCATTGATTGTATCTGCAATAATTTCAAAATTATCTAAATCTAAAATTGTATCTGCAACAATTTATAAACGATGAAACTGTTTCTAGAATTTCTAAAATTCACTAAGGCTGGAGGATTTGTGGCAAAAGCGAATTTGTTGAAGTCTTTGCATCTAAGAATTGCTTAAAAACAAACAAAAAATTATATTTTGAATATTTACGTTCTTTCAAACTATTTGAATAGAACTTCCGTTTAACATAACAATAACTACTTACTCGAATATTATTATCTTTATTATCGATACTTTCAGCTGTTGGCTGGTTCGTCTCCGAAATAATGAAGAATACAAAAATCCTAGATATGTATATGCTAATTCAATATTTTTTCTTTTTTAGATCGGGTACGAAAACATGAACGAGCTATATGAATTGTTTGCTTGTTTGTTTCTATTGTTTGCTGAGGGAATCTACACGTATTGGAGTACCTTGAGGCTTGTATTATATCTGTCCACTGCGTTCATTCATCATTTGAATGGTTCCAATTGGTTAATGCAATAAATAAAATGTATTAAATGACGAGTAAATCTGTATTGAATTTTTCTTGAGAAACATTTCATCTTTTTACCGTCAAACTCTCTTCAATGGTTGATTAAATTGCTTTTATCAATTTCTAAAATCATAATACTCAATAACTCACTCTGCATGGCTAGAACTCGATTCTAAACCATACACACGATTTAAGATCGTAAAAGAATAAAAAAGCAATTTAATCAATCATTGAACAGAATTTGTAATCGCTTTTGTTCTTTTGAATCGCTTAAATTACATAGGTATCATATCACATCGCGTCGATTACATCGTCAAAAATATTACATCGTAAAAATTACATCGGTCGCATTTATTACACCAATAGCCGGCGAGTACGTCGGGCTGTGTAATATAACACGACCGAGGGAATGACTTGGTTGCAGCGGTTTCGATGTAATATTCAACAACTTTTTTTGCTGTGATGGCTTTTAGGGCGAGATCAGAAGTTATGCGAGATTTATTTATTTATTTATTCGTAATTATTTCAACGGATCTTTGTGATCTAATTGAAAATTGGGGTGGATAAATGAGTATTTCACTAGAAGGCAGCAACACTTATTAAACGAATGGAACAAATCATAACAATTATCACAAGGTAAGTACCAACAATCAATATGAAACTAGCGATTTTTTCGGGAGAACGGTTTGTAGAGTGTGAACGACCCCGGTACCCACGCTGTGATTTGACGTTTTTACAGTTCACGCATTTTTTCTTCGACCCTTTTCCTCGGGTTGTTTTTGTTTTGTTGCAGTTTGTTTTTTGCTCAAACGTAACAAACGAGCTGCTCTTATTTGGATAGCGTGAGAGACGAAAACCTATACATTTCTGAACACCGCGAAATAAATTCTTTTCAGCTCACTCTACGGCGCAATCTGGAGCAAACCCTCAAGCAGAAAACCCTGGACAGCGAAGTTCATCAAACCGTTCTGACGATAGCGCAGGATCTGGCAGAACACACCTCAGCAGCTGATCCTTGCTGAGAAGTGACGACAACAAAGAAACAGTCTAGCAACTCCACGAACAGAATCGCCCTCACTATGTTCCTGGAGATACTATCTACTCCATCGTCGCCGCTATCCATCACAAGTGGTTCTCGAAGAAAGCAACTTCTCGCCACCGTCCCCTAATCTGACCAACCAGGACCTGCTCTACGTGTAGATCAAAAAGATTCACGCAATCTTTGATGTTTTCGACGAACTGGTGGAGTCTCCACCGTGGAGATCAATACAATCACCATAATCGTTCTCCAAGAAAACACAATTCCGCTAGTGGAAATTGTTTGCCGTGAGATACGTATGAGTACGTTCCGTGGATGGCTTCCTGCGGGCGGATGGGATTGAAGGACGTCCTCTTGGACATTATCAGCAACATGCTGAAGGTGCAGCAGGAGAGCGACGAACCGGAGTTCAAGCACATGACGGACCTGGTTCACTTTGTGCTGGAAGGGCGCAAGTGGTAGCTCGAAAGCGTCCTGGACGAGTCCAAGCGAACCGTGCAGTTCGACTCGATATTTCCGCTAGGTAAGTGACGGTTGTTGATCGATTAAAAGGATTAATAATCTTTGACCCCTCTCAATCACATGATAAATTTTTGTATTGGAAAAAAGAAAATTTGACAAAGTAAACCGTATCCAGTTTAAGCAGTTAGTTTGCTGCTTAAACCTGCAAAAAATGTTGAATTCTAATTTTACCTGAGATCCATATGACCCACACTCAGGCAAATGGACTATCGATAAACATAGGAACCCCTTATGAAAATTCGCCACAAGGAATTGGGTTGAAATTCATAAATTTGCCTTATGAAACCGAAATTTGAAAACAAAAATAGTTTTCGCGGCAACCTGGAATCGAACCAAGGACCTTGCTATCGATAGACTCGTACGTACACCCCGCGCCTATCGACGCCTTGGTGTGGAGTGATGCTAAAACGATACATAAAGCGTTCGTACTGCGATAATCGTTCCATCTTTCATAAGGCAAAAAGTATGAATTTCGATAGTCCAGTTCGCTGCGTGCAGATATGGAATTTCAGGGCTGGTAGCAGGTCTCTCTTGATACGTGGTAACTTATATTAATGCACGTCTCTAAATTAAATAAAAGCTCTCTAATGTATGTTTTGTTCTCTTTAAAAATAATCCTAGTAAATCATTCTAGAAGTTCTAAAGATTTTTATGACACAGGTCTCTTCAGAAACTTCACCTTGGGACAAAGTATATCGTGTATCGTGGTCCTTGTCATATCCAATCGCCTCTCCTCCTATATATGATGAAGTTTTTCATGACTTTCTCTTCCTGTTTTAGCTGGAGCTATTACTATATTATTAACAAACCGAAATATAAATATATCTTTTTTTGACCCAATTGGAGGAGGAGACCCTATTTTATACCAACACTTCCCTACAAACATTTTCACGGAATAAGAGTTGAAACAACCACTCTCAAACATATATCAGCTGAATAAACAGTTATTCAGCTAATGTTAGTTGGGTTATTTTGATTCTTTGGACACCCAGAAGTTTATGTTTTAATTTTACCTGGGTTTGGAATAATTTCTCATATTATTACTCAAGAAAGTGGAAAATGGAAACATTTGGAACTTTAGGAATAATTTATGCTATATTAACAATTGGATTATTAGCACTTTTTGCTTAAAGCCGCGTCATAATTCATATGGCATAGACGCAATAATATCTCGGATGTGATCCAACGGACATTCTGCGTCATTGATAGAATTGGTGCCCATTTCAAATAATTAATCTATTCGAAGTGGATATCAATACTATTGGTGACGATCAGTTTGCCTTGCTAACCAGAATGATCCGTAGCCACGCTAGACACATGAATGAATGAATGAATTGTCTTTATTAACGAGACTTTCACGTTAGACACATCGTTATCATGTACGACGTAGGGAATATTGCTCTGAGGGAAATGACTAGTAGATTCACTGAGTAGAAATAAGTGGCGACAATCTTATTTTAATATGGTTTTACATTGCCATAATAAGAAATACCTCCTTTGTAACAACGGTATAAATAATCTAATTCCAGCTTCATTTTCGCAAAATTTACAAATAGAAAGTAGGCGTTGTGAAGCATTGCATTTGCCACCGAAAAGTGAATCTAGTAGGAGACTGTAATAGAAACCTAAGGTAACTTTACTCTTAAGGTGAAGATGAATCGAAGCCAAACCTCAAATTTTCAAGAGCACGAATCTGGAGAACCGAACACCCGTTTGAGCTGATAACTTTATCGATTGGTCACCACCAGCGAGTGACCAATCGATTAAGTTTTCAGCTTAAACGGATGTTTGGTTCTCCAGATCCGTGCTCTTGAAAATTTTAGGTTTGGCTTCGATTCATCTCCACCTTAAGGCCCAAGTAAAAATGGTGCAAAAGTCAAAACTGAAAAAGCAGTTTTCTCTTTTTAAATATACAAATCGAAGAAAATAAAAACACACAGCTCTTTTATTTGCCAAATAAAAAGGCTGTGTGTTCTTATTTTCATCAATCTATTGTTTTAAAAGCCGAAAACTGCTTTTTCAGTTCTGACTTTTGAGCCATTTTTTCTTGCACCTTAAACATTCACTATAAAAATGACTATGGAAAGTAAGACGCTGAGATCGATCATTAGGGTACACATGCTAGTTTCGAGAAACTGTTGAACAGACAAGGAAAGTGAACAGACAAGGATGTATGAACGTAATGACCAATAAATACTTTTAACAACAAAAAATTAAATTAACTAGAACTACTACCAAACAGCCTAATTTTGTTAAGACAACAACAAAGTCAACAATGTTTGAAAAAAAAATCGAGAAATAATAAAAATTTTAAAATAAATTATAACAAATTTCTTCTTCTTTCTGGCATTACGTCCCCACTGGGACAGAGCCTGTTTCTCAGCTTAGTGTTCTTATGAGCACTTCCACAGTTATTAACTGAGAGCTCACTATGCTAATGACCATTTTTGCATGTGTATATTGTGTGGCAGATACGATTATACTCTATGCCCTGGGAAGTCGAGAAAATTTCCAACCCGAAAATATCCTCGACCGGTGGGATTCGAACCCACGACCTTCAGCTTGGTCTTGCTGAATAGCTGCGCGTTTACCGCTACGGCTATCTGGGCCCCCAAACAAATTTATTAATGATAACTATTTTTAAGCTTACACTTATTAAATATTTATTAAAAATTTAAAAATTTATTCTAAAGCTAATCCCTCAAAATATTAATTTTATAAAATAAAAATACTAAATAAATATAATTTTTAATACAGTCATCTCTCCCTTACTCGATATTGAAGGGACTATCGAGTTAGGGAGGTATCGAGTTACAGAACACAAAACCAGTGCATCTGCAATCCAAGGGACCATCGAGTTAGCCATGAAAACCAAATTTTACTATGGTTCTCTAACTCGATATCGAGATACGGAATATCGAGTAAGGGAGAGTTAACTGTACATAAATCTAAATTAAATTAATTTCTTAAAAAACTAGATATATTTTAAAACGATTAACATTTCATTTCTAATTATATATTTAAAATAATTATTCCACAGTAACTTTTATATACAATTAAATCTTTAAAATTCGAGAAAAATTAATGTAATAATTGATCAATTAATAAGCCCTGATACACAAAGTACAATAAATTAAATTTTCTTTTTAAATATTTTTTTTTTTCAAACTATTTCAATTTTCTTTTACAATACAAATATACTATTATTAAAATTATTTATTTCTTTAAAAAATACTAAAACTAAAATTATTAAAATTATTTTTATTTATTGAATTTAAAAAAATAAACAAAATTTAATCAATTTAAATTGATTTGCACAAATTTCTTTTCAATGTAAATAAAATACTTTACTAGTTAAGCTTTAAATTGTCTTTCTAGATACACTTTCCAGTACATCTACTATGTTACAACTTATCTTATTTTAAAAACAAGAACGATAGGCGATATGTACATGTTTTAGAGCTAAAATCATACAAATAATATATTTTATACTACTATTAAATCCACCTTCAAATTTTTATTTCAAAAAATCATTCATTCAAATAAATTTATTGTAATCCATCTCTGCTTAAACATAAACTGCACCTTGCTCTGACATTTTATTTAATAAAATATTAGGAAAATTAAATCTTATAACATATTTTGATGACGACGATATACAAATTAAACAAATTTAAGTAAGGTTCAATGTGAATTATCAATTACAGGACAAATTCCTCAAATAGACTAAAACACCGCCAATTTTTTCAAATTTTAAGAATATAACTAATACTTTAGCATTTAAATATTTATTTTTAATAATAGGATATCTAATCCTAGTTTATTACAAAAAGTTTATAGCTTAAAATATTTTTTAAAATAGTAGATCAATAAACTTAAAAGTTTCACCTAATAAATTTATGTTTATATTATAAAAAAATATAATTTAACTAATACTAAAAAAAATTTACTTGCATTATTTGTATAACCGCAGTAGCTGGCTCAAATTTTACCAATACTATATATTATTACTACAGTCATCTCTCCCTTACTCGATATTGAAGGGACCATCGAGTTACAGAACACAAAATCAATGCAACTGTGATGCAAGGGACCATCGAGTTAGCCATGAAAACCAACGTTTACTATGGTTCTCTAACTCGATATCGAGATACGGAATATCGAGTAAGGGAGAGTTAACTGTAATACAAAACTTTCTTTTTTAATTAATATCAATTACTGCGAATAAATTGCTTATTATATTTTTTTTTTAATTAAAATAATTCACACAAAAATTTACATGTTAGATAAAATAATAATAAAAATATTAACCAAAATAAAATAATATTTATTAATGTAAATACTTAAAAAAGATAATCATTATTTTTAAAATTATATAAATCTAATAAAATCTAAAAATTTACAAAACTAATCAATTATATAAAATTAATTCATATAAAATTTATTATGACGTCGGATAACTCTTCGGGAGAAATCAAACGGAATCCTTCAATAAAGTATTTGGAAACCCTTTTTTGTGGATACATCTATACCCCATTTTTTATGTTTTGAACTAGCTTTACATAGACATTCCACGAGATTTCCGTGCGTTCTCTTATATTGGAACTTTTCAATCAACGTCTTTCTTTTAATTGGCTGTCCGAAGTAAACATATTAATATCGTAATATTTGGCAACCTCTTTTTTTAGAGAAGTTCTATGATTTGGTCATGACACAGATAACAGATGTTTATGCTAGAACAAAAATTTTCTACAAAGCTGTGTAAATATTCAAATTGAAACTCCTTGCAATCACTAGCGCAGCCACACAGCGAATTGCGTCAATCGGTGGTGAATATCAGTATCTTGAAATATTTCATATTCACCACTGACATCGGCATGGGAACTTAGCGATGACAGCGCCACCACGATGTTGCTACTTGTGTTGCCATTCAAAGTGACCGTTAATTGTCTTACACAGTTTAACAATGGGACTTCAACTTCTGTTATCTGTGGTCATGATAATAGCTTTTAACGCTTTGTTCATTGCACAACTTGTAGTTTTTAAGTCACTTTTAGGTTACATTTTGGTCTCTGTTTTGACCATTTTGGTCACTAAAGTCACTATTATTTTGTTTGACCGCTCGCTACCAGCCCTGTAATGGAACTCCTAAAGATTACCTGGTTAATTTATGATGAATTTCCTGCAAAGACTTAATCCTCTAGTCACACACCTAAAAAGTCCCTGAAAAATTAGTCGCAAAATATTTAAAGGGTAACTAAAAGATGTAGTGCAGAATTTTTCTTGAAATTCATTTAAAAAGCAGTACCTATGTTGATTTAAGAAACCTTATGTAATTTTTTAAAATATTATTTGCAGGTCTATGGATCTGCACTCAATAATAATATTAAATATTCGAAGAACATACAAATAATTGTGTTTATTTTAATTATTTCTTATTTTTTTCAGATCATATTTAACAAATGGTGCGGATATGTTATCGGACATATCGCGTTCTCTACATCAAGGTCCAACCCGCGGACTGAAGCGGCATTCCATCTGCATGAGTATACAGCCTATAATTTTTATGATTATTGTACATCAAATGGATTACATTGTAATACGTGCAAATAAATTACTTAAAATTAATAATTTATATTTCAATACACACCTGCAGTTATGCAAATAAAAGTTAGAGACTATTAACTGGTTTAATAAATCGCTTTTTATCTTTTTTTCGAACTAAATTCTGATTAAATGTTATACATTGTAATAACTCTGTCAGCAATTATTATTTTCAAACACAAAATGATAAAAAGTTATTCATTCAATAATTAGGCAGATTTGTAATAATTTAAAATATCTTCGAATACATCGCTTTCCTACTATATCGCTTGGATTACATAGTCGGATATATTACATCGTTTCCAATCATCACATCAAAAGCTCGGCAGTACATCGTGCTGTGTAAAACCGCACAGTTGATTTGGTTGCAGCGGTTTAGATGTAATATTCAACAACTTTTTTTGCTGTGTATTGATGTTGACCAAAGCGGGTTCAATTCTCTAAGGTGTAAGATGACCATTTTGTATAGAAAATCGAAAAAATTGCAAATGTTTTGTCCAATACTGTATGACAAAGTGTGTACTGATAGCTTTAGCTTAATCTGGGAGGCATTTGAGAAGGAATATCTAAAGTAACATCTGATAAAACATGATTAAGTGCTAAAATACCTCTTGCTAAACACCGACAAGATTCTTTGTAAGAAATCCTGGACTTTTGAAGAAATCTTAGTGCATTTCCTAAACAAATTCCTAATATAATTGAAACAAATAATTAATCAAGTCTCTGGATAATATCATGCAAGGATATCTAGGAAATTATCGGTTGAAATCTGATCAGAAATGTGTGTGGGAATGATCGGAGGAATGACTGCACGCAGAGAAATATATTGTAAATGCAAAAGAATTCTGTATAGATTCAACAAATTTTATTGTAGACTCACGGCTTACCAGTATTTTTTATTGTTTCAATAAATATGCTCATTTATTCCTACAATAAATATTGTTGTTTCTAAAAATGCATCCAAGCAGCTAACTGTCAAATACAAAAAATATATTTTTTGAAACAATAATATCGGTTTGTTGGATCTATAAAAACGTTTTATTGAAGTAACTGAATGAGTCATATAGAAACAAAAAATAATAATTGTTGATTCAATAAACCATTTTTTTTAATTTAATTGCCCTTAACCAATGATGCAAAAGGCCTTTTTTATTAATGTTTTCTTGTTTATTACAAAATTAGCTTCTTATGTGATTATTAACCATGTTTATCAAATCACTTCATTTGTCTATTTGTGATGTTGTAGAATTTTGTGTTACGGTTGAAGAAATTACATCCGTGGGTAGTTCCTTGGTTCTATAGTTCACATCGAATATCATCAGCTGTTGTTGTGGCTGAATCACCCGGATGGCACATCCTGGAACAAATATGCAAATTGATTCATTTGTTAATATGTATTTTTGATAATTACCTTCTGCTTGTGCGATAGTTTTCTATCAGCCGCTTTAAATATATTTTCCATTTCTCCGTTATATAGGGAGCCGGATCCTATTCTTGGCACTTTTGATTCACTTCGGCAGTGGGTTTTTTGAAAGCTACTGAGCTCATATTTGGGCACAATATGCGTTCTATTGAATTGCTTCTTTTTGCAGAGTTTCAGACAATTCGGCCGAGAATAAACCCCGATGCCAAAATGAATCATGGAAGTGCCTAGTAGCTCTGCACCCTATATTGGCTGAAAATGTAATGTGTGATAAATAAATGAAATGTCGAAAGAAAGTATTAACTTACCTCAAATTAAAATATTACAGTGTCTGGAAAATATAAAATTTGCAGCAATCCAATAAAATCTGACTATTTTTTGCCGGATTCACTTTCAGCAGTATTAATTTCGTTCGCGTCACTTTTTCTCACAAAATCATGATGGCGACCGTAAATAGAAAATATTGTCAATTCTACAAATCACATTTGTAGAAATAAAAATTGTATTTTGTTGAAACGAAAATCGAGCATCATATTTTTATTCAACTAGAAATTTTGTTGGTTTTAAAATATGCTGGGTTAGAAACTAATATGCGAATGGATTGATTTGATACATACACGTTTTATTGATTCTAATCAATGGATTCTTAGTTTCAACATATTGAAATTATTCTGCGTGTGGAACTATTACTGTAGTAATAGCAGATGAGAAACTTATATGTACTTTTGAAGCACCCATTAAAATTTACTTGAGAAATTATTCGAGAAATTGTTTGGAAAATCTGCAGGACTAATTCTTGAATGGAATGAATATTCGTTGGAGGAATTTTTCGAATAATTCCTGGGCATAAATGTGGATGAACTTATATTGGAAGTCATATGAAAATGCCCGAAAGAATAACTGGAGAAATTGGCGTAATTACGTAAATTTATTTCTTAGAAAACTCTTAAACGAACCTGTGTAGATTTTCTAGAAAGAACGCCTGTATGAATCTTTCGAAGATCTCCTATAATAATTTAACTGTAGAAATCAGTTGAAGAATTAGTTTGAAAATATCTGAAGAAAATCCTGAGATAGTCTCTGTGGAGCTAAAGGAAATAGAAGCGATGAGGTGCTCAAGGATTTCCTGGACCAAATTCTGTAAAAAATCCCTCTAAGCATCCTTTGAAATAACGCTCGCAGAATCACTGGAGAACTCCATAACAGTATTCCAGGAGAAATCTAACGAAATTACTAGCAAAAATTCCTGAGTCTTTTCCTCGATGAATCTGAGAAGAAATTTACGAAGAACCTGTGAACTAGTCGGGTAATAGTCTCTGAAGGTTTTTCGGGAACCTCTAAAATTTGGCATCAGGATTCAATGCAAGCGAAATAAGGAAAAAGTGACCATTTTAGTTAAAATAGAGATCTTAAAGACCTGACTTTAGAGATTTTTCAGAGACATATATTGAAATAGTGACCAAGTCTTTGAAAATAGATTTGTAACCAGCCCTGTTACAAGCCTCCAGGAGATTGATCAGCAACTTCTCAAGGATATTCAGGTTCAGGCATTTCTTCGGGGATTTTCAAAGACTCTGGTAGTTCCTCCATAAGTTTCTTCAGGAATTTTTCGAATAATTTATCCGAGGCTTCCTCTAGGAGTTGACCTAGGAATCCCCAAGAAGTTTCTCTTGTGATTCCTCCATGCGTTTCAGAAGTTTCTTCAGGAATTCATACACAACTCCAGTGATTCCTTCTGGAGTTTATTCGGATATTACTTCTGGCAAACCTCCATGGATTCCTCTTGGAGATTTTCCAGGAATTCATCCAGCTATCTTTAAGACTTCCTCCAGGAATTTGACGAAGATTTTCTCGAGGGACTTCTAGAGTTCCTTCGGTGATTTCTTCAGAGAGCGCAGGCTTGCCATCTTTTACTTTTCCTCCTGCTTGGAATAGACCAGGGTCAGGAGGCACTTGTCACAGTAGTGACGATATTCGTGAGTAACTGTGAAGACTCCGGCACTGCAGGTGTCGCTGATGTACTCACGACGCAGACGGTGGATCTTGCCGTTTTCGTCGACCTTCTAGTACTGAAGACGGTGAGTTTGACCTTGTACTTGATCTTCTTCCGGTGGAGTAATTCTTCTTCTTGCGCTCTTTGCCACCACCGCGGAGGCGCAGCACCAAGTGGAGAGTGGACTCCTTCTGGATATTGTATTCAGAGTGCGGCTATTTTCCAGCTGCTTGCCGACGAAGATGAAACGCTGCTGATCTGGCGGGATTGTCCTCCTTGTCTTGGGTTTTGGCCTTGACATTCTCGAACATATCGGACGGTTCGACATCAAGGTTGCTGGTCTTGCCCGTCAGGGTCTTAACGAACATCTGCATCCAAGATGCCTTACTCTGACACCACCACCAAAGTCAAATGTTTGGGAACGAAGGCGGATCTTACCAGGAACGAGTTGGGTGGGGTGCTGATGGAGAGTAATATTTTGGATTTCGGCCTGAAATTACAACGAATTGGATTAATTATGATTGATTTATGTAAAAAATACCAAAAATACTTACATTTTCTGTCTACGACGACGGCGAGGACGAGGAAACAAAACAAAAAAAAAATTCGAAAACAAACAAAAAATCAAAAAATTAAAACGTCAATCTGACACTTCGATGTGCACGGAAATAAAACTACACGGAAAATGTTTTTACTGGGTACCCGATTGGTCCCCCAAATTTAAATGCGTTTCTTCGACAGTCCAAGGTCTTACTTTTTAAGTCTATGTAAGTACGCTACACAGGCACAGTTATTGCAAACACAAAGGCATTGTCTTTAACGTTAATAGAATAAACCTGGGAGGGAGGCACAGATACTACACACGAAATATACAACGTTTGTTTGAACTGCAAGATAACTCCAGCTTGCCAACAACAATCAAGGCAGGCTTGGGGAAAATTTCTAGTTTTCTTTTGTTGTGTACTTTCAATCTTTCCTGACAAACATGAAAAAAGGGCCACAGTTTTCTATGCACTAAAATATTCATTTTCATTGGAAAAAGTAAAACGATTCGTTTTCTATGCTTTATATTCAATCAGATTGGAAGGTGCTCACGTGACATTACTTGCATTGTGTGCATGAATTGATTTTCATTCGGTTTGTGTCACTTTTGATGTAATGCGAAAATGTGTTTTAATCAGTTACGCGCTTTTTCCATGTTAGTCCAATGTTTGAGATCTGGGCTCACAGTGACAGTTCGTGACAGCGGAATTCCGGCTCACTATTACGTACATAAATTTTGTATTGGTTTCTCCCTCCCAGGAATAAACTAACTAAGAAATAGGTTCCCAAACACAGTTCCTGAATTCTCGAAAGCATAATCCAACTGGCCATGTTGATGAACGTAAAGCAGCTTCCTTGAAATTGACATCGATTCCAATCTTGAATGAGATATAGGGCAACATTGCTGGATTTTTCCACGCTGGGACAAGCATTTTTGCTTCGATCGGGGTATCTGAAGAGAGACATTCTTGAAGCTTTCGGGTTATCCACGTTTTCTGGAGGAATAGCAGACTTTGATTTTGTATTCAAAATACGTTCATTTCTCATCAACCAGCAGAAACCTTCACAAGCAACGCTGTCAGCATCTCTCTCGATCGGTGTGGTGCATTGTTTGCATATCGGTCGATTGTTTCCACTTCTATTATCAGCCATTCTGAACATCAAAAACTTGCGTTTTCGACTTCGGTGCAAAGGCAGTAATGAGTATTATTTCTCTTCGTTTTCTACAATGCTTGATATTTTCTCGAAAACTTTAATGCGAATGATGAAAACACACAACTAGTCAAACAAACGCACATTTGAATGAATTAACGGAAACACGTCAATTTTGACGAAAATGCAGATGGGACTGACTGCCAGCTTATAATGGATTTCTTGTCCACAGTTGATCAGCAGATGTTTTTTCGTTTTATTTTGTGTGGGGAAAGGCATCTAGCATGAAATTTCTTGTAAACGAAAGCATTAATCTTAAAAATATTTGGTAGGCGTGATAGGCATTACGTACAATCGGTTCCAAATATTTTTCTGAAAAAAGTTCCCAATTTTGAGAAATAATTTGTTAGATGCATTTCACCATACAAATGATTTTCGCGTTAGGCCATGCATGTAAGGGTTCATTCAAATGTTACGTAACGCAAAATTTGCCAATTTTAGACCCCCTCCCTCCCCCACGTAAGGGCCCATTCACAAATTTCATAACGCTAGAGGGAGTGGGTGGGTGTCCTAGCGATGTTACGACCCATAAAAAATTGAATAACATTCATACAAAAAGCGTTACAAGGGGGTGGGTGGGTGCCCAAAATAGCCAATTTTAGCGTTATGAAATAAAGGAATGAACCCTAACAGCTTTTGTATGGGAAATTTTTAATTTTTGTATGAACCGTAACACTACGTAAGACCCCCTCCCTCTCCCTGTTGCGTTACGTAATATTTGAACGGCCCCTAACCCATTGCCTTCCATTGTTTCAATAACAACTCTTCATTTGTTTAAAAACTAAAAATTGTTGAATTTGACAGCTGCGTCAAACGGGGTGCAACAAAATTATTTTTTTGTTTTAACTATGTTTTTCTTTTGAAACAACAAATTTATGCATTGAAATAAAACCTTTAATATCTTAAATTAAATAACATTGTTTTTTTGATGGGACAATGTTCTTGTTTGAAATAAGAAACACTTTTCTGTTAATCCCATTCCCTTTATTTTTGTTTGGAAATAAACAATAAACAACGATAATCGCTTCGAAACGTCTACTTTACTTTATTTTGTGAAAGTAAAAGTATTGGAACATGCACCAAAATCCAATTAACTAAAGATTGTTTTTTATCCGCTTCGCGACAAAATGACGAGATAAAATCACCATCTTGTGTAAAAATTGACTGCAATACTAGAGGATGCATTAGTGGAATTAAAATTTAAGAAATACTTACCAAAAATAATGCTGATTGTGGTTTTGCTTACTCCAAAACTGTTACAAAAATCTATGACCCGAACTTGTTGCAAGGTCATTTTAACTACGCCTTGTACTACAAAAAAATTAACCGCATTTTCACCGTTTCTACTAAGCAACAAAATGGTGGGACTGTTTTCTTGCTACATACATGTTATTTGGGTTCACAAATTCCATTACGCTGAAGGAGATAGGGGGGTCGTTGAGTTGTTACAGTCTCTGCAATATTTGATTTTTTTTTTACAAAATCCATTACGAGTGCGATGGGTGGGTGTTAAAAATGATCATTTTTAGCATTATGAAATTTGTGAATAAACCCAGCGGAACGGGTCTGAAGCAGGGTGGGTATACGACTGTCAACTACGAACAAAGCTCACCTAACAATCATCTCTCACGCGGGCCGGCCCAAACAGCACAGGTCGAAGATGCGGGCCAAGCCAAGCAGTAAACGCTTATGCTTTCCAACCCGCAACCAACGGGATGTCTAGCAGCGTTGTGAGCTACACTAACACACTCAAAATAAAACATGAACGGTAGGCCTACCTCATTTTGCGTATACCCCCCTGGTCTATAGATATTGATAGTCCATTTTACGAGACGTTTTTGAACAGCTGATCGCTTATTTTATGAATAAAATTTTGACAGGAGGCGGTGTCGTAACGTGTGAAAGTAACAGCAATATCATCAGTGTTGCCGTTTCGTAAAATTGACTATTCGAGCAATCTACACGGAGAAATATTTTTACCTAATTCTTGAGTTTACTTTACCCAAAATTAAGTATATCGATTATAGTTTCATCCTGAGAGAGAGGAGACAGCTCACTGACAACTGGTTTGTTTTCTTGGCTTCTTTGATTTCTTCTTCTCATGTTTTGCTTGTGCACAATGGTTCGGAAAGCACAAACTGGGTCAAAACCATTTTCACATCCCATTTGTTATCAAAAAGATCATAAATTTAAAAATTTTCAATAGCAATTGGAGTCCAATCGACAATATTTAAATATGCAACTATCTATATGCGATAGCACAGGAAAACAACCTAAATTTTCAATCACATCCAGTTTTAGTTTGGTTAAATTTTGACGGTTTTTCACGATCTGCCCCTCGAATGTGCGGTTTTCCAGTGACAGTTGATGACAGGTTCCCATGACTTTTGGGAGCTCGCAATCTAAGCCAGCTGTCTCCTCTCTCTCAGGTTTCAACCCAAAATCTCTCGGTTTTCTCTTTCTCCCACACGAATGTTGTCAAAAATAGAGAGAGCTGCATCTAACCAATGGGGGTACTTTGGCCCAATAAGCCAAATTTGGGTAAATGCAACTTTTCTTATGTTTGGGTCGAAAGAACTCAATTTTGCGTTAAATCAACCCAAAATTGAGTATATTTTTCTAATTGAATCAAAGCCAAACCAGCTAGTGGGGACCTTGGAAATTTAGCCAAAATTGAGTTATTGGGCTCAACTACGGAATTGCGTTGAAACAACCCAAAATTGAGTTGAATTCCGTCTCCGTGATACACTGAAACAAACATTGCAGTAATGAGAACCATGAACGTGTTTTTAAATTTACTATTCCAACCACGATTGAGCTATCATGAACGCTTTTTATTTGCGTTTCGTTCCCTCTCAATCAAACCGCGTCGATAGCCTAGCGGCTAGCGTTCGCGCTTGGCAATCACCAGATCCTCGGTCCGATTCTGGTCTGCTGCAAGTTTTTAATTTTTACTATACAAATGGTGCCATGGTAAAATTGAATGCACAAAATATTCTAAATAAATGCGAATTTAGTCTGCACAAATCAAGTTGCGTTGTGCACGCAGCGAACTGGACTATCGAATTTCATACATTTTGCCTTATGAAAGGTGGAACGATTATTGCAATACGAACGCTTTATACATCGTTTTAGCATCACTCCTCATCAAGGCGTCGATAGGCGCGTGGTGTAAACTCGGGCCTATCGATCGCAAGATTCTTGGTTTGATTCCAGGTTGCCACGAAAACGTTTTTTGTTTTCAAATTCTGGTTTCATAAGGCAAATTTATAAATTTCAACCCGATATCTTGTGGCGAATTTTCATAAGGGGTTCCTATGTTTATCGATAGTCGATTTGTCTGAGTGTGTATTTAATTTAACCCTCTGATGTAGTATTTTCAACCGCAACGCTGTTATCAGTGTAACTTTAAATTTCGAGCACGGTGTGCAAAGTAGAGCCTCTACTGTAAGGCTCTCAAACTTTAGCACTTTTTACCTTGGCCAGTCTACCACGTAACTCATTTTATTTCATTGAATGTCAAATATAAATCAAACAAAATTTTGAAACGCTCTCGTTCGGTCAATTCGCGCAATTTGTACGGAAAATATTTGATGAAATTGAGTTTTTGTATGTTTAATATTTAATTTTATATCAAAGTGATGCACAGTTGTACTTTACTTTAACAAGTATGTTAAATTTGTTTCTCAAACCTTGAATATATAAACAATTTCTTTGCTTTCGGCAGTTGCAGGTTATGTTATTGCCGCTTACTCCAAACACAGTTTCGAATCCCTGAGTCCGAATCCACGATGAGCCAACTCGAACGCTCGCTGCTTCTGCTGGACGAATCCGTCGTCAAATCCAAGCGAGGGCTTCTCCGGGCAAAAGACCGTGAGCTACGCAGTCCCCATCAATCGCTGCTGGGTGCTGGTGAGCCAAATGAATCGACAAACGCCGAATTTGATGTGTCCCTGACGGTGGGACCGCACGAACTCCGTAGCTTCATGTTCGATAGCCAGCAGAATAATCTGTCGGCTAGTAGGTTGAGTTTGGCCGGAAGTCAGATCAGTACGACGGGACTGAATGTGAAACATCGGACCGAGGCATTGTTCGGGCAGTTTTTGGAAGTGCTGCAAAGGAGAAACAGCGAAGCGGAGGTTTTTGAAACCGTTGAGGATTTGATAGAGACCTTGGACGAGGTTTTGAATGGCATCGACAAAATGATGTCGCAGACTGCGTTTGGGAAGCAAAGGAAAGTCTTGGCCGATGAAACGTGGTTGAACGTAGAGCGAGATACCTGGAAGCTGCTGTTTGCCCTTTACAAAGATCGACTGGTAGTGCAGAAGGAAGATGCCGAAATGGACGATTTGCCTTTGGTTAACAGCGAGAGGGCAATTGTGGAGCACTTGTACGCAGCGAATGCCAATTTAAGAGAATACCAGCTAATTGTGGATTGGTTAGAACAAACGGCATTGGAACAGAATCGAATGCAAATCGGGCATTTTACGGATCGGACAATTGCCTGGGAGAATACACTGCATCAGTTGCAAAACGTCGGATTGACCGCTTTTGGAAGTACTAGGGAGATAGTGAAGAGTTTGGATCCGGATGCGCCGGTTCGAGAGCGTCGTCCTTTGCACGATTTGGACGTTGAGGATCAGGCGCGTCTTTCTAGACAAATCTTCCAGGAGGTGCGATTCGGGAGAATTGAAGAAGCACAAAATCTGTGCGAGCACTCTGGACAACCCTGGAAGGCTGCGATACTGGAAGGATGGAGATTGCATCACGATCCGAACTATGAACCTGCAGCAGCTACTTCCGGCAAAGCTTTGACCGTGGGTGTAAAGCAGGCCATCGAAGGTAATCCACGGCGGGATCTGTGGAAAAAGTTTGCCTGGAAGATGGCCGAAAGTCGAGCCGTGGATGATTATACCCGAGCCACCATTGGATCGTTCTGTGGAAATTTAGATTCTCTGTTGGGAATTCTGGGTGATCATAATTGGACGGACGTGCTGTGGGCTTATCTAAAGGTAAGTTGTTGATCCAATTGTACATATAATCAACGAACGGAGTTGATAATCAAATGCTATTATTCCATCCCAAATGCCCAGATTCTCGGGCCTCTGTGTCTGAGCTTCTGGTAGTCTGAATTGGAAGAAATCTGAATGGCAAACTACAAATAACCTGAAGTTTAAATCAAAGTGCCAAGAAACTTACTGACCAATACTAGGGCAAGACGTTCATACGCTGGTTAAGCCCTAACTCTCTAACGTTTTTACTATACTTAATCTAACTTAACCTAAACATTTTATTTGACCTTTGTTCCAACGTTTCAACATTGGATATTCTATGTAACTCATTGGTACTATACCAGGGAGGAAGTCTCAAAATCATTTTCAAAATTTTATTTTGAATTCTCTGCAGAGCTTTCTTCATGGTATAACAACAGCTAGTCCATATTGGTACAGCATACAACATGGCTGTCCTGAAAATTTGTTTGAATATCAAAAGCTTGTTCTTAAAACAAAGTTTTGATTTTCTATTAATAAGTGAATAGAGACATTTTACATATTTGTTACATTTGGCTTGAATGCCTTCAATGTGATTTTGAAAGCTAAATGCTTATCTAGCATGAGCCCCGGATACTTAACTTCATCTGACCAATTTATTGGAACCCCTCTCATCGTGACAACATGTCTACTTGAAGGTTTCAAATAAAGAGCTTGTGGTTTATGTGGGAATATTTTTAGTTGAGCTTTGGAAGCATTAGGAGAAATCTTCCATTTTTGCAAGTATGAAGAAAAATATCCAAACTTTTTTGCAATCGACTATAGATGACACGCAGACTTCGTCCTTTGGCGGAGAGGCCTGTGTCATCCGCAAACAAGGATTTTTGACATCCCTGAGGTAACTCAGGTAAGTCAGATGTGAAAATATTGTATAATATTGGTCCCAAAATGCTGTCTTGGGGAACACCAGCTCGTACAGGAAGTCTTTCAGATTTGGAGTTCTGATAATTAACCTGAAGTGTACGAATTGACAGATAACTTTGAATTATTCTAACAATGTATATTGGAAAATGAAGTTTTTTAATTTTACGATCAAACCTGCATGCCAAACACTGTCAAATGCTTTTTCTATGTCTAGAAGAGCAAGAGCAGTAGAATAGCCTTAAGATTTGTTGGAACGGATCAAATTTGTTACACGTAAGAGTTGATGAGTGGTCGAATGTCCATGGCGGAATCCGAACTGTTCATTGGCAAAAATTGAATTTTCGTTGATGTGGGCCATCATTCTGTTCAAAATGACCTTTTCAAAAAGTTTACTGATGGAGGAAAGCAAACTGATTGGACGATAGCTAGAAGCTTCTGCCGGTTTTTTGTCTGGTTTTAAAATCGGAACAACCTTAGCATTTTTCCATTTGTCAGGAAAATATGCTTATTGAAAACATTTGTTAAATATATCAACTAAAAATGATAAGCTACTTTCTGGAAGTTTCTTGATGAGGATGTAGAAAATTCCATCATCGCCAGGAGCTTTCATGTTTTTGAATTTTTTAATAATAGTTCTCACCTCTTCCAAATCAGTCTCCCAGGCATTTTCGAAAACGTTCTCTTGATTGAGAATATTTTCGAACTCCTGAGTAACTTGATTTTCAATTGGACTAGTAAGTCCTAAATTAAAATTGTGCGCACTTTCAAACTGCGTAGCAAGTTTTTGAGCTTTTTCGCAATTAGTTAGTAATAAGTTATTTTCCTCTTTCAATGCCGGTATTGGCTTCTGAGGTTTTTCAAGATTTTAGATAATTTCCAAAAGGGCTTAGAGCCATTATCCAATTGAGAAATTTTATTTTCAAAATTTTTGTTTCTTAATTGTGCAAAACGTTTCTTGATTTTTTTTCTGCAAATCCTGCCATATAATTTTCATAGCATTTCGCGAGTGCGTTGAAATTGCCTTCTCCTCACGTTTTTAAGACGGATCAAGAGTTTAAGATCATCGTCTATAATCACGGATTCAAATTTTACCTCACATTTTGGAATTGCAATGTTCCTGGCTTCAACAATGGAATTTGTTAAAGTTTCAAGAGCATTGTCTTGATATTTCTTTAGTTTCTAAAGAAATGTTAACATCAAGATTAGAGTCAACATACGTTTCATATATATATTCCAGTCGGCTCGTAAATAATTGAAAGTGAAGCTGATAGGATCGCTTCATGGGATATTTGAAATGTAACAGGGACATGATCAGAATCAAAATCAGTATGAGTAACTAATTGGCTACAAAGATGACTAGAGTCGGTTAAGACCAAGTCAATCGTAGATGGATTTCTAGAAGAGGAAAAACATGTAGGGCTATCAGGGTATTGAATTGAGAAATATCCTGAAAAGCACTCATCAAATAAAATTTTGCCGTTGGAATTACTTTAAGAATTAATTCATGACCGATATTTGGCATTAAAATAACCAATGACAAAAAATTTTGACTTATTGCGAGTCAATTTTCGCAAGTCAGTTTAGAGCAAATTAACTTGCTGTCCAGAGCATTGAAAAGGCAAATAGGCAGCTATGAAAGTATATTTACCAGACTGTGTTTCATCAGAAACACCTAAAGTTTCAAAAACTTTAGTTGCAAATGACGAAAACAGTTGATGTTTTAAACGCCTATGAATGATGATTGCAACTCCCCCACATGCCCCATCAAGTCGATCATTACGATAAACAAAAAAGTTAGGATCTCTTTTGAGTTTAGATCCAGGTTTTAAATACGTTTCGGTAATAACTGCTATATGCACGCTATTAACTGTGAGAAAATTAAACAGATTGTCCTCTTTACCATTCAGAGAACGAGCATTCCAACTTAAAATATTTAAATTATTTGATTTGTATATTTTACACCAACTTAGACTGCTTCAGTCATAGTGGTGGCTTTGAACATTGCATCAATCATTAAATTCAATTGTTCAGTTAGAAAATTAAAATCAGAGGCAGACATATCACTTGAAGTGGGTACATTTGATGATTTCCCATTAGAATTTTCGGTAGCCGAAGAAGCTGAGTAGGAGTTACCTGTGGCGGTAGGATTTTTTTCAATTTGATTTAAAACAAGTAGAATAGGTACTCATGGAACGAACGGGGGAGGAGTTCAAATTACCTGCTACGATATCGGCAAAGGATTTACCGTGAGTAGATACATTAGAAATTGAAAGATTTGAACGGCTACCCGACGGATTAAAATTAGTTTGTGAATGAGGATGATTATAATCTTCCTGATGGGTATGATTCCTAATCAAGCGATCGTTAACTGAAAAATGAGCATTGTTCGATACTATACCAGGCAAATTCCGGAAACGACCGTTATCGTAACGGATATTATCTTTCATCTGCCTGGCACGAGCCTCAATGACTCTCTTGCGTGAAGGGCAATTCCAAAAATTTGACTTATGATTGGCCCCGTAATTTGAGCATATAAACTTGATGGTATCTTCCTTCATTGGACAGGCATCCTTAGTGTGAGAAGAACCTCCGCAAATCATGCATTTAGCATCCATGCGGCAATTTTTTGTACCATGACCCCTCTTTTGGCACCGACGGCACTGAGAGGGGTTCTGGTAATTTCCTCCAGGTTTCTGGAAATGTTCCCACGTCACACGGACATCGAACATAAGTTTAGCTTTTTGTAAAGCTTTAATATTATTTAGTTCTTTTTTGTTGAAGTGAACTAAATAATATTCTTGAGAAAGCCCCTTCCGAACAATGCCAGATAGGGTTCTCTTTTTCATAATGATTACTTGGACTGGGGAAAATCCAAGTAATTCATTTATTCCCTTTTCGATCTCTTCAGGTGACTTATGGTCACTTGAGAAACCTTTCAAGACAACTTTGAACAAACGTTCAGTTTTGTCGTCATAAGTAAAAAAATGTACTTCTTCTCTTCAAGATGTTTGAGAAGAAGTTCGCGATCTTTAAGAGCTTCCGGCAAAACGCGACAGTCTCCTTTCTTTGCGATTTGGAAAGAAACCATGATTCCCCTAATGGAGTTCAAGATCTCCTGCCTAAATCCCCCAAATTCGGAACAACTGACCACGATAGGCTGCTTCCTCACTTGAATCAAAGAGCCTGGGCTAGAGGCTGCTTCGATTTGGTGTTCGGAAAATTTGTCTAGAGCATCGAACTGATTGCTCATTTCGATACAATTATTCATTTCACCCTTGGAAAAAAGTTCGCATTCCGGGGAAACGTCCTTTCTTCCATTCTTGCCACGTTTAGTGACAGTTTTAAATCCCACTCTTTTGGAAGGAAGTTGCGAATTCAGAGATTCACCCTTCCTTTTGTTTGTTGTTGATACCATGTTAAGTTAATAAACGGAAGAAGACGTGACCTCTTAAGAGGTTTTTTCCCAAGACGGTGTCCAAGAAGAATTACCACCGCTAGCTTTCGCCAACGGGTCAAATGAAAAATCTAACGCATGGCTCCAAACAAGGATCGTAAAGGGATCAATAGTAGAAAAAATAGCACTGAAAAGTACTGTTTTAGTAGCACTGAAAAGTACCGTTTATAATTTTAGCACTGAAAAGTACTATTTTTGTAGCACTGAAAAGTACTGTTTTATTGCTTTAGGTAGTTTTTAAGAAAACTTCCAAGAGCAGAGAGAATTCGTGTACGCACAGCACGAAGGTACGATGCGCACTGCTCAGTTTTCAATGATTCTGCCAAATGTCCATTATGCTAAATGACTATTATGCCGTTATGCCAGATTATTTTATGCCAAACGGATTTATGCTAAATGACTTTATGCCAACCAGCGTCCCCCCATCTTATTTCAATATTTTAAGTGGAAAAAATTCGCGGAAATATTTTTTTGCACTACGTTTGCACTACCACACTGAAATAAAAAAGTTTTAGAATTGGTTCGACGTAGACCTTAAAATAACTAAATTAAAACACCGTCAATTTTCTAATCACTTGGGGTAAGTCAAAAGTTTCTCGGTGGTGGTTGGTCCCAAGTGATAAATCCTACCTCCGTTCTGGTCACGATCTTCAGATTATCGTGATTCGTCAACATTCTTATTGATAAAGTGGGGGGACTGGCTTGAAATGGAGTTTGAAAGAAAAGAATGTCAGAACAGGTATCCACCGGCGACGCCAAACGGACCAACGTAATGTGGTGTAATCTGGGATTTGTGGATTGAATACTGATATTTTTGCCAAGCATCAATATGGGTGACTTCCGAGGATAGCGAAACGTAAGAGGGGTTATGACAAGGTTGTGGGTAAATCCATCACATTGGGGTTGTGACTCTGTGTCTTGTAAGGAATAGGGTCTGCTTGGTATTGTAGTATGCAATAGAGTTCGGAATTGATAGACAGACTTTGAGGAAAGAAGTGGCAGCAGCACCTTGGATCTTCGAGGGCGCAGGTCTGGAGAGTTGGGCAGCTGTTAATGCTGGGTTACATTACGTAGAAAGTGGAATCTGTTTTGTCTCGCATAAATTATGGGAAGTATTTGAAAATGGTTTCTTGTTCAGAATGTGTAACGCAAGAAAGAATCTTTAGCTCTGCGTTATATTAGGAGGTTATTATAGTGCAGGGTCGAAGAGAGGATGAATATTTGATTACTTAAACTTTACGCTGCAAGATATTCGTAGTCGTTTTTCGTTTTTTTCTGATCTGCCCATAACTGCATATTTGTAACATTCGACAAAAGTAGGCATTGAGTAAATGGAATACCAAGTTTGCATTTTATTGCATTATGGGAGGAAACTAAAATTTCAAAAAATCACTAAGAATTTAATAGCGCCTTTTTTAAGCTGAAATTTTGTACAACTCGTATCGCATATTGGATGAATGGTCAGAAAATAATTCTGATAGAAATTTCGTTGCTACTGCATTATGAGGCTGATGTATAATCTCAATGTGACTGTTATGCGGTTACAATTGCCAATGTGACAAATCAACTTGGTATTTTTTTCGAATTTTCTAGAACAATCTCACAGATTTCAGTAAGTTGATCGAATGTATTTGTCATTTGATGACTCTCCCCGGTATTAACTCAAAATTGTCAAAAATGTCTAATGTGACAAATATGCAGTTATGGGCAGTGATGTACAGGTATAAACAGGTATATTTAGCCTAAATAACCTAAATAATGAACAATCATACGCGTAGAGCCTACGGGTCATGAAGTTAGGATTGAAATCAAAGTAATATTGCGCATTTCTTTCACACCACAGGATTATCGCAGAAGTTTTTACATGTGCGGAGGTGCCGGTAGAGGCAGTGTTGCCACATTTTTTTCGATTCTCATCTGTGTTTTTAGGCGAAAAAATCTTTTTTATCTTAAGTCAACCTCCAAAAATCTTGGTAAAAATCTGTGTTGCGCTAAAATCAAAATAAACCCTTTTTAGATCGAAAAGAACCTTTGCAAACGTATTATGACTATTCTTGGCATATCAACAATTTTTAATTTGAACTTATTCTACTAAAAATAAATTAAAAGTGCATAATTCATTCTAAAACTATAATGCACTTAAGTATTTCAGTAAAAAAAAACTTTTCTGCTTCATATTTTCCAAAAACCGTGTGCTAAACAGCTGTAATATTCTAAAATCTTTTTTTTTTGTCTCAAAAATCTGTGATCTGTGATCACAGATATCTGTAGGCAAGAACAGGAAAAAATCTGTGTAAGTAGAGATAAATCTGTGTATGTGGCATCACTGGGTAGAGGTGCGCGATTGCGCCGAGTCGGGTCGGTGTTTTCAGCGGACTCATATTTCGCAAATCGAAGAATGAGTGCTCTGAGGGCATCAACATGATTCGATGCGGTCCCACACTTTTATTTGTGCTTTTGCACTTGTCTTATTAAATAGGAATACTTTGTGTTAGGGAAAGTGTAGGAGAATAAATTATGAATTATTAGAATTTTCTGATAGAGGCAGAGTTCAAATGTTACTTAGGTATTTGAAAGCAAATGAGAATTACATTAAATAATAGATAAACACTAATGCTCATATTTTTATATTTTATATTTTTCATTTCATCGCGGTCCTCATTGCCCGAGCGGAGTCGACAAAACTCGAGGTGGATAGAATCTACGGAACTACGATACGGAAAAGAAACAGATGAGAAACTATCGATACATTTATTCAACTATAAAAACCACGTTTTAACGTAATAACTTTATTTCTTTCTTCTCGTTTCAGCAATCCAACAGCCAAACCATTTCTACTATCTTTTCATTTCCTCTTCGTTACATTTATAGTCCCTCTGGTACTGAATCGAATGGCGCATTCCGCTTTTATTAGCGCTGTCTTTGCTGTACGTTGAGCATGGTGTCGGAGGTGGTGTGCTCTGTAGAACATCTGATGTGCTACACGGCACGCCACTTCCGGCATTTTGTTTGGCGTGCGGGATGGGCAGTGCTGGTGATGAGGTGGAGGGCGCTATTCGGTTTAGTGGCAGAGTGACTATATCTATTTAATGTATCTGAAACTTGTGGGACCGCTTTAATTCCGGCGCCTGCTTGTGGAAGAACCCGGTGTGCTAAACGGTATAGGACATGTTAACGGGGGAGGCTTGGTAGGTCCTCACCCAGCCCGTGTCTAGATTGGCGGATAATTGTCTGCCAGGGTGTGGATTGAGCAATTACAATTACAATTACAATTACTTGGGGTAAGTCAAAAGTTTCTCATTAGAAATTGAATTTGTGTTTGCTCTTTAGGTAGCTATGGACCTGTGCATGAGTTCACGAATTTGACGTTTGAGCGGTGCCGAATTCACTTGTTGCCATGGTCACGTAAATAACACGGCACCGCTCAAACGTCAGATAGTGAACTCGTGCATCGGTCCATAAGTAAACAAGGTTCGCAATTATCATAGAAAAGCAGAACGTGCTAATACTTCAAGAAACACTTTACTCAAAGCGTTAAAAGCTATTAGAAATCATGAAACTCCCCTAAACATAACAATATTAATGTGTCTACATCGGACAGCCGATTGAAAGGAAGAAGTTTGTAGAAAAAGTTCCAATATAAGAGAACGCTTCGAAATCCCGTGGAATGTCTATGTAATGCTAGTTCAACACATAAAAAATGAGTCAACATATTATTCCCCATTTTGAAAATGCCGAAATCATGAGTTGAGGGTAACTATACATACACTCAAAATAATCCACACGTTTCTGTTACGTGAAAACATACGTGTTTTTTTTTTCCATCGCACTTTCCACGTATCACTTACGTGAATTTTAGGTTGCTCTGAATGAACGCATGAACGAATGAACTTCATCCGTTAACCAATGTTTCACGTAACAGCTACATGATTTTCCCGTAGCTTTCAATAGATCCCAGATGCTCTTCCATTGCAATTTATCGGAATAAATTCATAGCAGCCGACCTTATTATCCATAGGTTTAGGAATACGAAACGATTTAAAAATATAGGTAGCGATATTTATTGTATTCAATCGATAAAGGTGCGTTTTGAATCAAATATTCTGCTAGATATCCAGTGAACGTTTCTCTAGAATAGGAGTTCATAGGCAAATCAAAACATTGGCTGACACAGCGGTAACTACGGTCCAATTACAATTGAACATTATATCTGTAAATTGACACAAATGCTGTAACTAATCGATTGACAAATACACAACGCATGTTTACCTTGAAAACAATTCGAAAAAATGTTTAGAAGTCCAACAGTTTTTCAATGTTCTTGAAAACAATTAGCGACTACCCTCTTTGCGTCCAAGGCCATCACTGAATGAACGGGTTATGCAGATGTCAAAATGAACTTGAGTGCTTACGTGAAATTCACGTAAGAGCGATAGGTAACCGCAGTAACAATCACCGGATCTCCACTTGGTTTTTGTGTGTGGTCAGGTAAAGTGAAGATAAAATGAACTTGGAATGATCTACGTGATTTTTCCTGTAGCAATGACGTTTGGATTATTTCGAGTGTAGTAATCTATCACCTTGATATACGATTATACATTAAAATAAGTGGTATATATCAATAAATAGATCGAACAAATGGCTGCAGTAATTATACACTATACCCCAGGAAAACCCACCTTAAAATGACTGAAATAAAGGTAAAGAATTCATTACACACAAAACATCAGGTTATACGTAGTTCGTCATTCAAATTTCAGTCAATTTGGACAACCAGAATCTGAGATACAGATTCCCAAACATGGGCATTTTGCATGAAGAAAATAGCATTTGATTACTATATTTTGTCACTGACTGTACTTACATTCTCAAATTTAACTTTCATAAATTGCAGACTCAAATCGACATCCGCGTCGAGAGCGAAATCCGATCGCACTGTGTCAAAAGTTATCTTCCAATGCCGGAGAAGTACTGGAACAGCAAAATGTCTTTGGAGCAAATCTTCGAGGAACTGGAGGCGCACAAAAACATTCGCATCAAAACGGCCGCCCGCGATGTAGATCGTGTCATTCAGAAGTATCTGATTCTGGATGATATTCCGGAGCTGATGCGCCAGTTCGATGCCTGGCTTTCGGATAGTTCCTTCCCGTTGACGGCGCAGATGCTTCGTTTCCTAACCCATCTGGTGTTATTCATTCGCCAGATTGGAAAACAGTGCCAAGAAGACATTGGCGACAAGGTTATTAAGCGCTACGTGGAATGTTTAATCAAACACGGCGATGCCCAGCTGGTAGCTTTCTACACAGCCGCTCTGCCCACCGATTTGCAACTATTGATGTATTCGAGCTTCCTGGAAACGATTACCGAAACGCAGGCAAGGAAACGTGTCTTGGAAGAAGCGTACAACTTTGGTTTGGACGTTCCGGCCATTACGGTCTACACGGTGGAGAAGATTCGGAACCGCGAAGACGAGTCGGACGTCAAACCACAGGAAGGTAAGTTGATTTGCTAATATTAATCGAAGCCAAACCTCAAATTTTCAAGAGCACAAATCTGGAGAACCAAACTTAAATTCGAACTGAAAAAAATTGCGAAAACGCGCCAACATGTGAAAATTTGCACGAATCGGTTCACTAACAAAAAACTACAGTTGTTCAAAAGCTCTGGGGTCAATATGAATAATACAGACAAATGGTTATTAACATGTTGAACCATTTTCCTTCTCAGGTGACATCACACCTCTGGATCAGATAAAAATTTCCTCGCTCGAGTGGCTCATTTTCTATCCGGATCAGCGAGGTGAACTGCTGTGGCAGGCGAATAGTTTGGTTCGCGCCTTCCTCGCCAAACGTAACGTTGAAGCAGCACGGAAAGCTTTTGCTGTGGTACCTGTTGATACGATTCAGCAGATAATCAACAACTACGGCTCGAAAGATGACCTTCCACGTAAGGAGGAAGCCAGCATCAAAGAATATCTTTGCCATCAAACCTACCTGGCGGCGATTGACGGTTACAACGATTGGGTTGAGTATTACTACAACATGAAGCCGAAAGCCCCACAGTTGGTCAAGTCCAACAACTTTACGGAACGTGTTGCCTCGGAGCATCGCGAGCAAACCTACCGGATGGATCTGGAACGCTGGCACTCTCAGCTGCAGGAACAGACCACGGTTACGCGGGATCTGTTGTACAATATTCTACTATTTCCCGAGAAGGGATGGCTCATCGATCCGGATTTCGATGGCAAGGAAGATGGCCAAGAAGAGGAAGACTGGCTTAATCGGGCCGTTCAAATGGAAAACTTGCGAAAATTGTGCATTCCCGATGTGGTACTGTTGTTGCACCAGATATTCACACTTTCCGGCCGATACAGCGAGAGTTTACAACTAGCCGATGTCATTAGTTCGGAACAACGACAGCTTTACAGCGTCTACTCGAAGTACAAACTGGCGGAGGTTATGACCAAAATTGCCGAGTCTTCGTTGGCACTGATGAATGAGAAATTGGATCCATTCGTTGGAGATGAAGGAAAGAAAAAGTAAGTTTGGATCGTGTTAGTATGGTAAGTAGACTTTTTTCCCAGTATAAGTTGTTTGCATTTAAAATAAATATACTTCCAACGTAAATTATTTGCATTCAATTTTTGAGAAAATTCATGAGAGGAAAGTGTTGCACTGGGGAGCAAACTCCGATAACAATAGAGAAGGATATGGCAGAGCTTTGAGCATTGTCGATACTCTGAACAGAAGAAACGATTGCGAAGCTATCCTGCGACAAATGCAACAACGTTCAACCTCATCTACTGCGGAATAATTCGAATATGAAGCTACCTTTTCAGCGCACGGATTGAGCAATGCTCTTTATGGCCTGCGACGTGTTTTCAATTGAGTGGCGTCGATCTTTGATTTCCATCTGACACGAAATATGCTTCGTCGAATACTTGACCGTGTAAAATTTGAAAATAGCGACAGAAAAGTTTTCTAGTTAAAGGCTTGGGACCCCCCAGCCTTGAGGTTACGCTTTCGCTTCATAAGCGGAAGGTCATGGGTTCGATTCCCAACCCCTCCACAAAAAAAAAGTCCAGCCATCAGAAGACGCCGCACGGAGGACCGTGCTTTGGGGAGCACATACATCCTCTGTCAGTATTAGATGATGACTGAGATAAACTGATCCTCTTCGCAGGCAGCTAGCCTCAAACGACTCAGGAACACGGCAAAACGAACTACCGCAAGAGCAATGGACTATAGCTTATATATGGAATTTGATTGGACTAACAGCAGAGCACTCTCCTACCTGCTCAGTGTGAGAGTAAAAAGAGTAGAAGAGAGTGAAAGTAGATGTAAATATAGATTAGTTGAAAATAGATCTGTATCGGTAAAGAAGATACAGATTTACAATGATTCCGGCACAGTGGTGGCCACGAGCACAGGGTGCCTTTCCAATAAACATAAGGATAAAAGGCTTGGGAATCAATGTTCACCTTCAGTGGTGTACAACTGCTGATGACATGCTCTAACATCTTCGTCGCTTGACGAAACCGAAAATCATATACAGTCATCTCTCCCTTACTCGATATTCTGTATCTCGATGTTTCCCCTAACTCGATGGAATGCGCGGTCCCTTCAATCTAGCATGCTTTGATACCTCTGTATGTCGATACCTCTCTAACTCGATGTTCCCTAACTCGATGCTATCTGATTCAGTTTCTCAGGTAAGTTTACCTCTCTAACTCGATATTTTCATGAAAAGTTCCAAATGTCCTCCAAACGTTAATATATTTCATGAATTTGATTATTATGATTAAATTGATAGTAAAATTAAGGTTAACTGCCAATTTCTGGGAGCTAAAATTTTTAATTTTTGCAGATCGGTAAAAAAGTGTCACATAGGTAAATGCGGAAAAATTATATTGTTTTTCACGTTAAAATAACTATTCTGAATGTATTTTGCCAAAATAATAAAAAGTTTAAAATTTGAAAAATATGTGTTCTGTATCTCGATACCTCCCTAACTCGATGGTCCCTTCAATATCGAGTAAGGGAGAGTTAACTGTAATTTTAACTCTAGGGCAATTTGTCCGTTATTGCGGTATTAAAATGTGATGTGTTTCCATTAACGAACGTAAAATGCGATGTTTTCAAGAACAATCAGAAGCGATCAACGAGAGGTCTGTTGGTCAAACGGAAAAGGGAAATAAATGATTCCTATTCGAGTGCTCGCTAGAAACAGACATCTTTAAACTTTTAAACCAGTCACTAGTGAAAATTACTGGAAAATCTATTGACAAGCATTCACCGCAGCACCATTGGAACAAGACCAGTCTATAGTTTGTAGCCTGTTATTAGCACAAAATGCCGGCCTTGCAAATAGTTGTTGAATTTTTTCCCGTAATAAATGGCCAGGGCTTCCTTATCCTACCGAGTAATTAGCTTCATGCTTCTTATAGATCCTGGACGCAAATGAGTTGGGTCACTCGATTTAGTCCAGGAACTCGTGAACAATCACTGCTCGAATTCCTTCGTTCGAAGCGTCACAATAAAGCTTGAGTAGAAGTTTCGGATCGTAGTAGGCAAATACTGTGTCTTCGGAAAGAAGTTTCTTCGTCGTCTCGAAAGCCTTCTGCCGGTTCTTCGTTCACACAAATTTGACGTCGTCCTTCAACAGCTCGTACAATGGTTTTAAACACTGGGCCAAACCAGGACAAAATTTGGCATAATAGTTGACAAACGCCCGAACCTCCTTGGCATCTTTTGGTGATTTGACCTCCATGATTGCTTTCACCTTCTCAGGATCCTTGTGTAAGCCATCATGATCTATAACGTGACCAAGATAACCAACTGATAACAGTACAGCATCCAGATTTGCCAAGTGCTCCGTAATAGTCCGGTCTGATACCATTATATCGTCCAGATAAATTTCTGTTCCACGGCACACCACGTCCTTCAGGGGACTTTCTCTAATGTTGCTTGAATAATGAAACACGCTGGCTTCGTTCTGAACGGAAGTTGGTTCATCCAGTAGACACCCCTGTGTGTGCTCTAGGCCAACAATTTTTCCACCATTAACTGATAATACGCGTTCTTCAGGTCGAATCTCCTCGATTACAGGAAACGGATTACGATCGTCCATCTAATGGGTTAATTGTGATACGGTAATCTAGTCGTATTGACAAATCCTTTTTGAGAACGGGGACAAGTGCCGTTACCCATTCGACCTCTGACGATGGTGACCTTCTCCTTGAAAGCGAGAGGAACCTTTCTGGGCTTGCAGAATTTCGGGATTGCTTCTTCCTTGAGGACCAATCACACCTTGTCGTGCTTGAAATGACCTAATACACCACCGAAAAACTCAGCATGCTTACTCAATAACGGCTTAAGTTGCTTCTTGCAATCAACTTCCTTTTTCGATATGTAACAAAAATCATTTTTGAAATTCCAGCGGCACATGGTCCGCCGGTCCAGTAACGGCTGTTTTGTTCCCTCGAACACGTAAATCTCCTCCGTGGACACTTGGTCCTTGTATCGCATCTCCGCATTGAATGTGCCGACCGCTCGGAAACCAAATCCATTGTTGCTTGTTGTGAACTCATATTTGGAATCGATGTTCAACGGCAGCGTAGAAAACAAATTGTCGTGAAGTTCCTTAGAAACGGCATTCTCCGGACTACCGTTGTCCAACTCGAAACGAATAGGGCATCCGTTGACTGGAATCCGTACCATCACCGGTGGGGGTAATCGACTTTTTCTTCTCTTTTGGCTGCTCCGACGTTTTCGTGAGGCAAACTTTCGCCAAGTGACCCTTCTTATAACATAGCTTGCACACGCAACTTTTATAATGACACTTCCGAAAATCGTGGTCCCTTCTACCACAGGCAAAACACTTCGCTTCAGGACTTGACTGCTTTTTGTCTGCTTTATGTTGGACTTCATGGACGTCCAGAGCTATTCGCTGTTGTAGGGAACATACTTTTTTCAGCGCAATCTTCATCAAATCGTTGAAACTCATTGCGGCATCTTCTTCGCAGACACGCTCGAAAATGGGGCCACGACGGAGGCCCATCACGAACAAATTCTTGATAATTGTGTTCAGGTCTTTTCCAAAATCGCAATCGGCGGACAGCTTCTTCAGAGTCGTGGATCATTCCACGACTGATTCTGCATCTCCTCGCCGGGCTTCAAAGAACCGTGCTCGCTCTCGGAACACAATCAGCGTCGGGGTAAACCGCTGTTTTAGCAACTTGCAGATCTCGGAAAACTTCTCCTCTTCTGGCAGCTCCGGGAAGCACAAGTTTTTCACGATTTGATACACTTTCATGTGAAGACTTGTTTCTTTATTGAAGCTAGTTCTTAAACTGACTAGAGTACAGAAATTGGATGGTTTATATAGCTGTTTAAACCAACAACCGGCTGGTTGCTAGGCGCCAACAGATCTCCAAACGCATTGCTTTCAATACGCCTCAGAGTAGAAGAACCGGCTTTGGCCATAGCTAAGACAAGACGTGTCAGTTCAAAGTACAAAAACGAAACCAATTGCCTGTCAAAAAAGACCACTTCTCATTGGTCGTTCTGGCAAAGGCCTACTTTCACATCGTAGAGTTGAATTGCAACAGGGCACTTTGTTGCTAGTCTGGCCGTGTTGCTAGTTCATAAATTAGAAATTTTATTAAAAGTTTAAAAATTGTTAATGAAATCTTTTATTATCAAATCCATTTATATTCGATGTTAAGTTTACCGTATGTGCTCTAACAATGCTAAAATAAGTAGAAAATACTTCATTGAAAGCAACATTATGGAAATTCTGTCAACTTTCAATAAAAACATCGCCGATTTTGATTATTAACCTTATTTCTAAATAACTTAGCATCGTCTTTTGTACTAAATGAATGGACCATGCAAGAAATAACCAAATCATAAGTCTTGATTTATTTATTTGTTCACGAGATTTGCCTTTAAACGATACTGGAAGCACTGGCATTTGCATCGTCAGTCTTATCGACTGAAAAACAACGGGGCAATCTCAGTTAAGCTGTCACGTCCTGTCCTAGGGCCATAGCACTAATTGTAGACATAGTGGATTAAACATTGCTCTACAAAGCAAATCAGTGTCATTCATGTTGTGTTCAGTAAACATGGACATAATAGAGCTACATTCATTTATTTGACCGAATTTGATATTCAAATCATCTGTGATGGATAATCGAGCCCCCTGAAAATGTAATGGGCATCGTTGAAATATATTCAAAATATCTAAGGTCTGAAGTGGGTGCCTTGAGGTATTCCGGGTGTAACTAGGAAGTGATTAGAATAAAAACCTTCAATGGTAATCGTCAGTTTTCGCCCGATGAGGTACGAATGGATCCAGCGAAGCATAGTCAATAAATTTTCTTTCTGCTGTTCAAACCTAGTGTTCCGGTATATATTTCCGATATTTCCATTCATCAAGACAATGGCTAGTGCACATGAACGCTCAAGTAGATTACCGTAAACGTGAAAGACATGCAAGATGGGGGTTGCTTCACGTCCACGCCTTTGGGAATCTACTTGAGCATCCATGTGTACCGCCATATCAAATACTGATCTAGACCAGTCCACCTATCCATCCATCACGCAAACCATTCCAATAAGAATCGCCAACCTGTTCGCTGGCAGACCGCGCGCATGCTTCTGTTATCAATTTGACGTTCGCATATCATCAGCCGGTCCTCGTTACTCCACTGGCACATTATGCTCCGTCCTCTTTGCTCTAGCACTTTCCGCTTTACTTTATTTACATCCAGAAATTCGTTTACCCACCGATGAAGCGAGTATCAGTAGTAGATATGAAGTTTTAAGCTCCGACGGGCATATTAACTTTCGACGCGGTGTCGTTTCGTTTGGATTCTGACAAGATTCTCTTGTTCTCAATCAGATATCTTATTCGATTGGATAGGGTGTCGGACAAGAAGAGCATCGGTTGCGGGTCACGATCCCAAATGTGAAAAGTGGGTGGTGGTTGCCGATTTGTGAGGAATTTCGTTTTGCGTAAACAACCATCGGCTGCGTTGAGTGCAAAGTGGTTGACCGGATTCTCGGATCGGACGTAGGTCGTGATTGGATACGCGTATGCGGCGTCGAGTGCGACGGCGGTGCTTCGATAGTGTGCGTGAGTGAGAACTTTTCCTCCCAGAAGGAAGGAAAAGCGTGAGAGCCACTCCCACTTGCATATACCCCACCCACCGTCACTCACGGTGAGTCAGGTGGTGGCGTCAGGATATTCGTTCGGCGTTCGACAGCATCTGAGTTCTGAGAACACCTTTCCGGGAGCGGCACGGGTGCGCTGAAAATGAGTACAGTTAGGGTAGTGAGTGATTTGTGAGTGGTCGTTCGATTGGGAAATCTCGGGGCAGCTTCTTCTCCCGTTTTCGGTGGATTGTGTGAAGTTTTCACGGTTTGGTGTCGGTTCGGATATGTGTTTTCCTGCCATTCGAGGGTTCAAAGTCACGTAGAGTGCGTAGTCTTGGCGCTGATCCTAAGGATTGCCGGAGTTGATTTCGAGCTGGAGTCGGATCAATTTGTGTGATATTGGACGACGAATCTCAAGGGAGTGAAGGCAGAGAGCTCTTTCGGAGTGGTGCGGTGCTTCTGTGTTTTTTGGTTGCGACTTCTGACGGTGTGAATTTTCACGGTTCGCCCGAGCCTCTTACTGTAAACGCGAGTGTGCTTTCCTGAGTTTTTTGGATGGTTTCGTGGACTAGAAGAGTTGGCCAGATTTGAACGGCTCAATTGATAGCGTTGAAGAATTGAAGAAGTCTGGAAATAATGGTGTGAGTTTTCTACAGCTTAGATTTCCAAAGGCGAAAAAAAGCCCCACCCTCCTGTTCACCCAGGCAAGGATTGGATAAGAGAAGGTCGTGTGTTAACAGACAAACTGACTTTTGGGGCGTGCTGCGTTTGACTTGTTAATGGCATTTGCGTTGCTGCTGATTGATTGCCTTTGGATCATTTCCTTCGGGACAGAAGCTATTGTGTGACTCCCTATTGTTGTAATTGCTAGACATCGACAGTAATTGATCATTAGGCTGTAGTGATTTGACAGTAGCAGTAAGAAAAGGCCTCCCATCCGAAGTGTGAGTGTGTTTGTGAGGAGGTAGGAAAAGCGTCCCCGCCGTCGGTGGAGAAAGTAAGGGTTGGAAAAGAGGCGTCGCAGGATTCAGGATCGTGAGCGACTGTGAGTTACCTGTGTTGGATCGTGACCGAAGTGTGGTAAACAAGTTGTGAGTACCTACATTTGCGAAAAGCGCACGTGTGAGTAACGGTATTGTAAGTTGTAATCCCCGGCGTGGCACGTGTTTGAGTGTGGCAGTGAGTTACCGGTCGTCGGTGGAAACGACGGGAAGATTAAGGTGGTTCTTGGCGGTTCCAGGATCAGAACAGCACGGAAGCTGCCGAAGGTTGGCCAACTTTGTCGGTCAGTGTTACAGGAGAACCCGAGCTGAGCAGACATAGTGGCTCCACATAGAGGGTACCTGTTCTAGGACCTGTTCCCCGGGTGTCGGCGTGGACAACCCACCCTACGCTGGTACTCTCTGTCTCTCGCCTCACCTCACAAACAGGGTGCTGGGCAGAGAGGATTAACACGCGGTTGAGGTACGGTCAGACGTTGGTCCAGAAGAGCCTCTCACCGCAGGACCCCCATCCTTCGAATAACGAAGATTACTTATTCGGAAACCAGTCAGCCAGTGTTAATCTGTATAGTTATTTTTCGCATAGCGGCGCCACCTGAACGAATCAGGAAGTGCGGAACATTCCTCTACGGTGTTTATCCGGCGTAACGCGGGACTTTCGTGTGCGTGACTGGAATTATCTTTCTGGTCTCGGGAACGCGTGTGTTTTTTTTTGTTTCGAACCAATTTTATTTTTGTTTTTCTTTCCCGTTTCTGTGTTTTCCGTACGTGTCCACGGCTACTGACCGCTAGTGACCAGTGTGATGATTTATTTACGCTAGAGGAAAATCTGTTTACCCGCCTTTTGGGGGTGGCGCTCGTGTTCATATGCGTTGAAGCTGGAATGGGTTACGGTGAAACTGCCTCGTAAAAGATATTCTCTGCGTTTAATTACATCACTAACCCCATTCGGTGCAGAAAATTGAGTTGGATGTACATCGGACATCGGAAACTGCCTCGATAGTCTGAGAAAATAAACAAGAAAATATCCAATCCAAAGCGAAAAGCAACGTTCCGACATCCAGTGACCCTTAAAAGCGGATTGCGTGCTGCTAGACGAGCTGTTTATTATCATAAGCAAATATTGAATGATGAGTAGAAACGAGCGACTTTGCTGAAGCGATAACGAATTTCGGGTGAAACAGTGCTCTAAGCAAACGCTCAGAAAAAGAAAACCACGTCGAAAAGGTGAAGAATAAAATATAAAGAAAAACGTATCGTAAGGCATCGGAGTATCAACCGAATACTGGAAATTTCGTAGAAAAGTATTCTTCCTCAACAACAGTGCTAAAGTGTTGAGTAAGCGCGACAGTGAAAAAAGCCAGTGTAAATAGACAGGCGTCGTTGTCGCATCTGTAAATTTATAAATAGGCAGACCAACAACAGCAGCAACAGTACCAGATAGAGGCGAAAACGTTATCACACCATGGCTGACGACGAAATTCTCTTCGATGATGTGTACGAGCTGTGCGAGGTGATTGGAAGGTACGTAAGATAGAGCCAGCCGGTGGTTATGGGGCACTTGTGGGGAATTCGATTTTCGTGGGATAGAGCCGGTATAAAAGTTGATTGGCATTGGGTTGATTCACATACAGCATGGGATTGCTATGTGGTATGGATCAAAAAGCGCGTCCTTCTCGGTAGGATTCGCATGGGAAGATTGCTTTTACTGTTTGTAGAGCTTTTACGGTTATCTGTTTTTATGACAGGACGTTGACCTTACATTTTTTGGATGATTTCATAGCTCAAAGAGTAACATAAGATTAATCAGGTTCAAAATGAATAAACTTTGAGGACTGATTCCAGAGGCACGTTCGCCGTTGTTTGGAAGATTTACACCATTGATGTTTTTATATGGATTCTCATGCACTTATTTGATTAAATTTGTTGGGAACGTTTATTTGAAGTCATCCAAAATGATAATTTCCTAACCAACCACACTCTGTTCCCCTTATTTACACCTTGTGTAGAGAAAATTCAAAAATGTTGTATGAATTGTCACGTTTTGTTGAAACTCCCCTTCCCGCTAGGAAAGGATGTCTTGTATTATTTGAGTAAATTAACAGGCGTTCAATAGCCCCAATGATGTCTAACTTAATTCTAGTCCTAATACTAACAAATGGTTTAAAATATTAAAATAAAACAAGTCAAAAATCGGAGATGAACCAGCCAAGGGCTGAAAATCTCCTTAATAAAGATAACTAACTAACTAAGTCAAAAATATGTACACAAAACATTCAACTATTACCAGCGGCGTTTGCAAAGAAACTTGAAAAACGTCGGCGGAAGGTGCGTCGAGGAGTGTGAAAGTCAAATTCTGAGGCTATCCGATTGAATGTTCTTTGCAGATTATTAATAGCTCATTGCATGCCATAATTGATTCATATCAACGGTAAACGGAGCATAAGGTTGTTGCGCAGTGCACGGGATGCAAGGTTTATGTTAATTTTCTTAAAAATAGTAGGGAAATCAATACGCTCTTGAAGAGAGTCAGCGATTAACAAAGCAATGGCAGTATTGCGTCCAACATGTAAATGTTGAAGATGGATCAGTCGTTCGAAAAGGGTCTGCCCAAGGCAGCCTATTTTATTTATTTAGTTGGTGTTACATCAATTAATTTGATAAAACCTCGTTAACGATGTTACGCCAACCCCCTAGATTTCCGGAGGACCATTCCCCCTAAATGTTCGGAGGGCCATAGTGCGCAGTTTAGCTTAGAGTCCTTCTCTGCTACTCGGACGATGATCAGCCGCCCCTGACATGGGGAACAGACGCTGTTGTGAGCCGCTCCTAACATAGAGTACAGACGCTCAAGGTTTGCAGAAGCAAGAGCAAAAGCAAACCCCCTTCCCTGTCAGCATACGACCAAAGTTCCCACCGGGGGTTGCTTACCCGATCTTCCCTAAGGTTACTCGTACCCCGGCCAGTACCGCGAGGAGGTAGGGATAGGAGTTGCTGGGCAAGAGGCTAAGGACCACACAATGGGGTCTATTTTATTCCTTCCTGTAGGTACGCGAGGTACCAATGCTACGCCATGCCCAGCCATTTACCGTGCCAAGGCAGCCTGCGAAGAACAAAGCGTAAGAATTGTCGTTTTACAGACTCACTTACTTGACACCATTGGAGTAGATTGGATTCCAAACTTCAGAGCAGTATTCTAGGATAGAACGTGACAAGGAATAGTACAGTGATTTGAGACAATACACATTAGTAAAGTTTTTAGCTATCCAAAAATGCAGCGTAGAACAGGTAACGCGTTACCGACCACATAAGACACGTGTTGATTGAAAGTTAAGGACCTGTCTAAGACCACTCCTAAATCATTCACGACATGTTCAATTTCAGCACCCATTATAGTTGATAACTGAAATGGATTAGCATTAGACTCCTCCTCACAGAACTTCATGGGATTAACAATCATGCATTTGATAATACACGAATCTGCAACATTTGCATTCGTCTCAAAAGCAAATGGTTAATAATTCTGGTCTGCTCGGCAGTTTAAGCCAATCCCATGCGTTCTCCCCTTCTGGTTCCTCTTCGAACCCGGCGCTGCCCCCGCCATAAAGCTTACCCACCAGGTTTTCTTTCGTCCCAAAGCGAATGGCCCAAAACCATTGAACAAACTTCAAATTTAAAGGGATCTGGCAAAATCGTTTCGAGGTATCCTTGAGATAGATTCACCCAGCTGTGATAAGTTGCGTGTCACAGTCGGTGATCGCGACCAGGCGAACAAAATTGCTGCCTTTGCGCTCTTTTTGATGGAGTACAGAGTCTTCATTCTCAGGCGAGAGGTCGAATGATATGGAGTGGTCAAGGAGCATAATTTGACTCGCACAGAAATCATGTCAGGAGCTGGTGGGTTGAAAAATCGTGCCGTTCCGCTAGTCCCTGTTCTTGATGCAAATCAAATGAATAATGTGTTCCCCGATGGCTCAAAACAGCCGACAAATTCGTTTCGTGTGATCTTCTCCGGATCAGCCTTACCAAGCGTCCTTGTGATTGGGCGTCTTCGTACCGATGGTTATGCACTGTGAAAAGTGACGGCAGTTGGGCCACACTGCACCTTACTGCAGCAACAAACCACGCTGCAGTAAGTGTGGCGAACAACATGCCGAAGGTTCCTGCAATAAGGAGCAGAGGTGCCAGATGATTTGATAGAAAATCTGTATCCACGAGGTTAAAAAACCTGTGTCCCATACAAAAATATCTGTGTCCATACAAAAAATGTTGATAGAAAATCTGTGTTCCATACAAATTGAATCTGTGTCGGCATAAAAATATCTGTGTAATACAGAGAAATCTGTACATCTGGCAGCCCTGATAAGGAGCCAAAATGTACCTCTTGCGGTCAAGCTCCTCACGAGCTCAGTGCATGCCCGAAGTACCAAGAGTGGGAGAAATATGAGCCTATGCATGCTATAAAACGTTTGACTTTTACTGTGCGCCCTGTTTTCATGTTGCCCGTGAGAGAGAGCGAGACAGCACCAACATACGGCGCACAGTAAAAGTCAAAAGAACAAAAGAATTTATGGCACGTACAGAGGCTCATACCACAAACTCCCTGAAACAACGGTCTAGGCGATCTCTCCGATCGCTCCGACTGTTGTTCCATTGGCCCACTCTACAACCAGTAACAATATTTTCGCATCCCTGCCGGATAATGATCAATGCGATGCTCTGAGGATGGGGAAGAGTAGGGTAAATTGGTATAATGCGCCCCAACCGGGCAATACGCTCCAATTCATTTTCAAGGGATTGTGGCTTCTTTAACACGTAAATATTATTACTTATCTTAAATATCCGCGGAAAATGATGTTGCGCATATAAGATCTTTGGAAAGTATAAACAACCAAAAGAAAAACCAAAAATATCGAAAATCAGCTTTTTGGCTTGAAATTTTGGGACCGATAGGCAAGACTCGTTGTAAATGAAACCCATCCTTTACTCTTGTACTTATTACAAAAACTTTTACCGGAAGACGACTGCAAGTGGACCACTTTAAGCTTAGCAAGTGATGGAATTCTCCTTGGAAACATTTCTACAACGCTGCGGAACTTTTTCTACGGGATGGGCATATTGCCCGATTTGTTATGAAATGTCAAGATTTGGACCATTTACAGAAAACTTCTTTTACTATTTTTAGATGCTACCTGGCAAGAGGAAGTTGCATGCAGAGCATGTCCAACTAAGTAAATAACACTTTGACTCCTAAAACTATAGAAGTAATGCATTTTCCACTGCGATAAAGCAGTTTTTCCTTCGGGGGGCGTATTATACCTGTTTACCTTATACCATAATTTAAACAGGAACAAAAAGAAAGCGTGCGGTTACAAAATGGCACTTGAAGCAACAGGCTTCTCAGAACGTTCCTGTTGTTCAAAACTCTCCTAAAAACCCATTGGCAAAATCAAGAAATGACGGAAATACCAAAAAAATCCTCACCTCCAGGATTTAAATTTTCAGCTGGAGAATTTCCGTCACTTCCGGGAACATCTAAAACCCCTTTTTTTCGCCCAGAAACTCAACCAACTCGTCAGCAGGAGCCAAACAGTGCTTCCGGAAAACTTACTCTTTCTGGGAAAGTGGATTTCAAATTTCACTCGAAACGAGAAACCTAATCAACATGGCACTTTCCTTGGTGAAACCTTCTCTAAAGCAAATAGCTTCAAAGTGGTCGCTTCTTGACTCGTTCATATCTTTCGATGGCTAACTTATCCAATGAGGTCGAAGATATGATCGAAGTGCTACAGTGGAATTGTAGAAGTCGTATAAAAAATATGGAGACGTTCAAAATTTTAATACACAGCACTCGCTGTGACACATTTGCTCTTTGTGAAACATGGTCAACTTCTGATAAAAATATTTCTTTTCACGATTTCAATATTATTCGTCTGAATCGAGGGGTTGGATATGGAGGGGTGCTCTTAGGGATTAGCAAGCTTCACTCCTTTTACAGAATCGATTTCCCCTTGATGACAGGCATTGAAGTAGTTGCATGTCATATTACAGCCCGAGGTAAAAGCCTCATCAGCCAGTGTATACGTACCGCCAAACGCTAAAATGTCTCGCGCGATAACTACAATCGGTATTGTTCTCTTGACCGCATGTTCAAGAACCTCGTGAAAGCGAAGAAACGCGGTTGCTGGAGAAACTTCGTCAACGGATTATCACGGGAAACGTCGATGCGAACTCTGTGGACGGTCGGTAGAAGAATGCGGAACGTACAATCGGTAAACGAGGATCGTGAAAGCTCTTCTCGATGGATATTCGATTTCGCGAAAAAAGTTTGTCCGGACTCTGTCCAAGTTCAAATGACTATTCGTGTTTATCCAGAAGAAAGGAATGCAATGGACTTAACTTTTTCGATGGTAGAATTCTCACTTGCTCTCTTTTCATGTAATAATTCTGCCCCAGGTATGGATAGAATTAAGTTCATCTTGCTGATAAACCTTCCAGACGTCGCAAAGAGGCGCTTGTTGAACTTATTCAATGTATTCTTGGAGAGTAACATTGTTCCGGATGATTGGAGACAAGTGAGAGTTATTGCCATCCAAAAGTCAGGAAAGCCTGCGTCGGACTACAACTCGTACCGTCCTATTGCGATGTTGTCGTGTCTTCGAAAGTTGTTAGAGAAGATGATTCTCTTTCGGCTGGACAAATGGGTTGAATCGAATGGCCTTCTCTCAGATACTCAATTTGGATTCCGCAGAGGCAAAGGAACGAGCGATTGTCTTGTGTTGCTTTCTACTGAAATTCAACTGGCCTACGCTCAAAAAGAACAAATGGGTTTAGTCTTTTTGGATATTAAGGGGGCTTTTGATGCAGTTTGCATTGATGTCCTTTCAGACAAACTCCACGAGTGTGTCACCCGGATGATCTGATGAAGCTATATCGCACAACGATTCTGTCGGTTCTTGAATACGGTATTTTTTTGCTTCCAATCCGCCGCAAAAACACACATCCTGAAGCTCTAGTGTATTCAGTTTCGCTGTCTTTGGATCGCGTTAGGCTACATGAACACGATTTATACCATAAGCTTAGAGATATTAGCAGGAATACTGCCTTTATCAGATCGGTTCGTGGAATTGTCGTTAAGGTTCCTCATCCGCTGTGAAGTATTAAACCTGTTGGTAATTGGAAATTTTGAGAAGCTAATCGAACGAAATGCTCAAACAAGATTTATGATATTATACTACGCCTACATGACTCTGGAGGTTAACCATTATTTGAACCTTCCTAATCACGGTTGCTTCCCTGACTTCTCAAGTTCCGCTATAGTTTTTGATTTGACCATGAGGCAAGATATCTGTAGAATTCCAGATTTGCTTCGTTCGGAGCAAATACCAAAAATTTTTGCTAACAAGTACGGTCACATCAGCTGCGATAGAAGGTTTTACACCGACGGGTCAAAAACGAATGATTCCACTGGATTTGGTGTATACAACGAGTTTCATAGCGCCGCATATTAACTTCAAAACCCTTGCTCCGTATATGTCGCTGAATTAACGGCTATACATTACGGATTAGAGCGAATTGCCTTTCTTTAGTCTGACCAACATTTCATTTTTTACGGATAGCACTCAAGGTATTTTCTCAGTGAAATACTATCTACATTGAGTGCTCTATCGAATGATTCATATACTATCGCCTTGGTTTGGGTCCCTTCACATTGCTCGATCCCGGGAAATGAGAAAGCGGACTCGCTCGCCAAGTTGGGCGCTTATCTTATTTGTGGCGTTACGTCCCAACTGGGACAAAGCCTGCTTCTCAGCTTAGTGTTCTTATGAGCACTTCCACAGTTATTAACTGAGAGCTTTCTATGCCAATTGACCATTTTTGCATGTATATATCGTGTGGCAGGTACGAAGATACTCTATGCCCCGGGAAGTCGAGAAAATTTCCAACCCGAAAAGATCCTCGACCGGTGGGATTCGAACCCACGACCCTCAGCTTGGTCTTGCTGAATAGCTGCGCGTTTACCGCTACGGCTATCTGGGCCCCCAGATGGCGCTATGGAAGGCGATATTTATGACCAGGCTTGGGAACTGTGATCACTATTTACCACAGTTCATCGATTGTGCCAGTCAACCAAAACACAAAGCAGCATCAGCATCAATACCATCAGGCGTTGCGCTGCCAACGGTTCACACACTGCTTGAATGTTTTTGTCTCTCCACTATGATCGTTTTCGGGCAGCCATCTCGAGGTGAATGATTGAAAAAATGTTAAATAATTCAATCGCTAATATTTTGCTTGTGTTTTCAACCAATTGAAATCTATTAACGCTAATAGCCATTCCGTTGCGATACAGGGAAAGTGTACCAGTTATGGCCATAGTGGTTCCCTATTTGGCCATATGCAAAATTTGGATAACTTTTACATTTTCAATCTTTTTGAATGTTTAAACATCAAGATTTATCCTTTATTTTACTGCTAAAACACAAAAGATTTTTCAAAATGTGAAGGCATTCAAGATATCACGTATGGCGAAATAGGGAACCACTATGGCCATAACTGGTACACCTACCCCATATAAAAAAGTTCAATTTCATGCTGCCTTTATCGAGCAAAAATGCAAAACCCCGAAAACCGAAAAAATCGTGTCACAGTGGCTCGAGTCATTTCGCATTCGAATTTGAAAAAACGTTAGGAAGAAGAAGATTACAGTTTTGAAGAGCCGTGACATTTTTTTGTTTTGAACGGTCATTGTTTGCTTTGGATTTTGATGATTATGTAGAAAAATGTGAATAACGAGTTGGTAAATGTTTAGCGCTTTCTTTTTGGGCTCCGTTTTTGGTTTTCTCTGTCGTTTCTTATAGTCCTTTCCTATTTTATCCTCTATAGAGAGATAAGCGGAAGTAAAATTGAATGGTTTGGCAACAGACCAGCAGTGCTGATTTTGCTTGGCGTAGAGAATAATATTGTAACACGGACATGACTTCCTCATTGCTAAAAAGTGTATTTTGTTTCGTTATAGATCTTTGAGCTACATATCCAAACTAATAAACAGCTGAAAAAATCAACAACTAAAAATCGCATTTACAAAAATTTAAAAAAGAAAAAAAAATAATTTTTTCTCTTCATGTAAAATTACTTTTACCGAAATAATTTCAAGCGGATTAAATTACTCCTCAAGAAAAGTTCAAAACAAACATAACGCATGTTTGTTTGGCTCACACTTTGACAGCTCTCGCTGCTCGATTGGCTCACACTTTGACAGAAATGTCAGCTTCCGCGATTCTCTCTTATAAAGGATTACTAGTTTCTTATTTCCAACTCGTATCCACGGGTTGCTGTTGCCTTGCACCCGTGGTTCCTGTGGATGCACTGCCTGGTTCGGGTTATCCTGTGGCTCCTTTTTCTTGGCTTTCTTGGCCTTAGGCTTGGTGTTGGCCTCTCCTTTGTTGCCATGTCCTCTTGATCGCGGAGCTTGGCTCGTGCCTGCTTTTCCGCTCTGGAGGACGGCCGCGTAGGTCACTTTTCCCTTAGCAACCTTACGTCTTTTCGCCACGTATTCATCCTCGGAAGGTCCCCTTGTTTGCATCGCATATCGAATAATATTATCAGATATATTCGCGTTGCCTGTGAAGGGAAAGACTTCGGTCTGGCACGACTTAGTTGCCAAGTTGAACCTTGGCTTTCTCGTAGTCCTGATTTGCAGCTAGGACTGACTGCCGCAATTTCAGTGGACTTGTTTTCAAGTCTTTGCTGATATTGCTTTTGCTCTTAACAAACTGGATGATGACATCAAGTTGTTCAGCAGCTACCTGCATGTTATGGAGGTACTCCCTATTGCGATCCATGGCTTCAATTAGCCCCGGGCCATCGGTCACCTCACATGTTGCACTGGAGCCGCCAATGCCTGCCGTCGTCACAGTATCTAGGCTTTTGCCCACACTGTTCTCACTTAAGTTGTTGGTCGCCTCCTTCCTTGGCGGGAACCTTAGCCGGTTACTAATAGGTCCAGAAGCCACTCCTTCACATTCCGCTAGTTAATTGTTTTGGTTGATCATATCTTATGGGTCCCCCTAAGAGCCGCAATCCAACTGATCCCACGGTTATCTATTCAAGCAGAGAGGCATGTTAGGGTTAACATAGTCCTTTATGGGGTACTATGTTCAGAGCCGGATCGGCACAAGTTAGGTAGTGGCATCTGAACCAACTCCCGCCGAGTTGGAACAACCAGGTGACGGATTTGGAACACACTCTAAGGCCTGCTACAATTTTATGGGACAGGGGCAGCCTGCACCAGGTTTCAGGTTCAGCAGGTGAATTCCGGCACACATTTTCTTCGAAGAGAAGAAATTTTCTTCCATAATCCACCAGCAAGAAAATTTTCTTTTCTTCGAAGAAAATACGGGCCGGAATTCGCCTACAGGTCAGTGTCATTCGATCCTACTAAGGGAGTATAATGTCGCCGTTGTCAGTCTCAACGCATATTACCCAGCACATATACCGTTACTTATCCTTAGTCGTGCGCTGCCAGTATATATAACTAGGGCTGTACTGGCGATAGTTCCAATATGCTCGAGGCACTCCTACTTGTAGTTCCATGCCTCGTCCGTTTATATCGCGACCATTATTGGCATCAATCCTGATATGCCGATTGGCACTTCTGTTAGTTTGGTCTAGGGTGTTTTGGTACTTTAAGCGGCACCAGTCACTTTGACAGAGTTGCATTCGCATTTATGAGGTTTTCATGAAAGTTCATCAGAGCCTACTGTGAACCCACCACATCCTGGACAACTCCCCAACTCGCAGAGGTCCTGGGGAGGGGATCCGTTAAGCCCCTGGAGTTTCGTCCCTGCTGCCCAGGTAGATCCATAACGCACCTCGTTAACGTTAAAGGCATTAAATATGAGATGCAAATCACCGCCTTTCTTGAAAATTTATTGACACATTTCAATAAAATGTTTCAACAAAATCTCCATATAAAGCACGAGTGTTTGGACAATGAGTCTGTTCGAAATTTGGGACAAAACTTTACTTTGAGATTTCTTCCTCCTAGGTATCAAGATGAGGGTTAGAAGAAATTTCATAGATATCAAAACTTAGTAGGGTCGATGTACCAATAGCCGCATAGCTAAGAACAAAAATTCGTATAAAATCGAAAACTAATGCTTGCGTCATTATTTTTACATCATCTGATAGCTTCTTATTTTGGTTTTGTGGGAAAAATATGAAAACTACAAAAACTCAAATTTTTGTATTTATTATCGCGTGTGCCACTATAGGAATACATGTTCCTATAGTAGCACTATTTCTAATTTCTGTTCCTATAGTAGCACTAGCATCACGGCGTTAGCAAAATAATTATTAAAACCGTATTTTTACAAATTTTTTATATTTTTCCTACAAAGTGTGGTCTAAAGCTTTCGTTTGGTGTAAAAAAAATATTAATTCAGCAATTATTTCGTATAATAAAAAATAGTTTCTCTCAGTAGTGCTACTATAGGAACAATATGTTTACTATAGGCGCGAGGGAGCTCAAATTTTAAGCAAAACTAATTATTTCGATCATTTTTTGAGCAAAATCAAGCTGTAAATCAATGGTACTTGGATAAATAGGTCCTGACCTTCATGTCAAACAATGTTTTGAAAAGATGTATAGCAAAACGGCCGTAAAAAGCCACTAGTGCGACTATAGGGGACTGTCCACTAAGGGAACACCGACCCTATTTGTAATAATACACTAAAAAAATGGTTTCAATACAGAAATTGTCAAAGTAGCTTACGTCGACTATGAAAACATGGGTAGCACATGTGAAAATCAATAGCCAAAGATCATGGGGCTGGAAGCTCGAAAATGCAATAACCATGCGTTTTCTCAACAATGTCAACATCTCCGTTAACCATCAACTCAGTAATAACAAAAGCAACATCAGAAATATGCATGTTCGCTCGTTCATTAGGAGTTGTCTTTCTACCAGTATAGCAGAGTGATTATGTTGACCGGGTGGGGGGCTCTACAACTGAGTGCACCTTCGAACCAGGACTCATAAACAGGAAACTCACTTCTAGAGATTCGAAGTGGTGTGCGAGGGAGTTCCTGATGTTGAAACGAATACGCACGTGCCTTTACATGTTCAGGACGTTTGTTGCCATTCTTCTACCAGCAGAACTTTTACCAACAGCACTGTTAACCGTCTAGTTGACGGTCGTACACATACATGCAAGCCTACAAAGACAGACATGCGCAACGGCAGGACGCTGGTTTGCTTACAGCCGGGATCTGTCATCGCCGTGTCGTCATCGATGTGTTGGTATGTGGGTAAAGGAGAACACCACTAGCCCACAGCCTCCCGCACCAAACTGACCGACGAACAGTTTTGTCTGTGCTACAGTGGTTCAAAGGCGATCTAAACCATAAAAAATCGAATTGGATTTCACTGAAATGTAATATTTTTCGCATAATTTAAGATCTCGCCCTAAAAGCTTTTGGTAACCAAGTGTGTAGCTTGTTGTTACTGAGTAAACGAATGGACATTATCCAATAATTGTCCTTCTCTATCTCCCTGCGGTGATAGTTATTATTTTGGTCCATTCTTTTGTTTAAAAATAACGAGCTACAGACTTGATTACCAGGAGGTTTTGGAGGAGAAGAATGCAGCGCGGGTTGCAATGCTGCAGTATGGTACGCGGCGAAACGTGCAACGGAAGCGGAAACAGCAAACCCGCCTATTCCGGGACAAAAGCGCCGCCTGGAAGAAGTGGAATGCAAAGCGATGGAGTTGCTGTACCGTTCTCAAGAAACGCGGAAATTTTATCAGAAGCTCAACACATCCCGCAAAGGCTTCGTGCCGCGAGCTGAAATGTGCCGTGATAAGGATGGGAGCATATTGACGGACGGATGCGAAATGATCGAAAGGTGGAAAGCAGCACTACGATAAACACCTGAATGGCATAGAAGATCAAAATATGTCAAATATATAAATTCATCAAAAATATATCAATATTTACCATTTACATAAGAGATTGAGGTTTCTGCCGACATTTGTTCTACATTGAACCACTGTATAATGCCGATACCATACCTAACAGGATGATGCACTCACTGGCTGAGCACGAGGCCGGAGGTTCTGCGGACGAGGATTGAACACAAAAACGGATCCAACGGGCCGGAAAACGACAAATTGAAGTTTTGCTCTGTTACACGAAACGGGGTAATTTCTGATGTTTGCTTGCATGCTTTGTAGCTGGGTGACGTTGCAGTTGTTGCTGCTGCTTGCTTTTTCGTTTTTCCTCCGGTTCGACCTGGGATACTGCATGCGTATGTTTTCATGCATATGTGCAGCATAATTGCACATACAGGGTGGACACTGACGAGGGGGATTGCGGTGTAATTAGAACTGAACAAGGACATCGTCTTCGGGGCCCAGATAGCCGTAGCGGTAAAAGCACAGTTATTCAGTAAGACCAAGCTGAGGATCGTGGGTTCGAATCCTGCAGGTCGAGGATCTATTCTGTAAAGGAACAATTATCTCGATTTCCTAGCGCATTAAATATCTTCGCACCTGCCTCACGAAATACGAATGCAAAAATGGTCAAAAGCTCTCAGTTAAAAACTGTGGAAGTGCTCATAAGAACACTTTGCCAAGAAGCAAGCCAGGATATGCCCCTGTTGGGACGTAACGCCAGAGAGATGAAGAAGATTGACATCGTCTTCTTCATCGGGATACGCTTTCACGTAAAAGAGGACGTTCAGATGGATTCTGATACTTGTTCCGCCCATGTTTGCAAGGTCGACGTAACAACCAGCAATATTATTGCTAGGCATTTTTGTGTTCCCGGCTGCATTCTTGCATCTAACAATTTCAGTCAAATATTCTGTCCATTTGCTAAAGATTGAGGCTCAAGAATCCATCATTCAATTATTAGAAATAATTAAAAAGTATAAACCAGTTTTTTCGTTCAAATTTTTGAAGAAAACTCCATGAACATAATTTTACTGAATTCCTCAAAGCAAGTTTAGTGCAATGATAAATTTTCCTTGGCACTGCTATGATTTTGAAATTAAGAAAACTGGTTTATAACATTTGTAGAATGATCACGGTTATTTTCCTCTGGTCACTGCCATAGGAATCTGATTTATCTGAACTATCCGAATAAACACTAGACAAAACGTGTGTTTGTTCGGATAAGTTGGTGTATGTTTCATGTCAATCTGTTATCTTCTTATAATACAAGAATTTTCTAACAAATAAGTGTTTTTTGCATGTCCAACAAGTATATTATTAGGTAAATAATTCGTAGTAATGCCGTAATGCATTTTGATCATATCGGCGCTGACGTCGACCATGCGAACATGAGCAGAGGTTTAGGGGATGAGATTGTTGTCAAAAATATTTCATAACGACAAGACTCATCTCGTGGCAAAACTTAAGGTCAGTTTTAATCCACAACATTTCAAGCGAAATCTGTTTCCGATGAATTTCAATTCAGAGAAAAACTGTCGAAATAATGGTTTCAGGCGGGTTTGGGTTTTGTTTTTACAATGGTTTCCCTCCACCGCAACCATATCGGGCAACATGGATTGTGGCGAAATCCAATCGGAGCTGTGTGGGTCGCGCAATTTTGTGACATAAAAAACTCCAATCAACCGGATGGAACAAGTGAACTCGGAGTGGTTAGCAACATTGTAGACATTGTGTCTATTTGCTAGCGGCTTGTGTCGGGATGGCTTTTCATATGAATTTTAAATGATTTTGCGCAGAATGTGGCTTGCGGCCGGATGCGGCAATAGAAATGGTTGAAAAGTTCTTCTTTATTCATATTTCAAAATAATAGGCAAATGTTTCTAGGACTAGACAGAATTGTATTCCATTGGCTTTATTGGGCCAAATCTCGGAACTGTAATATGAGGCGGGCCAGGAGGTATCCAATACTTCTGTAGAACTGATCAAATGTCCGTCAGTTTAAAAGACTTCTTTTGAAAAAAAAAACGGAATTGCAGCTGTGCATCCTCCTAAAGTTGCTGTAAAAATCTTTCAGAAGAACTCGCTCGTTGAGCACTGTAAAAATTTTGCTCAGGATTATTTCAGAATATAGCCCAAGATTCTTTCCCATTCGAAACATTGTCAGAATTTCGCATAAATTCTATCAGAATTTCCATCAGTCCCATCTGTAAAAAGTAGGCATTGAAAAAATCGTGTTAGAAGTTTTCAAACTCGTTTCCCAAACGAATATTAAAAAAATCCAAAAAATTTCAACAATTTTCAATCTTAATGAAATTTTAACAAGTTGATTTTCACTGCAATATTCATCCGAGAAAAATGTCAAGAAGACCAATACCAATACGATTCTTTTTTGTGTTACACGGTGCGGAAATCTGTTGTGGAACTGATATGCGGTTACTTTTAATAATGGGACAATATGACCTGCTGGTTTTTTTTCTCCCTGGGCTTGGGGTTATATTTTCCAGGGAGCGATGAATTTTGATAATTGATCGCTGTTGTTAGTAGTTTTGATTAGATGTTGGGTGAGTTTCAAAGCAATGGCAACCTTTTTATTACAAAATTTAGATTTTATCTTCTACCCTTAAGATTCTGGTTAGATTACTGTACTATGCAGTTGGGCTGCACTAGGCTATCACTCATCAAAATTACTTTCACTTCGGGAAAATATAATTTCAAGATGGCGAGAAGATTATGAACTGAGGGTGGGTTAGGAGCACAGTCAGACCCTTGAATGTGCAACGTAGGGTAGTAATTGGGAATGCCATTGACGGTTTGTAATCTTCTACGAGGTTTTCGAAAACCAACAGGGCGCGTGCACCGGGTTGCGAATAGGAGCAAAGGGAGGTCAATAGCATCTACCTAAAATAATAGAGCGTAAGGCGTGTGTAGGAACATGAGATGGATTGATATTGGTTATGAAAGGGGTCCGCGTGGTCTGTAGGGATTTGAATTCTAAAAACTTGTAACCAACTCAGTTATTGGGTCACCAAGTGGCTCGGTAGCTTAGTTGGTAAAGCACTCGTCTAGCATACAAGAGTCCTGGGTTCAAATCCTAGCCGAGCACGTGGATTTTTTTCATAATTTCACCCATAATTTGTCCATCTTTACCGCGCGTAATGAGTTAATTAATTTAATAACCATGCGGATTGGATAACCGAACAGCTCAATATAAGTGTCAGTTTTTTTCAAGATTTTGAAGACAATGAATGAGTGAAAGAATTACCTATTAGAAAAGCAACATCAGCTAAGTCTATACATATACAAATGTTGGTCATAGGGTCATGGCGAGCATTCGGTATGTATGTCTATGACTGATTCTTATCTAATAGGGGCACTAGAAGACCACGCGGACAATTTCGAAACAAATTATTTTTATTCATCGGTCTTACGATCCGAAAGGCTCAGCTATGCTGCAAAGTCATTTTATAAGCTATTCATTACTATTGTTTAATTGTTTATAATTCTAACAAAACTACATAATTAACTCATTACTAATCACTGTTCCTATATTCTCTTTTTCTCTCCTTCTTATCTGTTGCATGATTATGAGCATCGCTTATATAATGCATGAGCATGCACAATAAAAATAATTTCAGGATTAAGGTGAAGATGAATCGAAGCCAAACTTCAAAACTTCAAGAGCACGGATCTGGAAAACCAAACATCCGTTTAAGCTGAAAACTTAATCGATTGGTCACCAGTTGGTAGTGACCAATCGATTAGGTTTTCAACTCAAACGGATGTTTGGTTCTCCAGATCCGTGCTCTTGAAGTTTTGAAGTTTGGCTTCGATTCATCTTCACCTTAAAAGCAGTACATGGATACCTGGATAGAATAGCTTCGAAAAGGGCGCTCAAAATATAATATTTCTGGTCAGGGAAGTAAACAAATGAACTTATAATATCAAATATTTTAAAAATATTTTTATATAAATCAGCATCGTCAAACAGTGCAAAAACAGATAAAGTTTGTAAAGTTATCACCATCGATTGAATTGCGCTCTGTATAGTAATGATCAATCAGTATCAAAATTTCCTGAAGCGTCGCATTGTGCCATCAGCAGCTCTTAGCATCACTCCCATATTGTTATTATTTTGTTGTTTATAAAATTTCTAGAAAGCGATCAGCATATTCTTTCTTACTTGTACAATGGCCGATCTATTTGGAATTTTAATAAGTCAAATCAAACTTCAAAACTCAAATTAAATTGCTTTCAGCACATTTACATTTTGCAGCATTAATCGCATTACTGTGTCAAGTCTTCTCCATTCCCTATACCCTACCCCAACCCTTCTTATACTTTCCGATGGTGTTCAAGTGGTCCGCATAGACTATTACGGCCATTACCTATCCCTTCCCCTGGCTTTGGACTGACTTGCGCTCTCATTGCCCCACCAAACGCTGCAAAATAAAAGTAGAAATATGACCTGCGGTTTTTTTTTCTGAAATTTTCCGAACAAATCATAATGTTTCATTAATGCAGCTAAAAGAGCATTGGAAGATATGTTGAAAACTGAACTCAACTCAATTTTGACGAAAATGCAGATGGGACTTACTTGCGATTCACGGCAGTTTACCTCGTATTATTTGAGAATCCAAATGAAGCTTCAGTTCGAATGCGGCCGTACGTTAGGTAGCCCTGATATAGTTTTTTTCAACAGATCTAACAACTGGTCGCCTTCCTTAGTCCGCGGCTACAAAGCAAAGCCATGCTGAAGGTGTCTGGGTTCGATTACCGGTCGGTCCAGGATCTTTTCGTAATGAAATTTCCTTGACTTTCCTGGGAATAGAGTATAATCGTACCTGCCACACGATATACGAATGAGAAAATGGCAACTTTAGCAAAGAAAGCTCTCAGTTAATAATTGTGTAAGTGCTCATAAGAACACTAAGCTGAGAAGCAGACTCTGCCTAGGGAACATTACAAATCACAAGACTGAGGAATTACATTAATCTCGGGAAGAATACCCCGGGTTTTTTGTCACTGACACCCTTTTGCTTCTAAACCCCTTCATTTTCGAGCCTAAGAAAGACTAAGACTAAGAAGCTTATTGTCTTTAAAGGACTGGTAGTGACTGAGTGCCTAAAAATTAGGAAATTGGAGAACTCTTGCTAGAAAAAAAAAAAAAAAAACACAAAAGGGAAACATAAAAAGAACCAAAAAGAGGCCAAACAGAGACAACACAGAAACAAAACGAAACCTGATTGTAGCCAGAAGAAACAGTTTGATTCTTCATTTCATCGGAGCAGACATTTCTCTAAGATCTAAGACTTTTTTAGATTTTCTCGTTACATTACGACAAGTAGTACGGTATGTGTTTTTTTCATAATTTTATCCCGGAATTTCACCATAAATTTATTCAGGCATTTGCCCAAGTGTTCAGATATTACTTCAGGATTTATAAAAGTCTTCAACTAGAGGTTTCTCCAAGATACCTTCAGCAATTGCTCCAGAGATCCCTTCTAAGATTTCTACAGAAATTCCTCAAGTAATTCTTTGAGATTTTCTCAAGAAAGTATCTGATTTTATTTGCCAAAAATTATTCCAGGAATGCCCGTGAAATATTTTTTTGAAAAATCCAAGAGTAACCTCTGGTAAAACTTGGGTAAATTTTAGAGTCAACCCTAATGAACAAGAATCTCTGAATTAACTCATGAACTCTTTTTTTTTTCTTGAGGAAGTTTAACAAGATTTCTTCGTAAATAATTTGCAAATACAATGCAAATAGAAATTTTTCGAAGAACAATGGACAGAATGTCTATAATATTGAAGAAATAGCTGTAGCTTAAACTGGTGTAGAAACCTGAAATAAGTATTGAAGATTTCATGGATTTTTTATAAACATTTTAAGAAATGTTTTGTAAAATTGCAGGAGTAATACTTGGATGAAATGCTAGAAAAATTCCTAGAAGATTTAAATATTCTTGAATTTTTTTTATGAAAAAATAGGCTTTTTTTCAAACACCTTGGAATAAACCTATGTAAATTTCTAAGGAAGAAATTCTGTAACTTTGGAAGTGTTACGTCTGGGGAGTTCGGTTGAAGGATTAGTAAAAAAAAAAATATCCGGAAGAAATTCTAGGATAGTTTTGGAAAACCAATCAAAGTAGGGTTAGAGCAATTACTTTCGACCCATTCATACGATTTAGGCCGAAAATTGACACGGAATTCTTGTGGGTCGAAAATTAGTGCTTTTCCCCTAATACCTGAGAAAATTACTGGAGGTAGTGGCTTTGGAGTTTTCAAGTATTTCCTGAAGCAAATTCTGGAGAAATTCTTCTGAGCATCCTTTGAAAAATTAATGGAAGAATTTTTGGAAGAATTGGTACATAAATTTCTAGAAAAAATTCCACAGAGATCCAGAGTGTTCTAATTGAAATCACTATGATAATTTCTGAAGCTTTTCCTCGGGGAATTTGAATCGTAATTTTTGAGTTCATAGTCTAAAATTGAGACCAAGTCTCTAAAAGAAACTTTATATCAGTCCTGTATTCATGATCATTTTTTGGATCAACTATCCTTTATATCCATTAAAAAAAATTTGTTGAACAAAGTTGACAAAAAAGACCAAACTGATTACCTTTAAAAGCAGTGAGGCTATTTTAATTTTTTAATCTGTTTTTAGATAACAAATGAATGGACAGCAAACATTCTGTGAATTTGTGTTACTTTTTCTCTGTTGCCCTGAAGTGACCCGGCAAACATTGAAATAGTTGTCAGGCAAAACTTAAGATGCTTGAAACTGTCTCATCGCACAGAAACTCTATTAAATATTTCACTGGAATTGCTTCAACAATTTTGCAAAATAAATCTCCCAAAAAATCGTCATATTTCATATTTTTATGAATATGCCACAAAATATTAGTAGGAATTTGATCAAATAATTTTTCAGGAATTGACTAAGTAGTTCCACAAATTTCTATGGCAATTCTGAATCAGCCAAGAACTTCTAGAGAGTGTGCTGTGGGAGTTCTATAGGAATTGCTCTGAAAATCGTCAAGAGATTCAGTAGTGCTTTGATAGAACATATCAAGAGTGATCGCAGATTGAAAATTTGCTAGCTCCATCACACTTGTGGAGTGTATATAACTATGCGAATGGTATTAGATTAATCCGTTACCTCATCCAAAGATTCTTCAATAATCTTCTCTCTAAAATGAACAAGCAATTTATGGACGGCTCCACAGTATGGTCATCACAGTACATACAACTCTTCATATTGAATTTCAAGTTTAAAACATAATATGGCATATGATTCTGCTGTCCTGAAATTAAAACACTGTGTCAGGTTGTTGATTAGATTAGATATTTAACTAAAAAAAGCAAAATGTTCAAGTATATATTAAAAACGACCTGGGGCAGACACGAACTTTCTGAAAATGCCATTATTTTTTATATAATTTCAAGCCCGGGGTGTTCCGTCTCTGTGCATTCAGATCGCCTTTTTTTGTCGAACTGTGTAAATGGGACAAACGAAGAGATTTATGTTAAACAAATGTATGTTTGTTTTCAAAATTTACTTTTTTGCTTTACTATACTCTAGATCAGGCCTGCTCAACGTTTTTGAACCGCGGGCCAAATCGCAGAAACAATTGTGTGTTGCGGGCCACATTTTCGAATGCACAGATATTCGCCTGAAGTCTGACAAAAGTCAGTACATGGAGTTCATGAACTCTGACAAAAATCGACGAATCAAGAAAATTTCATTTGGAGAAATTGAAAAACAGGTTATTGCTCCTAAGTATTCTGCTGTAAAACTCCCTTTCAAAAATATGCAATAATCTTGTCAAGAATACTCTGAAGAATCTACCTAGAAATTTCGGTTCATGTGAGATTAATGCCCATGATTGTAGAAAAATCATACTCCGAATTCTGTCTCAATTCGGCCTATTATTACTAAAATTATCTGGAATATATTAGAATCAAGCTGTTACGAAAATCTTGATCAGGAAAATCTTGGATTCCTTCAGAATCTCAGCCAATAATTATTTCAAAATCCTACCGAAAAATCTTTAAGAATTCTAACCAGTATTTCAAAAGAAACCTGCTCAAAAATTCGTTTATAAGATTAAGTTTAGGATTCTGTTAAAATCTCACATAGGATTATATTGGATTTTAGAAAATTCTGGCTAGAAGTCTATGTTTAAGATTCTTTGAGAATCTTGCCCATTGTATTCAGAACTGTTCAAAAATCTTGTTCAAGATTTTGTGAAAATCCTGTATTTTTTATAATCCTGACAAGGACTCGTTTCAAGATTTTGTGAAAATACTGTATTACATTGCTATTGAAACTGCAATCGCTGCAATACGCCCAAAATTTGAAACAAGATTTGAGATCAAGCATTTGAATCATTTATATAATCAAGTTTTAAGGAAGATTCGAAAAAAAAAAACAATAGAAACAATTACCTGACTAAAACATAAACTTGAAACTTTTTTGAAAACTAAAACAGTCAGTCTTATAGTGGTAAGCTCCATCGAAGTTAATACGCCAATCGCGTATTATCCTCGATTTTACTATAGTAAAATCGAGGATAATACGCGATTGGCGTCGTAACTTTGATGGAGCTTACCACCATTAGTGTGTTCTAATTTCAGATTTTTCGCCCGTTAGAATAGTACAGCGTAACAGAAATGACATTTTTGCGTGTTTCAAGGATCAAATTATGTGTTTCTAGTAGATTTGGGGTTGCTGTATCTGATGCCGTTCTCAGAAATGTTGCACCACGTCACAATTTTTAGCAATACCAATGTCGCCAAAGTTGTATGAAACACTGGTATAGTTGATGTTTATATGAATTTCAAAGTATGATTCATCAAACTATTTTATGAAATTATCCAGCAAGCATGCAAATTAGGAATTCAACATTTATTTCCGTAATGAATTGGTTCAATTTGCACGATAAAATTCAGAATAAATCGATTTTTTCAACATGCTTGCAGTCTCCATACAAAACTCTTCGTTTCTCTTATGTGGCAAAAAACCATACTTTTCTAAAATATCAAAAAATAACTTGAGTGTCGATAGGGTTATGAACTTTGCTGATAAGTATTGTTATATGCATAAAGTTTGAATTCTGTGGCAAATAAATTGCCTTACAAGGTGGGAAACTTGTATGCAAGTCGGCTGATATAGTCAAATTCTGCACTTTGAACAGCCAATATTTCAAAAACTGCTATGATATTTCTGAGAACGGCAATGGATGCAGCAACCCCTAATTAAGTGATAAACGGTATTTTGATGCTTGAGACAAAAACGTGTTCCGCAGTGTAGTCAACGAGCAAAATATGAGATGAATGTTTTAATCCTCTGCGGGCCGCATAAAGTGAGGTCGCGGGTCGGATGTGACCCGTGAGCCGTACGTTGGGCAGCCCTGCTCTAGATAAAAGATAGTTTTAAAACATCACATTGAAAAATATTTTAATATTAAGGTTTTGGACAATGTAATACGATTTAAATTTCAAAGCTGTGCATAGGTCCTTCATAATAGGACGGATACCCTAGTCAGTGAACAATTTCCATAAATCTCAGACGACGAATATGCAGAACGGACATGTTGATGGAGACGCTTGGTAATTCATACGACAAACGTTTTTCGATCGTAAAACTTCCACATCCCTCTTGGATTGTCTCCCCATATTTCAATCATGCGAAAACAGCTGCTGAAACAATATCACCAATGTTTCGATTGTCAACATTGTTGTTATCACACAGGGACTGTGGTATTTATGGCTTTCTGCCTAGGCCACTGTCATCGTTAACGCGAAAAACAACCGGTAAAACATTGTTCAATAATAATAGGTCCCCGTCTGAGCCCGGTCATAAATATTAATATTTCGATGAGCATCTTTCTTGAGCACACCATCCATCCGTCCGTCCGATGACCTTGCCAAAAAGTTTTCCATCTGAGAGACGGTGTCGTGATTTCCTTGTCAATTTCCCTCCATCTTTCGAGTTTTGATAGGCTGCGTACGTCATCGCCAACGGTTGTTGTTCTTGTTGCCTCTGCTGGCGGTCATTGAGTGTAGCGAACTTTGGTAAAATATCCCAAGAAGGCATCCGCTATCGGGAAAAATAATATCATGTCCTAGGAAAAAGATAGCCATCGCTAGATTATCCAAAAACAGCAAATAAATGGTACGTATTTTCACAATTTTTCATAGCAATATTGATTGATTTTTGATTGTTTGTTTATAATTTATCATTTATTATTTGTACCGATTAACCGGTGATATATTTCAGTGTTTTTTTTTTAATTTGTATATCACTAAATATGTTTAAACTATGATTTATGTTTTATCATTTTATTGACTGCTTTTTGGTAAGAACACAAATTGTTCTCCTTTTTTAAATGCTTGTTAATTTGTCTTCCTTCTGCTATCATCGCAAACCAGTTAATAATCCGCGTGCGGTCAGCACAAGAGCAAGCCAGCCCAAGAAGCTGTGTTCCTGATTCCGGAGAAGTTTCATGTGGTTTCTTGGAGGAGGGCTTGCGCACGATGTGGTGAAATGCGAATGTCCTGCTGGGTTCGTAAATAAGCTTTTGGCAAAAGTTTCCCGGTTGGGCTCCGATGGGCGGAAAATTTTATTTCACTTTTATTCCAAGTTTGGCGACCTGCTGGATCGTGTTTATTATTTTTTGGCTGGATCTCGCTTCAATGAATTTCAAATAAGTTAAGGCTTTTCTGTGGAATGTGGGAGGCGGGAATTTCAATTAAGAAGGAGCACTATTTTAGGAAGGCGAACGTTGCCACATTTATGGATTTGTCTGGATTTTCGAGATTTGTTTTGACGTAGAAGTACGTCTCTCTTCTCTATACAGGAGTGAAATTGGAATTTCAAAACCAAGAGCGTTACGTTGGCATGAAATATTTTAAACGTTTATAACTTTTCGCTGGCCTAACGAAATTTCTTGATTAGCATCTCAATCGAAAGCCAAGACATCAAAGCTTCATGTCGTTTACTTACTGAATCCCACATACCTGTCCAAATAGTTCAATAACTGTTTTAAAAGAGAACGTTGATTTCAAGCAAATCTATAAATAGGGGTGGCTAGAGAAAATTTGACGTCATTTGCTTTTCACTCTCCGATTGGCTCGCATCTCAGCAGGCGACAGATCGGCTTGTTCTGACCGGGTGTGCTTCTCAGGCACAGACATCGATAGCGAAGGACGCCCCCGTTTGTCTTGCTTCGCTCAAATCAAACTGTCGAGCGAGCGAGAGAAGATGCCGTCCGAAGCTAAAGCCATCACCGCTGCCGCCGCCTAGAAGAAGAAGAGGAAGCAGTCCACAGGAGAAATTGCGGTCGAACTGTGAACACGGTCGGGCGAGTCATTCTCGCTTTGTGGTTCACCGCTTGTTTGCGTTCACCCAGCCATCGTCATCGCCGCCGCAAATTTCATCGGCCGAGGAGCTGTTGACCCGCGCTTCAAAATTTCGACTCGTGATGAAATCATCATTGGTGGTTAAGAAGCAATCCCGTTAGGAGCAAATACCAGAAGCCCCCTGAGTTTTGCTGGTCCGAGCAGTGTTATTTATCCGTAACAACATTGAAGCTAACAAAGCCATCGGTTCTTTTCAGAGCCATCAAATTTGTGGAAAAGAGTTAGAAGAGAAATATTTCCGACTTTATTTATAACTTCTAGTATTTCTAAATCAATTTCACGGCCTCATACAAAATTTCATTTGTCGTGAATAATTTATGACTCAACCATATGAGATTATACTCGCGGACGCTGCTGCAGTGCCGTCGGGGTGAGTGCTCAACATTTCACAACGATTGCAAAATAGAGTGGCTTTTCCAACAGCGCCTTTTATGTTCCATATTTTATGGGAACACTTTGATTAGGAAAATTATCCCATGTGACAAAATTGCGACATATTTAGAATGCTTTTGAAAAGACATTCTCGTTGAACAATTGTAATAATTTTGGCACCCATGGATCAGAAATTTACCGTCATAATAAAGAAAACTATTAATTATCAATAGCTCGTATTGAATATTTAGGGAATGCCAATCATTCCAACAATTCATGTTCGACCAATTTCTCCCGTATTAGTATTCTCCGCAATTTTCAAGTAATTCCAAGCCAAAAACACATTATTGGCACATACCCATTTCCCAGATTGGTCGATCAGAAAGCGAAGAGCACAAAAAGGAGGAGCATCATCTGCTATTCCAAGGTTATAAAACATGCTGCCTTCGTTGGATTCAGTTTCATTCCATTTCCGCTTTCGAGCTGGTAAGAGCTCCTCCGAACTTGCTTAGCGAGAAGTACCTCGCTGCTAGAAGCCTGCTGAGCTGTTAATCCAGAATCTGGTTTGTGAAATCGCTCAAGATTTCAAGATTGAGCTACGTTTCCAGATTTCAACCAAATCCCTGTGATCCGCCACCCTGTTGCTGTTGTGCAACTGAGAGCTTTCTTTGCCAAAGTTTTCATTTTTGCATTCGTATATCGTGTGGCAGGTACGATTATACTCTATGCCCAGGGAAGTCAAGAAAATTTCCATTACGAAAAGATCCTGGACTGACCGGGGATCGAACCCAGACACCTTCAGCATGGCTTTGCTTTGTAGCCGCGGACTCTATCCACTCGGCTAAAAAAGGCCCCAACTTATTCACATGCATTTGCAATTTTTTCGATTTTCCATACAATATGACCAACTTTGGTAGGTTACATCTCAGTTATTTATGGAAATATTTTCGAATGAAACTTTCACAGAACATCAGATGTAACTTGAATTTTAACATATATTTTTGAATATTTTTTCCAATCACAAGTTTATAAGTAATAACGGTTTGACTAAACTGTAATTTTCGACGAAAAATTCAAAACTTTTTATCTTAAAATCTGATAGCCTTACACAAAAACTGTCTTCAGCAAACTTATTCATCTCGTCAAAATCTACAACTTTACTGAAGATACCATGAAGCTATTCCTTCAATATGTTTAGATATGTCAATCATAAAAAATCGTCAAAAAAGAAAAAAATGCTTTAGTCAAACTTTTCAACGTGTGATTGGAAAAATCACTCAAAAACATATGTTAAAATTTAAGTTATGTCTGATATTCTGTTAAAATTTCATTCAAATCAGTCCATAAATAACTGAGATATAGTTTATCAAAGTTGGTCATTTTGCATGAAAAATCAAAAGAGTAGCATTTTTTTTCTCAGCGAAGAATTACACCATCAACGAAAATAGCGCGAAAGCAATAACCAATCGCGTGCGAGTAGCGAACGGAGAGACGAAACAACCAAGCGAGAGCCCCACCACTGGCCATCGGTGAACGGAGCTCGAGCAAATAAAACCACTGGTTGTTCTGTTCCCAGCTCATCCTGCGATAAGGGACGAATGACCTCCGGGTTAAAGTCCCTCTCAAACAACAACAACAACTCCCAGCTCATTCACAAATCGAACGGCATAACGAACGGATCAAGCAGCGGAGCAGCAAAGAAGAGCGCGTGAAAGCCACAGCAGTGTGCGAGTAGCGAACGGAACCAGAGAGCAAAAGCAACAACTGAAAATCATTCAGTGACGGATTAGTAGTCAGCGCCAACCGGCGACCTGTTGGAAAAAAAACGCCAGCAAAATATACACCATCTGCCTCTCCTTACCATTCATATTCTTGTACTTGATGAATTCAATGAAATGGTTTGGTTTGGCGATGGAGCAAAGAGTTATTAAGGATGATTTTACTTAACAAAGAGTTGTTGATAAATATTCCAATCAATAAGAGTTGTTTTGAAAAAGTTCACTTTTATCAGAAATTTCCTCGGAATATTTCTGCTTTACCAAAGAGTTGTTAATGAAATTCCTGCAGCAAAGGGTCGAGTTTCTCCCCACGAATATTTCCAGCCAGGACCAGTCATGGAGGACAATCCATCCCGAGCATCACGGCCCCCGCTTCCAAAATTCTCGAGTACGGAAATTGGAAAATTAATACATAATGCTCATCTTATACATCCCTTGCCAAGACATCAATTTCATATAGCCTATTTCTCAGATTAACGCAATAGACTAACATGTAGAAAAATTTCAGATCAATAGTTGCTTATTACAATTGGTCAGGAAACAGTTGATTGAACAGTATTTAAAATCTGTCGCAATTTTAATACATTTTCCAATTTCCATACTCGAGAATTCAGGAAGTGTTCCCCCATTATATGATAAATCAACGATGCTGTTAGAAATACCATACAATGCTGAGTAGCATGATGTTATTACGGTCCGACGGCGCTGCAGCGGTAAATTCTCAAATTCATGTAATTATGTGGGGTATATTATGTGAATCAAATTATAGTATACCGCGATATTTAGATCATTATAGATAAATCAGTAAATATCATCCAATAAACCCATTTGTGAACGTATGTTGGCCCTGAAAAGGGCCGATTGAGCTTGGATGCTGTGACCACGAGTTTACCACGAGGCGAAATCTAGAAGCGCGGATCGGTCAACCTAGAAATCTTGAGCGATTCCACAGACCAGATGCTGGATTGGCAGCTTGAAGATTAACAGCTCAGCAGATTTCTAGCAGCGAGGTACTTCTCGCTGAGCAAGTTCGGAGGAGCTCTTACCAGCTCGAAAGCGGAATTAGAATGAAACTGAATCCGACGAAGGAAGCATTTATAACCTCAGAATAGCAGATGATGCTCCTCCCTTTTGTGCTCTTCGCTTTCTGATCGACCAATCTGGGAAATGGGTATGTGCCAATAATGTGTTGGGCTTAGAATTATTTGAAAATTGCGGAGAATGCTAATGCGTGAAAAGTTGGTCGAACATGAATTGCTGGAAGGGTTGACATTAAGGTTAAGATAAATCGAAGCCAAACCTTAAATTTTCAAGAGCACGGATCTGGAGAACCAAACATCTGTTTGAGCTGAAAACTAAATCGATTGGTCAGTCGCTGGTGGTGACCAATTGATCATATTTTCAGCTCAAACAGGTGTTCGGTTCTCCAGATTTATGCTCTTGAAAATTCGAACTTTGGCTTCGATTCATTTTCACCTTAACTAAATATTCAATACGAGATATTGATAATCAATAGTTTTCTTTATTATGACGGTAAATTTCTGATCCATGGTTGCCAAAATTATTACAATTGTTCAATGAGAATGTCTTTTCAAAAGCATTCTTAATATGTCGCAATTTTGTTACATGTGATAATTTTGCTAATCAAAGTGTTCCCATAAAATATGGAACACCAAAGACGCTGTTGGAAATGCCACTCTATTTTACAATTGTTGTGGAATGTTGAGCACTCACCCCGATGGCACTGCAGCATCGTTCGCGATTACAGTCTCAAAATGTTGAGTCATAAATTATTCATGACAAATGAAATTTTGTATGAAGCTGTGAAATTGATTAAGGAATATAAGAAGTCATATATAAAGTCGGAAATAGTTCTCTTTTAACTCTTTTCTACTAATTTGATGACCCTGAAAAGGGCCGATGGCTTTGTTAGCTTCGATGCTCTTACAGATAAATAACACTGCGGGATGTTATCAGTTGATTGCCATGGTCAAACGAGGAATCCTCAACTCAAATGTATAAATTTGAGCAACTTATTCGCTTATACGACAAACCGAAAGCTTCGTGACGTGGATGGCGCACAACAGTAACAGGTAGTGGATCACCGGGCTTAAGTCAAAATCTGATGATGCCGCCATGACGATGACGATTGCTGGGTGAACGCAAACAAGCGGTGAACCACAAAGCGAGAATGACTTGCCCGACCGTGTTCACAGTTCGACCGCAAATTTTCCTGTGGACTGCTTCCTCTTCTTCTTCTTCTTCTTCTTCTTCTTCTTCTTCTTTTTCTTCTTAGCGGCGGCAGCGGTGAAGACTTTGGCTTCGGACGGCATCTTCTCTCGCTTGCTCGACAGTTTGATTTGAGCGAAACACAAACGGGGAGGTCCCTCGCTATCGATGTCTGTGCCTGAGAAGCACGCCCGGTCAGAGCAAGACGATCTGTTGCCTGCTAAGATGCGATCCAAGCGGAGAATTGAAAGCAAATGACGTCAAATTTTCTCTAGCACCCCTATTTATAAATTTGCTTGAAATCAACGTTCTCTTTTAAAACAGTTATTAAACTATTTGGACAGTTATGTGGGATTCAGTAAGTAAACGACATGACCCTTTGATGTCTTGTCTTTCAATTGAGGTGCCAATCAAGGAATTTTGTTAAACCAGCAAACAGTTATAAGAGTTCAAAATATTTCATGCCAACGTAAGGCTCTTGATTTTGAAATTCCAATTTCACTCCTGTATAGAGAATATTTATTTTACTTTCAAACTGTGCGGCATAATCAAATGCAAACGCATTCAGTTCCCGATGGTTAGTGCCTGTGCTTTAACTGTTCATAAGTCGCAAGGTGGAACTTTCCCCGAGGTCGTGTACGACTATGACAAAAGCCAGGATCAGCAATTGGTATATGTTGGTTTGTCGCGGGTTACTTCACTGCAAGGACTATTTTTGACAAACTCTACCAATTCTTCCCATTTCCATCACGCCAAAGGCAGCAATTCCAAAGGTTGACTTGAGGAATGAGCTGCAGCGCTTAGGCAATCATCGATTAGTGACGCTTTGAGACGTGAAATACTGGATTATAGCGGCCAATCCTACATATTGATGAGTATCAATGTACAGAGCCTAAATGCTCATGCAATGGATATTGCTACAGACCAAAGCACTGGACCGATTCTATCGATTATCACGATCGAAGCACCCGAGGTATCAAACATCTAATCTACTGGAGGAGTTTGGCGAACTACAGTTGGAGCCAGAAACCGATCACCCAACCAAGCAACACAAGGAAGCATCGACCAAACAAACAAATTCAATCATCTGGCATTATTCCTGGAACACTATACACTGGTTCTCGAAACCACAGAACGACAAATGGTTCTTTTCAGGACTACCAAAATGAGTCCAAAAACAGTTAACTTCTGAAAACTTCATCCGATCAATAACAACACAAAACTAGTACACTTACAAATTCATACACATGACAAATCAAATTATTAATCATCGTAGTTCTACGTCAACCCCGCGGTAATGTAATAGACATTACCCACCCCAAATTTTTTACTTTTTATTAAAATCGAGAAGGTAAAGTTAAATTTTTCAATAAATTTGTCAGGTTCGTTATTAGACTGATGCAATTTGTAAAGTTTGAAGAAGAAGAATGATGTTGCTTAGTGGAAAAAAATCACGGTTAACTGTTTGTTTAATTAATAGAATTGATCTGATCTAAACAAAGTATCAAAAGCATCTGCAACACAGCCCCTATTTGACACCCTATCAATTAAATCAGGTGCAATGTCGAATAAAGAAGCAAGTTTAATTGCGGAGGCTCCTCACCACCTTTCCTCGTCTAACGATGATGAAGCTGATTTTTTTTCGTTTTCTTTGGCGTAGTTGAGCAAATCGCTTATTTCCACGGGATGTTCAGCCCTGTCAGTCTCGTCTGAAAGGATAAAGTTTCTATTGGTGAGGAATGCTGTTGGGCTTCCTAGGTTCGTCGTGATTCCTCGCGCTTCCCGCCGATGAACGAGAAGAACTTTTCTTGAAAGACGGTCGGTCTACCACGGCTACATAGGTTGGGTGAGTTTGAGGTGTTTAATTCGGTTGATATGCCATTGTATCCTTTCCGGAAGTAAAAGCGCAGATTTTTATCACATTTTTGGGGTTGGATAAAGTATCGAACTTATGGAATAGGGTTGGTCTCTTGTATAAATATGTGCTTAATAATTATCTAATTATATTCATTGTCGAAAAAAAAACAGCGGACCAACTTCTACTAATTTGATTGCCAATGATTAGCCATGTTTATAAAAATCTGTTTAGATCTGGCAAACATCCATTTTTTTGGGGAAGATATGAGCCTGGGTTTTAGTTCATAATCTTCTGCTTATGAACCCATTAGACTACCAAACTCAATTCCAATTAAACGCAACCGGTGCCCCTTTCTAGTTTGAATCTTTGGGCGGTATTCATCCATGCAATAACCCGTGAAAATGGCCATTTCCCGGTAGAGGCAAAAAAGTCGAAGCCATATTTCAGTCACATTGCACGAAGCACGGTGTTAAAGGATTAACCCTTCTGGTGAAATTTATGTCATTGTATTATCATTCGGCGTGGGATTGTGTTATTTTTTCCGGAATGCAACCCACTTTTTGTCAAGTGTACAGTTTTCATAGAACGTAATCATTCGTTCATGAAGCCTTCGTCGTAGCTGGTGGTTATCAATTCTAAGCACAATCACCTATGGAGTGAAGAGATACTTCTTATGCAAGAAATCAAATTACAGTTAACTCTCCCTTACTCGATATTCCGTATCTCGATATCGAGTTAGAGAACCATAATAAAAGTTGCTTTTCATGGCTAACTCGATGGTCCCTTGGAACGCAGTTGCACTGCTTTTGTGTTCTGTAACTCGATACCTCCCTAACTCGATGGTCCCTTCAATATCGAGTAAGGGAGAGATGACTGTAATTGCTAATTATCGAGTAACTAATGTACGTTGTTTTAAACTAGCCTATCTTAAATGATATTTTATCGAACAATGTATCAAAGTAGGCAAGTTCATTGTCAGTCGACTTGTGAATTTAAAACGTTATTTGTATAGGGCTGGTAGCAGGTCTCTCCTTAGAGACTTGGTCACTATTTTTATGAGTCTTTTAAAAGTCTTCTTTCAATGGAAGGTATCTAAAGTATCTTTTATAATCAAAATAGTCTCTAAAGTCTTTTTTCAATATTCTCGATTGTCTTCTGATAAGAGATTGAATTTTGAGAAAAATGAGAGTATCTCTCACTTTTCGCTCTCTGTACCAATCATGATCCGCAGAATCTGTTTGTCATCTTCTGCTACAGCTTCTAATTAGATCGAGAGAGCTCTAAGCCTGAGGGAATTGCCCCCAATAGTAAATAAGCGAAAGAAATGAGTTTTATGACCGTTCCGTCTTTGGGGATCTCGTTCGCTGCTGTTATTCATCAAGCTAGTTACAACTTGTGAAGTATTGCTAATCAATGACCGATACAGATGTGATGTTTTTCTTCGCTTGCTTTGATCTTGCTTCGAAATCAAATGAGAACGAATTCTGTAATGCCTGCTTCTTATACCATGCTGTATCAATATCCGGACGCATAAGCAGGAACTACCCGGACAACCAGAATGTACATATAACGAAATCACCTTTTGCGTTATGCGATGCTTAAATGCGCAAAGTTTCACATATAAGATGTTGCGAAAAGGCCTTATGCGTACAAAAGTGGAGGCGATATACGTGCATATTTTATATGATGAAAACTAACATGTAATGCGAGTGTGTAAATTTTATTGCGAACTAGTTTGTACTCTTATGCGACTTAATTTATGATAACAAAATTGATTTGACAGCTGCTACGGATTGATCCGACTTACTCTGTACGAGTATACGGGACGAAACGAAATGTACACTCATAAAATAGCGTTTTATGCGAGGAAACTCATCGATGAAACGATATCATCCACCATGTTGTGCGGGTGTGATGAAATTTGTGTAAATAAACGACTTTGTTCGTAAACTGTTATGCGACTTCTGGTTGTCTGGGTAATGTTCAAATTCTATTTTAAATATATTATCACTAGAATTATACGATGTTCTGTGCTGCTACACATAAATTCATATCTTGTCTAAGTAATGATAATGAGTTTTTAATTATAAATGAAGATTTTATCATTTGAATAGTCAAATAAATAATTCTTGTCTTGCCCTTAAATCTGGACACTTGGAACAAGCCTTGTCTTGAAACCCGGACACTTGTGAACCAAATTCCGGACAGCTGATTTACATCATGAACTATTTATTTAATATAGGTAAAAAGAATACCTTAATCCAATAAAATCCCACATTATTATGCTTTTGATGTATTCTTCTACTCTACGTTGCTTCACAAAATGTTGAATGCAAGTTAAGTAGTGTTTTCATTACCTCAATTGAGGTCATTGATATCCGGTTGGACGCTTGGGTCTAAAACTGCGGCAATACATAAATCGCACATTTTAATTTCAGAGAAAAACGGAGTGAAGAACTTTTATAGATTAGCTTCAAGTTTTCTCTTCATGTTACTTTCAAAATTCTCGTTCAACTATGCCAAATTCTGGAGTATTTTACCTCGTCTGAATTTCGAGCCACTCGTCTTCAATCCCGGACAGTCTATTTCAACACTTATGTATTTTAACCATATTTATCAATTATTATGTCACTGTATCATTGATCTATTGTCCCGTACAAACTTATGTTGAAAACACCATTGAAAAAATTGAAATCAATCGCAATATTTTTCAACCCGAACATGATGGTGCTTTCATCGACGCTTAACCGAGAAGAACTTGCACTGCGAAGAAATAATTTTGTGACTGGAACAACTTTTCTGTTTTTATTTTTATCAATTGTTTAGCAATGATTACTCGATTACAATTTTCAGTAAAATGAACACTGGTAATGGTAAAAGTGATGCATAAAATAAAACATATTAAAATATATTTTTCCTTCAGTTAATCAATATTAACAGAGTGTCCGGATATTGGTACCGACCGGATTTTGATTCATCACGGTCAGTTTGATTGAAAAAAAAATAATAAAGGATCACAAATCACAATTTTAACCAACCATTTGTCCTAACCCCAAAAAATATTGATATGATTATGGTATTTTTTAAACGCAACGCAATAATTTAATATCAGAAGGCTGACTCCAGAATCATGTTCCTGTTCCAATTGAGAGGCTAATAGAATTTTCGGATCAGATTAGGGATGATATGAAGACACCTTAAAAAACTTCTGCAAAAATTGTTGGAGTCTTGGAGGAGTTTCCAAAACTTATCCACTTATTCTTCTACGGATTTCACCTTTCAATTCCAGAAATATTTCAAGAAAATCTACGAGAATTCTCTCAGGAGTTTTTACGCATATTTTTAGTGATTCGTCAAGCTATTTCCACAAGCGTTCTTTTCGAAATCCCCCCTTGGATTCTCCAAGTAATTTTTCTAGAGATTAGTTCAAGAAGTTTTTAAGCCGGTTTCTTAAGTAATTACTTAAGTAATCGTCCAGGGATACTTACCAAAATTCCTCAAGAATGTTTCTATAAATTTATTCAGGTTTTCCTTATTAAGGTCTTCCAGAAATTTTTTACATAGATTTTCTAGCATGTTATCAAGCATATATTTCAAAAATACCAAAGATTTCTTGGAAATTGCTATGATAATGGTTCCAGTAATATCCCCAATGATCCTTACGGAAGCTCTATCTTGCAGGAGTTCATCAGATATATCTCAAAAAGTTTCATCAGAGATTGGTTGATAAATTGTTTCAGAATTTTTTGAATTCTTTCAGGAAATTTTCCGATAATTTATAAATAAAAATTCTTGACAATTTCTCAAAGGAATTCCTCGATTGTTGGGCAAATCTCTGAAGGAATTTATGAAAGCTCTGATTAATGGCCAGGGGAAATCTCTGGGTAACTCCTATGGTTACAATTAGAGAACTGGGCTAAATTTTGAATGAATCCTGAACTACATTTTTGGAGAAAATCTTAAGACATACTAGAAAAACAATAGGTTACATTACTGGGTTACTGTAAATTTCCTGGAGACATATCAGGGAAAATTCTAAAAAAATCTAGAGAAATTTTAACAGCCGAAGTCCAACGCATATACCTCTAGTAATTTCCACATGCTATGCTGTAAAAGTTTTCTCCGGAAATTCAACCGGTGATTCTTCCAAAGATTCTACCATTTAATTCCAGGAAAAAAATCCGGAAAAATCATTTAAAAAAATGTAATTCTTCCAGTGTTGCTACGCAGATTCTTCAAGCTATGTTTACCAATGTTTCTTTCTAAATTCTTCCCATATTATCCAAGGAATGGATCATTGAAGGTTGTTTTTGTCATTGCTCACCGCATCAAAACAAAGGCACCACTGTATATGGAATTTAACATTGTTACAGCATTGCTGTTCTGTCAAACACACAAGGCTACGGTGGCGCTATTTATGCTTTCAATAGCGGCCGTTTTGGTTATTTCAATGATCCATTGGCCCAAAAAAATTTCCAGTGATTATTTCGAAAAAAAAAGTCAGTCGTTTCCTTTAGTAATGACTTCAGGAGATCTTACAAAGATACCTACAGAAATTCATAGGATGTTTCAATATATTCGTTCAGGGTTTTATCCTGGATATACTATTAGCAGACCAAAGATTTCCAAAGTTTTCTTCAAAGATTAAGTTGTCATAGATTTTTCAAACATGCTATGGGTAATAGTTTCGGCATTATCCTATCATACAGGAATTCATCAGATATTCCGCAAAAAGATTCAGCAGATATTGTTTTATAACATTTTTCAGAAATTCCTGGATTACTTCAGGAATTTTCGCCGATAATTTTTGAATAATTTTCTTGACAATTTCCTAAAGGAATTCATGAATAAATTCTTTAGGATATTTATGGAACAATCTCTGAAGGAATTTATGAAGCTCATAGGGAATCTCTGGGATAACTCCTAAAGGTACCATTAGAGAACTGGTAAAAAACAATCTGTGCTAAATTTTTGGAGGAATCCTCAAAGCGAATTCTTAACTTAAAAAAAATCTTGATGAAAATCCTAGAAATGGAAGAATTATTGGATACATTTCTGGGTTACTGAAGATTACCTTGAGACATTTCAGGAAGAAATTAAGAAACAACATCTCTGTAATAATTTCTGAGGTTATCTTTAGAACAAAATACTGATTGTATTCATACGGGCTGGGAGCAGGTCTCTTCTTAGAGACTTGGTTTGTATTTTAATGCTAGTCTCCAAAACATCAAATTCCGGAGTTTACAGAGAAACATGCAGAGTTTATTACGCATCGTTTTTACTTAAAATGTTAAGAAGTTTTTTCTCCGATTTCTCGAAGAAAAGCTTCAAACATTCTTCTAGCAATTTCTACTGAAATTCCTTCTTATATACTTCTCCAGAAATCTCTCTGATTACTGTGAAAATTTTCCGAGATAATGATTCCACCGATTTCCTCAGTTGTCACCATGAGGGATCTTCCAAAGATTCCTACAGGAGTTCTCCCATGAATATACACAAATATTTATTCCACAGTTTTTTTTTTCAGAGATTCGTTTAGAGACTTTCCCAGATAGATCTACAAGAATTGCTACGTCATAGTCATCATTCTAGCAACTCATTGGATCATTCCTACGCAAATTTCTTCAAGGGTTTGTCGGATAGTATTCAAGCAATTTTCATTGGATTCTATCCAGAGGTATGCTTGATTACTTTTCCAATTGTCTAGTCAATTTATCTATAAAATCCTTCAAGACTTTCTCAAGAATCTAGAAGCTCTTTTAGATAATCTCGTGGGAGTTCATCCAGGGTTGCTTAAGAATTTAATCAAGTTTCATCAGATGCTTCTCTAGAATAATTGCACATCAAAAAAAATCTCCAAAAATTCAGAAACAAATTTTAGTATTTTCCTGAAAATTACTGGCAAAATTAATTGAAGATTTTCAAAAATCAATCAAAATCAAAAACTTAACGCATTTCTGGGATAAAACTTGAAGGAATGATAGAAGGAATCTCTGGAGTAATTGCTGAAGGCATTCTGAGAGCAATTTTGGGTTGTTATCTTAAAGAAATCTTGAACGTGGTCCTTGAGAAAACTATGGCAGAATCATTGGATGAAATTCCTGATGAAATCCCTCAGGTAAGTTCTGTGGCCATCTTCAGAAAAAGTCCAGGTTGAATTCTCTGAAGCTATCAAAAACGAAAATCTTGGAAGAATTTCTTAGGAAGTTCGTAATAAATGGACTCCTGAAGACATTTTTATAGTAACATCCTAAACAAACTGGACTCGGAAAAAAGGCGACATTTTGTCTTGGGTGTAACTTTTTGTCGCGTGGGTAAAAATTAATTACATTTTGAGTAATACTAGTTTAGAGTGTTATGTTTATGTGTGCAAATCTGTCAAATATAAACAAGTAGAGCTTCGCCAGCAAATCTTGAGCGCGGTGATCGAGAATCCTGATCAGTCACACAGATGGATCGGCAAAAGGCTTGGAATTCACCATTCCACCGTGTTACGCGTTGTGAAGATGTTCCAGGAGATGAAGATCATCGAGCGGTGCGCTTGAGGCGGCCGAAAACCGAAAACGGAATACCCAGAGAAGGCGCGGAAGATAAGGCAGTACTTTAAGGGGACACGGGAGACCGTGTTATTTTCCCTATCTTTTGTCTCACTCTAACAATTATCATCAAAACTTTGTGAAAGCAAATCTCGAGTTTTAGTGAACCGATGAAGCTGAAAATGTATTAGGTTGTGCACTACATATATAGAATCATAGTGATACATTTTTCGCATCGATATATGGAGTGGTTCTTGGGATTTGCTTCTTCAAATGGATAGGGTGATTATGATGACGTCCCGTGCGGCCTTAAGAATAATCCGAAGTTTTCCACCCGAGAAGGTGAATTTGTCGAAATGGTTTGTCCAGCAGACCATGGAGAGGGCTGGGTTGCGTTTTTTAGGATCTGGAAGGCGCCAAACCGGACTGACAAGCATAGCACGGTTGTCAAATTGCGTGCGCGGAACCTGTACCGTGAGTGGCTGTTCAAGCCAGGCTGTCTCGTCATGCACCCCGGCCTCGAGTTTTTTGTCGTTACGTCCCACATGAACGTTCCGGAAAAGTTCCGTAAGAGAAAGATGGACAAATTCGCGAAGAAGTACCAGTTGTGGCAGGTGATCAGCGAGTGCGGACGATACAGCAAGCCGTTCGTTACAACCGGCACCATAAACCGGCAAATTTATCGAGAGGAGTGCTTGCAGAAGCGCTTGCTGCCCTTTCTCCCCTCTCACCGTGGTCCCACGCCGTTCTGGCCGGATCTCGCTTCTTGTCATTACGCCAGGCTTGTAATGGATTGGTACGAAGCGAAGGGTGTTAATGTGGTCCCGAAGTAGGCGAACCCACCAAATACACCAGAACTTCGTCCGATCGAAAAGTTTTGAGCGATAATGAAGAAGAAGTTTAAGATAAGCGAAAAACCGATGAAGCTCTGGAGAAAAACTAGGATAAATTGTGTAAGAAAGATGGTCAAAGCCTCACCCAAGACCTCATGAGCAGTGTTAAGAGAAATGTACGAGCATTCAGCTTGGGGGAGAAAATACAGTAAATAAATTATGCTAAAACATAGTTATTTATCCCTGGAAATTTGAGATGTTTTTTTGTTTTGTTTCGATTTAAAATGAATTTTTGGTGATCATTTTTGTGTGTCTAATTTTTCCGAGACCAGTCTTTACACAAATTATTTCCTGGAGAAGATGATAAAAAATTATAATTTGTGCTGTTAAGCAGGGTGGGGATGCATGAATTAATTTCTGATGAAATTCTTGGATAAAAAGTTGAAAAATTGTAGAGTAATATTCGCGTAACTTTTCAAAAGGACCTATATAATATTTAAAGGCTCTCTTTGTATACTTTCTATTTAATCAATAGCTGAACCACATTAACCTCTTCTGTGGCTTTTTTTTGTATCACACGCTAGCCAATCTATAGTGAAAAAAAAACTTTAGTATTCCAAGCTAGAGTCGAAAAAGTGCGAGAGAGGAGAGAATCTCTCATTATTACATAGGTCCTCTAGTAAAGTTCATCGAGAATACCTCGCGTGATGGGACGATGGAACCTACAGAAATTGTTAGAAGTGATTTCTGAGAAATATTTGCTTTGATTCTTTGAAGAATCTTTATATAGTCATTATAAAATTACTTTTGTTGCATTCGGGAGTGTTCCATCGTTCCTATTTGGTATTTTTTATTCGAGAGACCAATCATCTCTTTTGCATTTCATCTTGATCTATTTTTCCGGTTTTTGTGAAGAAGGTTTTTGTAGTATTCAATGTTTCTATTTTCTAGTGTTTATGATACCTATCTTGTTCCTGCGTTGGAAAAGATTGAAAAAGATTTTTATTTTATGTCTTTTAAAACTCTCTATTCACTTTTTTCCATACATCCCCACTGGCATCCAGAAAAGAACTTCAAAGCGGATAAAAAAGGAATAAATCTTCGGCGCTCACTCTACCAGAAGAAATAAGGCAAAAGCATAACACTGTGAAATGTCCTCGTTTTTCAACTCAATGTAGCCACCACGCGCAGCTAGCCCCGCAGGACGAGACAATAAACGTCACACAAGTCAAACTTGTTCCGCACGAAGGAAAAGCTAACAAACCGGATTCGGGCGGAAGCTGTTTCTTTCTCCGCAACAATAGAAAAACTCTTCAGGAACTGCATACCCAAACAAGACCGGAAAAACAACACAGCTATAAAACAGTGACAAATCGTTGCAAACTGCTCCAAGGATGGGTTGACTAGCAGGGACTAGAGGTCGGCGGCCGGTACCCTGCAATGAACTCAGGTGGACACCCGCCAGGTCATTCCGGCTGCTGCATATTTGATAGAGTGGTGAATTTTTCACTAGACGAACCCGAAGTTTTGGGTGCCGTGTTTGCCATGTCTTTGGTTGTTGGAAATAGTTCTACTTCTTCTCGGCATTAGGTTTCTACTGGGACAGAGCCTGCTTCTCAGCTTAGTACACTGAGAGCTTTCTTTGCCAACGTTGCTTTTTTCGCGTTCGTATATCTTTAAGCACGATGATACTCTATACCCAGGGAAGTCAAGAAAATTTCCATGTCGAAAAGATCCTGAACCGATCGGGAATAGAACCCAGACACCTGGCTTTGTAGTCGCAGACTAATCCACAAGGCTAAGAAAGACCCCATGGAAATGGTTAAGGAAATGGAAAACGCTCACTGTGGGATTACTGTGTTCTCAAGCAACATTTTGCAATCTAATAAATAGCGACTCAAGATAGCTTCCATCAGAGGGTCGCAATGCAGCAAATACAAATTGCAGTCTCCCAAGTTTCACCGCACAGCTGAGGTGACTGTCATCCGCAATCCCTGCGCACCAATGTACTTGGGTACATTATATCCCTATTATCGTATCGTTCTATCAGAAAATTCGAAATTGAAATTGAAAAAGATGTCCCGTTTCAGATCTGAACCAAGTCGTTAAACTCTCGGTAGGAAGTTTCCACCCTTCATTGTGTGATAGACAGACATAAAAAAGGAGGACACTAACTGGGAATCACCCAGTTTGGAGACGAGTTGAACAACAGAGAAAATAATAAAGATCGATGATGGTTGTCTGCTATCTACTTTAGCACAACCCACCCAAGAGAAGGCACAAATCACGAATCGGGAAATTCCAAGATGACGATGTCGTTGTCGTTGTCGGGATGACATGATGCTTGTTGTCAGATTGAAAAGCAAACGGAGTGGTGTTTCGGATGATCCAATTTTATAAATAATAAAACAGCTGGCGGATGTTACGGGAGGTGATTAATTTTGATGTACCGCTGGCGGCAATTTCCCGTGAAATATGACAATAGTATTCTGGGAAATCTGGGACGTCTAACATAGCTTTCTTGTAGAAGTCAAACTGAAAAGGAAAGCATAGTTTTGTTTAAAATACTTTTGAAGAATGATGTTTCGTTTTCATTTGAAGTTTGTTCCATACAGGTTTTGTCCATTACTCGATACTAAAGGGACTATTTAATAAGGGAGTTGTTGGTGAAATGAGGTATATGACAAATAAGCATTCCCATCCCAGTTTTTATTTGTTTTTCATGAATCGACAAAACATGCTCTGCGAACCGGATCCTATTTTTGACAATTTTGGTTCACTTCGGCAGTAGAGTTTTTTTTTTGTGAGCTACTAAGCTCATATTTGGCTACAATATGCGCCATATCGTAGTGCTTCTTTTTGCAAAATTTCAGACAATGCTGCCAAGAAAAGTCCCCTATGCTCAAGTGAATCATGGAAGTGCCCAAGTAGCTCTGCACCCTATATGTATATGATGAATGAATATGGGTTCTGAAGAAGATTTGCGTGAGCTGTTGAGATTTGAATTCGAAACTTATAACCTTCTGAGCGATTGGATCGTCAATTGGCACAGTAGCTTGGCTCAGTTATTATCAGTATAAAAATGTTCGGGTGTTAACGAGTGGACGTTAACTAACAGTGAATTTTGGTGGGTGATTCAGTGAATCATGTTCTTCCGCTTTGTACTTATATTCCCACCTTATTTAAGCTATCTCGCAAGCTGGTAAGGACTAGTCATTTCAGGAATCAACTGCTGATGTTATTATACCGCCTTTCGGCGTACGCTCCACGTTATGCTCACAAGCGATTAGCACATCAGTGAGATGCTAAGTGTCGGTGAAACTGAAATACAGTTTACCTATTCGTGATCAAACGTCATTATCCCACCGCAAAATCGCTAGTGTTTGGAAGTGATTTTAACCTTCAAATTGCCAAATAACCTCCAAATCATCACCTCCAAGTTAGTTCTAATAACCTCCGTTATATGAAATATGGTGGCGCGTCGATCGTCGCAAGTTTATCGTTAAACAGTCAATGGTGCGCTTGTAAGATATAACATGGGGCATATATGATGTGAAAGATATTTATTATATATGAGAGATAAACAAACTGTAAAAATGTTAACTTACACTCCTCAAATTCGGTTCATTTTGACCCTCATAAGCTGCTGTAAATAAAAGTTTGCGTAGTATCCATCCTATCTAAGGGGGGTCTGAACAAACTTGCTTGTTTGGTGAAAATCGACCAAATATATGGGAAAAATTGTACATTTTTGGTAATAGGGTGCACTGTAGTTGATATGTTTTTCTTGAAGATTCTGCTATGAATTGAGAAGAGGCTTCAACAAACCGGAAGCCATTTCGTTAACCCGTATCTGCCTTTTAGTTTGAATGGAATCGTCTAGGTGTCTAGTTTTCCAATCATCATTGGATTTTTTAGAAATATCCATCAGTTAGGTCAAGTCGGGTGAAAAAGAACCCAACTTCCTTTTCAATCTACTTTTATCCTACTAATCAATATAAATCCAACTCCATTTCAATATGTTTTTACGACTACGGATGTCATGTGATAACAAAGTTCGACAATGGGACCAGCTTTGCCTTTGGTTATTTTTTTTTTATTTTTGGGACTTCCGTGAAATCGGCCCTAAATAAGCCAATTTTATATTTCTTCTGAACTGGCAAATTTGGGTATTAAACATTATCATCATTATCAGCTCAGACCCTATCGAACAAGATCACTTTAAGGGTATTGGGCACTTAGAAAAAAAAACCTCGATTTAGTTTTATGGATATTTTACCTCGATTTTCTTCTTCTTCTTCTTCTTCTTCTTCTTGGCACAGAGCCGGCTACTCAGCGTAGTGTTCTAAGAGCACTTCCACAGTTATTGACTGAGAGATTTCTTTGCCTAAGTTGCCATTTTCGCATTCGTATATCGTGTAGCAAGTACGATGATACTCTATGCCCAGGGAAATCAAGGAAATTTCCATTACGAAAAGATCCTGGGCCGACCGGGAATCGAACCCAGACACCTTCAGCATGGCTTTGCTTGGTAGCCGCGGACTCTAACCACTCGGCTAAGGAAGGCCCCACCTCGATTTTATGGACATTAAAATTTTTCTTTTTTTTAACATACAAGTTGTCCGCCACAAAGTAGGCTGTTCAAAAATGACATGAAATCTCCCATACAAAATGACAGAACAATTATCTCCCGTTTTACCGACTATTCCGGAGACTTTCCATTTGTTTTTGTTAACACGAACACGTCGGAGCCCTTAACGAAGATGAAAGTGAAAGAATTGTGTGACCCGTTTTCACGCGATTTTGTGACATGTAAACACCGTTCCATTTTTACTTATCCAGATAATCAATTCTTAACACGCATCCTGTAATGTAAACATTCCATTACAACTAGGAGCTCCAACATTGAGTTCGTGATAGTTAAAAAATAAGTACATTGGAGCTGTTCAGTTGATTTTTTTTTAAACAGCAAGGATTAGTTAGCCCGGCTTGTCGAGATAATGCGCAAGGTTCAGATAATTGGAGAATCTTGTAACACACGTAAACATGAACTTATATTTTATAAATAGAGACTTCAGTGCGACGTCGTCAGCACCTTGTTAACATTCGAGCTGTTTATTTGTGGTTTGTTCCAGCCAGTTCTATCATTGGAGTTCTAACAGGAGTATTTCTACGGATTGTCCCAGAGATGTTTATTGTTTCCAATGATTCATGCTCGAATTTCTAGAGATGGGTGTTTGCTTTGACACTTTAGTAGTCATGCTGTTGTATTTTCTACAAAACAAGAAAAAACCACTGTGCCAGATTCATAGTTCTCCTTTACCGATACAAATTCTATTTTCAACTATTCTATATTTATCTATATACTAGAGAAACGCGGAGAGGACTTTGACTTTGTTTATAAACAACATTTGCAATGACTTCAAATGACTTTCATTCAAACAATATTTTAGTGTGCGTGTCATCCTGTCAGTCGCCATATGAAACCAAGCTTATCAATGACGTCACTTACGTATCGCTTTTCACTAACACACATCCATTGTCTCTTTTGCATATTATCTATATGAGTCTCATTGGTTTTGCTCAATTGGAACCACGTTTGACGGTTCATTTGGAACCTTTGGTTTCGGAATTCGCGCTTCTCTATATAAACAAATTCTCTGGTAGGAGAGTGCTCTGCTGTTAGTCCAATCAAATTCCATATAAGCCATAGTCCGTTGCCAATGAGAATATATACCGTATATATTCTCATTGATAGTCCGTTGCTCTTGCGGTGGTTCATTTTGCCGTGTTTCTGGGTCGTTTGAGGTTAGCCGCCTTCGAAGAGGGTCAGGTTGTCTCAGTCACCATCTGATACTGACGGAGTGCTCCCCAAACCGCGGTCCTCCGTGCGGCGTCTTCTGGTGGCTGGACGGTTTTTTTTTGGGGAGGGGCTGGGAATCGAACCCATGACCATCCGCTTATGAAGCGAATGCGTAACCTCAAGGCTACGGACCCCCCAAAAACATACACTTGGTAAGTTAGTTTTAAAGTAAAATTATTTTTTCGTGTATTTTTTATCAATTGGGATTACACTGGCAGCCACTAGACGGGCTCTATCATGTGTTCTACTTAACACGAAATGGTTTATGCTAATTTGTAGGGAAAAAAGGTTTTCAGTCTAATATGGTTACAATTGACGCTATGGGCAAAACCTGTGCTTCTAACCTAATCGATTTTAAGTTCGTGAAGAAAATTAAAGTTTGCGTTTTATTTCCTCTTCCGGGTCCGAGGAGTCTGTTTTTTTTATGTTGTTGAAGGTCATTAATGTGTCCCTTCCACGTTTATCAAACTGCGATTGTTACGGCTCTCTAAAGCTAACATTAGAGATAAGGAATTAGATGAATTCGTAATAAAATTTGAGGCTTGAGATAAACAAATTCAAATAAGTTTGGTGGTTCTTATAATGAAAAGCGAACACAATCTGTATGAGAATGCAAGATTTCAATAGCGACAAGAACCTTTCTTATCTGTCTAGCCCGGAACAGCTTTGAAAACAATTTTATTATGAACCATATTCTGAGCTAAGTCGGTATCCAAGCCTTTTAAAATGAATGCTTGTTCTTCAAAGATTACTACGCGACTATTCCACTATTCCACTACGCGACTTCTGGTATTATCCTAGTGATTCGTCTACAGTCTTCTTCAGAAATACAAGCTACCCAAGTAACCAAATAGCACTTTATTTTGCCCTGCGTGCTAATATAGTGCTATCATTCAGCTGATATGCACTATATTAGCCGCATAATAGTCCTATATGGCCAAAAAGGCGAATTAAAGGGCTAGTGATTACTTGGGCATGCTAAGATAAATTTCTTCAGAATTTGCTAAAGGAAATCGTGCACCAGTTCAACAATACTACGCTAATTCTCCAAGTAATGTTTACCGCATTTACTAGAATGATTGTTTCATTTCTACCGATTTATTTAGTAACTACCAACTCAGAATATAACTACAGTAGGGTGTCCCATTTTTCCCCGACCATCACAGATTTCACTTCCCCGTAAATAAACAGTTTCCTTATATTATTTGAAGACTTCATGCCAAATTTCAGTTCAATCTATCTAAATTTCATGCATCGCAAAGAGTTTTTCGTAAGTATGGTGTTCATTGAATTGACCATGGAATTCTATGTGACCAGCTTGCATGCAAGAAAACATACTCATAGTGTGCGGTGATTTCGGAGAAGAAAATAAACATCAATCGTATCTGACAGTAGCTATAATCACCACAGAGATCGGCACCATTTTCGCAAGAGATAGATTTTTCGTCAATTTGTTTTTGTAAAAGATAGAGTTCATAACGCACACTATGATTAAATTTTCTTGCATGCAAGTTGGTCGCATACAATTCCATGGACAATTGAATGAACACACATAATTTCGAAAACCTCTTTGCGATGCTTGAAATTTAGATAGATTGAACTGAAATTTTGCAGGAAGTCTTCGAATAATATAAGGAAACTGTTTATTTGAGGGAGGCAAAAAATGAGATGGTCGGGGAAGAATGGGACACCCTAAACTACAGACATTGGTTTATTCTAGAGTTGCAAAAATCGTGTAAATTTTTTTTGTGAAATCGAACAAGAATTCCTTGGAAAGCTCACATTACATTTTTTCAGTATTAAGGAGCTGGATCTTGGCACTTTTGAATCACTTCGGCGGTAGGATTTTTTGATAGCTACTGAGTTCATATTCGGCCACAATATGCTTTTTATTGATGTGGCAAAGGTTCGGCCAATCCGGTCGGGAAAACCCCCCATGCCAAAGTGAATCATGAAAGTGCCCAATGGGCTCTGCACCCTAATTTGTGTCATTTTAGAACCACTCCTCCACTGCCGTAATCTGACGAAGTGACGTAGATGCCATTGCAATATATGGATTATTTAACAAAATAATAAATTCCCACAACTGTTTAATAGTTCACGTTTATTATCCCTCAATGTTTTAAAAAATAGATGGCATTTACGTCACTTCGTCAAAATTGTTCCATAAATTCTACAAGGATTTTCCCACAATATATGTTAGGAATTCTTACAGAAATTCAACAGTAAATTCAACCAAGTTATCCTTTTTTCAGCAATTGTGAGTTCTTTTAAATATTGCTTGAATAATTTTAGAAATAAAATATCAACGGATTCTTTAGTTTAACAGTTCATTTAGGGTTTTAGACCACAAATGCTAAAAGTTCATTTAGGGATTTAGACCACAAATGCTACAGCAATTATTCATGTAATTTCTTCAAGAGTTGCGCTGGAGAAATAGTTAGCAAACGTTTCTGATCTTCTTATTTTAAGCTTTCTACTGGTGCACCTAGCCAAAATAAAAAGTACATCGTAGTTGAATGCTTCCTTCGCGAGATTCGTGCCTCTGAAGTTTTAGTGCAATCTTAGAAGCTGATTCCAAACTGTTTCACCTTAAGCGAGCACCTGAATTTCATTCTCAGGAAATCATTAACCCGTATAGGCCTGAGTGAAAGTAAACATACAAGAACCCTCACCACTCATCGAATACTTAACGGATTCACATATGTTTTTGTCAGTATAGTGGTAAACATACGGTTTTAGGTTCTTTCGGCCTTTGCAGTCTTAGACGGCAGAAAAATGGTTTTGCCTTAATGTCCGACGGTTTCGGTTTATATTAAACCTTCTTCAGGGAATTCTACAAATAAATTGAATAGTTTCGTTTCAAATTTTTGACGGTTTTTAACTCTAACCCTAAATACTTACAGAGGCTCGTTTCTTTGTCCCTATACATAGTAAAAGCCCACGTAAACTTGTCCAGCATTTGTAGATGGCGCCTACTTTGGCTGTGGGTAAAATTCTTGGATCACATTTTTGGTTTAACAAGTTTTTTTGTGTTTTACTCACTGCTTTACTCTTTGTAAATGTCCACCACTAAACCACAAACATCTTCTATTACCTCACCCACACTAACAAGTAAGTGCGTAGGCAATCAAAGCAGGTGTCGAAAAAAGTGTAGGAGATAAAAACCATAAAAGTTAAGCGGAAAGCGAAAAAGTGAGCTCTAAAAGCTATTCGCCATAAACTTTTAGACCACAACAGTGTGTTACGCAAATAGCGGCACAACCGCAGTGAGTAAAACACAAAAAACTTGTTAAACCAAAATGTGATCCAAGAATTTTACCCACAGCCAAAGTAGGCGCCATCTACAAATGCTGGACAAGTTTACGTGGGCTTTTACTATGTATAGGGACAAAGAAACGAACCTTTGTAAGTAGTTAGGGTTAGAGTTAAAAACCGTCAAAAATTTATTTGTAGAATTCCCTGAAGAAGGTTTAATATAAACCGAAACCATCGGACATTAAGGCAAAACCGTTTTTCTGCCGTCTAAGACTGCAAAGGCCAAAAGAATCTAAAACCGTATGACTATACGTTTTCAGTCGATAGGTAACGTCAAGTGGTATACATATCTAGTTTCTAAAAGTGGCCAGAAGAACTACTGTGGCCGGAGCTATTCCGGTAGTTCAATGGAATGGGTCAAGTCAAGGATAAAAAACATGTCTTTTTGGGACATGTCAAACTATCTTTATTTATTTGCAATGGTAATCATTTTAATTTGCATAAATCATTAAGATCTAATGCTCAACATTATAAATGAAGTGTTTTGCATCGTTTAGAATGTATTGGATTTGGCCACTCGGACCTAATACTATGAAGAGCCGCCTATAGATTTGTGGAAACATAACCGTTTCAATTCTTCAAAAGTAGAGATCGAACATAATAATTCACTAGAATGCATTCCCATAAAATTGACATAGATGCTCAGATAAAAATTGGCCACTTTATAGTAAATTTGGACGCCGGGGAACCGAAAAATGTTATTTGAAGGATCAAACAAATGTAGGACATATGGTTATCCAATTCAAACATTTCTCAAAAGGTTTACGCTGCTGATTTTTTCCTAAAATTCCTTGATATAGTGGAAACATTATAGCCGATTCCAGAAATTATCTGCGAATTAAAATTTGCCGACCTCCAGGGGCATAGAAGCACAGCACCTTTCTCACCAGACCTGACCCAGTGGCCAACCGAAATAACTCCGGTCCAGGCGTTGCAGAATTCGCTCTCATTTGAGAATGAAGCACGATCAAAGCAAGCAAAGAAAAACATCCCATCTGTTGCGGTCCACGATCGTCAGTGTATCGCAAGGTGTAACAAGTCTGATAAATGGAAGCAGCGAGCGAGAGCCCCAACGAGAGAGCGATGATAAAATCCATTTTTCTCGCTTGTTTACCGTTGGGGATAGGTGTTTTTCTTTACTGGCACGATAAACAATCCACGAACTTCCAATAACAACAGTGTCCCCCAGGTTTGGAGCATGTTTAGAGGGGTTTTATCATGCACTACTATCCCCCCAATCTGATCAAACTTGTAGCAGTATACGATAAACAGTCTCTCATAATGTGCAGCATGTTATGATAGTTACAGAGAGCGATACGTGAGAGATTCTCTCAATTTTCTCAGGATTCAATCCCTGCTCCGGTCACAGACACATTTCTGAGGTCCTTTGGAAACTAGATATGTGTACTGACAAAAATAATTGAAATCCGTTATGTATTATTCGCTGCGCGGTGAGAGTTTGAGTTAACTTTTTTCACTCAGGCCTACACGGGTTAAATACACATACCGTAAAACGGGGTATCTTTGATAATGCAAAACTAAAGAATATTTGCATGACACTTCATGTAAGAGCTGTTAAAGACACCGACACGTTAATGCTTCCAGTGGACGATTTGCCCTTTGAAGGAAGCACCACACTAGACAACGGACTAGCATGCAACACCCAGTGGCACAGTCGAAAAACCTTCCTGACGAAAAGTTTTCCGGACTGAAGCGGGAATCGAACCCACACCCCTTGACTCGATGCGGCTGAATGCTTGGTAACACTAACCGCACGGCCACGAAGCTGTTTTCATTTGAATTGAGAACATTTGAGGCTTTATATAGGAATTTTAAAAATTGAAACGATTTCAGCATTTTTGAAACGCTTACAAACAATCTGTTCTTAGATCACTATATGATGTAGGGTAACCAATATATTTTGGACCCCTATATATTTTGGACTCCCTGGGCCATTTTCCTGCAAATTTCTCAGTTTAAATCGAAAGACCAACTCACTTCGCATGCCATTTGGAAAGATTGGACTATTCCGCACTTGCATCAACCGTTTGTACATAGAAAATGTGTTTATTTTATCTGAAATTAATTTAATTTAATCGGTTCATCCATGCAACCGTTACAACACGTTACACACAGAAATTTAAGCCGTCAGAAATTTTTCAAATGTAAACAAAAACTTTTTTCAAATTTCTGAACTAAAAGCGTATAATTTCTTCGGTTTTCCATTGTCAATCGATTGATTAGACTATGGGGAAGCATATTATACAATCAGTGTCATGGACTTTGTCGCCAAACGATAAAAAATGCCGGGGGTCCAAAATATATACTTTGAGGGTGCAAAATGTATTGGGGTGTCCAATATAATGAAAAACAGTGTTTCACAATTCAATTATTTTCGACGTTATTTGGATCCTGCATGACCGTATGGGCATTTTTATCTCGTAGAGGAAGTTTTTCTTAACATTTTGGCATGTTCTTTGCCTTGTTTACATTGTGCAATTAATTAATTGGGACAAAAAACGAAAAACACTTCCTTAGGGGGTCCAAAATACGACCGTTACCCTAGTCTTTAATAGTTGGTCACTTATCTTTGACAGCCTAGTTATCATAGAACTTGAATATGGTCTTAAATCTCTTGGCGAATATCATTTTCATAAATTGGGACCATTTTTGTAATCTAAGCCAGAAATTTCCATATAACGTTAAACGCTTAGAGGTATGTAATGCCCTATAAATGTTACGTAATTCATTAAATTATGTTCGATTTATACTGCAATATCAAAGTTACCCCAAAACAGAAAGCCGACTTTCGATTGTATGAACAATTATATATCCATTCAAAATAAATCTTTTGGCAATCTATCAACTGCAATCGATAGCTAGGATGCCAGTAATTGTTTTAAAATATAAACTATAATTCATTGAAACAGCATGCATAAATATTCAAATATAAATTTCTTTGAAAAAACTATCAAAGTTACCCCGTTTTACGGTAGTAATATTTGGCGTAACGTCACGTCATGAGAAATCCCAACAGAAGTTTTTAGAAAGTCCCTCTGAGCAATGTTTGGATTTTGATCCGAATAAGCCGATCGAACCATATTCGGAGAGTGTAACAGTTCGCGGACCATAACAGTTCGTGGCCTCCAAGAGAAAGTTTTTGGAGCAAGGACTTTTCCAAAATGCATAGTTAGACTTTTCGAAAACTACTACAAATTTCTAGATAATTATTTGCAGAAACATCGGAAGAAATTTAATGATGCAGATTTCCATTAAATTTTCCGTGTAACAGAATGGAAAAACAGAAGGACGGATCATGGAAAGCAGATCATTAGATTTTGTCGATCGCAAAGTTTCCCATTTTGTTAGGAATCAAACAAAATTATAGTATATTAAGAACGAAACCAATCATGAATCATGGAAACAATCTACGGCTTCATACGCCGCACGCAAATTGTTCCCTGACATTTACTAATTAATATATGAAGCAGAGAGTGCAACAAACAAACCCAACCTTTGAATTAATGTCGCTTCTAATTGTGTGCCAGCAAAGCCATCTTCATAAGCAGCCCGCAACAAAAGCCTTCAAATTGCACGGCGCTTTGTGCGATCAAGCAGTCATAGCTACAAGTGCTTTATGTGCAATGTCCATAAGTGGATGCTGCTGTGCAAGACATATTGGAAACCAGGTACCGTAAAACGGGGTACCTTTGATAATGTGGGTAACTTTGATAGTGGTAGAACCACAACATACTACACGAAATAACAAAGTTTCTGTTAATCAATTGAGCAAAACGAATGCAAAAGTAAAAAGTATTAGTATGAAACTTCATGTCGAAGCTGTTTTCAATGGAATCAAGTAGATTTGAGGATTTATATGCAAGTATAAAAAAATATAAGATTTTAGCATTTTTAAAACGCTCGCAAACAACCTGTTCTACGATCACTATTTCATGAAGTTATAATGAGTTCGCCACTTATCCTTGACAGCCTAGTTGTAGTAGAACATGAATTCGGTCTCAAATCTCTTAGCGAAAACCATTTTCACAAACTGGGACCATTTTTGTAATCTAAGTCAGAAATTTCCATATTGCGTTAATCGCCTAGAGGTGTGCAACGCCCTATAAATGTTCCGTAATGCATTCAATTTTGTTCGATTGATACTCCATTATCAAAGTTATCTCAAAACAGAAAACCGACTTTCGGTTATATGAAAAATTATATATCCATTCAGAATAAATCTTTTGGCAATCTATCAACTGCAATCGATAGATAGGATACCAGTACTTGTTATAAAAATATAAATTATAATTCTTTGAAAAAGCATGCATAAATATTCAAGTTTTCTTCGAAAAAACTATCAAAATTACCCCGTTTAACGGAATCTCAACATGCGCTGGAAGTGGTTTTGATTGAGATTGACTCGGCTCGTTGTTGTTTGATGATGTCGACGGTGCTAAGAACTGTACTCGAAAAATGCAGCAATAGCAAAATTATCACCACCAGCCGAGAAAAATCCTCCCACCCAAAGTGAATAATAGAAGTGTCCAAGTAGTTCTGGACCCTATATCTAGGTGTTCTGCGTTACGCAACAGTATCATCCTAATTTGGTAAAACTAGATTAAGCTTTGATCAACATTTTGCTAACAACCTATTAAGTTTCATTTTCCGTAGAAGTTCAGAATGTTTGTAGGTTAGATGATTTCACCTGCATATAAGAGTCACAAGTAACGCTTTCAATTATGTAACCTAACTTAATCTAAATATACTACGCATTGTTGTACACACAATAAAGGGTTGCATTTTCTTTCGAGTACTGTCCTCATATCGGCATGATATTGAGCACGTTACTGCATCCTCAAACATGCTAGGTACATGTTGTCCCAACCGAGCGCCAGGTCATGATATATTGATTCCAATTTGTCGAAGATGAAATTGATGTAGATGTATGTACTTATGCATTGATCAACGGAACCAGAAGCCACCCAAAGTACACTATGGAATGACCCTCCTGGGTATCAAGCACCTAACCTAAGCACTGCTCAGTGACCTCATTCGAGCTGTAAGTTTGTTCAAATTTCTTCCACATCAGCAGTGATTGATTTTCCACTATTAGACTGGCTGGCAGCATAACCTAACTACACATGGAGAATGAAAAAGGAACTTAATATATGCACAGATTCGGTCGAGTCGTTCCTCGGTTCGCAAAGTAGGTTAACTCACCAATGCTGTGAAGAACAGGCTCTCGAAAAATGAACCGAATCGATTTTCCTTCTGCCGTTCTACACATGAAGGCCGCGTCGAAGGTAAACTGGCCCTCTTCAGATTTATGGAGCTTGACTTGATGCATGACCGGGGAATAGGGAATCGTGATTGGTGGCAAAGGTTTTGGGCGTTGGAATGTTTTTTTCCCTGTGACCAAACAGCTAGCATACGAAGCACGTGGACATTTTCCAAAGATTTACTCTTGCTGCCTTTTGCTGCAGCTGGCTACATGGCAAACATCGTCGCCGTCTTTGGCTCACGTTTGGCAAGCAAAGCGTATTTTGGCGGTGCGGTGAAAAGTATCCAGCTACACAGGGACAAAAATTCCGCAAACAACAAATCGTCCGGAGCGTGCTTCCGATTCAATGTTAGCAGCTGGTCGAAAACAACCGCTCCTGGCCAGATTATAGTGTCTGGGTATCTACTCTTCTACTGGTAAAATGGAATGAGTTGGATGCAAGGGCGTAGCTTGTTTTTCCATCAGGGGAGAGCGAGCGTCTTTGAATGTTACTTTACAAATTCGTCCTATACAAATATTGTTTTGAGTTTTTGTCCTTCGAGCAGTCAAGGGCGGAGATAAAAAATAGGCAATTTAAATTGAAACAAATTTTAAAACTCGTCAAATTTATCAAAACTTATCGAATTTATTAAGAAATTGTATCAGTCCTACAATTGAAGATAAAATGGTGATCATAACGTAAATCAGTTTAACTCGTCTAAACGAGATGAACGGGTCCAGCTAACGGTTCTAACCCTTCCTAATTGGAAGAAGAGCTGACTCGATTGGAGACTGTCTCATTGACCGAAGACTTCTTACTGGCCAGCAAGAGGCCCAAATTTCGAATAATTAGAAGAGAGGAGTTTTCTGAGGAAATTGTTAAGTCAAAGTCATTTATCCGAAGATGAAATTTTTGGAGCAAGAATCCACACGCTTCCACAGTTTTTTTTTCCTTTTTTATTGAGGGATTTTCTGCCATAGGCAGGTTCATCCCCAATGCTTACACAGAAACTATACCCAAGTAACTAGTATTGCACGATAATGAGGCATAATAACAGCATTGTATACGCATATAGGATAGTCATTTCATGCCTGACAGCTTCATAAACGCATATAATGTTAATTATTATTTAGTTGGTATTACATCAATTAATTTGATAAAACCTCGTAAACGATGTTACGCCAATTTACTCGGTCCATGGCTGTGTCTCTCCAACTTCGATTTTGGCCCACGTTTTCCAGATCTTGTTGCACCTGATCAAGCCACCTCGCTCGCTGTGCTCCTCGCCTTCTTGTGCCAACCGGATTCAACGCGAACACCATCTTTGCAGGATTGTTGTCCGGTAGTCTTGCAACATGCCCTGCCCAGCGCACCCTTCCGGCTTTCGCAACCTTCTGGATACTGGGTTCGCCGAAGAGCCTAGCGAGCTCGTGGTTCATTCTCCGCCGCCACACACCGTTTTCCTGTACTCCGCCAAAGATCGTCCTAAGCACCCTTCGTTCGAACACTCCAAGTGCTTGCAGGTCGTCTTCCAGCATGGTCCATGCTTCATGTCCATAGAGGACCACCGGTCTTATAAGCGTTTTGTACATGGTACATTTGGTGCGAGGGTGAATCTTTCTCGACCGCAGCTTCTTCTGAAGCCCATAGTAGGCGCGACTTCCACTGATGATGCGTCTCCGTATTTCACGACTAACGTTGTTATCAGCCGTTAACAAGGATCCGAGGTAGACGAACTCATCAACCACCTCAAAAATATCCCCGTCTATCGTAACACTGCTTCCCAGGCGGGCTCTGTCGCGCTCGGTTCCGCCTATCAGCATGTACTTTGTTTTTGACGCATTCACCATCAGGCCGACTTTTGTCGCTTCACGTTTCAGGCGGGTGTACAGGTCTGCCACCGTTCCAAATGTTCTGCCGACAATATCCATATCATCCGCGAAGCAAACAAATTGGCTGGATCTTGTGAAAATCGTACCTCGGTTATTGAACCCGGCTCTCCGCATGACACCTTCTAGCGCGATGTTAAAAAGCAGGCACGAAAGTCCATCACCCTGTCGAAGTCCCCGGCGGGATTCGAACGAACTAGAATGTTCACCCGAAATCTTCACGCTATTCTGCACACCGTCCATCGTTGCTCTTATTAGTCTTGTGAGCTTCCCGGGAAAGCTGTACTCGTCCATTATTTTCCATAGCTCTTCGCGGTCGATGCTATCATAAGCCGCTTTGAAATCGATGAACAAGTGATGCGTTGGGACTTGGTATTCACGGCATTTCTGGAGGATTTGCCGTACAGTGAAGATTTGGTCCGTTGTCGAGCGGCCGTTGATGAAACCAGCTTGATAACTTCTCACAAACTCATTTGTTATTGGTGATAGACGACGGAAGATAATCTGGGATAGCACTTTGTAGGCGGCATTCAGAATAGTGATCGCACGATAGTTTTCACATTCCAGTTTGTCGCCCTTCTTGTAGATGGGGCATATGACGAGTGCTTCAAGAAAGCCCGAGTAGTCGTCAGTTGTTTTCCATCACGGGTCGCGCACCTATTTTCTCTGAGTGCTTTTATATAGCCGAGCAAACGACTGAAGCTGAAAGAGGATTGTTGCTGCTCAATGATGACGGATCAATTGGTGAGCTCGTTTCATGCTACTGTTCCTATTCTTTAAAATATGTATGACTGTACCGTTAATCGTTACAACGGTGAGATGTAAATATGATGTTTCAAAAAAATATGAATGGTTCGTCACTGTGAGTGTCGACATAAACTCTGATTCATAAATTATTTATGTCTAATTTTTTTTATTCAATACACCTTCTTCTTTTTACCTTTATTTTTGTTATCAAAAATAAAACTTTGAATGGTTCGACACTTCAAGTGTAGACTTCCGAAAGGTTCACTTTATTCAACAAACTTTGAAAGGTTCGTCACCTCAAGTGTCGGCATAATTTGTCTCTATATAGATATTGTTTATATCAAATGAAAATATTATATTTACATATAAGCATGTTTATATCTCACAAATAATTATTTATTATGGTCTAATCGCTTATCAAAGTGAATCCTATGACCCAACGATCCTTCCCATTAACAAACATCCCTCCCAGTAACCTTTGTGGAGATGCAGAGGCAAACACGGTCTCCAAATAGCAAAGGTTACACACTAACATTCCTTCCCCCAATCCCACCTGACTGCAAGGACGTGGCCGGCGCCGTTATTGACCATGTATAAATAGAGGCACTGAATTATGCACAATTAAGAAGATTATGGCCAATCCCAGCCGAACTTCTAGTTGATTCTTTGTGCATTTTCACTGACTTCGGTCAATCACGGAATAGCAACCATTGATATGTGTAGTCAGTCTAAGCTAAGCTAAGCTAAGCTAAGCTTCTTGTAGATGGGGCATATGACCCCTTGCTTCCACTCCTCCGACAGCTGTTCCGTTTCCCAGATTCTGACAATCAGCCGGTGCAGACAGGCTGCCAACCTCTCCGGGCCCATTTTGATGAGTTCAGCTCCAATACCATCCTTACCAGCGGCCTTGTTATTCTTGAGCTGGTTGATGGCATCCTTAACTTCCCTCAATGTGGGGGCAGGTTGGTTTCCTTCATCCGCCGTGCTGACGTAGCCACTTCCTCCGCTGTCGTGACCCTCGGCGCCCGTGTTCTCCGTGCCATTCAGGTGTTCATCGTAGTGCTGCCTCCACCTTTCAATCACCTCACGTCCTTCCGTCAAGATGCTTCCGTCCTTATCCCTACACATTTCGGCTCGCGGCACGAAGCCTTTTCGGGATGCGTTAAGCTTCTCGTAGAACTTTCGCGTTTCTTGTGAACGATGCAGCTGTTCCATTTCTTCACATTCCGCTTCTTCCAGGCGGCGCTTTTTGTCCCGGAATTGGCGGGTTTGCTGCTTTCGTTTTCTTTTATATCGCTCCACGTTTTGTCGCGTTCCTTGCTGCAGCATTGCAGCCCGCGCTGCATCCTTCTCCTCCAAAACCTGCCTGCATTCATCGTCGAACCAATCGTCACATGTCCTCCTTTCCACGTACCCGACGATGCTCTCGGCTGCGTTGTTGATGGCTGCTTTTAGGTTGCTCCAGCAGTCCTCAAGAGGGGCTTCGTCAAGCTCGCCCTCTTCCGGCAACGCTACCTCGAGATGCTGCGCATATGCGGCAGCGACGTTCGGTTGGGCCAGTCGCGCTAGATTATACCGAGGCGGGCGTCGATACCGTACATTGTTAATGACGGATAGTTTTTGGCGCAGTTTCACCATCACCAGGTAGTGGTCGGAGTCAATGTTAGCGCCACGATAGGTTCTGACGTCGGTAATATCGGAGAAGTGCCGTCCATCGATCAAAACGTGGTCGATTTGTGATTCCGTCTGCAGTGGTGATCTCCAGGTGTATCGATACGGGAGGCTGTGCTGGAAGTAGGTGCTACGAATGGCCATGTTCTTGGAGGCGGCAAAATCTATCAGTCGTAAGCCGTTCTCGTTCGTCAGCCGGTGGGCGCTGAACTTTCCAATCGTCGGTCTGAACTCCTCCTCCTGGCCAACCTGAGCGTTTAAGTCTCCTATGATGATCTTGACGTCGTGGCTTGGGCAGCGGTCGTACTCGCGTTCGAGCTGCGCATAAAATGCGTCCTTGTCATCATCAGTGCTTCCGGAGTCAATAAAGGCGAAATAGCGTGCCATCATTATAATCCATAGAAATAACTGTGCTTCTCTGTACCACTAGTTCCAATATTAGACCATGTGAGATTCGGGAAATGTTTCGTATATGGTATTGAATTCAAAATCTAATGTTAAAGGTAAACACTAATTTATATTGCATCCCAGCTACTTTTATTATTCCAGCAGTTTGTTTTCAATAAAAAGTTTAAAATCATGTATTTAAAGCGAAATTAAACTGTGGTATGAAGCGTGGTTCAAGTAGCACTCATATTGTTACCTGAGAGAGAGAGGAAGCAGCTCACTTAGGAGACAGAGACAGTTGGTAGGTTTTCTTGCCTTCTTTGACTCCTTTATTATTATTATTATTAAATTATTATTATTAGTTATCGCGATAACTTTTTTATTTGTCGGTATTTTTGCCCAATTTTTTCACAAGTTGTCAAAAAACTCTTCTAGTCTAAGAATCCGTGTCGATATCGATGATTGATGATCTGGTTTTAAAGATATTCCGAAATTCCTTGGGGGACCGACATTTTCCATATAAAATGTCTTAGGCGGTCATTTTGTTTAACGTAAATTTATCGAAAAAATAAAATGGGGGCTATACAATGCCATATAATAAGGAGCTACTCTAAAAAAATCATACAAATTGGTTAAGTATTCTTAGAGAAATGTGAAAATTACGATATGCGGTTTTTTGAAGTTTTCAAGATCTTTATTTGGCCATCGTGGTACCAACAACATAAATGCTCGTAACTCAAAGACGGCTGCACCAAATTGCTTTTTTTTCACAACATACTCTCGTTAATGTATTGTTCCGAAGAGTGAATATCCGAATACGATAAAGATTCTGTAGCCTGAGTCATATGCGTGGGTTATGGTTACGCGTCGGTCCCCCAAGGAATTTCGGAATATCTCTGGATCTAGATGTCCAATGATCATTGTTGATACAGATTCTAAAACTAGAAGAGTTTTTTGACAAATTGTGAAAAAATGGTGCAAAAATACCGAGAAACAAAAAGAAAGAGGTTGTTTCCGAGATACAACCGCCAATTTGACATTGGATAACGTTAGCTTCTTTTATTTCCTGGCTTGAGACCGTCACGAACTTATGAAACATTTCTACTGATAAAAATCTAATCAATTTTCATACTATTTGTTGCATGTCAATTATGACCTATTATGGACATTGTGTGTTATTATTTGGTTGGTTTGGTGAACACTTCAACACCGATGGAATCGGTCGATGGAAGAATAAGCATGAGTGGTAACTATTGCTCCCCAAACAAATATTCTGGTTGAACGTTAGGTCGACGCATGATCCTCAAAGGCTGGTTGCTTTAGTGCAGTGTTTCCCAAACTTTTTTGACTTTCGCCCCCTTGAGACCAATATTTTATGAAATCGCCCCCCTGATACGAAACTTAATCATTTGTATTAAGTAGTAAACTTACGTTGGAGTATTGATCAAAATCTCATCATAAGTGTACCAAAAATTGGTCAAATTTAAAGGGTGTAGTAGTCAATCATTATACTTCATTTAAAATACCCCAAAGAGAATGTCTTCTAATTGTATATCCATAAAAGAGTTGTGCAATATCTATGTTATGCGACAATTGTTTTCGTATCAAGAAATCTATTTTTTTGGCTACTGTTCGATCAACGAAACAATTGTAGTTCACTTTACTTTTCGTCTTCTTTTAAAAGTTTATTAAGTTGTAGAAATACATTTAAGAATTTTTTTAATACATTCTCGGCAGTTCTGGAAACAGCCCAATCTAAAGTCTGTTCTGATTTAAAATTCATGAATTTCGAAAAGATTTGTACAAATTTGCAAAAATTATCGCAAATATAAATAATACAATTTATAAAAAAAATATAAGTAAACTCAGACTATTCTTCAAATTTCCATTTACCGTCATATAACGTTCAGCGCAAATTTTATTTTTCAGGCTTTGATCCATGCACTTTTATGACACCAAGGCCTATTTTTAAAAACAAATTTGTCTATCATAACTAAAAATCAAGCGCGTTTAGAGGTACACACAAGAACAGATGAAATAGTTAGGAGTTAATTTTTTTTTTTTTTTTTTTCATTGAAATATGAGTGTCTCTTATAAACTTTGAATTAATTATTGTTTTTCAATTTCTGTCATACCATAATTTTTGCCCCCTTTCTAACATTTTCGCCCCCCAAATTCAGTTTTATAAATTTTCGCCCCCTTGCACCTGAAAATCGCCCCCCGGGGGGCGAATTCGCCCACTTTGGGAATCACTGCTTTAGTGGGTTCCGAAGCCAGTTTGTGGTTGAGGTACTTCTCCATGAAGACTGCGAACTCCATGCTCTCCTCTTTGCTCATATCGATGTTGAAGTTGCCTGTCACGATGATTGGCATGATCTCCTTTCGATACTCGAAAAAGTTCCGCGTCTTGAAGAACTTCTTCTGCTTCGTTGTGGTATCCGGGGAAATGTAGAAGTAAACCAGTAGAGCCCGACAATTCATTATAGTGATCTCGGCAGCGCAGTTGCCACTCCAGCGCCCGGCCGTGAAATTGCTCAGGACTTATAAATCAAGACCGATCTGCGATTACAAAGCTCGACCGTCATGGTCCTGCAGGAAGCGAGCGTGGCCTAACTGGTCGGTTTGTTTGAGGATACCAACCTGTGCGCGATCCACGCCAAGTGTGTCAGCATCATGCTGAAGAACATCCAGCTGGCTCGTCGTATCCGTGGAGAACGCGCTCAAATTGAATTGCATCGCAATTTCAAACAAAACGGCCCCACAACATTGCATTCGACGTAAAAGAGTAACAACCAAAGACATTTCATCTATTACTATTAATTAATTGATTTATTTATCAATTATAATTTCGATTGATTAGTTTTCAACAGAGAGAAATGGCGAACAAATTTCTACCAAGGTTCCCCTCGCTCTGGTCGGTTGGCGGTAGCATTTTTGCAGTCTTCTCTGTGTGCGTATTTCGATTCGATCGACAATTTCTTACCAAATCAAAACGTCAACAAAGCTGTTGCTGATTAGTTGATACTCTTAGGTTGATACTGATCGCTCCAGCATGCATTTACATGTAGGTAGCGACGACGACAATGGAATTATTCAATCATCGCTACAGTGGCCCAATTTCATATTCATACAGCATACTGTTTCCACATCAAGTTAGTAAAAAACTATTAAATGAAGTATTGAGCTTCAAATACTTTATCCACATTGAAGGTAATAGGTGTCATCTATTGTTTGCCAATCACAAAATGTTTCCATTTACATTAATCTTTGGATTAATAGAAAGGTATTGAATTGATGTCTAAAATTCACCCAATTCCATATTCGTACACCTACCAAAATTCAAATTTAGAAGCTCTATTTGATTACTGAAGTGCTTTATTATGATGTTCAGATGTAGTGAAATACATTTGGACAATTAATTAGTGGACATATATGAAATTCAGGTAAAATTATGAGAAATTCCAGTTTTCCAATGATTTTTGCTATAAAATCCAATAGTTCGAACAATAACGTTTGTTTTTGTCACTGGATCCAATCTATAGATTATACTCGTAAGCTCTGATAGAAATTTAGTTGAAATATATACAGTTTACAGAAATCATAAACAGTTTTTATCCCTTTTGAGTTCAGAAAATTTTTGTGCCATTAGTTCAAAACTCTTCTAAAATGATATTTTTATCAATGTAAACCAAATTTTCATTCTAAACAACAGGTAAATGTAAATTTTGAATTTGTCTGTAATAATTTGAACTACGAACTTCGTTTTACAATAAAGAACCCTAAACTACGCTGTACATACCTCCACATAATTGATGTCATCATAATATTCAATTATCTTTGAAATAATATTCAAATTATATTCAAAATAGCACCCTTGATGCAATTTATTGATTTTATAAGAAAAATACAAAATAACTTGAATGAGCAGAGAGCATTGATATACTACGTACGAAAATGAAACTGAGTCACTGTAAATGCTAGGCAAACCGGGATGAATTCTTCATTCTAATGCCGTACATGTAAACTTCAACACGTCAAAACCTTATAACAGCAAGAAAAATGTGCTATTCTATGTAAAATAAGACCTGCCTCGATATTTACCCATTTATCAATAGTTTAGTCATGAAAATCAATAGTTTTCATTATTGGAGTCGATTCGTAGAAAGATTTCCAATCGATTGGTGCAAGAATCTTGAAAATCTATCTGGGCGTTAGTAAGTTATTAACAGTCAAAATCTAACCACTTTTCGTGACGCGAGCGATTTTTCGTTTTTCGAAATTGTACCCCAGTATGTTGCCGTAAGACGATATCCAACGTCAAAAAGTTATCGTGATTTGAAGGTTTTCTTGTGGTAAAAACTGAAGCTGCCGGTAGAGGGGTTAACCGTAGGTCGACACTGTCCCAAAAGAACAAGCTTGCTGTCTATAAACAAATTATCCGCCCGTGATAGAATACGGCATGCCGGTCTGAGTTGCGCTAAGTCACACCATCTTAAACTCCAGAGGGTTTAGAACAAGTTTCTGAGAATGGCCCTGAACGCCCTAGGAGAATGCGAAATTCTGAGGTCCACCGTCTGCCCGAGATACAAACTCTTGAAGATCGCTTTAGTGAGTCTATCGAAAGGTACAGGGCTCGTTGCCGCACGTCAGTTCAGCAGGTCGTCCGCGCTATAGTCGTACCCCGCCCCCTAGGTTATCAATTTTTTTGCTTGTAAATAGTAGTTAGCAGTTAGGTTATCAAATTTCTAAAAACTACCGGCGCTCCAATCGAGCCAAATTGTAAAGTAGAGTCAAATCAAATAGAACCAACCATCAAAAATCAAATTTAAAAACTTAGATTGAAAGGCCCTTAGGCCGACCACATTAGTTGTGAAACCATTGTAACTGTACAAAAATAATGAAAATAAAACGAATTAAACCGAACCGTAGTCGAGTCAGTCTTGATTCAACCGCCGCGTGATTTAGACCGATCCAAGTGAAGTGAACAGTAGTGTAGTGTGTGGTGACAAATAAAGTAAAGCGTAATTGACTAGCAGAATTAGTGGTGTTGATTCCCTTCAACCGAAAATACAGTCCACCCGACCCGACCGGAGTTGGCCACGGTTAACGCGCCAACAAGATTGTTAAATTGAATGGAATAACTAAAATTTGAGTAAAAGTCATGGGAAAATAATGTCAGCTTTGATATTTCGAAAGATATTTTAAAATCCCCGTAAAAAATCTAAGATTTCAAAAAGAATTTTGAGATTCCGGCAAGATTACCGTAAGAGTTTTGAAGTTTCGCGTGAATTTTGGAATTACGATAATTACGTCGTTTGTTAGGAATCCTTGGATGTTTGTGTGAATTCAGGTATTTATAAAGTAATACTGAACTTTACGTGAGACTTGTGACATCCAAGATTCTCAGATTTCCTTAGAAAGTCTGGAATTTGTGAAGAAATTCTGGGATTCCGTTAGACATTCTAGATTTGTTAATTCTTGTAAAAATGTTGAAAATTCAGTATTTGATTCGGTTATTGAACTTTTGAAATTATTTTGGTATGTTTGGGTTTTCTGTAAGAATTAATGATATTTTCGAATTTCACCTCAGAATCTCATTACTGAAAGCTAAAAAAAAAATTAGTAATTCTATAATTTTATGTTTCTGTAATCTGAATATCTCTTCATGGGATACAGATTTCCAGCTAAAATTTCAAAATTCTCAGAAAAATCTTTGATGTCAAATCAATATAAAGGGAATACCAGATTTATCGAAAATTTATGTAAAATTACATGAATTTGTGCCTAAGCGACTAAGCGGTGTATAGCGGGAATGTAGAAATATTCATATTTTCACATGATTTTTCGTGTGAATAAACGACAAATTTGGCATTCCCTTTATTCGCATGATTTTATTTTTTTTTTTTTTTTTATTTTTTTTTTTTTTTAGTATCATTCCAAACATTACATTCATTTCTTATATCTAGGTGTTCTGTGTTATTTGACAACACTATCATCCTAATTTGGTAAAACAAATTTATGATTTAATTAACATTTTGTTAACAACATATTACATTTCATTTGCCGTAGCAGTTCAGATTTTTTACAGGTGAGTTGATTTCACCTGCTTATAAGAGAAAAAAAACGTTTTTAATATACTTAACCTAACTTAACCTAAACATATAACGCATTAATCGTGGCAATAGAAGATTGTAACGATTTTCGCCTGAAATTATTAATGATTGTATTTGACATTTGTTCCAATGTTTCAACATTGGATATTCTATGTAACTCATTGGTACTATACCAGGGAGGAAGCTTCAGAATCATTTTCAAAATTTTATTTTGAATTCTCTGCAGAGCTTTCTTCCTGGTATTACAACAGCTAGTCCATATTGGTACAGCATACAACATGGCTGGCCTGAAAATTTGTTTGAATATCAACAGCTTGTTCTTAAGACAAAGTTTTGATTTTCTATTAATAAGGGGATAGAGACATTTTACATATTTATTACATTTGGCTTGAATGCCCTCAATGTGATTTTTGAAAGTTAAATTCTTATCTAGCATGAGCCCTAGATACTTAACTTCATCTGACCAATTTATTGCAACCCCTCTCATCGTGACAACATGTCTACTTGAAGGTTTCAAATAAAGAGCTTTTGGTTTATGTGGGAATATTATTAGTTGAGTTTTGGAAGCATTAGGAGAAATCTTCCATTTTTGTAAGTATGAAGAAAAAATATCCAAACTTTTTTGCAATCGACTACAGATGACACGCAGGCTTCGTCCTTTGGCGGAGAGGCCTGTGTCATCCGCAAACAAAGATTTTTGACATCCCTGAGGTAGCTCAGGTAAGTCAGATGTGAAAATATTGTATAATATTGGTCCCAAAATGCTGCCTTGAGGAACACCAGCTCTTACAGGAAGTCTTTCAGATCTGGAGTTCTGATAATTAACCTGAAGTGTACGATTTGACAGATAACTTTGAATTATTCTAACAATGTATGTTGGAAAATTAAAGTTTTTTAATTTTACAATCAAACCTTCATGCCAAACACTGTCGAATGCTTTTTCTATGTCTAGTAGAGCAAGACCAGTAGAATAGCCTTCAGATTTGTTGGAACGGATCAAATTTGTTACACGTAAAAGTTGATGAGTGGTCGAATGTCCATGGCGGAATCCGAACTGTTCATTGGCAAAAATTGAATTTTCGTTGATGTGGGCCATCATTCTGTTCAAAATAACCTTTTCAAAAAGTTTACTGATGGAGGAAAGCAAACTGATTGGACGATAGCTAGAAGCTTCTGCAGGATTTTTGTCTGGTTTTAAAATTGGAACAACCTTAGCATTTTTTCATTTATCAGGAAAATATGCTAATTGAAAACATTTGTTAAATATATCAACTAAAAATGATAAGCTACTTTCTGGAAGTTTCTTGATGAGGATGTAGAAAATTCCATCATCGCCAGGAGCTTTCATGTTTTTGAATTTTTTAATAATAGTTCTCACTTCTTCCAAATCAGTCTCCCAGGCATTTTCGAAAACGTTCTCTTGATTGAGAATATTTTCGAACTCCTGAGTAACTTCATTTTCAATTGGACTAGTAAGTCCTAAATTAAAATTGTGCGCACTTTCAAACTGCATAGCAAGTTTTTGAGCTTTTTCGCAATTAGTTAGTAATAATTTGTTTTCCTCTTTCAATGCCGGTATTGGCTTCTGAGGTTTTTTCAAGATTTTCGATAATTTCCAAAAGGGCTTAGAGCCAGGGTCCAATTGAGAAATTTTATTTTCAAAATTTTGGTTTCTTAATTGAGCAAAACGTTTCTTGATTTCTTTCTGCAAATCCTGCCATATAATTTTCATAGCAGGATCGCGAGTGCGTTGAAATTGCCTTCTCCTCACGTTTTTAAGACGGATCAAGAGTTTAAGATCATCGTCTATAATCACGGATTCAAATTTTACTTCACATTTTGGAATTGCAATGCTCCGGGCTTCAATAATGGAATTTGTTAAAGTTTCAAGAGCATTGTCAATATCAAGTTTAGTTTCTAAAGAAATGTTAACATCAAGATTGGAGTCAACATACGTTTTATATATATTCCAGTCGGCTCGTAAATAATAGAAAGTGGAGCTGATAGGATTGAGAATCGCTTCTTGGGATATTTGAAATGTAACAGGGACATGATCAGAATCAAAATCAGCATGAGTAATCAGTTGGCTACAAAGATGACTAGAGTCGGTTAAGACCAAATCAATCGTAGATGGATTTCTAGAAGAGGAAAAACATGTGGGGCTATCGGGGTATTGAATTGAGAAATATCCTGAAGAGCACTCATCAAATAAGATTCTGCCGTTGGAATTACTTTGAGAATTATTCCATGACCGATGTTTGGCATTAAAGTCACCAATGACAAAAAATTTTGACTTATTGCGAGTCAATTTACGCAAGTCAGTTTGGAGCAAATTAACTTGCTGTCCAGAGCATTGAAAAGGCAAATAGGCAGCTATGAAAGTATATTTACCAAACTGTGTTTCAACAGAAACACCTAAAGTTTCAAAAACTTTAGTTTCAAATGCCGAAAATAGTTGATGTTTGATACGCCTATGAATGATGATTGCAACTCCCCCACATGCCCCATCAAGTCGATCATTACGATAAACAAAAAAGTTAGGATCTCTTTTGAGTTTAGATCCAGGTTTTAAATACGTTTCGGTAATAACTGCTATATGCACGTTATTAACCGTAAGAAAATTAAATAGCTCGTCCTCTTTACCATTCAGAGAGCGAGCATTCCAATTTAAAATATTTAAATTATTATTTGGATCCATTAGAAAAACGTAATCCAATAACAATTTGATTTGTAAATTTTACACCTACTTGGACTGCTTCAGTCATAGTGGTGGCTTTGAACATTGCATCAATCATTAGATTCAATTGTTCAGTTAGAAAATTAAAATCAGAGGCAGACATGTCATGTGATTTCCCATTGGAATTTCCGGTAGACGAAGAAGCGGAGTTACCTGTGGCGGTAGGGTTTTTTCCATTTGATTTGAAACAAGTAGAATGGGTACCCATGGATCGAACAGAAGAGGAGTTCGAATTTCCTGCTACGATATCGGCAAAGGATTTACCGTGGGTAGATACATTCGAAATAGAAAGATTCGAACGGCTACCCGACGGATTAAAATTAGTTTGTGAATGAGCATGATTATGATCTTCCTGATGGGTATGATTCATGATCAAGCGATCGTTAACTGAAAAATGAGCATTGTTCGATACTCTACCAGGCAAATTCCGGAAACGACCGTTATCGTAACGGATATTATCTTTCATCTGCCTGGCACGAGCCTCAATGACCTTTTTGCGTGAAGGACAATTCCAAAAATTGGACTTATGGTTAGCCCCGCAATTACAACATATGAATTTGGTGGTATCTTCCTTCACTGGACAGACGTCTTTGGCGTGAGAAGAACCTCCGCAAATCATGCATTTAGCATCCATGCGACAATTTTTTGTACCATGACCCCACTTTTGGCACCGACGGCACTGAGTGGGGTTCTGGTAATTTCCTCCAGGTTTCTGGAAATGTTCCCATGTCACACGGACATCAAACAAAAGTTTTGCTTTTTCTAAAGCTTTAATATTATTAAGTTCTTTTTTGTTAAAGTGAACTAAATAAAATTCTTGAGAAAGCCCTTTCCGAACAATGCCAGATTGGGTTCTCTTTTTCATAATGATTACTTGGACTGGGGAAAATCCAAGTAAATCATTTATTCCATTTTTGATCTCTTCAGGTGATTTATAGTCACTTGAGAGACCTTTCAAGACAACTTTGAACAAACGTTCAGTTTTGTCGTCATAAGTAAAAAATTTGTGCTTCTTCTCTTCAAGATGTCTGAGAAGAAGCTCACGATCTTTAAGAGTTTCCGGCAAAACGCGACAGTCTCCTTTCTTTGCGATTTGGAAGGAAACCTTGATTCCCCTAATGGAGTTCAAGATCTCCTGCCTAAATCCCCCAAATTCGGAACAACTGACCACGATAGGCGGCACTCTTTGCTTCCTCACTTGAATCAAAGAGCCTGGACTAGAGGCTGCTTCGATTTGGTGTTCGGAAAATTTGTCTAGAGCATCGAACTGATTGCTCATTTCGATACAATTATTCATTTCACCCTTGGAAGAAAGTTCGCATTCCGGGGAAGCGTCCTTTCTTCCATTCTTGCCACGTGTAGTGACAGTTTTAAAACCCACTTTTTTGGAAGGAAGTAGTGAATTCAGAGATTCACCCTTCCTTTTGTTTGTTGTTGATACCATGTTTAATTAATAAACGAAAGAAGACGTGACCTTCGAAAGGTTTTTTCCCAAGACGGTGTCCAAGAAGGATTACCACCGCTAGCTTTCGCCAACGGGTCCAACGAAAAATCGAAGGCACGGGTCCAAACAAGGATCGTAAAGGGATCAATAGTAGAAAAAATAGTACTGAAAAGTACTGTTTTAGTAGCACTGAAAAGTACCGTTTTTAATTTTAGCACTGAAAAGTACTGTTTTTGTAGCACTGAAAAGTACTGTTTTATTGCTTTAGGTAGTTTTTAAGAAAACTTCCAAGAGCAGAGAGAATTCGTGTACGCACAGCACGAAGGTACGATGCGCACTGCGCATGATTTTATTGATTTTACGCTGCACTCTGAAAGGATTTTTCTTAACGTGCAGCATCACTCTGCACTCTGAATGATTTTTTCTTAACGTACAGCATCAACCACTGCACATGTTCAATAGTAGTAATACTAGATGTTCGAAAGATTGTTTATTCTTACCAAAAGTGAAGTAAACTTTGTGGATTTTGTTTTTGAGTAGTTGCTACATGTAATAAAGTTAAGCTATTTTTATTCATACCACCCATTGCTGGTGAAATTCGTGATGATATTCTTAGAGAGATCCCTGACAGGATCCTTGGCTGTAATTTGGGGAGATTAATGATGGATTCTTTACAAACTTTTTTCATAATCCGCGTGACGAAGCCTATGGAGAGTATTGCCTTTTGGTGAGATCTTTGACAGAAACCTCATTTTGGGTGGATTCCAAAACAGCTGGACATAACGCAATTACTTTGTTTAGATGAATGGTGGAGACATTCATTTAATATCCCTGACTACGCCCATGGTTGTTGGATGAATAAGTCGGAAGGCTCCTCTACCGCATATCAATTATGTCAGTTTTTATGCTCGGTTTCAATTCTTCAGGCGAGACTTTTGCAATTTATCTCTTGGTTGTGTACTGCGGTAGTATTTCTCATTGAAATCAATTTTTCTCGAGCATTCTCATGGGGTAATAGGATTTCTTTCGGCATAACCAGCTGTAGTGCAAACAACAGCTATGTAATGATGGCTTATATTCTTAGGTGGCAGTTTTGCAATCAAATAAAGCTTATTACGATTGATTATTTTTAAATATGAATTGTAACCTTAACAGCGTTTTCGAACATTCTCTTCTAGATAACTGTTGATAAACTATAGTTTACTAGTTCTTCGATGAAAACTGCCTAGTTCTAACAAAGACTTGCTACAGTTTTCCCAGTCCTATTATCATTAATTTTCCATTGTTCATTGCAACTATCGTCAGTTTTCGGAAAATGTACAAAAGGAAGCACAGTTTCTAGTCACTGCCGGAAATCTTCGATATTGTCAGCCGAATTCCATTGTCATCGCAATTGCTCGGAGCATCTCAATTCGTTTCCTTTCCCGAGAATCAAATCTACTCTTGGTTGAACAAGTTATCAAGGGACGAAATCCGTTTTGAAATCAGGTCACAAACCGTCCCATCGCATCATCGCAATCGACACCCTGTATTCATATGACTTTTTCCCGTCTCAAAGTCGCACATCTGGGCACTTTCCCACTGCACCGCTCCGGCCGTTAGATATTCGGAACCTACCGGCTGGTAAAACCCGAAAAAGTCGACTGGCGACAAACTCATTCATCCCGTACACCAGTGGTTCCCAACCTTTTTGAAGTTCTTCAAATGCCCGTGAACGCTTCTGTGGAAACTGTCTAAAGACCTCATTCTGATATCCTTGGCAAGCAAACTAAATGTCACGTATGTACAGTTAACTCTCCCTTACTCGATATTGAAGGGTCCATCGAGTTAGGGAGGTATCGAGATACAGAACACATATTTTTCAAATTTTAAACTTTTTATTATTTTGACAAAATACATTTAAAATAGTTATTTTAACGTGAAAAACAATATAATTTTTCCATTTTTACCAATGTGACATTTTTTTTACCAATCTGCAAAAATTAAAAATTTTAGCACCCAGAAATTGGCAGTAAACCTTAATTTTACTAGCAATTTAATTATAATTATCAAATTCATGAAATTTATTAACGTTTGGAGGACATTTGGAACTTTTCAAGAAAATATCGAGTTAGAGAGGTGAACTTACTTGGGAAACTGAAACAGATAGCATCGAGTTAGGGAACATCGAGTTAGAGAGGTATCGACTTACAGAGGTATCAAAGAGGGACTGCGAATTCCATCGAGTTAGGGAAAAAATCGAGATACAGAATATCGAGTAAGGGAGAGATGACTGTAATTTATCATAGTTAATGCAAGAATTCTCTAAAATCCACTAAGAATCTTTCCAAAGAACTTTACGATAAAGAATTTGTCGGATCTTGCCAAAAATCAACAACAATCAAGTCAAAATGATTACACACTAAATTCAGAATACCGAATCTCGGCTAATTTTAACCGAGATCCGCACAGCCGAGAAGTCGGCAAACAAATTTCCTGGGATCTCAGCAAATAAAAGCCGAGTATCAGTAAATCGTGCTTTGTTGCTAAGCAATCGGTCAATTTGTTAGCTGAGCCTCGGTTGAAATCGCGAAACCGAGATTCGCAGAGCCGAGCTCGTGAAAAAAATCTAAGTGTGTACCATAATCCGGGGTAACATTGATCATTTTTCTGAATGTTTCTTCAATATTTCGTTTGAAAATGCAAATGTTGCAGGTTTTATATTTTTAAAATAAGTACTGCCACCCATAGCTCGAGACTATATACTGTATTTTGTTTATTGAAAGATTTAAGCATGTTAAAAAAAAATGTTTTAGGCGATTTTTTGATTTAGTTGATATGGGGTAACATTGATCATCTATATAAACAACGTTCGGTAATACTGAAAATATTGTTACTTACTTAAATCATGGCCCCTGAAGCCGAATATGAAGAACAAACGCTTACAAGTCATTTACTTTTTGAGTTATTTTAAAATTAAAAACACCTCGAACCGCGGAATACGCCTAAAGGTAGGCAATTTCCTATGGGAATTTTACATTGCTAACAGTAATTCAGTAATGTTGCCTAATTGAGCATTCTTATAAAAGTTTTGACAACGGAATCGTTTTCGGCGATGTCATTTTTAGTAAGAACCACATTTTGCTTGCTTATATCGTTTGCAGAACTCATGTGAGACATGAATTTACGGTAGTGTCATCCTTAACAATTAAAATAATTATTTCGAAAAGTTGACAAATTCACGCATAAGGTAAACGCAATTTTTACAAAAATATTAACTTTTATTAGCTTATGAATATAAGAAACAGAAGCACCGTTCATGATTTGAAAATGCTTCATCAATAAATGATAATACAAACTTTTGATGAGGTGAGTCATTCCGATCAATGTTACCTCGCTGATCAATGATACCCCGGATTGCGGTACAACAAAATTTTTCGACAGGATGTTCCTAGAATAGTCCAATAGTGTGATAAAGATTTCTTAGAGAACCATCCCGAAAGATTATCAAAATATTTTTTGAATATTTTCCCAGGTATCCACGGGTTTAACCAAAGGCCGTGAAGTTCTGTTTCGTGAAAAGATAGATTAAATATCCCCATGTATCAAGCCTTTTTTTCAGCTGTTTTGAATATGTTTTAAGTAGTTTGAACATTTGCTTCTTAGGAGCCCACTTTGAAGATTTATCCAGGAACTCATCGAATACCTTGTCAGATATCCGTCAAGAATCTTTGCATAATTCTTTCAAGGAATAATACTACAAATATCAGTGAAGGGGCCCAGATAGCCGTAGCGGTAAACGCGCAGCTATTCAGCAAGACCAAGCTGAGGGTTGTGGGTTGGAATCCTACCGGTCGAGGATCTTTTCGGGTTGGAAATTTTCTCGACTTCCCAGGGCATAGAGTATCTTCGTACCTGCCACACGATATACACATGCAAAAATGGTCATTGGCATAGTAAGCTCTCAGTTAATAACTGTGGAAGTGCTCATAAGAACACTAATCTGAGAAGCAGGCTCTGACCCAGTGGGGACGTAACGCCAGAAAGAAGAAGATCAGTCGAAAATCTCTCTGCTGTATTTTAGAAGACTCTGCCAATAGTTTGAGAAAATACGTACAGTGAATATTTTTGAATCTCGTCAATAGTTCACAAATTCATTTTTCAAGGGTGTAGGAAGCTGATGAAATACGCCAAAAATTAAGCAAAAATGTGCCAAAAATTTCTAATGACTTTCTCTAGTAACGATGTATGTTTCATTTACTAGTTCGCAAGGGAGACAACTAGACTTACTAACAGAAAGTCATCAAACAAGAAAGTGTTCACGGCCCCATAAGCGTAGACCACCGGTTGGTAACCCCTGCCATACACGTTCTTCATCCTTATACGGATGGCATTTTGCGAGCCGGCCGTCCGTCCGTCCGTTATTTGTGATGACACACAACTTTTTAAACCTTATGCTTGTCAGTCACGTACCGAGCCGAGAACGAGAACCGACCGTCCCTCTTGACCCAACAACGGATGCTGAGGATTGTTTTTGTGCCAATATCTACAAATGAACTGCCGAGCTCTCCATCATCGAATTTCGAGTAGGATGTCGATGAGTCCCTCCAGATGAAAAGCTGCTGATAAGTGGAAAAGTCTGAATCGGACAGGCAGAAGGGCATTTTCTGATTTTAAGCCGGCATTGCGTTAATGCATTTGCAATCTCGAGTTTTTTTTTTTGCTATCGTTTCTCGTTAAAGGGAGCTGGTGGTCTGATGGCTACCGCTTTTGCTTCATAAGCAGAAGGTCATGGGTTCAATTCCAGGCCCGTCCCTTTCCTCGTACTTTGTAGTTGTATATCTCTCACTTGCTTCTATCTTCCATTCTAAATCTGTCACACTCAAACTATTCGTTCATAGCAAACGCTAGAACCAAAGACGGACAAGAAACCGTTTCCCTAACGCTTCCAATCTTTCACGCGCATGCCTTTCCTTACGCCTGATTCATAGACTGTCTGTTAACCACAAAAGCAAACCTCTCTGCCATGCCTTTCCCCCAATCCAAACACTCCCGCATGAACTGGCTTAGATGCAGTGGTATATATGGTCTATGTGGGAGCCAGTATAATGCATCATCGATTCCTACCCCTTCCCACGAATCCCTCTGGGAGATTCCGACGAATCCCTCTGGGGGATCCCGACGAATCCCTCTGGGGGATTCCGACGAATCCCTCTGGGGGATTCCGACGAATCTCTCTGGGGGATTCCGACGAATCCCTCTGGGGGATTCCGACGAATCCCTCTGGGGGATTCCGACGAATCCCTCTGGGGGATTCCGACGAATCCCTCTGGGGGATTCCGAAGTATCCCTCTGGGGGATTCCGACAAATGCTTCTGGGGATTCCGAAGAATCCCTCTGAGGGTTTTCGACGAATCCCTCTGGGGGATTCCGACGAATCCTTCTGGGGATTCCGAAGAATCTCTCTGAGAGATTCCGACGAATCCCTCTGGGGGATTCCGACGAACCTCTCTCCTTCTGGGGATTCCGAAGAATCTCTCTGAGAGATTCCGACGAATCCCTCTGGGGGATTCCGACGAACCTCTCTGGGGGATAACAACATTTCGATGAATTACAATACCGTCGATGGGGGTGACAATGGGTCTAGGGGGTGAGATTGGGTCAAAACGGAAAAATATGTTTTGTGAAATTTCAGCTAATAACGCTGATATTACTAAAATTAATAATTCATATGTAAGGGAACATATTATTACACTTAATTCATAACAATATACATTTTTAGAAATAGTAGTTTTTGTGTACTACATCAATGAACTTGCATGTTGAAACTAGATAAAATTTACAACATTAAATTTCTCCTGTACAAAGTATCACGCATGTACTCTAGCCTCTATCGTTGTATTAGTAGAATGTTGAAAGCCTTTTCATTACACATCACAGGTATTTTCCGGAATCTATTTGATTTTCCCACAAAAAAATCATTTTTTTCGGTACGATGTCTAAAACATTGAAAATGGGGGTGAGATTGGGTCAAGCAAGAACGATAGTAAATGAAATTCCAAGTCCACTTTTTTGACATTTTACGGTGCCGGGTGTTCTCTTTTTTCATTAAGATGTATTTATTCTTTCTAAATACAGCATCTCTGGAACATCAAACAAGTCTACTTGAGTATTCCGTGCATTGAATAACAATACAACGCATTTTGACAATTTCTCAAACCAGCAACTGTGTTTCGTGCTCAGCAACATCGTAAATTTTTATCAAAAGGGTGTTTTTTTTTTCTAAATTTGATTATTTATCAGTGTTTTCATATTATAGAAACACCTCACCGAAGTACAAATGAGTTGCATCGCTGAAATACTGGGATTATGACGTCAACTTCTGCCTGAAATTTATTGATCGTGGAATGTCGCACCGAAATTTAACTATTTGCGAAGGTTTAAAATAATCACTGTTTCAGTACACCTTTGGGGAAACTGAATGAGCTTTATAGCAATGGGGATGAGACTTTGAAGACAATTTGAGGGAAAAACCAAGAAAATTTATGTAAACTTGACGATAAATGTTGGGTTTACATATTTTTTCTCATAGCTCTTCAATTTTCAGTATAATCTTTCTTTTAAGTGGGTTTATCATACTTGTGAAACATCTTAGATATCTTTTTGTCTTGTTTGCATCGTTTTTTGTCAATATTTTTCAGTTGTGAATGGTTTTGAAATCATATTCTCAAAAACAAGTTATTTCAATTACAGTGACCCAATGTCACCCCCTCTATGGGGTGAGATTGGGTCATTTTTCATTCACTTGTGGTGCCGCTGTGAATAAATATTTGTCTTTAATTTTTTGAACAGTTGTTAATGTACCATCAAAGTACATACACACCAAATTTGAAGTTTATTGGAGTTAAATTGCGATAGTTATTCAAAAAATAAATCGCACATATCCGTTTTTGACCCATTGTCACCCCCAACGACGGTATACATGTAGTTTGAAATAAAAATGACTAATATTTTACTTTATTTTGTGCTTCATCTCTATAATGTATGTAACATATATAATTTTTGTGACAATTTAGACATGATATCTAATCTACAATCTTTCTTTTTCTTTATTGCAGGTAATGGAATATCAAAATGGATAAGGTGTACCAAGATAAGTAACGGAATTCAAATGGATTCAAATTAGTATCAGCTATATAAGGTTACCCTGCTCTTAAAATTATTATCAAGCTTAGGTTATCTTTTGTGCATTTACTTTTTATCTTTATCGAAAGCGTATGTAGATTCCTTCCGTTGCTTCCATTCATCAAACTAGGAATCCGTACAATTACGGCGCATCCGTTACGCATTCGTTCCAGCGACCGATCCGACCGTACCCTACATATTCATTCAGTATTCACATCACGCCCCGACGGTCATCGAAAATAGCACGCATAGTTCCAGCTGGGCCCGGGTCGTCGTCGTATGTGTCGGTATGTGGCCCTACACGTGTAACATATGTGCGTGACGAGTGGATGGGTTTACGCGTAGACCAGACTCATATCGCATATCATCCAATTTGTGGACGCCATATGGTGTGAAGCGGTTAACCAGAAATCGAATTACTTAATTTTCTCACCTTAGGTGAGGTGTTTGCTATGTGATACCAAGGTCGCGTGCAATTAGATAACACGCAACAAGTGCTCAAGTTGAACTCGATTCGCGAAACAATGGAGATAATTGAAATGGGTAATTTGTTTTTTTGCAACTGACCTTGATTGCGTCTTTGTTGCAAAGCATCCGATGACAGATTTTTTTTTTAATTTTCTGTGATAAGAAAATGGGGTTGTCATTTCCTGTGGTTGATGCGGACATCGAGAACAATCTCAACCACTTCATTGGAAATGTAAAATTGGTACCGTAGAATTGGATATCTTTGATAATGCGTAAAAATTACCATAATTTCTGTAAAAAAAAAACAATGTCTGTAAAAATCATCATTCTGCAACTTGTTGCGTAAACAATGATTTCCAACTGAAATAGAAAAGTCTTAGGTGGTCAAGTAAGCATTATTGAAGGATGATCTCGATCCAGAAATAACATTAATTTCAAATGATTCTAAACTTTTCTAGGTGCTGCATTATTCACAGTGCTGATAGCGAGTTATTTTTTGTCGCTCTTTTCGACCTGGGTTTAAATAGTCACTATTTACAAAAAAAAATAATCTTAAAGCACATTTTTTTTTTCTGAAAAATGATTACTTAAATCACTATTTTCGTGATCTGATGACAACGAAACAATAGTCTGAGTTACCAAGCAAGCCTTTCTAACGGACACTTTGAGTTTATATCAATGCTTTGGAAGATATTTGTGGACAAAATACGGGACGAATTCAGAAAACGTTTTCGTGCTTTATTTATGACCTAAGAGGCCTAAGTGAAATGAATATAGATCGTAAATGAGGGCGAATTTCTATAAGATTTTTTAACCTACTGTGAAAACAGGCCTATAGTGAAAACCTCAACAAAATTCTTTTGTGATCAAGGACTCTCAAAAATTATAATAAAAACTTTACGAAATTCAGATTCTTTTTTTTACTTGCAACGATGAGCTTCAAATAAGTATACCGTAATCCGGGGTAACATTGATCATTTTTTTGATTATTTCTTAAATATTTCGTTTGAAAATGCAAATGTTGCAAATTTTATATTTTTAAAACAAGTACTGCCACCCACAGCTCGTGCCTATATACTGCTTTTTCTTTTTTGAAAGATTTAAGCATGTTTGAAAAAATGTTTTAAGTGATTTTTTGATTTAGCTGATATGGGGTAACATTGAGCAATACTTTTGAAAGTTTTGATAACGGAATCGTTTTCAGCGATGCCATTTTCAGTAAGAATTACATTCTCATTGCTCATTTCGTTTGCAGAACTTGTGTGAGACATGAATCTTCGGTAGTATCATCCTTACCCATTGAAATCATTGTTTCGAAAAGTTGACAAATTTACGCAGCAATTAAACGCAATTTTCACAAAAATCTTCACTTTCATTAGCTAATGAACATGAGAAAGAGAATCACCATTCATGATTTGGTAATGTTCCATCAATAAATGATGATACGAACTTTTTTCGAGATGAGTCATTCCGATCAATGTTACCCCGCTGATCAATGATACCCCGGATTACGGTACCATCGTTTCCTCGGTTTGATCTCGAATGGCCATTTCTTGATCCTCCGAAACATCCGTAAAAGAGGACATATCCTGAAAAGTGACCTAGAGAGCTGAGATTTTTTTCAATAGACTGCAACCTGTTTGAAAAATCCCAACACTTGACACTTCAGTCGTCGCTCTGTTATATTTTGTACAACAGTGCTGAAAAAATCTCGCTTTTCGTTCACAACAGCAGCGCGGTGGTTCTGACGGTGGCAAACCACGCGATGACTGGAAGGTTAATGTCAACTTTCAGGATAGGTCAACTTTTACGGATGTTTCGGATCTTCCGGAGGACCATAAAGTGACCTTGACCGAAATCGGTTGCCCTCGATATCACAATATTGACCAAGGATACATAATTTCCAATTTCTGTTAAATTTGAGGTGTTTAACCCTTAAAATCCCGAGACGAACCTGGCGCTTCAAGAAGGCCAGCAAATGGATTAGGTTTTCGTATCGTTCTATTGCAGGAGTGGATGTTTGTTTTTACGGTTTTGGGCAGTTAGTGATGAAATAGTTCAACGACATCGTTTTGACGATCAGTTTCAAAATACTACAAGGATAAAAAACGGTGAGATCTTTTCATGATCAATTGTATTATTTGATTATATTTCCAATGTTATATGCATTTTGGATTGGGAGGGACCATCAGGGCACCCGATTGAAGCAAGATTGTTAGGAAGAGTGAAAATGCCAACTTCCTAATTTTGTGGAAAAAGGGCGGGCTCTTCTTCCCATCTATTGGGTCTTTCTGGGCAAGGGCTTGATTGTATGACTGTTTGTGTGAACTTACTTTATGAAGGAGATTCTTTTTCTCTTGCGGGTTTCGCGTAAGTGTCTCTGCTTACGGGTCCGTCATTCTTTTTTGGCCCTTCAGACAGGAGTATGATTGAATACAAATAGTCATACAATCTTGAACAAATTGTTTTGTTATAACATACTATTGCTACCGGTAGATACATTGCTGCAATAGATAGTAGCTTATGTCATCACCATCATAAATGCCCGAGACAGAGCTTGAGTTTTCAGATGGCCACAATTCGGAGACCAGTAGGTAAATTAATTTGAAATAAATTTTGAAGTAATTACGGTTAGTTGGTCTTACAATCCTTGGGTGGAATGTCTCTGACTTCTCCTTCTTTTCTAGGTAACGGAAAAAAGCGTGGACACGAGGGGTCCAAAATTGGCCTCAAACGGATATCTCAACATCCAAATTAGCTAGAAGGTTGGTGTCTTGGGCGGCATATTTTCTTCATTTGCGTGTATCTCAAAATCCTTATCAGTTAGAATGTTGGTGTCTTTGGCAAAGATATTCAGCAGATCAAGGGCTATCTCATGATTAAGAGTCTGATTGGGAATTCATCCGCTAGGTTGAGCTAATAAATATAAATCTTCAATGTTCTCTACCTCAAGGTGTATTTGGCAAAGATATTCAGCTGATTGAGGGTTATCTGGAGGTGAAAAATATTGGTGTCAATCTACCGTTTTGCATCGAATTCCCGGACGCTTCGATAGCCGGACACTCAGAACAATTTTAGCTATTTTTACATGCATATGTACCTAAATTTTAAATAATAATAATATACGAATTGCCTTACTTTAAGTTCTACATGATGCAATAATTTTCATCATAGTAACCTGGTAAAATAATTGTTAACCTGGTGTCCGGTTTGAAGCATGAAATTCTACCGTTTCGAAAGCCGGACACACTATGTTTCGAATATTCTACTCACAATGATTATTGAAATAAGATGAAAAACTTATAATAAGAGTGGCTGCAAACTGTACATAGCTTGGGAAAGTTATGGACTATGAAGGAGCGAGTGTTTAGTTCAAAACAAATGGATGTTTTAGCCCTGCGCTACATTTAGGGATGATGCTGTAAATAAGGAATGAATATTTAAAAAAGTGCTATTCAAAAATTATATCCTCGTCCATTGGAGGGAAACATAATAAATGTTCCACTCATTGAGTTCGATTCGCGCTTCAGCTTAACTAGTTCTATTGAAAACTGAAGATATAAACCTTTCCATAAACATGAACTCTTATTGCATAGAAGAAGTACTCATTTTGATATAATCAATATTAGTTTCAATTGAATGTTATCCATTTCTGAGCACTACCTGATTAGATTAAAAATGACTTCATTATAAAGGATTTAAGCTTAAGTAGGTGCACAGCTCAGCGTGCACTATTCTTTCTTATCTAATGTTGATATATTGGATTTAACAGTACATTCATTTGATTTTTTGTAACTGTATCAAATACTCATGTTGCTTGTGGAACGTGTCAGAAAATTTTCTAACAAATATCCATCAAATTCAAAGAATTTATTGATAGTTTTAGAGTGTCCGGATTTCGAAGCAAAACTGTCCGGGATTCGAAACATACAATAGTCAGTGTCCGGATTTCGAAGCAAGACATACCACACATTTAATGTATTTTTAGTGGTTTATATCCTATAACTCGTTATTTTTCATGCATTATTGCTATCAAAAGACATTTGTTTTCATACTTCAACAAAATATTTTATCGTTTAACATGAAATTACATGGAAAATATTAGGTTGAAGCTGTCTAGGTGCTTAGGTGTCCGGATTTCGAATCAAAACGGTATGACAGATAAGAAACCAATGCGTTATTCAAACAGTTATGGCCATATGCCATGGCCTAAGGCCGAATACCTAGAAACGCTGATAACGTTGTTTGAAAAGGCCCGTTAAACTCTGATTGACCGTAGCAAATCAGCAACAATATGCAACATTATAGTTGGCTATATAGTCATATTTCTGGCGGTGGAGAGTCTGATTGGGAATTCATCATTCAGGTAGCGCTAGTGAAAATAAATCTTCAATCTTTCAGGTTCAGCCATTCCATGAAAAATCGATCTATTGGGTCACCGAATTCCGTGAAAATTTGCTATTTTGTTCCTAATCCGAAATAAGGATTCACGTGTTTTTGAATTTTTTGATTAGGGTGACCATTTCTTAAATAGGGTGACCAAAAAATAGCGATTTTGCAAAATGTTAATCTTTGAAAAAAATATAGGTAACTTTTGAACCGTTCGACCGATTTTCAATCTTTTTAGACGAAATGAAAGCTAAAAATTTTGACTTTTCAGGAAAAATATAAAATTTCACAAAAATTGTTTCTTGCATGAAAAAAAAATCAATAATTTCCGTTTTTTCGTGTTTTGAAGGCCTCGGGACCAAAGGGGCTATTGCTGTTCTCATTTTTTCTTGAAAGTTCAGAAAATTTTACGTTTACTGTCAAATTTTTAGTGATGTATGTTTTTTAGTTTTTGAGATATATTTTTTTTTGAAAATAAAAAAATAGTCATTTTTCATCGGCACACACTGTAGGTCTCAGCGCATTAGATTTTTTATTTTCTAAAAAATCATAACTTTGGAATAGCTCAACCGATATCCAATCTTTTTTTTATGGAATGAAAGCTTAAGATTTCAACTTTTCAGACAAAATTCAAAAATCTGAATAAAAACTTTACATGAAAAATATTAAAAAATTTAGTATTTTTTAGAATTTTTTATTTATTTTGATGTAAAGAAATATTTTTTCAAAGTTTTATTTTTGCTTTGAAAAGTAAAGTTAAGCTCAGAAAAAAAAATGGTGATCAAATTTTTACCGGACCTGACCCAGGAGGATACCGGAATAACTTCGGCAATGCATTTAGAGAAAACCCCATCTACAATATCGGACTTATAAAATGCACCAAAGCCGTTTTCGCATACAAAATGGTCAACTTCAGAGAGCTATATCTTCGCCGCTTCTCAACCGATTCTTCTCATTTTTTCTGAAACGAACTACAAATTTCCTCAATTTTCGAAAACTATTGTGAAAGTTGTGTGAAAACAATTGGTTTAAAAGTTACAGATAGGGTGAATTTTGACATAAAAAATGCACCATGACACAAAGTGGAGTAGCAGAAAAACTACGTGTCGTAGCATCTTGGTGTCTTCAGCGCATTTGTTCATTGAGTGATAAGGACCAAATGCGCTGAAGACACCGAGAGGATACGACGCATAGTTTGTCTGATACATCACTTTTCGTATTGGTGCATTTTTTATGTCAAAATTCACCCTATCTGTAACTTTTAAACCAATTGTTTTCACACAACTTTCACAATAGTCTTCGAAAATTGAGGAAATTTGTAGTTCGTCACAGAAGAAATGGGAAGAAACGGTTGAGAAACGGCGGAGATATAGCACTCTGAAGTTGACCATTTTGTATGGAAGAACGGCGTTGGTGAATTTTATATGTCCGATTTTTTTTTCCTGTGTTGGGTGTATAATCACTGCGACCATTTGGTCGCTGTTAAGTCAGAGGGCACCAAGTACAAAACTTGGGAAAATTGGATTATTCTCTCATTTGATGCGAAATTACCTTACCACAGTTACACTTTGATCAGATTTGAAGAATGCTGCAAACTGCGAAAGATATGTAATAAATTTACTTTGGATGATCAACAAAAATCGATCAAAGTGTGCAGTCAGAATGAACCAAGTGCTTATTACCATAACAGCAAAAATGATTAGCGCGCTGAGGAATGCGAGGAAATGAAAAAACATTTCAGGAGATTTGGCAGATTTTTCGACATCGAATCATTCTTCTACTTGGTCGGCGTTAAGTCAGAGGGGACCAAGTACAAAACTTGGAAAAATTGGATTATTCTCTCATTAGATGCGAAATTAACTTACCTCCGTTACACTTTGATCAAATTTGAAGAAGGCTGTAAATTGCGAGAGATATGTAATAAATTTATTTTGGATGATCAACAAAAATCGATAAAATGTGCAGTCAGAATGGACCAAGTGCTTATTACCATAACAGTGAAAATGATCAGCGCGCTGAGGAATGTGAGGAAATGAAAAATATTTCAGGAGATTTGTCTGATTTTTCGACATCGAATCATTCTTCTACTTATCCATCAATAGAAATTTATAAATATTGCTTAATTCGATGCATTTGAATTTGATTTTGACCATTTACCATATTCGGATGGGTGGTCAGAAATTGCAACAAATTCTGTGCAGACAGAGTGGACCAAGTGTTGAAAAGCAATAAAATGATAGATTACTGAATTTTTTGAGTGAAGTGCAGAGTCCGATAGAAGTTTACGGTAGTCTTATAGTGTAGGATGTATGGCATGTCCTAGGACTCGCTTATTGGGCCAGCATATTTTGGTCGGTACTCAATATATTCACTTGGTCCACTCTGACTGAACGCATATTTGAATATTTCTGGTCTTAAATGCCCTGACCCTGGGAAACCTTCATTTTCAAGCTATCGTAATGTCACTGATTTTGGTATTTACTATATGCATTATTTAGGAATTCACCATACTCGTGTCAAAGGGTCTCGATAATCTGTTTATCTTAGAGATATGCACCCAGATTGACCATGCAGGCATTAAATGATTGTTATTTTCCTAGAAATTGTTCAGTCAGAGTGAACCAACTCACTGAACGGTGGACTTTAGTTCAGTCAGAGTGGACCAAGTACACATAGTCCATCAAAAAATCGTTCTATTAGAGGTTTGGATTATGATTTTTCATGATTATCACTTCACATTATATTGTTTGAAAGTAACATAAAGGCGTGTAGAAATATTGAACCTAAATTTAAACGAGTTCAAAAATTACAGAGCGTTAGCTTTAAACCCATTTTTCTCAAAATATCAAAAATGTCACTTGGTCCACTCTGACTTAACGCCGACCACTTATTCATCAATAGAAATTTTTAAATATTACCTAATTCGATGCATTTGATTTTGATTAATGACCATTTACCATATTTGGATGGGTGGTCAGAAATTGCAACAAATTCTATGCAGACAGAGCGGACCAAGTGTTGAAAAGCAATAAAATGATTGATTACTGCATTTTTTGAGTCAATTTCAGAGTCCGATAGAAGTTTACGGTAGATCTATGGTGTATGTATGGCATGTCCTAGGACCCGCTTATTGGACCAGCATATATTGGTCGGTACTCAAGATTTTCACTTGGTCCACTCTGACTGAACGCATATTTGAATTTATCTGGTCTTTAATGCTCTCACCCTGCGAAACCTTAAATATCAAGCTATCGTAATGTCATCGTAATGATTTTGGTATTTACTATATGGATTATTTTTGAATTTACGATACTGGTGTCGAAGGTTCTTGATAATTTGTTTATCTTAGAGATATGCACCCAATTTGACCATGCAATCATTGAATGATTGTTATTTTCCAAGAAATTATTCAGTCAGAGTGAACCAACTCACTGAACGATGGTCTTTAGTTCAGTCAGAGTGGACCAAGTACACATAGTCCATAAAAAAATCGTTCTATTAGAGGTTTAGATTATGATTTTTTATGATTATCACTTCACATTATATTGTTTGAAAGTAACATGAAGACGTGTAGAAATATTGAACCAAAATTTAAACGAGTTCAAAAATTATAGAGCGTTAGACTTTGAACCCATTTTTCTCAAAATATCAAAAATGTCACTTGGTCCACTCTGACTTAACGCCGACCATTTGTTTGACCTATATGTCCGATACTGTAAGTCAGTTAAATTGAATGATCACAATAACAAATTGAAAAAAAATCGCAACCCGGTCGGATACGGGTTAATAAAGTATGAATTTCGCATAACATCTTTCTTTCTTCTTTCTGGCGTTACGTCCCCACTGGGACAGAGCCTGCTTCTCAGCTTTGTGTTCTTATGAGCACTTCCACAGTTATTCACTGAGAGCTTACTATGCCAATGACCATTTTTGCATGTGTATATCGTGTGGCAGGTACGAAGATACTCTATGCCCTGGGAAGTCGAGAAATTTTCCAACCCGGTGGGATTCGAACCCACGACCCTCAGCTTGGTCATGCTGAATAGCTGCGCGTTTACCGCTACGGCTATCTGGGCCCCCGCATAACATGTACGTAAATTTAATAATTTCCTTATTTGTATGAAATTTATTAAAATTTCTATAAATTTATGTTCAGTTTTAAAGTCATTATTTTAATAACTTTAGTCATTGTTAATCCGCTATCAGCTGTATTTAGTATGTGTGTTGCAATAAGAGATTACATTCTTTTGATGGGTAGTGTATGTTGAAATCAATGTCAACACATAAGAATCAATCGTTATCTAATTATCGAGTATAGTTTTAAGCAAACATATATATACTTATAATAGTGTTTGTTATGTTTATTTGAACTAAACATACTTTTGTAGGCATATTTTCTATAAACTTTGTATTTTAATGGATACAATCAAATCTAATCTAATTCTTTACTTACAATCCTCAACCCAGTTCCAATTGCAATGATGTCAATCAGTAGTTTGTTTGTGGATACCTAATATTGAAGTTGCCATTGCTAGACTTTCGATTATATGAAAAATCATAGGTTTAAAAAAAAACATCAAAGTTACCCCGTTTTACGGTATCTAGAAGATGAAGCATCAAGACTTTAAGTATGGTGATTACTCGCTCACGCTTCGCGATTATCCTTCTCCGAGAGACAGAATCTATTCTATTGGCGTGGTCGTCGTCATTGCACCTGACGGATGCTGCCATGGGAAAACATGGTATAACAGCGAAAACTAAGTAAATGTCGGCCGACGTAACTTTTCAAAAGGACATATGTAACAAAAAGGATATCTCTTCCCTTGCTCTCTTTCGATTATGATAGTGCAGTGCTATATCAAAGCGTTTGGGAAGTTTACCACTAATGATCGAGAATAAATATCCGTGAAATTTTTATACAAAAGAAAAAAAAAACGCAACGGAAGGGGTTTATGTGGCTCAGTTATTGATCAAAGAGAAAGTAAACAAAGAAAACCTCTCACTGTTAGATAGGCTCTTTTGAAAAGTTACGCTTAGAATCGATTATATTCATTTCACAAAAATATTCCACTCAAACGTTATCGGATTTGATCCAATAAAATGTAGCGAAACCCATTTCTAATAGAAACAAAAAACTTCTCGCAAATAGAACGCACTTCTCTCAGCGTGTTGAGTTGACCGAGAGGTCCCTGATCGGATGTGGATCTCGCTCGATAGACCAGGGTACCCAGTCAAACTTTCACATTTTGTTCGTTGATTTCTCAAACGGTTCTATAGATTGCTAAGGCTGCCACCTTCTGGTTTTATACGTTCATAAGATATGTAATTGTTACACCATATTTACGACGGGTCTTATGTGCAACTAAAACAACGTATTATTTCAATTTATTTTTCGCTGTGGTTTCCACGATGGATGGCACAACCGTGAGTTACCATATATTACCGATCGATTTTGTACTCCCGGCGATACTGGCGGTGTTGGCGAGCGTGACACGATTTTCTCCTCGGAAACCAATCTGACGTTGATTGGTACCTTATCTGTCCACTGGAGAACCATCAGCGGCGGCGGCGACGGCCATGATAGATATATGTGTTTGTTCGCATCTTTGTGGTTTTCCCGCTTCGTTAAGGAGGATTACTTGCGGGTGCTCGGCAAACTACTTTGCGGCTATAGTTACCGCACGCCGTGACGGTTTGTTCTTCGGGAGCTCTGTGGACATCGTCGTGGTTAGCAGAGGCAACGTGCGTGCAAAAGTGTGGCATAAAATTATTTATGGTGCTCTCAGGCGAAGCATCGGTAGATTGAAGTTTGCTGTTCTATGAAGGATATCATGTTTCGTTGCGATTAGTTGTGGCTTGCATAGATGATTTAACGGGATGAGCGGCAACTAGAGGAAACCTTAGGAAATTTTGGGTCACGTGGTTTGAGGAGAATCTCTCCGATCTGCCTCTGACAGGGTCACATAAAATAATTAGGCTGTAATAAGTATTGTTTTATCTTTTTGAGTCTCGACTCTTCGACTTTTCGCCCAAACATGTAATATTAGCTGTTATAAGATAAAAGCTGTGGTCAATATGCAGGGGATTATCAATTTATTGTGTATTTATGACAGTAAAACCCTTGAATAACTTGAATCATGCAAGAAAATTTTGACCATGGCGATGATGCAATTTTTTATATCGTCATAAAAATATTTCCAGAGAGTAGCTTATCATTCTTGGTTGATATGTTCAACAAATGTTTGCAGTAGACATATTTTGCTGACAAATTGAAAAATGCCAAGGTTGTACCAATTTTCAAACCGGATAAAATCCCCGCAGAAGCTTCTAGCTATCGTCCAATCAGTTTGCTCTCCTCCATCAGTAAACTTTTTGAAAAGTTCATTTTGAACAAAATTATGAACAGTTCGGGTTCCAACATGGACATTCGACAACTGATCAAATTTTACATGTCACAAATATGATTCGTTACAACAAATGTGATGGCAATTATGCTGGTCTAGACATAGAAAAAGCATTCGACAGTGGCATAATAAAAAAAACTTTACTTTCCAACATACATTGTTAGTATAATCCAAAGTTATCTGTCGAATCGTACACTTCAAGTTAATTATCAGAACTCCAAATCTGAAAGACTTCCTGTAAGAGCTGCTGTTCCTCAAGGCAGCGTTTTGGGACCAATACTATACAATATTTTTACATCTGAGTTACCTCAGGGATGTCAAAAATCGTTGTTTGCAGATAATACAGGCCTCTCCGCCAAAGGACGAAGCCTGCGTGTCATTTGTTGTAGATTGCAAAAAGTTTTGATATATTTTCTTCATGAAAAAATGAAAGATTTTTCCTAATGCTTCCAAAACTCAACTTATAATATTTTCACATAAGCTAAAAGCTTCATTTGAAGCCTTCAAGTAGATCTGGTGGATAGATGAAGTTAGGTATCTAAAACTCATTCTAGATACAAATTTAACTTAAAAAAATCACATTGTTTGAAAATTTATAACTCCTACGGCAAATTGCCTAGCACAGAACACCTAGATACGAGAAATAGATGTAATGTTTGAAATAATACTAATAAAAGCCGAAAATATTGAAGGAGAGAAAAAAGATCAATACAATAATCAACGTTGAACATAAAAACTCAAACAAATAATTTCTATGTGTCCCCCGATTCTAATAAGCATTTGATGTACAATAGTGTATGATTCCAGATGGTCTAACAGTTTTGTAAAACTCCTCATGAAATTAATGGGCGAACAAATGAGCTTTTTACTTTTGGAGACTACTTTTACTCTCCACATTTCCCAAGCTAATCGTCTCACCATGTCATGTATTTGAGCAAACACGTCGCTTTGCTCCCTCTACAGGGCCCAATGTTTCTTTAATAACTTCATTTTTATGATCACCATAACCTGTGGAAGTTCATACGGCCGCCTGAGCTTCTGTTCTAATCTCGAAACGTACACGTATTCCCAGTAGAAAGCCTAAGCTAAAACCGAGAACGGCGATATGAATCGTTACTTTGCGAGCTTCGTTTTATCATCGCTGAAAAAGATGGTAGATTTCGCTGAAACAAATTACGACGTCGGTTAGTCGTGCCACCCACCGCGACGAGTTTCAGTTGCAGAAAACGCCTTATTACTCCCAGGGAAAAGGTGCAAAGCAATCCATTTGTGCTAAGGATCTGGATAATGTTCCTTCGGCGATCATGCCCTTTCGGCGCTACACGACGGCAATGTTTCATTCTCAAGTGGACATGGTTTTACGTTCAAGCTCTTGGTGCTCGATTGCTGGAAACAAAATACCAACATCAGAAGAAATGCTGGGCTTCTTTCTGTGTTGTCGTTCGAAGCATTGCAGAAAGGTTTTGCAGTTGGGGAGAAATTATGTCAGCAGGACTACGGAGACGTTTGCATCAATCTAGGCAACTTTCAGAAATTTTGGACGACTATTGAAAACAACGTACAGCGAGAATACAAGTAATTACTCCCCCTAACGGTACCAGTTAGTGCTTAAGTTCACGAAAATAAGTGGTTTTCACTTCGTTTCCATGAACTTGGTAGAGTGTTTTCATTTACCAGTCATCAGAGCATCCAGGGGCATCAAGGGGTGTATGGGGGATCCCCATACAACCAGGCGGTCAAAAATATGTTTTAGTTTTATTGCATTTTTTCATTTGTTTTTAGCAAGGTATGATCTGAATTTGTAAAATATAAGTATTTATTTTAAGTTATCGTATCGTATCGTTTAAGTTCCATAATTGGCACAGATATGTTTGAAAGCCTTTTCAACATTCTCCATATGATGTAGTTTTACATCTAAAAGAGAAATAACAGCGCGATTCTCCATAGCTTCACTTATCACTGGGCTGTGCTGGTGCTCAAAATTCTTATAGATCAACACCAACGAGCTTCCAAGAGATTTTCCAAGCTATGGATGTCAAAAATTGTTGTGACCTTAGGGAGCATAACTAAATAAAATTCGTAACGCGTCTGATGGACGATCTTTTCGGAATAAAGATTTTCTTTACACCCCACAACATAGAGTACCTTTGAGCTTGTTGTGATACACATATCTAAAAATAGTAAATTTCCAAAGATAGTTCGCCGTTAATAATAAAGATAACGATCATAGAACATTTCGTAGCGGATCAAGCTCTTTCGTAGTTGGGACGTAACAGTTGATGAAAATTATTTGATAAAAGAAGGGTAATTTTCTTTGCAAAATATTGAAAGCTTTAATCCAAAGATCGGCTAATCAAATATTTGTGACTTCAACGCAAAACAAAATCTTCTCACAGCATAATTCGAATGAACAACACATTTTTAAACAAAAATATTTGTGGCAAACTTCTTGAACGATTCAATTTTCATTTTAATTTCGATAGTGTAAATCAAAAACACCGTCTGTTATCGAAAGAAGGGAAAATTTGTGATTGAAATTATATTTTTTCCAGAATATCTCAAAAGGAGATCATGTGTTTGTAAAATAAAAATATTTTGAAATATTTGCATAATCATTCTAACAGTCTTCTAAAGTAATAATAATTCTAGCAACATATAAAACTTATAACATTTAGCCTTTATAAATTTTATCTTATAACAGTATTTTTTTAAAAGCAGGCAAAATTTATGATTAAAAAAATAGAAAATTGGACGCCAAAAATTATTGCTGCATAATAAAAACAATGGACATCAAAAGTTGCGTTCAGAATCATCGGAGTGACTGCAGTAATCGATTTTTCTTTTCGTTGATAACTTAAGCACCCTTAAACCTTTATGGTAACGTAGATATCTAGACGAAGAGCATTAATGCAAATTGTAGTTGTTTAATAAATTTGAAGAAAAAGTTTTTCTTTTTCGCCGAAAAGTGTAAATTTGGCATCTAATTTTTACTTTGATACTGTATATCTCAGAAACTAAAGCAAGTACAGGGTGTTCGCAAATTATCCGAACAGCAAAATATTGGAAAGATGATCTCGCATTGATAACAATGAAATGTCAATGACCATGTACCTTGTATATGTACCATCCATATGTTAACACAAAATAGAACTTCAAATAATTTCGAAATGATTGCCTGTTACTGGGATAGACAAATTTAAATTTTTCGGAGACGTTTTTCCTGAGAGCCGTTAGCCATACTGGAGATGTGTTATTCCTAATATCTAAAAGAGATGAATCCAAATGACCTATTATTATTTGAAGATACCTGCAGTTTACTGGCTTCAAGTTAGACTGGAAATAGAAATTTATACGGTTCAAATCCAATGAGTTCTATGGACATTTCTCACCCATCATAAAGCTCGAAAAACAGCTCCTTTTAAGACATCTCAATACATTTAGCTTGATTTTGCAAATATTTGAAATCGGAAATGTGTCAAACATAATTTTTAAGAATATAATAAGCCAATGTTTAAAACCATGCAAGAAGATTGAATTTATTATGCTTGATTGTATAGAGCCATGTCTTCAAAGTTTGTACGGATAATTTGCGGACACCCTGTAGCATCTTCAAGTTTTGGATTTTTTTTTTAAAGACAACGACACGTTGATGCTTCCAGTGGACGATTTGTCTTTTGAAGAAAGTACCACACTAGACAACGGACTAGCATACAACGCCCAGTGGCACAGTCGAAACACCATGACCCCACAGTTATGGATCAAATAGTGTGGAGTCCAACCTATAAAATTTAATAAAACGACATGGAAAACGTAAAATTGTAATTTAAAAGCACGAATCGAATCGTTTCAAATTGGAACTTCGGTTAGTAAACTGTTTTGAGTGTAATATTTACATAGGATTGCAAAAAAAAAATAATAATTGTGTCGGTTCCTGAAAACCATATTATGGATCAATTATCATATTATGGATCAAATTGTGACATATTACGGATCAGTGCGCAAAATCAAGAGATTTTCAACTCAACGCATCTGTTTTGCATGGTATGACAAAAGTTAACAATGTGTCATATATTACTGCAAAAAATAGCAGTGTTAGAGCTATAAACAAGGGTAAAATGCCCTTTTTATTGTGATACTGCCTTGTAGTAACTGAGACATGAACTGTTTTCGCTCCACACCAAGTTTTCCACCCATTTTTGTCTGGTAAAATATGAAATTTACAAACCTTGATGTTTTATTAGTTTTATCCTTAGTGCTATTGTCTGAAAATGTCGAATCCAATGCATAAAATAGCAGAAATCTACATTCTTTGGAAGTGATCCATAACCGTGGTAAACAATCATTTCCTAGTCCATATTATGGATCACTTGTTAGAAGTGCTAATATTCGGTGTTTTGAATAAAAATTCATGTAAAATGTTTTCCAAACATAAATTCATACTAAATCGAAGCGAACGAGCATAAAACATGCTATAACATTTGAATTTTACCACTTGTGGGAGCTTATGAATGCTGACGGCACTTCTAAACACCAACTAAACATTTGTCAAAAACACCGTTATTTAGCGGTTGAATGTTGTGCTTAACATTACAAATGGTAGAAGACAAATAGTATAACATGGGAAAAATATGTTTTACGTCAACGTTTATGTTTTGAGCGAGTTATCCGATGTTGAACGCTAAAGTGATCCGTCACTGTGGGTGATCCGTAACTGTGTGGGCATGGCACATTCCTGAAGAAAAGTTTTCCGGACTTGGATATGAATAGAAAGCGTTGTGTTTGGATGGGCATCTAATTCTTCTGAAAGAGGTGCACTTTGCGAAAAAGGACCACGTGATTATTGAGCTGAAATCAAATTCAAGTTAACTTTTGCGTTCGTGAGTCCTCTCATGGCGTAGGGGTAATGCGCCCTAACTAGAGATCAGGGAGTCGTGAGTTCGATTCTCACTGAGAAGACGTGTCACTTTTTTGCAAATCTTCACATCAATTTGTCTATCTAATCCAATTGCAAATTATATGTCATGTTTAGCTTTTCGGTAGTTGTTAAACTTCCACTCGGTTGGTTAGCCGTAAACCACGATTCATAATTAAAAACAAGTATTTATCGAGTAACGGACTCATGTTCCGTAACCGGTCGTTTGAGAACGTCGCGGCCCATTTGAAGCCCACACAATAGAAACCTCAGCCAGTACAGTTGCTGGCTAGTGTTGTGTGCTATTTCATGACCTAAAAAATAATGCGCTCTCGGGCTAGGCATTGGATATAAATAGAAAGCGTTGTGTTTGGATGGCCATCTAATTCTTCCGCAAGAGGTGCACTTTGCGAAGAAGGACCACGTGATTATTAAGCTGAAATCGAATTCAGGTTAACTATTGCGTTCATAAGTCCTCTCATGGCGTAGGGGTAACTCGCCCTAACTAGAGATCAAGGAGTCGTGAGTTCGATTCTCACTGAGAAGACGTGTAACTTTTTCGCAAATCTTCGCATCAATTTGTCCATCTAATCCAATTGCAAATTATATGTAATGTTTAGCTTTTCGGTAGTACCAAAAGTTATCATCTCTAGAATAGTTTTTTGAAATATTCCTCGATGTAATCGGTCAGACATTCCACCAAACAGAAATTCCGAAACCTTCCAATTATAGTTTCACTAATGATACATCTATTCTTTCCACACATTACATCGAATATTTCCTTTTGCTTTTTTTCGAATTCCATTCGCAGCTCCTTTTGAAATTGTTTCAGGAATATTGTTAATGTTTTTCTGAGTAATCAACTTAATATTAACTCAATACTTTCTTCCAAATTTCATATTACTTTTTTCTTGAAATATGAGCAAGATATTTTTACAGATATTCTAGTATTTTTTCGGGCACTCTGCCATAAATTCCGTCAACTTCTTCAAAGGTGCTTTCAGCAGAGATTTTATTGGAATTGTCGGGGAAAAGACTAAAACATATTTTGACATATTGCTGAGGATCTGTTAGAGTGAACGGCCCACCATTGCCCCCTGGCTACGCCCATGCCAAGCGAACATCACCCCGTTCGTGCTTCAAGGCTTGGCAGGAGTGGTGGACTTTCGGGTGCATGGAAAAGGGTAATGATGCTGTAGGTCGTTAATGGCGTTGTATCGTAGCTACCTCCGCCGTTGAAGGACACTTTGGCGACGATGAGACAAATTCGTCGCATTTCGCCAAATGACTGTCGTGTATGGAGAGCACGGGCAGTGGTAATTGGCACGCGCAACAGCAGCAGCAGGGAGAGGACAGCTGGAAAAAAATGTGAATAAAATTTCGTATTTCGCTGGAATGATGCAGGACGAAGTTAATGGAAAATTTCGGCATCCCATTTGGGTTGTTTTTTGTTGATTGAAACGACCGTATGATTTCACTCCGCTATGTTGTTTTTTTTATGGCTAAAGTGCTGCGAAGTAAAAAGTTCGTTGAAAAATCATAATAAGTTGTCCAGAAGAGCAGATAAATGCTGTTTTTGGAATTGTGCTCTACGAACAAAAAGTCAATAGCATTGACAATTATGCGCGTTTAATTAGGGATAAACCTTAGACCTAAAAGTAATAAATTTCACCCATAGAAGTAGATTGCTTTCTCCTTAGATATGGAGATAGAGTTTTTTTTCAGCAGTTTTTATAAGATTACTTTTCTATAGTTCATCTCACGCTCTTATTAGATATGATTAAAAATTTATTATTCAACAAGTTTTAGTATTACGAAGTTGAAAACCTCTTTCAGAAATCATTTTATTTTAGTTGAATATATTCTTCTTCAAATATGCATTCAATTTACAAATATACGAATATATTGCATATTCGATTATTCGATTATTATGTGCGTTTTGCGTTTTATGTGCCATACCATTTCGGTCATATTCACAGCTCAGAACGACAGCGGGTGGCGCTTTCATCGTTTAATTCCTAACCTCACCAATTAACCTCACTCCGGCCGTCGATTCTCATCTTACACAGCTCGCTATGCACTGAATTCAACACGTTCACAGAAGGTACCACGTTTGATATACCGCATAAAACCCGGCGAACGTTCTCTTATTAGTAAGCAACATCATCGTCTTTACCGTGCCAGTGCAAACTCTGACGAATCGGTAGTGAACAACATACGAGCTCATAGGAGTTTCTTCATTTCTTAATTCCTGATGATGATGATGATTATGACGGTTCGATAATGTGAGAGCAGCACATCTCGTGAGGAAAGTGGGATAAAATGACACCCCATATGGGATGGCATAATGATTTTTTCATCATTTTTCCTCTTTGTTGTTATTTGATATCGATGATTTTAGGGACAAACCTTTTTCTAATGAGTTGAATCAGTCTTATGGTTGCAGATCCACGTCACTCCAACTTTTAGTTAATTTATACCAGAGATATTTTGAAAATAATAGAAAAGTGTTAACATATTGTGTAGTTGTCTCAGGGAAATCATAGAACACGTCAAAGTTTCATTTTGAGCCACGTTCCCTCATTGTCTACTGTTCAACCACCCCGATCTAATCGTTGTATGCTGCACTCTGAGACGCAAGGCAAGTGACCGAAATCAAATGGGCATTTGTTCTCACGTTCAGTGCGAAGATATTTCAGTGGAATTAATTGATATCAACTGACCTCTCCGTCAATACGTGCTTGTTAGCTGATAGTTGATGACTATAGGAGAAAACTGTTGTAGATCGGAGCATTGGCATTCGTGTAGAAGCAAAATATATATGAGTCATGAGATTGTTTGGGTACCATGTCCATGTGATGGATATATTTTGATAGGGGAAGGGGTGGTAAAATGAACACCTTAAGGAAATCATCTTGATTCTTATAGAAAAACGAGGAATTTGTATAGTTCTATCGCACACCATCAAAAATAGGGATGTAATCTATAGCAGCGACGTGGATTCAGACTAAAATATCTAAATTTTCACATATTTTCATCGCTATCAAAAAGCGATGCAAATGTTCATTTTACCTGCACTATGTGGGTAAAATGAACAGCGGTCGGTGGTAAAATGAACACCACGCAGAAAATGTGAGCGAAACAAATATTTCTGAAAATTTTCATTGCCCTACCGAAAATATATCCATTAATGATTGAAACCCATTCAAAGAGAATTCTAAAGGTATCAGATTTGACATCATATCATAACGATATTCACCTCACTGAAAAACCTCAAGTCTTCCGCGCTAAAAGTTACGTCAGTTTAAATTTTCAAACGTGGTTTTCTAAAATCTTAGTTTTTGTTGATATTTTCACTTCAATTGACCTCCGTATCAACTCGAACACTCAGATTTATGCTCTAAATCGCCCGTGCGTGATAAAAATTCATCGAAAATTGTTTTTTCTCGGTAAAAGTCACGGTGTTCATTTTACCACCCCTGTTCATTTTACCACCACTTCCCCTATCTATGCGTAAATAATTATCGATTTCAACAGACATGTGGTTGTACTATATCGGATCATACATACGATTATTGTAGCGTCAGGTATCTTTTGATTCTTCGTTAGTATCATTTCAAACATTACATTAATATCTTATATCTAGGTGTTCTGTGTTAGGCAACACTATCATCCAATTTGGTAGAACTAAATAAAGCTTTCATTAACATTTTGTTAACAACATATTACATTTCATTTGCCATAGTAGTTCAGAATTTTTACAGGTTAGTTGATTTCACCTGCTTTTAGGACAAAAAAAGCGTCAGGTATCTATTTGTTATATGGAACTGTAACCCATTGAAGCAGCTAATGGTTTCACATAAAAATACGGCAGAACGAAACAGTGAGAGAAATTGACTGCTTATTGAAATTGCTAATTTTAATTTCCCAACGGCAAACTGACTTTACTGTGTGCAGTGCGGAACTACCATAAAACAGGGTATCTTTGATAATGCGGGTAACTTTGGTAGTACTAAACGTAATAACATAATTTTAGCAATTCCGTTGCAAATCAATCAACTTTTCTTTGAGAAGTTGATCAACATAACGGCCTACTTTTCCTAGCAAATAAAACAGTGCTGAAAAGTGCTACTTTTCAGCACTCTTTTCGGTGCTGAAAAGTAGCACTTTTCAGTACTGTTTTGGTAGGCGTCAACCGAACAACCCAGTGTCCTAGTCTCTTCATGCCATGCTTATTGTGCGCGGCGTGTGAGTCGAGACGAGTCGTTCTCACCTCGGGTGACGTGATGCGACTAATGTTAATCAAATGGAAGCGAGTCGACACCTCACCGATTCGTCTTGCCTTACATGCCGCACAGAAAAAGCACAATTGCATCTGATTCTTGAGTTTGTTCTATGTCTGGCGTGAGGTGAGAATTGTCTGTGTCCTATCTATATCTGTCACTTCACTAGAGTCTACATCCGTTGTGCGATCAGGCTCTGACACAGGTTGGCGATACTGATGTGGGGTCGGATCGTCCAGCATTTGTAGTCACTGTGCTTTCTTACCTGTTCATTCCTCTAATAGGGAATATAGATCTGCATGATACCGATGGGAACGAGAAGAATTGTGTCATTCATGGGTACTACTGTGTCACAGCCTACGTGATTGAAAAATACTGAATTGAAACTGCGCATGCCTGTATGCCCATGTGGGTTCTCTTGCAATGTTTGTTTGTGCTTTTAGAGTTCATCGAGTTGAAACGGCATTTTTCGAAATAGCAAAAAATGTTGTATGCAACTCGTTGCAAAACTCGATTTTTTCAGCACTCGTTGCATTTATCTAACTCGGCGAGCCTCGTTTGATAAATGTACAACTCGTGCTGAAAAAATCATCATTTTGCAACTTGTTGCATAAATAACTATTCTGTTGATCTAGAATGCATCGTACCTTTGTGCTGTGCGTACTAGAATTCTTTCTGCTCTCGGAAGTTTTTAAATTTACTTAAAGCAATAAAACAGTACTGCTTAGAGTTAGAAAAAAACAATACTTTTCAGTGCTACAAAAAACAGTCCTCCCTTTATGATCCTTGTTAGAACACGTGCCTTCGATTTTTTGTTGGACCCGTTAGTGAATGCTAGCGGTAGTAATCCTTCTTGGACACCGTCTTAAAAAAAAAACCCTAAGAAGGTCACGTCTTCTTTCGCTTATTAACTAAACATGGATGCAATTACGAACAAAAGGAAGGGTGAATCTCTGAATTCACAACTTCCTTCCAAAAACAGTGGGTTTCAAAACTGTCACTGAACGTGACAAAAATGGAAGAAAGGACGATTTTACGGAATGCGCGCTTTCTTCCAAGGGTGAAATGATTAATGTTGATAATTGCATCGAAATAAGCAATCAGTTCGATGCTTTAGACAAATGTTCCGAACATCAAATTGAAGCATCCTCTAGCCCAGGCTCTTTGATTCAAGCGAGGAAACAAAAAGGGCCGCCAATCGTGGTCAGTTGTTCCGAATTTGGAGGACTTAGGCAGGAGATCTTAAACACCAGTAGGGGAATTAAGGTTTCCTTCTAAATCGCAAAGAAAGGAGACTGTCGCGTTTTGCCGGAAACTCTGAAAGATTGCGAACTTCTTCTCAAACATCTTGAAGAGAAGAAGCACAATTGTTTTACTTATGACGACAAAACTGAACGATTGTTCAAAGTTGTCTTGAAAGGTCTCTCAAGTGACTATAAGTCACCTGAAGAGATTATCAATTTAATATGATTTACTTGGATTTTCCTCAGTTTAAGAAATGATTATGAAAAAAAAAAGAATCCAATCTAGTATTTTTCAGAAAGGGCTTTCTCAAGAGTATTATTAAGTTCATTTTAACAAAAGTGATCTAAATACAGTCAACTCTCGATAACGAAGGGACCATCGAGATAGGGAGAGATCGAAACAAAGAACATACTATAAATGAATACTAGATTGAAAGCTGCTCCGTTGTCAGGAAAATGGAGAAACCGATAAACATGCGGACGACATTTCGCGTTAACAAGTTGGATTGAATCTGCTTGGAAGTATGGTCTAGTAGCCTTTGATATTGCTTATATCGATATACGGAGAGTAAATTGGCAACAAACAATCAAAAGGAACACATCGAGTTATGGAGATTTCGAGCAGATGGAGAGCTAAATTGTATGCAGAATGAAGGGACCGGAGAAATTATTGACATAGGTAGAGATATTGAGATGTAGGGAAAGTGTACCAGTTATGGCCATAGTGGTTCCCTATCTGGCCATATGCAAAATTTGGATAACTTACATTTTTAATCTTTTTGAATGTTTTAGCATCAAGATTTATCCTTAATTTTACTGCTAAAACACAAAAGATTTTTCAAAATGTAAAAGCATACAAGATATCACGTATGGCGAAATAGGGAACCTCTGTGGCCATAACTAGTACACCTAACCTAATATTAAAGTTTTAGAAAAAGCAAGACTTATGTTCGATGTCCATGTGACATGGGAACAATTCCAGAAACCTGGAGGAATTTTGCGCAAATTGCGAGGCAACCATAAAGTCTAACTTTTGGGATTGCCCTTCGCGTAAGCGAATCGTTGAGGCTCGTACCGGGCAGATGAAGGGTAATGTTTTTCGTTCCCGGAATTCCCCTGGCAGAATTACAATCAATGCTCATTTTTCAGTCAATGATCGCTTGCTTAAGAATCATTCCCATCAGGTAAATTATAATCATGCTCAATCACAATTACAAACTAATTTTGTTCCGTCGGGTAGCCGTTCGAATCTTTTGATTACGAATGGATTTACCCAACGAAACTTGTATGTCGATATTGTAGCAGGCAGTTACAACTCCTCCCCTTCACACTATCTACCTATAGTAGAGTGTCCATCCCGGGACAAAATATCCCGGGATTTGAGTGATTTCGGGATTTCCCGTTTCCCGAGATATAAGTTTTAACGTCCCGGGAATCCCGGGATTCCCGAACTGAACAAAACATTTGATGAAAACCATCAAATTTCAATGCAAAACAAAAGCATATTTATCAGACTCATGCTTCGTTCAGTATAATTGAAAGGCATCATAAATAGGTGATTATTCTCATGAAATGACAAATTGTCAAACATATCAGCATAAGCCGTTTTGACAAGCCTAGGCAGAGAAAGCCAATCTGAGAGTACATCTGAACTTCAGTCGATAGTTTTAACTTATCAACTTTTAGGTTGATGACAATACATGTAATGATTTTGAAATGTTTCTTCTATATTTAAAAGTTTTGATGTAAAAAGTCAATGTCTAAAGCAAATTATTTGAATATAATGACGTAATTGTTTACTTTAATTTAATTTAACCCCTCTACCGGCAGCTTCATTTTTTACCGCAAAATAAATATTCAAATCGTTATAACTTTTTTGTTTTTCAATATTTTTGCTCCATTTTTTCACAAATTCTCAAACAACTCTTCTAGTTTAAGAGTCCGTGTCGATATTAATTATTGGTGATCTGGTTTTAAAGATATTTCGATGTTCCTTGGGGGACCGACATTTTCCATATAAAATGTCTTTGATGGCCATTTTGTTTTTGATAAATTTATCAAAAAAATAAAATGTGGGCTGTATAACGCCAGGTAATAAGAAGCTACTCTGAAAAAATCATACAAATCGGTTCAGTATTCTTGGAGATATCTGAAAATACCGATATGATGTTTTTTGAAGTTTTTAAGATCTTAATTTGGTCAGCGTGGTTCCAGAAACCTAAATGCTCATTACTTAAAGACGGCTGCACCAAATTGCTTCATTTTTTCACAACATACTCTCATTAATAAATTGTTCCGACGAGTGAATATCCGAATACGATTAAAATTCTGTAGCCTGAGAAATTAACGGGGGGTTCTAGTTACGGGTCGGTCCCTCAAGGAATTTTGGAATATCTTCAACACCAGATGACCAATGATCAATATCGACACAGATCCTAAAACTAGAAGAGTTTTTTGAGAACTTGTGAAAAAATGGTGCAAAAATAATGAAAAACAAAAAAGTTATAACGATTTGAATTTGAATTTTGCGGTAAAAAATGAAGCTGCCGGTAGAGGGGTTAATATAAAGATAATTTGAAAACCTTCCCATAACCGTAATTTTTCAAGATAAGCCATTATTTTTGTCTAGTTACTTCAGTAAAATAAAAATGTCATATAACGATTTAACTAGCTTTCTATCGTAGAAAGGTACTTTCTCTTCATATTTCATTGTAGGAACATTAAATTGTTGAAATTTTATTTAAATTTTAACAAAAATACTAGTTTAAGTGGTAATCTGAAAAATCCCGGGATTCCGAGATTTCCCGGGATTTTATTCCCGAATCCCGGGACGAGCAAAATGGTCGGGAAATGGACACTCTAACCTATGGCTAATCGTTCGAATTGTTTCAAATCATGTGGGAAAACGGCACCATCCCATTACTCCGAACGCCTTTACCCTGAACGCATGAGATACAGTGCAGTATATTGTTTTGCGGGCAAAAAAATATTGACCATACTGTTATAAAAGATTGACCATTCATGTGTGCGTCTCCTAATGTTGCGTAATATTTGTCGGTAAAATTTTCATCATATATTTTCCCTTTCTTCATGTGCCAGCAGTGAGCACTTATCCAATTCAAGAGTTCATTCATAAATTTCATAATTATGTCCTCCGTACCGGTTCATTGTTTTTGGTGGTGACTTCCTAAGTGTTTTATGATGGAGCAGCCGAAGAACAGTTTTAAGCGTCTGGGATACGATAACTTTGAAATTTGACCAGAGTGGTACTTTGGTCAATCGTATACGACGATCTTTCCGGCCAAATCGAGAGCAGCAGAATGGACAACGAAAAACGAACTGGCACTACAAACCATCGGCTATCTTGTCCAAGATTCGCAGCTGCGTATCATTCAGGATGCCGAGACAGCTAAAGATGCGTGGCAGATGTTGCGGGAATTCTATGTCAAGGACTCATCAGTGAACAAGGTGTCCTTGATAAAGAAGCTGTCTAAAATGGAATGGATCATTGAAGGTCACTCATATGGCACTCACCGCATCAAAACAGCGGCGCCACCGTATATGGGATCTAACATTGTGACAGCATTGCTGTTCTGTCAAACGCACAAGACTACGGTGGCGCTACCTATGCATTTCATAGCGGCCGTTTTGGTTATTTTAATGATCCATTCGCGGAAGGAGGAGATATGAGTGAGCATCTAACGGAAATGGACAACATATTCGAGCGAATCGAGAACGTCGGCTGTCGCATCGACAAGGACGTGAACGGCGCCTTCATGCTAGCTAGTGTGTCGAGCTCGTATGAAAATGTTATTACGGTGATTCATGGAAGTGTCTGTATAAATTTTGTGAAAACAAAACTTCTCGAGGAATACGAGTGCTGGCGTGAGAAGGACAACAAGAAGGATCAAAAGGCCACGATTGCGCAAGCTGTGCGTAAGCTGTGCGGTTGTCAACACCATTTGATGCGGAACTGCGAGTTGCTAAGAAAACTGCGAGGAGAATCATCGCTGTCCAATGGAACGGAATGTCGGCTAAATCAGCAAAGGAAGAATCTGGAGGACATATTTGCTTTGCTGCTATTCAACCGTCAGCGGATCAAGCGTGGTTTTTAGATTCTGGAGCATCCGAACACATGACGGGAGAGGTAGATACTAGCGGTGATACTTATTTTCAAAGCGCATCGGGGAAAAGGAAATGGAAATCTTGAGTAAGGTAAAAAGGTGTAATATGCCCCTCCTTAAGAAAATAATGTTATATCGCAGTAGCAAATGCATCTTTTCTAAAGTTTTTTTTTATGTCAAGGTGTTCCTTATTTAGATGGTCATGCGCTACACGCAACTTTCTCTTTCCAGGTTGCTTCACAAAAGTGTACAAGATGTTTTTCCTTAAACGGTCCCCATGTTTACGTTTCAAAACAACTCGGGCAATATGCCCCTCCCATAGAAAAAAGGTCTACAGCATTGATGGGGTTGGGCAGGCCACCTTTTTGAACCGCGGGCCAAATCACACAAACACTTTCGTGTCGCGGGCCACATTAAAAAAAAATACAAATATTCGCAAAAAGTCTGACAAAAGTAAATAAATGAAGTTCATACAATCTGACAAAAATCAGTTAATGAAGTAAATTTCATTTGAAGAAATCGAAAAACAGATAATTCCTGCTAATCATTCTGCTGGATATTGTGAGAGTTTCTTTCAAAACTATATAATAATTTCTTGCAGAATATTTTGAAGAATCAACCGCATTTTTTTATTCTGTGTGAATAATGCTCTGGATTTTTTTTAAATCATACTCCTAATTTTTTCAGAATCCAACTCGAAATGTGCTAAAATCCAAATCAAGCTTGTACGAAAATCTTGGTCAGAATTTCCAGGATTTTACAAGAGTCATGCCTAGGATTCCTTCAGAACCTCACTCAAAAATCAATTCGAAATGTAACTTTGAAATCGTTGAGGGTGCCAAAAAGTATTTCAAAATCTAGGCTAGAAGTCTATGAAATTAATAATGATACAGGTAAAGCGGTTTCCATCAGGATGGAAAAAAGTATTGGTTGTTGAATGACTTCAGATGTTGTTGTTTGTGAGGGACTTTAACCCGGAGGTCATTCGTCCCTAATATCTGTCAGTGAATTTAATGTCTGTACAGGCAATCGTTCGGAAGGGTTTCGAAGTGTTGTTCACTATGAACGTGTGTCGAGTTTTGAGAAACGGACCAACAATCGTAATTAGAGTGAAAGTGGGACAATTATATCAGGTCCGTACCACTCGGGCTGAGATTGGGTACCACTTCTAGTACTGCATTTGGTCCCTCGGTAGTGCAAAAGGTACCCAAGTTTGACAGATCGCAGTACACTTTTCACGGCATTCTAGATTACCTTATGAGCCATCAAATTTTGGGCAACTGCAAGGGACATGGAGGTCTTTAATTTGTCTTTGATTATATCGTTTGATGAACGCAAATGTAAAAGCATAGAACATTGAAGAATATGGTTCAGGAGAGTACTATTCAGGAGGAGTTAATTTAAGTTGCTGTTTCTTGAGGAGGAGTCACGGTAGACACAACAAGGTAGGCTATTATCACGTGTAAACAACGATTTTCCATCAAAACATGTGTCGTCATTCCTATCGTCAAGCATGAGGCCTTGAGGATAGTAAAGGAGAGCAGGCCTTGCTTTCTTTTGCCCTCGTTCGAGTTTGCGATAGCAATGACGTCACTGCCAAATGTCATTTTTCGGAGTATAATACCTTGCTTCTTTTTACCGTGAGAAGGAGTGTTGACGAAGTGGTTTGAATGCAAGAAACGGCAACCATGGTGATTGGTAGCATAGAAAAGGGTTGCTCTGTTTATCTGTTCTTGTAGTGACAAATGACAAACTTTTAAACTATTCATTCTCCGCATTTTGTAGTGTTTACACGTAAATAAACGCACCTACTGTAAATCCTGTTATTTTCACTACTACCAAAAACAACCACGCACCCTTTTTAGCGTTGTGAAATTTATGAATGGGCTTTTAACAAAATAATTTGATTAAGAGCTCTCCTTCTCAAATTTACCATTTGTGTTCATGTGCCTCCGTGCCCAGGGAAGTCATAAGCATTGCCAATGCAATCGATGTACTTCGCCTCCGGAGGAATTCGAACCCTTAACCCTCATTATAGTATTGTTGAACAGCTTTGTGCTCACCGGTATTAGGACTCCTTGGTGGTGGTCATATTTCATTTTTGTTTTTTAACTAAGATTTCGCTTTCTTATGAGTATAGGTTGTACCATAGCATCACGTTGATAAAGTGATTATTCACATCATAGCTGCAAGCATTTTACCAGAAATTTGCCCTTCTTTGGACTGTTTTTTCAAGTTTTTGTTTTGAATTTTCATTTACAACAGCTTCGGGAACGTGTACCAGTTATGGCTATGGTGGTTCGCTATTTGGCCATATGTGAAATTTCGATAACCTTCACATTTTTAATATTTTTGAATGTTTTAACATCTAGATAGAGTAAGGTGGGGCAAAAGTTCGACCTTAGTGGTATAATCAAAGTTTCCAGAAAAACAATAGCAGTTGAAACAGAACAAATACCATACAGTGATCCTTCAACATATTGGCTGTAATTTTGCTGAACAAACTTGGGTCAAAATATTTACCCATTTTTAGTTATAACAGTTTCAAAATTGATTGTCTTAAACGAACTTTTGCCCCACCGGTGGGGCAAGAGTTCGAATCTAGTGTGGAGCAAAAGTTCGCTAGCTAAAACACATAATATCGATACTTTTATGACAGGCATATTTTATACCAGCCGTAAACTTAAGTTTGCCAAAAAAATACACACTAAATTTTCATCAAAAAAATTGCTTAAAACAGGGTTAATTGTAATATACTCGAAAACAGCAGTTTTTCGCAAAACTAAGTGGAAATGTAAAATTTTGGTGACATTTTTCGCACGATCAGGCAAATTTAGTTAAATTTGAAGATAATGTGTGAATTTTAGGCAATTTGCAAATTCTTCCGTGAGTTTATACATAGGTCGAACTTTTGCCCCACTATGGGCCAAAAATTGTTTCCAAGCATTTATGCAAAAACTAATACACCTCAAAGCATCCTTATGATAGGCCTAGAAACACCCTTACATAAAATATTGAAAAAGGTTTTATCTTCATTTGATTCCATGCAACGAAAGGTTGACCGAAAATTACAATATTCACGTCGAAAAACAACAAATAGCCAAAACTTTTTCAAATCTCAATCCATTTTTATGATATTTGGAGTGAAAGTCTCTTACTTGAAAAGAATTTGAACCACCAGTTACCCTTCTTATCGACAAAGGCTGTTCATTAGAGCATTTCAGAGTTTTTCTCAAAATGTTATGCATTCGGTGTAATGGCGTTCGAGCAACCAAGGATTTAAACTCAACAGAGATCCAAACTTTTTTGTTTATCGTAATGATCGACTGGATGGAGCATGTGGTGTAGTTGCTATCATCATTCATAGGCGTATAAACAGTAACTTTTTATCGTAATTTGAAACCAAAGTGTTTGAAACTTTTGTTGAAACACATAGCTGCCTATTTGCATTTTTAATACACTGAGCAACAAGTTGATTAGCTTCAAACTGACTTGCGAAAATTGACTCGCAATAAATGAGGATTTTTTTTTCACTGGTGACTTTAATGCCAAACATCACTCATGGAATAATTCGCGAAGTATTTTATTTGACAGAATTTTATTTGACGAGCACTCTTCAGGGTATTTCTCAATTCAATATCCTGATAGCCCTACTTGTATTTCCTCTTCAAGCAACCCTTTTATGATTATATATTATATATTTGGTCTTATCCGACTCTAGCCGCTTTTGTGAAAAGGTCATTTTGATGGTCCACATAAATCAAAATTCATTTTTTGTAAATGAACAGTTTGGATTCCGTCATAGACATTCGACCACTCATCAACTTTTGCGTGTATCAAATTTGATTCGTTTCAGCACAACTGAAGGCTATTCTACTGGTCTTGCTCTTCTTGACATAGAAAAACCATTCGACAGTGTTTGGCATGGAGGCTTGATTGTAAAAAAAGAAAACGTTAATTTTCCAACATACATTGTTAGAGTAATCCAAAGTTATCTGTCAAATTGTACACTTCAGGTTAATCATCAGAACTCCGCGTCTAAAAGACTGCCTGTAGGTGCCGGTGTTCCTCAAAGCAGCATTCCAGGATCAATATTATGTTATAAATTATTTGCATCTAGAAAACCATCAAAGTAACCCCATTGTGCGGTACGCAAAATGATATTCATTCGTTGGAATGCAATTTTCCAGCTGAACAAAGGCTCAGATGCTTCAGCTTAAGCTCCGCAATTCAAGCTGAATATTTATCATCTTCGTCGTCTGCCTACCGACAGTACACACTCACTCAGGAACAATCAGCCAAATGAGCCCGCCCGTGGGACTCTCTAGCTTCGCTATCGGTAACCTGTCTATTTCTATCAATACAAACGGGCAAATACGGATACTTACCGTTAAGTCTTAAATCTCGAACAGTCTTTTATTCCGAAGTGTGTTATAGTGATTTTTCGAGAAAATCTCGCAAATTACTCCACAGGGTGACTAATTTTTTTTATGATTGAAATCCTCTATATTTGAAAGCAGTACAAATATAAATTCTTACCTTTCTAATCGCAACTGTTCGAAATATGTGTCATTTTCGGAATTGGAAACAAAACGGTAGCTACGCTGCTAGTGGACTGCGTCATTCAAGCCCTCATCGAGCACAGGAAATTGAAATCGATTATTCTGTTGAATGGGTATCATCCATCGCGCGCCATGGTTAACCAGTGACTATTTATGGTAAGGTCCAGCCAGTTGGTAACACAACTTTCCCTCTTTCGGTTAGCCGCTGTCAAAATCAGACGCTTTCCTGGTCAATCGAACATCACACACATGTTATGAAATTTGGGCATTATAGCTATTATTCTGAACGAAGCCAAGTCTTCCGACCGCGTTGAAATTTCGCGATAAATATGTATCCTCTATTAGGATAATAGCGCTTTTCGACAACCGCGTATGTGCAACGATTCTGAAGGTGTAAATCATATTTCACGCATCCAACTCCGTATGTACATGCGATTGATTGGCTGATTTTGAACGGCGTTGATTGAGTAGACCACCGTATGGTTATAGCCCAGCGGGCGCAACTGGATGGGAGTCAATCGAAATAATTACGATGCGGATGATGTGGAATTAATGTGCTGATAGCCGTTACCGTGGTAAGTGTGGTGGAAACTTAGTTATTGATAAATGTTTAAACACAGAGCTAGTATGATGTTGAATGGCAGGAAAGGTAGCTGAAAGATGTGTTCTTATTTTTTACTGGCATTACGTAGCAGTTGTCTTGCAGAAGTTGGAAAGTTTATTTTCCAGATTTTGAAAGACTTCTCTTCCAGAGGCTGGAAAGCGTCTCTTCCAGAAGCTGGAAAGCTTCTCTTCCAGAAGCTGGAAAAAATATATTCCGGAAACTGGAAAGCTTTTCTTCCAGAAGATAAAAAGCTTCTCTTCCAGAAACTGGAAAGCATTTTTTTTTAGAAATGGGAAAGCCTCTCTTACAGAAGCTGGAAAGTTTCTCTTCCAGAAGCTGGAGAGCTTCTCTTTCAGAAGATAGAAAGTATTTCTTCCAGAAGTTGGAAAGCTTCTCTTTCAGAAGCTGGAAAGCATCTCTTCCAGAAGCTGGGAAGCTTCTCTTCCAGAAGCTAGATAGCTTTTCTTCCAGAAGCTGGAAAGCTTCACTTTCAGAAGCTGGAAAGTATCTCTTCCAGAAGCTGGGAAGCGTCTCTTCCAGAAGCTGGAGAGCTTCTCTTCCAGAAGCTGGATAGCTTCTCTTCCAGAAGCTGGAAAGCTTTTTTTTTCAGAAATGGGAAAGTCTCTCTTACAGAAGCTGGAAAGCTTCTCTTCCAGAAGCTGGAAAGCTCTTCTTTCAAAAGCTGGAAAGTTTCTCTTCCAGAAGCTGGAGAGCTTCTCTTTCAGAAGACAGAAAGTATTTCTTCCAGAAGTTGGAAAGCTTCTCTTTCAGAAGCTGGAAAGCATCTCTTCCAGAAGCTGGGAAGCTTCTCTTCCAGAAGCTAGATAGCTTTTCTTCCAGAAGCTGGAAAGCTTCACTTTCAGAAGCTGGAAAGTATCTCTTCCAGAAGCTGGGAAGCGTCTCTTCCAGAAGCTGGAGAGCTTCTCTTCCAGAAGCTGGATAGCTTCTCTTCCAGAAGCTGGAAAGCTTTTTTTTCAGAAATGGGAAAGTCTCTCTTACAGAAGCTGGAAAGCTTCTCTTCCAGAAGCTGGAAAGCTCTTCTTTCAAAAGCTGGAAAGTTTCTCTTCCAGAAGCTGGAGAGCTTCTCTTTCAGAAGACAGAAAGTATTTCTTCCAGAAGTTGGAAAGCTTCTCTTTCAGAAGCTGGAAAGCATCTCTTCCAGAAGCTGGGAAGCTTCTCTTCCAGAAGCTAGATAGCTTTTCTTCCAGAAGCTGGAAAGCTTCACTTTCAGAAGCTGGAAAGTATCTCTTCCAGAAGCTGGGAAGCGTCTCTTCCAGAAGCTGGAAAGCTTCTCTTCCAGAAGCTGGATAGCTTCTCTTCCAGAAGCTGGAAAGCTTTTTTTTTCAGAAATGGGAAAGTCTCTCTTACAGAAGCTGGAAAGCTTCTCTTCCAGAAGCTGGAAAGCTCTTCTTTCAAAAGCTGGAAAGTTTCTCTTCCAGAAGCTGGAAAGCTACTCTTCCAAAAGCTGGAAATCTTCTCTTCCAGAAGCTGGAAGGATTCTCTTTCAGACACTGGAAGGTTTCTCCTCCAGAAGCTGGAAGGCTTCTCTCCCAGAATCTGGAAAGCGTCTCTACCAGATGCCGGATAGCTTCTCTTCGAGGTGCTGGAAAGATTCTTTTCCAGAAGCTGGAAAGCTTCTCTTTCAGAAGCTGGAAAATTTCTCTTCTAAAAGCAAGCAACTCTACCAGAAGCTGACAAGTTTCTCTTCCAGAAGCTGGAAAGCGTCTCTTCCAGAAGCTGGAAGCTTCTCTTTCAAAAGCTAAAAAGCTTCTAATTCAGAATCTGGAAAGCTTCTCTTCTAGCAGCTGGAAAACTTCTCTTCCAAAAGCAGGAATACTTCTCTTCCATACGCTGTCAAACGATGATGATTTATATTCTCTGAACATGAAGAAAGTTACTGTTCAATATGTTGACGAAAAAAGAGATGAAGCAACTTAATTTAACAAATTTAATTTCATACTAAACTGCCCATAACTGCATATTTGTAACATTCGACAAAAGTAGGCATTGAGTTAATGGAATACTAAGTGTGCATTTTATGGCAGTATGGAAGGAAACTAAAATTTCTAAAAATTACCAAGAACTCAAAACTGCTTATTTGAGGCTGATATTTAGGACAACTCGTATCTCATACTAGGTGAATTGTCAGAAAATAATTCTGATCGAAATTTCATTGCTTTCACATTACGAGGCTCATTTATAATCTCAATGTGACTGTTATGCGGTTATAATTACCAATGTGACAAAACGACTTGGTTTTTTTTTTTCGAATTTTCTAGAACAATTTCACAGATTTCAGTAAGTCGATCGAAAGTATTTATTATTTGATGACTCTACATGGTATTAACTCCATTTTGTCAAAAATGTCGAATGTGACTGTTTTGCAGTTATGGGCAGTAAAGTAATCAGCTGGGTTTACCTCTAGTAGTCAAACAGGTTTTCATCCATCAAAGATTATCGCTTTTAAACCAGAATACCTTTGATGAAAGTTCGCTATCTTGTTCTTTGATTTGAAGAACCATTTACCGACATACGTGTAAGTACCTATCTATCCCAACGAGTTTGTCTTTCCCATCGACGACGTCGTCGACATCCTTCCGAAGCACTATTATAGAGTGACTTTCTGGTGTGCACACAAGCGTTCGGCTTTCTTCTACTCCGCATGCTTGCAAGGAATGCTAGCCCAAAGACACTAGACACGACATCATACATCAAGCGAACTTATTTTCGCATTAGGTAGAGCCTCTAACATGCTCTTGTGCACAAGAGAGCGCCCCACCTGGTGGCGTGATTCGTTGACTGTTGGCAGCACCACCACCATCGTTTGTCAACGATCACTTCCCCCATGCTATATAACTGTGAAACATGTTACAGCAGTTTCTACTGTGGGGTCCGAAACGTGCTTTCTGGTGAATGGAATTCTATGAACAGTTTGTTGGCTTTGAGCTTTTTTTTTCATTCTTTCCCATCCACCTACAGCGATACATTTTAGTTTGTGTTGCCCGACAGCCTTTGTGAAATGTGCTGCCAGTTGCAGCAGGAGCTTTCGAACTTCTATGGCAGATGGGCGGACCGAAGGGTCGAGAAAGCATTTGCATGTACGCAAACATAGATACGGACTAGAGTGGTTCAAAAATTGATTTGGCTCTACACCAAACATGTTTTATTATAGCATTTGTTTAAATTCAGTCTTATGGTTATTCTACAGTCATTTGCACTGATTTAGTGTCCTAACTCGTTATCTTCCAAGCTCGATTCAAACTTCAATATCAAGTTAGAGAGAGTTGACTGTATATAAAACCACCAGAGAAAAATTTTATAGCTCACTTGAAATTGTTTATAAGACTCTTGTTTAAAAGTAACGAATTTGTCGACTTGTATACTTGTAGCTTTCATTGTAGCATTCAAGTTTGTCGCAAAATCATATAAAGCAAGTCGATATCGCACCTCGCGAGTTGATTCAAATGTGCAGTCGATAAAAACTTAAGTTGAAGGCTGGTATTATGCTTATAACCACTATAATACATAACTCGAAAGCATCTAATATGTCGGAAAACAAACAAAAAATTTCAGTGGCAAATGTTTTTTTTTTTTTTCTTTTTTATCAATGTAAAATCATTCTCTACAAAACGTTATAATACTTCTTACAACTACTTACAGTACTATTTACTTTACAAAATATTTTGTAAGTAACCTACATAGTTTCCGATTGTTCTCCCTCCAAAAAGACATTTTACCAAAATGCATTGAGAGCAGAACCAAATTGTTTCACTAAAAATTTTCTATTATTCCATCGAATGTTTCGTAATCGCCTGTGAAAGTCAAATAAACTGCCGTTTTTTAAATGTTTAATGTTGTAGCTAATGGCTTCTCCTACTATGAAAAGCAATGCCTTTTTATTATAACATTTATCTACTGTTTCATCCATCAAAACTTGTTCAGGAACGCTATACTTTAATTGATTTTTTTCAGCTATACTCTCTATCCAACTCCATATGTTTTTTGATTCTGTGCATTTTTTAATTCTATGAATATTGTTATCAATTTGTCCACATTTTTCACACCAGTAATTTTCTAACCCATTTATTCTATGGTTGTACATTTTAACTTTATTGGGAATTATGTCATTAAACACTTCAAAGAGAACAGATTTAGTCTCCGAAGAGATATAGTTTTTACTAATGTTTTCCCATACTTGATTCCACCCTTCACATGGATATTTCCTTTGTATTGTATTTATTTCATCCAACGTACTCAAAACCAAATTGTAAATTTTTTTACACGAATCATAAAAGGGATCATTCATTAATTCTTTGCTTTTTGTATCAACCTATTAGTGTTACTTGTAACATTTTTCAAGCCGGAAGTTTGCAAGAGAAAATGGTTTTTACCACTTTCAGAATTTGTCAAATTAATAAGACAATTTACAAATAAAGCTTTTGTTTTACTTTCAACATCCACCAGATTTAAACCACCTTTTTCTTGTGGTTTATATAGCTGATTTCTTGGTACTTTGTATATGGGATTCCTAGCCCAGAAAAACCTTCCAGTTATTATTCTGATTTTTGCTACATGTTTATTTTCAATTGGCAAAATTTGAGAAATGTACCATAATTTTGAAAGTATGAATACATTTAATATCCATGTTCTTTGAACTAAATTTAAGTTTCTGGAAAAATTTACTGCTAGGGAAGCCTGAATTTTCCTAATCAAATCTTCATAGTTACTAGAAATCATAGATTTATAATTGGTCTCAATAATCAATCCCAAAATCTTAATTTTCGTTTCTTCTTTAATCTGACTTGGACCCATTTTACATCCATTGAATCTCAAAAATCCTGATTTTTTAAAATTCATCTTAATTTTTGCGAATATTGAAAAATCTTCAATCAATTTGAGAATCAAGTCTAGCTCCTGTTCGTTTCTGATTACTAAGGTTAGATCGTCCGCGTAACCAAATATTTTAAAAAATCTTTCTCCAATCAATATTCCATTTAAATTTTTGTATAACGTTCTTATCAGAGGTTCCAGATACAACGAAAACAAAATCATAGACATCGGACATCCTTGCCTTACGGATCGACTAATTTGAAAAGACTCTGACAAAAAACAATTCACCAGAACTCTGGAAGATGCGTTTCTGTACATTGTTTTGATCATATTAATTACTTTTTCCGGAACTTTGAAAACATCGAGAATTTTCCATAAGCAACTGTGGCTTAGTGAGTCGAAGGCCTTTTCTAAATCAATAGTCAAAAGTACGAATTTGAACTTCTTCGATTGTTGTGCTTTCACTACAAGACTCCTAATAGAATCCAAATTATTAATGCATGATTGGCTTTGTTTTCCTGCCGTTTGTCCTACATCAAGTAGAAAATCCATATTTTTTGAAAATCTGCTTGCAATTATTTTCATCAAAATTTTATAATCCGTATTTAAAAGGCTAATAGGCCTAAAGTTGTCTAGATTTGAATGATTACCTTTTTTATGAATTAGTGTAATAATTCCTGAAGAAAAGTTATCCATTGGTTTCATTAAACCAGATAAAAGGCCGTTGAATAACTTCAATAAATCCCCTTTTAACATTTCAAAATGTGTTGCATAGAATTCGTAGTTGATCCCGTCCGGACCGGGGGATTTCTTCTTGGTGGCATTCGTAATAATCGTTTTTAATTCGTCTTCTTCGATGCTGTCAACTAAATTATTCCGCTTATCTTCATCTAAACATTTTTCGAGCGATTTCAAGGCGTCAAACCCATCATAATCGATGAGGAGTTCTCCATTATCAGTGAAACTATTTTTGAAATATTCATAAGCTGCTTTTGTTGGTGAAACTTCCTTATTGCCATCGGGCTCTACCGTAAACGATGCTGAACTCTGATGTTTCATGTTTTTCGAAACTTGAAAAATACTAACTCTTTCTTCTTCTAATAACGCCGCTCCATCACATCGGGTTGCATAATATTGAAGACGGTTTTGCTCGATTTCTAAAATCCTCGATTTGATAACTCCTATTTCAGTATCTACATTTTCTCCAGCTTGTTGTTTTTCAATGCAACGCATAAGCTTTGTGTGTAAGCATTCCTTGATTATTGAAATATTTTTATTGAAACTGACAGATTTTGACTTATAAAACTGTCTTACTTTTGCTTTAAAATCAATACTCCACCATTCTGAAAAATTGTTAGTATACTTTTTCCTTAGTTTTAATTTTTCATACTCTAGTTTAAAATCATTGGATACAACATCGTCCTGGAGAAATGCTGAATTAATTTTCCAATATCCACGTCCATGTGGCATTGGAGATTGATTGCTATCTATGCTGAACTGAAATCGTATTGCATGGTGATCGGAGAATGGAACCGGGACTGTCTCAAACTTCAATACTCTTTGAATAAAATCTTTATTTGAGTAGAAACGATCCAACCGTGAGGCTGATTCGTTTCTTACAAAGGTGAATTTTCTGTTGGAGAACCCATTACTTTCCAATTCCAAGTCTTTCAGGTCGAAAAGTCCTACTAAAGAACGTAAGCCATGGCAAATATTGTATGCGCGGTTCTTAGTGTCTCGTTCATCAACTACACAGTTAAAATCTCCCCCCAAAACATGATTCCTACCTGTAGTTTTGTTGAAATGTACCGCAATCCTATTGCGGAAAAGGTCATCTCGTTCGGCACGATATTGGCTGCCGGAATGTCCATAAATATTTATGAAATTTACATCTCCAACTTCCACTGATGTGATTCTGCCAGTAGGGTCAAACAGTGGCACCGTTGGCCCTAAAGATTTTCGTACGAGTATTGCTGTTCCTTTGTTGAACTCACTAATGTTAATACCGTTAAGTCACCAGTCACCGTGCGGCCTCCATTCACCGTGCACATATACAAATTCCTACAGAATATTCATACAATTTTCACAAATTATTCTTTTGTCAGCAAAATAAGATAAAACAGATATAATGAAGTAGTTTTTGTCACAAAGCATTATGAAAAACCTAGTTTATGTAGTCAAAATCATGTGAATTCTGTTCGATAATGAGATATTTCAACAGTCTTAGTAGGAACGCCAAAAATTCACATTTTTCATTTTAACGTTAGAGTATGATATTTTTCAAAATTTCAACAAGTTTTCACTGTGGATACTATTAGTAAGATTTATTTCATCGTATGAGCAATGAGATTTTAAGCAAATTAATTTTTTTTATTGTGTCTCAATCGAAACCCAAATGCACGGTGAATGGACCCTTTTCAATATGTATGGTTCCTATTACCGTGCATTAGTGTAAAAGGCATGACATTATTCGGTAATATTAGATTCATTGTTATGTCGTGATTAAAAACTTTACTTTTAGTTTTTAAGTGAATATGGAATGGTTTGGACAATACAGTCAAACCTCCTATAACGATTTTAATGAAAAAATATGATTTACCCAATTTTTAAACTTCTTATTATTTGTATTGTAAATCAAGATTTGAATACTCTTAAAAATGAGTGCGCACACTACTAGCAACATAGTGGCTCCATCAACAACGTTTCTTCAAGATACGAAATAAAATCATGACGAAAACTATACGCACGGTGAATGGTGCACTAGTATGCACGGTAAATGGTGACATAGAACGGTACGAGGCGACCTAAACATGACATTTTCAAACATAATTTTTAGGTATTTTTTTGTTATGCATCACTAGTTTTAGATTTTTCCCTGAATTATGATATAATTGCACGCTGCGTAGTGGTATTCTAGTACGCTTAAAATAATTTGGAAAAGTTATATATTTTTTTGAAGTGCAGATTTTTCTTAAATGCACGGTGAATGGTAGCTTGACGGTATACGCCACGTATTGTGGTAAAAACGAAAAATTTTCGAAGTGCACTTCCTGAATGAAAACAATGTCCAAATCAGAGGCAATCACAAAGTCTTTAAGCAGATGCTTTTTCGAAGCGATTTCCAATGCATTAATATTGATCGAGGCTACTTTCCTGATGTAGTTCATCGTCAGTGAGATATCAGTTTCAGCTTACTTTTTACCCACTCGTTTCCCGTTCGGATTTTTTTGAGTGACCGTGCTCCATTCAGTCCGGTCTTTCCCATTCTTCCCTGCTTCCTTGTCCTTCGGTAGGTTCTGGATAACCTCCAAAATGCTCTCATTTCCGCTAGATCCCGCGCTATCATTCTTCTGTAGTTTCGGTAAGCTTTTCAGCTTATTCGCCCTCTCCTGCTCATCGTTTGATTCATCCGATGTCGACCGTAGCGCTCTCAAAGCACGTTTGGTTCCATTGCTTGCCTCGTCAGTGGTTCGTTCGAGCTCCATGTCGGTACTTTGCTGGTCATCTGTAAAACTGATTTCTCCCTTGCACGCTGCTTCCACATTGTCATCTGGTTTGTCGGCTTCTTTCGCTGGATCGTTTGAGTCGTCGTGGGGAATAACCTTACTGCTTTCAATCTTCCTTGCCTGCTCGAGCCGTTGCGCCAAAAGGCTACTCGCACCCGCTGCCACATCTGAGTACGACGTATGCCCAGCCTCATTGGAACTGTTCCCCTTTTTTAGTTCCGCAGCAGCTCCCTTCTGCCCTTCCTGAAGCTGCGGGCAGTTGACTTTTAGGTGATCATCTGCCTTGCAGTGAAAACATCGATTTTTGAAACCCTCGTAATAAATCCTAGCCTTGCTGTTCCGGATGAACAGAGATGCTGGGATCGGCTTCTGAATATCCATATATACCCCGCGAATACCGGAGTAGACATCAAATTCACACTCTGGGGGAACTTTTTCCCTCACTTGCTTCCTGATTTTCCCATATCGTGCCAATACCCTTCCAATGTCATCATCGCTGACCTCCGGAGGGAGGTTGAAGATTCTTACGTACTTGTACATTCCTCCAGCTACCGCCATCTTTACCTGCACCGTCGAGCCGTCATTATATTCGAATGTGTGTATCTCTCCATTGTACAACACTGCATCGTTGAAAGCCTCTGCTGTTTTGAATCTGATGTAAATGCTTTTTTCATCTGCATTCCTGTAGCACGTGTCCATCATCGTTCGGTCTGCCGTCAATTTTTTGCCAAATCGACTCATCTCGAACAGAGAGCCCCATGGCATCCTTTGGGAACTCAAACACCAACGTATTTTTCTTTGTTGACTCCATTTCTTCTGCTCAATACACAATTGAGAGATCCGTTTTATTATTATGAACAAATACTATTGTTCACACTTTGCACAAAAAACTACCAGTGATTCGTCTAAGCGTCCGCTTCTGATGAGATCTACTGGGCAACTGATGTTAGTAGCTTAAATTCTGGAATAATCACTTTGAAACCCAGTGGAGGAGCTCTTGGTTTCCATATATCTTAAAAGGGGTCTTAGGACCATCATTGGCGGTGTGCAGGAGAATGGTGTGTGGCGGCGGAGAATAAACCATGAGTTCGCTAGGCTCTACGGCGAACCCAGTATACAGAAGGAGGTGAAAGCCGGAAGGGTGCGTTGGGCAGGGCATGTTGCAAGACTACCGGAAAACACTCCTGTTTGTATAAGTTTTTCTGGCCGGTAACTCCTGTTCATCTAGATTTAACTTTCCTGGATGAAAATTTATTTTCGTCTGTCGCTGGGGTAACGTATAACAAGCATATAATTTGGACAGGCTTGTCGTTATGTACGGGAAATCATGTATTGCATTATTAATACACTATTATACTTATTAATGATGACCATTTTCATAACAATGTCAAATTGCCTTCAAAATTCTCAAAAATTTCAAGAACATGCATTAATTGCTATAACAGCGTTCAGAATTGACATTCATAAAAAAGTTTAAATGTGGCAATATGATAAAATGGTTCCGGGTCATTTGGCCGAATCGCTGAATGCTATTTTGCCAAATGTCGTTTGGATAAATTTGAAAACATTAGCGTACAACATTTAGCATGCATTAATTAAAATATTAAAATATTAATATATATGCATTAATTAAAATATTAATTTATCTGTTTCCGGTAATAGCTGCCAGCAGAGATTTTTGCATTGCGTTTGTAGTCAGTATTTGACAGTAAACGGTTTACGACTTTTTCGTTCTTCTACAGGATTGGTTTGCTTTGATACCGTCGATGGGGGTGACAATCGGTCTAGGGGGTGAAATTGGGTCAAAACGGAAAAATATGTTTTGTGAAATATTTCAGCTTATAACGCTGATATTACTAAAATTAATAATCCATATGTTAGGGAACATATTATTACACATAATTCATAACAATATACATTTTTAGAAATAGTAGTTTTTGTATACTACATCAATAAACTTGCATGTTGAAACTAGATAAAATTTACAACATTAAATTTCTCCTATACAAAGTATCACGCATATACTCTAGCCTCTATTGTTGTATTAGTAGAATGTTGAAAGTCTTTTCATTACACATCACAGGTATTTTCCGGAATCTGTTTGATTTTCCCATAAAAAAATCATTTTTTTCTGTACGATGTCTAAAACATTGAAAATGGGGGTGAGATTGGGTCAAGCAAGAACGATAGTTAATGAAATTCCAAGTCCACTTTTTTTACATTTTACGGTGCCGGGTGTTCTCTTTTTTCATTAAGATGTGTTTAGTTTTTCTAAATACAGCATCTCTGAAACATCAAACAAGTCTACTTGAGTATTCCGTGCATTGAATAACAATACAACGCATTTTGACAACTTCTCAAACCAGCAACTGTGTTTCGTGCTCAGCAACATCGTAAATTTTTATCAAAAGGGTGTTTTTTTCTAAATTTGATTATTTATAAGTGTTTTCATATTATAGAAACATCTCACGGAAGTACAAATGAGTTGGATCGCTGAAATACTGGGATTATGACGTCAACTTCTGCCTGAAATTTATTGATCGTGGATAGTCGCACCGAAATTTAACTATTTGCGAAGGTTTAAAATAATAACTGTTTCAGTACACCTTTGGGGAAACTGAATGGGCTTTATAGCAACGGGGATGAGACTTTGAAGACAATTTGAGGGAAAAACCAAGAAAATTTATGTAAACTTGACGATAAATGTTGGGTTTACGTATTTTTCTCATAGCTCTTCAATTTTCAGTATAATCTTTCTTTTAAGTGGGTTTATCATACTTGTGAAACATCTTAGATATCTTTTTGTCTTGTTTGCATCGTTTTTTGTCAAAATTTTTCAGTTGTGAATGGTTTTGAAATCATATTCTCAAAAACAAGTTATTTCAATTACAGTGACCCAATGTCACCCCCTCAATGGGGTGAGATTGGGTCATTTTTCATTCACTTGTGGTGCCGCTGTGAATAAATATTTGTCTTTAATTTTTTGAACAGTTGTTAATGTACCATCAAAGTACATACACACCAAATTTGAAGTTTATTGGAGTTAAATTGCGATAGTTATTCAAAAATAAATCGCACATATCCCTTTTTGACCCATTGTCACCCCCAACGACGGTACCTCTAAGGCTGATACAAATATTAAATTTCTTTTATGTCCGAGACCACTTGGAAGGTACGAGGGGGGGAGGGAGATAAAAATAAATAAGGAACAAAATACTAAAAATGAAAAAAAAAGGTATTTTTTCGAATGTTTATTTTTAACGTCCTCTGGATCATTATTGTACTTGTTTTTTACTTTGAAAATTGAAAAAATCCTTTCTGATGTCATAAAAATGATGAATCTTATTTTTTCTCTCCTTCAAAATTTTCGGATTTTCGAAGGGGGGGGGGGTGACATAAAAGAAAATTAATATTTGTATCAGCCTAATCGTTCTATGTAAATTGATTCATAGTTCTAGATAGTCCTCGCCAAACTACTCATGGGTGATAATTTACTTTACGATTACAAATCGTCACCTTCGATAAGGTATAAAATTTGCAATAGCCTTAGTTCCAAATATTATTAAAATTAAAAATAAATTTCAGCTTCTTCTTATTTATGGCGTTACGTCCCAACTGGGACAAAGCCCGCTTTTCAGATTAGTGTTCTTATGAGCAATTCCACAGTTATTAACTGAGAGCTTTCTTTGCCGATTGACCATTTTTGCATATGTATATCGTGTAGCAGGTACGAAGATACTCTATGCCCTGGGAATCGAGAAAATTTCCTTTACGAAAAGATCCTCGACTAGCGGGATTCGAACCCACGACCCTCAGCATGGTCATGCTGAATAGCTGCGCGTTTACCGCTACGGCTATGTGGGCCCCAAATTTCAGCTTGAAGCTGCGTTTACCGTTGCTGGAAAGAGGTGTTTATCCATCGTAAGAATCCCGAAATTCTCCCCCAACAATCTTCAAGATTTTGCGGTTAAATCCTGCGTGCGGCGAGTATACAGAGAATGAATCCAGCAAGTCATTGTATGCTGTGCGATCGCCCGGACAATGCTAACGATTTAGTTCAATGCGATAAATGTGATGGCTATGTACATTTCGCATGTGCAGAAGTAGGAGAGTGATTGCCGACGAGGATCGGAGTTTTACATGTCAGAGGTGCATCGAGAGATTAGAAGATATCACAGTTCCATCACAACTTTCCAGTAAGCTGTCAAGTACGTCCACGTAGCCTGAGTGCGGCCCGGCTAACGTTACGTCTTTGTGGCTCATTCGCTTCGTCCGGCCGGTTCGAGAGTCTACCAACAACATCGTCACTCTGGCTTGTCAATCCAATCCACTTATGTGTGTTTGCGTGAATCACTCTGGTGCTTACTCTGCTTCTAGTACTTCGATTCTCCTCCTCATCTAGCAGCTGAGACTCGAGGGCTTCGAGATTCTGCTTTTCAAAATCAGCTTCTACCTGTCTTCGTAGTCGCTGAAACCTTTCGGCATCCTCGAATTCTTTCAGCCGATTCTGTCGTTCGGTTCCAATTTTCCTACGTACCATGCCGAGAAAGGCCCCTCTTAGAGAAAATAGGCCGCCGGTGTACTGGTGGTACGAATCAATTGCAAATCTTCGAGCAATCTGCCTTCGGGCTAGACGAAGAATGCAACGCGCATGCACAGAAGCACAAAGAGAAGAACGCGGTTCAGCATTCAGAGAGGCAAAGTTAGCTCTCAAAACAGGAAACCAAGAGTCGAAAACGGACATGCTTTGATAGTCGATGCCAGAGTGCCACACGCTCAAAAAAGCGTTCTGGAAAACGTGAACTGTCAAAAATACACCGTGAACTACCATCATTGGACACAGATACATTATCTAGTTCACGGTGTATTTTTGCTTGTTGACGAGTTCACGTCTGCTGTTCATGGATACGAGAACGGATTTTTTTCTGTGCAACTTAAGTCCGTGGGGTGACGCCTACAGAGTGGTAATGGCTAAGACTAAAGGTGCAATGGCGCCCCAAGAGAAGTCACCCGAGCTGCTGCGATCGATAATCGATGTACTCTTCCCTTAGCCCATGACTCGTATGCGGCAGATGTAGGAGAAGAAGGGGCGAGGGTGCTCTATGCATCATTCCTTGTCGTTCGCTTGAAACAATCGGTTGTGTTTCTGTGTCGTAGGCTTTAGCTTCGTAGCCGGTGGAGTTTTTTTTCCCAAGTGGTTTTTATATCGATAATTCATCCCACTGTGGACGCAGTTTAAGTGCCTAACGAACCGCGAGCAACTTAGGAAGTAGACACGTGTGACGAGATCACACGTGTACTATCCACCTATACCCAAACCGGCGTGATTCAATTGTCGGTAATCCAGAATATCATCGCCATCGTCATCATCGCGGCGCAATCTAACCCGAGTGCAGGCGCACCCGCAGTACCTACAGTCGCAACGGACAAAGCTTCAACTCGTTTCGCCGACGTGCAAACGCATCGATCATCAGTGCAAAAACAACAACCATCCAGTCAGACGTAGCTTTGTATGCATACACAATAGCACGCAGCAACAAGGTCTTCTCATCGCACTTATTGGTGCCGGTAAATATCTCGATTGCAAGGTTGTTTTCGCTTCTCCCCTGTCTCTCTCCCAGTGAAATTTTGCCCGTATAGGGGAGTTGGGTACAAAATAGCCCAATGATTGATTTTTTTTTCTTCTCGATTTTTTTTGTGTGAATTTGTTTTACCCATTTAGGGGAGGTATGTACAAAACAGTCCACTGATTGATAATTTTTTACGCCTTTTTTTTATTAATTATAATTTTTTTTTCTTCATTGGTTGCGGTTGAACTTTTTTCCGCATGGATGAATCGGATGGAGGCGATACGCCTCCTAGAGATCTCGTTGCTCGAACGCGGTTCTATCAACCGTCTTCGGCTGGGCCTTGGGTTGTCTATTTCCGGCGCAAAAAGAAGATTTTGAACGTGCTCTCGATTTCTCGGGAGCTGACGCGTAAATATCCTGGGACCGTCATTCACCAAGTGAAAGAATCCAAGCTGCGTATAACTGCACCTAGTTACAAAGCAGCGAATGAAATTGCTCAGCATGAGGCTTTTACTGTGGAATATTTCGTCTATGTACCGGCACGAGAAGTCGAGGTGGAAGGGAAAATCATCGACGCGAGTCTGACATGCGAAGACATTAAGACTGGCAAAGGCGTCTTTGAGAACCGGTCCATTCCTGATGTGGCTATACTGGATTGTAAACAATTACAATCAGTTTCCATGGAAGGAAATAAGAAAGTGTTTTCGCCGTCAGCCTCGTTTCGAGTGACTTTCCCCGGTTCCGTCCTCCCGAAATTTGTTTGTATTGACAGTGCTTTTTACCCAGTGCGTCTTTACGTGCCGAAGGTATTCAATTGTACCAACTGCAAGCAGCTTGGTCACAGTGCTAGCTATTGCGACAACAAGCCCCGTTGTGGCAAATGCAACCAAGCTCACTTGGAAGATGCTTGCACACAGGAAGCCGAAAAATGTAGCTACTGTCGCGAGGAACTTCATGACCTGCAGAAATGCCCGGCTTACAAAAGACGCATTCGAAATGAGAGTCGCTCAATTGTGAAGCGCTCCAAGAAGACATACGCGGAAATGGTAAAATCTTTAAATCCGTCCGCAAAAGAATCTTCATCAGCCATCCCAGTTGGTAACTCTTTTCAAGAGTTGTCTTCCGATGAAGCGAACGACGACGAAACCGATGGGGGAGATTCTTCGGAGGTACACGCACCCGGTAAACGAAAGTCTCACTCTTCTCCGGGACTGCGCCGAAAGGTAATGAAATCTTCCCTCAAAAGTTTGCCTAATTCCAAAGGAGGTGGGACAAATTTGAAATTGCCGAAGAAACAGGTCTTTGATGCTTCCGTTCCGTGTTGCAGCAAAGATCTGACGCCCCCGCATCCACCGATTAAGTATACTTCAAAAAGAAGCTCTAGACAAGATAACAAGAAAAAAGCTACTGAAGTCCCTCGCTCTTCCTCGAAAACTCCCCGGGCCAAGCGAGGACTGATAACTTTTACGGCCCTTGTGGATCGCATATGTGATGCCCTCGGATTTTCAGACTCATTCAGAGTCATACTCGACCTTTTTCTCCACGCAATAGAAGAGTATCTCAGGGAATTGACTATTTCGTGGCCCCTCCTTGCTTCGATCATATCTTTCGATGGATAATTCATCGAGTGAGGTACAAGATATGATCACTGTGCTACAGTGGAACTGTCATAGTCTAAAACCTAAATTAGACACGTTTAAGTTTTTGCTTCACAACTCCGATTGTTATATATTTGCACTCTGTGAAACATGACTTTCTTCTGAAGATATTCCTCCAAGAGTTTCAATAAACCGCCGTCATCTCTGGAATGCAGTCTCCATGCTCTCATCTCCAGTTTTAATACTGGGTGATATGAACTCACATGGTACTGGATGGGGTGAATCTTATGACGATTATAGAGCGGCTATTTTCTATGACTTATGCGACGATTTCAACTTGAACATTTTGAACACAGGTGAAGTGACACGTATTTCATCCGACGGCAAAGAAAGCCGTCTTGACCTGACTTTGGGATCAAGTTCACTATCATTCGATTGCATGTGGAAGGTGATCGATGAACCCCATGGTAGTGATCACTTGCCCATAATAACTTCTATCAGAAATAATTTTGAAAGGTCAGAACAGTCAATTCAGGTTCCTTTTGACCTCACTAGGAATATCGATTGGCAAAAATTTGCATCAGCGGTAACTTTTGGTATCGAATTATTCAACACTCTCCCACCGTTGGATGAGTAACGATTCCTAACAGAATTGATTTATAAAAGTGCATTACAATCCCAAAAATAACGAGTTCCAAGTGCATCCTTCAAAAGAAGACCAGCCACACCTGGTTGGGATGATGAATGCACTCAGTTGTATCGAGAAAAATCTAATGCATTTAAAGCTTTTCGTAGATATGGTACCTCAGAACTTTATTTAGAGTACTCGAAGCTCAAAAAAAAGCTGAAGAATCTAATCAAAGCGAAGAAGCGTAGTTATTGGCGTCGTTTCATTGATGGCCTCTCGCGAGAAACTTCAATGTCGACGCTTTGGAGAGTGGCTCGCAACATGCGAAACCGCTCATCTTCATATCGTCCCCTTAATGCTACAACTAGATAACTCGAAAATCAAAATTTTGAGATGTGCAACTTTGAAAATATGACTATTTAACAAGGTGATGATTAATAGCAGATAATATGATTGGAAAATAAACTTCAACATATGTATTTTGAACCACACCCTTATGAGCTGTGGATATTTTGCAGATCTAATTGAGAATAATGTTTTCACATATTAAAGTCAAAATTTTCAAATTTCGAGTTATCTAGTTGTAGCATCAAGGGGACGATATGAGAGTGATGAATACTCCAACCGTTGGATATTCAACTTCGCAAAAAAGGTCTGTCCAGACTCAGTTCCAGCTCACCCGCCTTTTTGGGAAACCCAGAGAGACGATGCGTTGGACAGACCATTCACTATGCTGGAATTTTCAATGTCTCTTCTTTCATCAAACAACTCCTCTCCGGGACGCGATATGATTAAGTTCAATCTTCTCAAAAATCTCCCTGATATCGCTAAAAGACGGTTGCTTAACCTGTTCAACTTATTCATTGTTGCACAACATTGTTCCACCTGAATGGAGACAGGTCAAAGTCTGAGTCAAAGCGTCTGATCATAATTCATACCGTCCGATCGCTATGTTATCATGTTTGTGGAAATTGTTAGAAAAAATGATCCTATCCCGACTCGATCACTGGATCGAATCAAACAATATGCTTTCCAGTACTCAATTTGGTTTTCGCAAGGGTAAAGGAACAAATGACTGTCTAGCGTTGCTTTCATCAGATATTCAACTAGCCTTTGCAGACAAGGAGCAACTGGCTTCAGTCTTTCTGGATATTAAGGGCGCTTTTGATTCAGTTTCCATAGAGATATTGTCAGAAAGCCTGCACAATAGTGGACTACCTGGAATATTGAATATTTTTTTGTACAATTTGTTGTCAGAGAAGCACATGAGCTTCGCTCTCGGTCAACTGACAACTTCCAGAATTAGCTATATGGGCCTTCCCCAAGGCTCATGTTCAAGTCCCTTGCTTTATAATTTTTATGTTAAAGATATTGACAACTGTTTGGAAGAACCATGCACGCTTAGACAACTTGCAGATGATGCTGTGGTCTCCATTAAGGGCCCACGAGCCGACATCTTGCAAAGACCATTGCAAAATTCCCTTGATTATCTATCCACTTGGGCTAGAAATTTAGGGATCGAGTTTGCTCCGCAAAAAACTCAACTGGACGTATTTTCTAGAAAGCGGAATCCAGCCCAACTAAAGCTTAAGCTTTTGGGAACAGACATCGACCAGTCTTTAAATTCAAAATATCTAGGGGTCTGGTTTGATTCAAAATGCACTTGGCGAATCCATACTAAGTATTTGGTAGAAAAATGCCAACAAAGGATCAATTTTCTACGAACAATTACCGGAACATGGTGGGGTGCTTACCCGGAAGACCTCATGAAGCTCTATAAAACAACTATTTTATCTGTTCTAGAGTATGGCTCTTTCTGTTTTCTCTCAGCAGCAAACTGCCACCTGATTAAATTGGAACGAATTCAATATCGTTGTTTGCGTATCGCCTTAGGGTCCCAAGTAACAATTCCACAGCAACTTGGCTTTCGTGTGGATTTATTGATGTTTTATGACAGTAACGTGATTGCTATAATACTTAGAGGCGACATTTAACGTTGTCAAAAGATGATATTTTGTAATTCGGCTCTTTGCTGTTTTCAAAACCTTTTAGAGCCAAAACATAAAGTCAAAATTTAGTGGCTACAAAATCAGCTTTATTGCAGCATACAATACCTTATTTAAACTGCTTGCCATGGCTGAACGACTCTTATTTGTTACGGCTATGATAAAAAACTGATATAATACAGCTTGTTGTCATAAAAGCTGCTTTTAAGCTGCATTACTTCCACTTGGTTTCTGATGACTTACCTTAATAATACCTCCCAAATCAGTATTGGGGCTCATAAGATGCGAAAACACTATAAGCATTGCAAATTTAATACTTGCCCTCCAATATAATGTCACTTATATTGCGTTATTACTAAGGAACACTTATTCCCAATGAGAAAATGCAAAACTGATATCCATTTTCATTTTTTCGCGTATTTTCTTCAAAACATCACGCCCGAACTGTCAAACTTTGTTGAATGCTGCTTAGTTACCATAAAAAGCGAAAAAAAAAGCTGAATCATCTTAAATCAGCATTTATTAAGGCAATTTTACATCCACAAATGCCGAATCATAACAGTGTGCCCTTATTCATGTATTTATGATAACAAAACAGCATTTGTCGATGACAATCTATCAATTATGGTTCCGGCATATTAATTTCACTCCGGTTGCAACAATTTCACTATTTTCAAATCAATTTTTTCCATGAATTCACTCATAAAATGCTATGGTATGATGATTAAACTGACCAAATATAATTTGAAGCTCAATTACTGCCCATACAAACCAATAAATGTTGAATATGGTTTATTCTTCTCCTGGCGGTTTCTTTTAGCAAACGCTAAATAACTTGAAATATATCACTTTCAGAGGGGGGACACGCAATTTAACTTCTTTTTCATCACATTTCACAGAAAATCTCACTCGGCACTAAAGATTTGCGCACTATATCAAAATAAATTTCTTCAAATATTTACCAAGCACTACGAGACAAATTATTAATTGATGTTTTCGATCTTATTTTGGTTTGTTTACGTTGGAATAAATCCGGCAAGATCAACGTTATGATAAAATCATTTTCAAGATGAAGCAACATTCATCTAGAACAGGTGGCCTCAAAATAGCTACCATAAATGCTATTTTGCTTTATTCGTGTGACATAATTATACACTTCATAGCCTCTTTTAGAGTGGGCCAACTAGTCACGTTCTAATCTACAAGAGGTTTTGGGGGATGCGATGAAAGCAACAGTGCCTTGACTGTGGTTTTATGGGCGTTTATTTATAGCACCCTGGAAGTAATTCATAAAACTAAAATTGTTACTCGGGGTGTATGCACTCGACACACAATGCGAGCCTAGAAGTTCTGGCAGGGGTTTTACCGCTACAGAACCAATTCTGGAGCTCTCGCTAAGAATACTTATTAAGTGTGGAGTGAGCAACACACTCGTCATCGAAAACTTCGAAGAATTGCTTAAACTGAATACTCAGTCAAAATTCATGAGAGTTTATCTCTACTACATGTCATCTGACATTAGCCTTCCATGTTATAACCCTCCACGTGTACGCTTCACCAATGACAGTTCCTTTGTTGAATATGATCTGTCCATGAAACAAGCTATTCATGGAATTCCAGATCAACTTCGAGGTATAACTATTCCACGTATTTTCAACGCAAAATTTCAGAATGTCGATTCCTACGGGAGATATTTCACTGACGGGTCACGTATAAATGGATCCACTGGCTTCGGTGTCTTCAATGAAAACTCTTCCGCCTTCCGAAAACTTCAGGAACCTTGCACGGTTTATGTTGCTGAGCTGGCAGCAATCAACTTCGCTTTGGGGATGATCTCTAACATGCCCGCAGACCACTTCTTCATCTTCTCGGATAGTCTCAGTTCTATTGAGCCACTCCGATCGATGAAACCTGCAAAGCATGCATCTTACTTTCTTACAAAAATAAGAGAGCAGATGTGTGCACTGGTCGAAAGATCATATACGATTACCTTTGTATGGGTCCCTTCACATTGCTTAATTTATGGCAATGAGAAGGCGGACTCTCTCGCAAAGGTGGGCGCTGAGGAAGGTGAGATATATGATAGAAGAATTTCACACCATGAATTGTTTCATTTAGTACGTCAAAGTTCTCTTCACGGTTGGCAAAGCGATTGGCTAAATGACCAACTGGGACGGTGGTTACATTCCATAATCCCTAGAGTATCCTTGCGAGCGTTGTGGAAAGGTTGGGATGTAAGTCGAGATTTCATTCGCGTGATGTCAAGACTTATGTCCAACCATTACTCGCTAGACGCACATTTGCACAGGATTAACCTCGCGCTGAGCAATATATGTAATAGGTGTGGTTCCGGTTATGATGACATCGATCACGTAGTTTGGCAGTGCTCGGATATGGACGCCTCCAGAGCACAACTTTTGGATACCCTTGCGGCCCGAGGTAGACAACCCAATGTTTCAGTTAGAGATGTGTTGGGCTCCCGCGATCTCGTCTACATGTTGTCGATTTACGATTACCTTCGCTTGTGTTGTATAAAAGTTTAATCCTCTTGCGTTCTCTTCCCCAGTTTTTTTTTCTCTGTGTTTTGTCCCATTTCTGTTGGATTGATGTTCCTGGCCATCCGGCAATAGAAAACCTACATGAAGCTGGTATACGCCATGATACGACAAACGAGCAACCATGAAATGCCACCCGGATGAGCTGCAAAGAACCCTGTTACCCAATCCCAACCTAGCCTATCCTAAAAATATTTGTGACCACTAACCTCGAGTTGCCACGAGTACCCTGGCTCCAACCCGGACTAAACTTGGTACTTAAGAAGTTAAACAATTGTAAAAAAGTACAAAAATGAATCTCGGCTCCGTAAAGCGTTAAACGCGATTGAGCCTTAAATAAATGAATTGGTAAAAAACGTGCTCTATGCATTGGACCCTCCCCGAAGAAATACCTACATTTTCTACAAATCCACGTGACATTCCTTGTCAAATCATTAGTTCCGTCTATTTCCTTCTAATAATCCGATGGCGTCCTCTGTCGTGCTATTGATGGCTGCTTTACGGTTTTTCCGGCAGTCCGCAGTAGGAGCTATCATAATCGCTTGCGCGTTTGGTAATTCAGTTTTAACAAATATTGGAAGGCCTCTCATAATCTGACTTTCGAAATCAAAATCGACTGTTTGAACCACCCTAAAACACATTCTTCCCGTGTGTACAGAGCAGGAAAAATCCGGAAAATGAACAACAAAGACTATGATGCATCGTGGCGGTACCTACTCTGCCGTGGGAACCGTTTCGTCGTTGAGGGAGGATGGAAATTTATGTTAGTTTTGCGGACAAGTAAAGCCGAAGAGAAACCAGCACGGTAAGGAAAACTTTTTTGTTATTGTTATCTGGATGGTTCCCTGGCATATCTTAATATACGTGCGCCTACGATAGGCAACGCAGGATGTGTGAGTGAAGCTAGAAAGCTTCTTGAAGGGTTGCAAAATTTGGGGTTTCAGACAGAAGTCTTGATGGGCCCTTGATGTCCCCGAATGGCTCGGTAGCTACCGGAAGAATTTGTATACGAGGAAAAACTTATCCGAAAATGGTATCCAAATTACGTCGGAAGAGTGCTTACCTACATAATTTTGCATCTGGTAATACGTGCTTTCGTTTCGTTATGGTGCCAGATAATGGTACGGTTCTTTCTTCATTTAGTTGTGTATCACAAGAAGAAATATAAGCTTACGTGCTTGTATCACATCTCATGTACAGTTTTCACCTTAACATCAGAATGCCATTTTTGCTGGAACGTGGTCATTCGATGATAGTGTATAAAGTACATCTTGTAATTAGACTCTCCTTAATTGACCCAATGTTTTAAAATATTTCGTGTAATGTTATCAGTGGAAAGGGGTGTCAATTGTATGATGTAACACACCATGAATATTTTCGATCCCTTTTTATTACACTTTTGCCTTCCTTAGCCGAGTGGTTAGAGTCCGCGGCTGAACTGAATAATCGAAGTAAAAACTTTCAGTTTATTAATATCACAAAATTCATAAAGGTAAACTTGTGAGGTGGTTTTTATTGTTTTATCAGTCAGTGTATTTCAATGGGACTTAAACCAAACGCTGCAATTGAATCGATTCGCTGTTCATGATCCGCACCGGCATGTAAAAATCTGGAAGCAAATCCTTCAAACACTTTTCTTTTAATTAATCTCCTCTCCAGGTAATTCGATCGCATCCTACTGACTGCATCCGGTCGCCTTCTTCCAAAGGGGCATCATTTTTCTGCATTTTATTGCTCTCGTTATGGTCCGCCCGCACAAAGCTCACACTACGGTAATGCCCGAGCACGAGAAAAATGCTGCAGAGTACCAAATCAAGGTATCTAATTCCAGATGATTTTCTAATACTTACTCTCTAAATCAGGTTGATAAATCTAGATTGTTTATTGGTAATAATGCAATGAAATTATTACTTACCGTTATCTAAATTCGTCGTATTCATTTTCATATCGGTCGTAATCAGTTCTGATTCGTCTCACAACTAACGACTCAACTTCACAATAAAATGTTGAACTAGATTATTAAGATCTTCGGACATCCCTCTCGATTCCCACAACAATCAAACGAACCGTTTTCTATGCTGAACGTTACGCACACATTGATGCAAATATTTTTTCTCAATCCGGATGGATGAAAAACTTTGTTTACGTTCTCGACCATATGGGGTCGTTGAGGGAATTTCTTAAAATTTCGTGAATTATAGAAGTTTGACGGTGTGTGATAGGAATTAAATCCTTCTTTGAAGATGTACGGTGGTCTTAAATAGTCTAAATAAATGTGCAAGCCACGCAGGGGGCGGGAAGAAATATGAATCTATTATGATTTCACTTGGTACGTCTTCGTCCTTGCGATCTTGGGGAAAATTGTAAAGTGGATTATTGAACAGAAGCTTTTTATCGAAATATGTCAGTTTTATTGCATTTTTGGTGTACAAGTCGATGAACCATAACAGCTTTCATAAAATTACACTTGGAAAATAAATCTATATTGTACGTAAGTTCGAATATCCACCGTAGTGGAACATTTCAAGTTTGATACGACGAATAATAGCGCTTGCGACGAAATAGAAACCCCATTATACCAAAATAAGATATGCACAGATAGGTGCGAGTTATTCGTTCCTGCTCGTGTAACTACCCTTGGCGGTAGACCGAGCAGAAAATCATCATAGTATTAAAATTAAATGTTTTCAAATTCAAATTTGTAAATTAAATAAAAAAATCTTTTGACGTAAAAAAATAAAAATAATAGCTTATGAGCAATTAATTCGGTATCCCTTTTTATCTGTATAAGAGCAAGTCAAAAATAAGTCTAATATAATACCTTTCTGGTATGTGATTGTTATGGACCTGCTATTCTTTTCTGATCGGGAGGTAGCAGCACCCAGAGGACCGACGTTATTGTGAATCTCCTTCGCCCAATCCATCCAAACAACCGAATGCACTATGGACGATCATGGGGCTAAAAACCGAAAAAAAACTTGTTCTGTTAGGTTTATCTTACTTGTTCTGTTAGGTTCACACTTCTGTTGATATATTTCTTGATTATCAGAGTAATTGTTGATAAAGTATGCCAAAATTAAAATTTATTTGAAAAAGAAGAAAATCAGTGCAAAAACAAGGTATTTGTTGAATGAAATATACATTGTTCGAGAGTTTATTCAAAAAGCTATCTCAGATTTTTTTTTGTTTGACCGGCCGACCACATGAAAACCACTCATAGTGAGAACCGGAGCGGCTGCGAGGTGCAGAGGACAAACAATTTTAATTATCTCTGCCATTAGCCCATAATCTCCGATCCACTTGATTAGTTTCCAGCGCACACAATGGCAACCCAGTCGTTGTTGCCGTCCCAAGGTGGTATCCTAAGTGGCGTGAGAGAGAGAGAGAGGTGTTCCCAGCTTTAGCACACAGACAACAGGTGTAGTAGGATCGGATCCCTATCCGCCCCATAGTCCCAAGAGCATCACCACCTCCCGACGGCTGAAGTTGCCGAGCCATGCCATTTGGTGACGTACTTCGTTATTGTGGCTGGGCCCAAGGATACCTTAAGTTGTACCCGGTTGAACCAATTTGAATGATTAATTAAGTTAAGGGTGGTTTTACGCTGGACTGAAAAAGGAGCGCAGATTTGGGATGATGGAGAGAGTTTTCTTTATAATTTCTTGAGCCTTTTTGCAAGAACATTTAAATATTAAATTCAAAAACTTCTTTGATGGATATGTAGCTAAAATCAAAGGAATTTCATCTGGGAAAGCTTTAACTAAGTTTCTGTAAGAATGTCCGATTATAAGCATTCAGAAGTTCTTGACAGATTTTCATACGCAACTTATGGTAGAGTTCAGAATAAATGTTTTGGGAAAATCACGAAATAAAGGCTGTACTGTTTATGTTCGGAAGGTCGACGAACCATTGATAATTGTAGCATTCCAACTAAATTATATTTGCAATCATAAAATAATATGATTTGATATCTTAAGGGCTTTTGTTCTGATACTCAGATACTGGGTGTAAACAATTTTGAAGCATTCGTTATTCGTTAAAAATATGTCTAAAACGTCAGTGGTGCTTACGCCATCTTTATGAACATGGAAGTTGTAGGTACCGTCGGACGGGGCTACTTTTGATTCCAGGGGCTACTTTGGACACTCACCTTTTGTATTTATTAGCAGCGTAAATATTAATCTGAGAAATTTTGTGTCTTCAGCACTTTTGTTAACCAATATATGCTCTACCACTAGGCATGATTTTTTTTCTTGGAACAACATCAACAATAACAGGATAAACAAGAAAACATTTCAAAAAAGCTCGAATAAATATTCACAAGGTATAAAACATTGGCTATACAAACATTGTTTGAATTTTACCCATGTCGTGGAAACTTATTAAGAGCATCACAAAACTATCGAATCGTCATGTTTCATGAAAATCTTGTGATTTGTTTTGCTTAAAATTGTTGTTTTATTAAAATAATTGATCGAAGGTCTTAATTTTGCGACTTTTATTTTATTATAATGTATTGGTTTGTGTATTTTACAACATGAAAAAATAAAATAAATGTTTTTTAAAGTGAATAGACATAAAACACACATATTTCAATACGTACCAATGCCAAATTCACAACATAATCTCTAAAAAACTATTTTTCTTCATATTTTACATGAATTTATGTACAGAACAGTTGCATATTTCAAATGCTTAAATTAAACTATTCTTAAGCCAGCTCTAAACTGCTAGGAAGCTAAAAGCATATTACAAAAGTAAACTTACTTCTTAACGATCTTGCAAAACTTTACTTCATAGATTGCGTTTTTAATGAAAATTACATACCGTCGATGGGGATGACAATGGGTCTGGGGGGTGAGATTGGGTCAAAACGGAAAAATATGATTTATGAAATATTTCAGCTAATAACGGTGATATTATTAAAATTAATAATTCATATGCTAGGGAACATATTATTACACATAATTCATCACAATATACATATTTAGAAATAGTAATTTTTGTTTACTATATCAATAAACTTGTATGTTGAAATTAGATAAAATTTACAACATTAAATTTCTCCTGTGCAAAGTATCACGCATGTACTTTAACCTCTACCATTATTTAAGTAGAAGGTTTAAAGTTTTTTCATTACACTTCACACATATTTTCCGGAATGTATATGATTTTTCAATAAAAATTTTATTTTTTCCGGTACGGTGTCTAAAACATCAAAAATGGGGGTGAGATTGGGTCAAGCAAGAACGACAGTAAATGAAATTGCAAGTCCAGTTTTTTAACATTTTACGGTGCCGGTAGTTCTCTTTATCATTAAGATGTGTTTATTCTTTCTAAATACAGCATCTCTGAAACATCAAACTAGTCTACTTGAGGATTCCGTACATTGAATAACAATGCAACGCATTTTAACAACTTCTCAATCCAGCAACTGTGTTTCGTGCTCAGCAACATCGTAAAATTGTATCAAAAGGATTGTTTTTTTTTTTATTTAATTATTTATCAGTATTTTCATATTATAGAAACATCTTCTGGAAGTACAAATGAGTTGGAACACTGAAATGTCGTGATTATGACATCAACATCTGCCTGAAATGTATTGATCGTGGAATGTCGCTCCGATATTTAACTGTTTGCGAAGCATTAAAATAATCACTGTTTCAGTACACCTTTGGGGAAACTGAATAGGCTTCATGGCAATGGGGATGAGACTTTGAAGACAATTCGAGGAAAAAAAAAATGAAAATTTATGTAAACTTGACGATGAATGTTGTGTTTACATATTTTCTCTCATAGCTCTTCAAGTTTTTGGTATAATTGTTCTTTTAAGTGGGTTTATCATACTTCATCAATATTCATGTATTTCATCAATATTCTTCAGCTGCGAATGGTTTTGCAACCATATTATCAAAATCAAGTTATTTCAATTACAGTGACCCAATGTCACCCCCTCTATGGGGTGAGATTGGGTCATTTTTCATTCACTTGTGGTGCCGCTGTGAATAAATATTTTTCTTTAATGTTTTGAACAGTTGTTAATGTACCATCAAAGTACATACACACCAAATTTGAAGTTTATTGGAGTTAAATTGCGATAATTATTCAATAAATAATTCGTTTACATCCCTTTTTGACCCATTGTCACCCCCAACGACGGTACTGGTAATAAATTAGTTACCGGTATTAATGTGATCCTTCTACATATATTCATATAACAGTAAGAATAAAAAAAAAGAATTTTTGTACATAACTCATTTATCATCGCAGTATCTAGTAGTTACATCGTTCGTTTATGTCAACTTGAAAATCGAGCATTCGTAACTGATAGTTCCATTTAAGAGGAAGTTGAAAATTTAAGTTTCATACTTCAAACTGAGAAGAGTGAATGGCATGTTTCGTTGAAATTTGTTATATATGTGTAATTGATTCTAGCTTTGCGATTTTCTACATTAAGTTTATCAATGAAAAACGTTCAATAACATCACCGTAGACGACAAACTATTGAATTAGTTTGAAAGTTATAAGGAAAAATGATTTCATTAGCAAATTGTGAAAATGTCCAAAGTAGCCCCTTTTTTGTCTTGAAGGACACACTTTTTTCGCTATTCAAGTATTTTTGTTATTTCTCTATGGATTTGCCTCATATTTTGCACATTTTATACGTACATATACAACTTAAATATAGGCAAAAATTATCAATATCTATCCATAATTCTAAGAGTTACAAATCCTCAAAGTTAAAGAATGTGGAAATAATGTCAAAAGAAGCCCCGTTTGACGGTATCATTCGATTTTTATCGAATTTTTATTTTGAAATCTCTAGATAGATCGTATCACCGACAGAAGGTGACTCCGAGATCTTTTCGCTCTCCAGTAATCAACACCCTTCCCGAGGCGTTTGTGGACATGCAGAGGTATTCTCGGTCTCTAGAAGCAACAATCATTACACACTAACATTCCTTCCCCACCCCAATTATCTGAAAGTACTTGGTCGGCGTCGTTATTGATCAATCATATGGGAGCTGCTAAAATGTGCACTTCGAGAGTGAACGGACAATCCCATCCCTTATTCATTTGGATCGAAGTGTAATTCCGATCAATTACGGAGTAGCAACCATTGACATGTGCAGTCAGTCTATGCTATGCTATGCTATGCTATGCTCTGCAAAAATGCTTTAAATAAGCATATCTTTTATTATAAAGTTGAGCTCCTTGACTTTTCGTTCACTGTTTTTTTTCCGGGACACCCTGATTTGTAGCAAAACTTAAGATATTTGCACAATTATTACCTTATATTATCGCAAAATCATCTTTTGAACTAAAATAGATATCAACAATCTTTTTGTATGAAAATTTGCGATTTGTTAAGTTCTAAAAGTCATTCATAGATGACTTTGACGAGAAACTAGTATTAAAAAAACTAGAGTTAAAAAACATATTTTTGTTGGACCACCCTGCGATGATTAGGAAAAAATGCTCTAGATTGGTCATATTTTGAGCTACAGAAAAACTTTTTTTGGCAAAGTTGATCAAAATTTCATGTTCTACCGCTTTGCCTGAGAATATATATCAGTATTTATGCAAATAAAAAAGTTGATTATATGATTTGTGTGATATTGTGGACTACCCTAGTTTTAAATGACACAGTATGGAAGCTTAAATTTTTAGAAACAATTTTGTAGAAGATCATTTTTGTCTAAAATTTTATTTTCATGCTCAAAATGCAAAATAATAAGAAAATACGTATTATGAAAATCTTCAAAATAGTTTTAGAGCCCTATCTTTCTTATTTCAGATTTCTCGTCACAGCTGTCTATGAACGACTTTAAGAACTTAACAAATCGCAAATTTGTATGCAAAAATATTGATGATATCTATTTTAGTTCAAAAGTTATTGAAGTTTTTCTGCTTCAGATCCTTTGTTTTTCAGGGCATTTTATTAGAGTTACAAAAATAACACATCTGTAATTTTTTGATATAATGTACAATTTTATTTTGTCTTTTGAATGCCGTCAAAAGATATTTTTTATGTTCGCCCCAATCAGAGATATTCTCAATCAAAGTAGGCATGTTTTTAAGAGTAAAACAACAATAACTCCCAAACGAAAGGAGACAGAGAGTTTCTTCACTCACCAAATTGCGCATTTTTCAAAGCTCTAAAAGTGTTTCATAGACTACTTTGATGAGAAATTTGAATTGAAAACTCTAGAGCCAGAAAACCAGTTTTGTTCGGACCACCCTATGTCGCCGTAGGAAAAAAGCTCTAAATCGATCAATTTAAGAGATTGATTGAATGGTCTACAACTTTGCTGAAGCACATATAATAAAATTTCTACAAATAAGAAAGTTAGTTACACAATTTCTATGAAAATGTGGTCCACCCTAATTTTCAATAATACCAAACAAAGGACCTAACTACAGTGATACCTCCATGAGTCGATGTTCTATGACTCGATATCGACTCATGGAACCATACTAGAAACAAAATTTCATGGTTACTATGATGGTCCCTTGAAACAGCTTTCCAAAGGATTGCTGTTCCATGACTCGATATTTCCATGAGTCGATGGTCCCTTCAATATCGACTCATGGAGGTTTGACTGTAATACAAACAACTTTGTAGAAGACTGTTTTTGTCTAATGTTTCATTCTAAAGCTCAAAATGCATCTTTCCGCGTAAAACTGATTCCTGGACCACTGTGCAATGGCGGCCTACTTCGCTTTAACCTTCCGCGGATGTTAAGAAAAACAACTTAATAAGATACTGGGGTCATTATGACCCAGAAATGTATACCCCTATAAATCAACGAAATATCAACCGAATAATGAAATTTATGCCGCATTCGAAAGATATACTCCTCAAGATTCTGATCAGTACCTGGAATACCGGTTCCGGTTCCAGTGGCCACCGGGAATCGGCTACGAAGGGGACCATGTTGGCCACGTGGAATTTCAGTACACCCAGTCCAGAAATCTGCAGTCATCACCAAATTGTATGAGATGCAGGCCATATAGGAACGTACTGCCTTCAGCAAACTTGCTTCAGGGACCAAGAACTTCCACATGGGATACAATTCAGTTCAGAACTCGACCACCGCGTGGCGCTAGCGTCGACATGAACTTCCGGTAGGGGCTAATTATGCGATAACTCGAGATTGGGAGCACATAGAAGAATGCTGTCTTCGGTAAAGTTGCTCAGGAGGACAAGGGCTTCCACATAAGGTACAATTTAGTTCAGAACTCGACCACCGCGTGGCGCTAGCGTCGATATGAACTTCCGGTAGGGGCTAATTATGCGATAACTCGAGATTGGGAGCACATAGAAGAATGCTGTCTTCGGTAAAGTTGCTCAGGAGGACAAGGGCTTCCACATAAGGTACAATTTAGTTCAGAACTCGACCACCGCGTGGCGCTAGCGTCGATATGAACTTCCGGTATGGACTAATTATGCTATAACTCGAGATTGGGAGCATATAGAAGAATGCTGTCTTCGGCAAAGTTGCTCAGAAGGACAAGGGCTTCCACATAAGGTACAATTTAGTTCAGAACTCGACCACCGCGTGGCGCTAGCGTCGACATGAACTTCCGGTAGGGGCTAATTATGCGATAACTCGAGATTGCGAGCACATTGAAGGCTGCTGTCTTCGGCAAAGTTGCTCAGGAGGACAAGGGCTTCCACATAGGATACAATTTAGTTCAGAACTCGACCACCGCGTGGCGCTAGCGTCGATATGAACTTCCGGTATGGACTATTTATGCGATAACTCGAGATTGCGAGCACATAGAAGGTTGCTGTCTTCGGCAAAGTTGCTCAGGAGGATAAGGACTTCCACATAGGATGCAATTTAGTTCAGAGCTCGACCACCGCGTGGCGCTAGCGTCGATATGAACTTCCGGTAGGGGCTAATTATGCGATAACTCGAGATTGCGAGCACATAGAAGGTTGCTGTCTTCGGCAAAGTTGCTCAGGAGGATAAGGACTTCCACATAGGATACAATTCAGTTCAGAACCCGACCACCGCGTGGCGCTAGCGTCGATATGAACTTCCGGTATGGACTAATTATGCGATAACTCGAGATTGGGAGCATATAGAAGAATGCTGTCTTCGGCAAAGTTGCTCAAAAGGACAAGGGCTTCCACATAAGGTACAATTTAGTTCAGAACTCGACCACCGCGTGGCGCTAGCGTCGATATGAACTTCCGGTATGGACTAATTATGCTATAACTCGAGATTGGGAGCATATAGAAGAATGCTGTCTTCGGCAAAGTTGCTCAGAAGGACAAGGGCTTCCACATAAGGTACAATTTAGTTCAGAACTCGACCACCGCGTGGCGCTAGCGTCGATATGAACTTCCGGTATGGACTAATTATGCTATAACTCGAGATTGGGAGCATATAGAAGAATGCTGTCTTCGGCAAAGTTGCTCAGAAGGACAAGGGCTTCCACATAAGGTACAATTTAGTTCAGAACTCGACCACCGCGTGGCGCTAGCGTCGATATGAACTTCCGGTATGGACTAATTATGCGATAACTCGAGATTGGGAGCATATAGAAGAATGCTGTCTTCGGCAAAGTTGCTCAGAAGGACAAGGGCTTCCACATAAGGTACAATTTAGTTCAGAACTCGACCACCGCGTGGCGCTAGCGTCGATATGAACTTCCGGTATGGACTAATTATGCTATAACTCGAGATTGGGAGCATATAGAAGAATGCTGTCTTCGGCAAAGTTGCTCAGAAGGACAAGGGCTTCCACATAAGGTACAATTTAGTTCAGAACTCGACCACCGCGTGGCGCTAGCGTCGACATGAACTTCCGGTAGGGGCTAATTATGCGATAACTCGAGATTGCGAGCACATTGAAGGCTGCTGTCTTCGGCAAAGTTGCTCAGGAGGACAAGGGCTTCCACATAGGATACAATTTAGTTCAGAACTCGACCACCGCGTGGCGCTAGCGTCGATATGAACTTCCGGTATGGACTATTTATGCGATAACTCGAGATTGCGAGCACATAGAAGGTTGCTGTCTTCGGCAAAGTTGCTCAGGAGGATAAGGACTTCCACATAGGATGCAATTTAGTTCAGAGCTCGACCACCGCGTGGCGCTAGCGTCGATATGAACTTCCGGTAGGGGCTAATTATGCGATAACTCGAGATTGCGAGCACATAGAAGGTTGCTGTCTTCGGCAAAGTTGCTCAGGAGGATAAGGACTTCCACATAGGATGCAATTTAGTTCAGAGCTCGACCACCGCGTGGCGCTAGCGTCGATATGAACTTCCGGTAGGGGCTAATTATGCGATAACTCGAGATTGCGAGCACATTGAAGGCTGCTGTCTTCGGCAAAGTTGCTCAGGAGGACAAGGGCTTCCACATAGGATACAATTTAGTTCAGAACTCGACCACCGCGTGGCGCTAGCGTCGATATGAACTTCCGGTATGGACTATTTATGCGATAACTCGAGATTGCGAGCACATAGAAGGTTGCTGTCTTCGGCAAAGTTGCTCAGGAGGATAAGGACTTCCACATAGGATGCAATTTAGTTCAGAGCTCGACCACCGCGTGGCGCTAGCGTCGATATGAACTTCCGGTAGGGGCTAATTATGCGATAAATCGAGATTGCGAGCACATAGGAGGTTGGTGTCTTCGGCAAAGTTGCTCAGGAGGATAAGGACTTCCACATAGGATACAATTCAGTTCAGAACCCGACCACCGCGTGGCGCTAGCGTCGATATGAACTTCCGGTATGGACTATTTATGCGATAACTCGAGATTGCGAGCACATAGAAGGTTGCTGTCTTCGTCAAAGTTGCTCAGGAGGATAAGGACTTCCACATAGGATACAATTTAGTTCAGAGCTCGACCACCGCGTGGCGCTAGCGTCGATATGAACTTCCGGTAGGGGCTAATTATGCGGTAAATCGAGATTGCGAGCACATTGAAGGTTGCTGTCTTCGGCAAAGTTGCTCAGGAGGACAAGGGCTTCCACATGGGATACAATTCAGTTCAGAGCTCGACCACCGCGTGGCGCTAGCGACGATATGAACTTCCGGTATGGACTATTTATGCGATAACTCGAGATTGCGAGCACATAGAAGGTTGCTGTCTTCGGCAAAGTTGATCAGGAGGATAAGGACTTCCACATAAGGTACAATTTAGTTCAGAACTCGACCACCACGTGGCGCTAGCGTCGACATGAACTTCCGGTAGGGGCTAATTATGCGATAACTCGAGATTGCGAGCACATTGAAGGTTGCTGTCTTCGGCAAAGTTGCTCAGGAGGACAAGGGCTTCCACACAAGGTACAATTCAGTTCAGAACTCGACCACCGCGTGGCGCTAGCGTCGATATGAACTTCCGGTAGGAGCTAATTATGAGATAAATCGAGATTGCGAGCACATAGGAGGTTGCTGTCTTCGGCAAAGTTGCTCAGGAGGATAATGACTTCCACATAGGATGCAATTTAGTTCAGAGCTCGACCACCGCGTGGCGCTAGCGTCGATATGAACTTCCGGTAGGGGCTAATTATGCGATAAATCGAGATTGCGAGCACATAGGAGGTTGCTGTCTTCGGCAAAGTTGCTCAGGAGGATAAGGACTTCCACATAGGATGCAATTTAGTTCAGAGCTCGACCACCGCGTGGCGCTAGCGTCGATATGAACTTCCGGTAGGGGCTAATTATGCGATAAATCGAGATTGCGAGCACATAGAAGGTTGCTGTCTTCGGCAAAGTTGATCAGGAGGATAAGGACTTCCACATAGGATGCAATTTAGTTCAGAACTCGACCACCGCGTGGCGCTAGCGTCGATATGAACTTCCGGTAGGGGCTAATTATGCGATAAATCGAGATTGCGAGCACATAGGAGGTTGCTGTCTTCGGCAAAGTTGCTCAGGAGGATAAGGACTTCCACATAGGATGCAATTTAGTTCAGAGCTCGACCACCGCGTGGCGCTAGCGTCGATATGAACTTCCGGTAGGGGCTAATTATGCGATAAATCGAGATTGCGAGCACATAGAAGGTTGCTGTCTTCGGCAAAGTTGATCAGGAGGATAAGGACTTCCACATAGGATGCAATTTAGTTCAGAACTCGACCACCGCGTGGCGCTAGCGTCGATATGAACTTCCGGTAGGGGCTAATTATGCGATAAATCGAGATTGCGAGCACATAGGAGGTTGCTGTCTTCGGCAAAGTTGCTCAGGAGGATAAGGACTTCCACATAGGATGCAATTTAGTTCAGAACTCGACCACCGCGTGGCGCTAGCGTCGATATGGACTTCCGGTATGGACTATTTATGCGATAACTCGAGATTGCGAGCACATAGAAGGTTGCTGTCTTCGGCAAAGTTGCTCAGGAGGATAAGGACTTCCACATAGGATGCAATTTAGTTCAGAGCTCGACCACCGCGTGGCGCTAGCGTCGATATGAACTTCCGGTAGGGGCTAATTATGCGATAAATCGAGATTGCGAGCACATAGGAGGTTGCTGTCTTCGGCAAAGTTGCTCAGGAGGATAAGGACTTCCACATAGGATACAATTCAGTTCAGAACCCGACCACCGCGTGGCGCTAGCGTCGATATGAACTTCCGGTATGGACTATTTATGCGATAACTCGAGATTGCGAGCACATAGAAGGTTGCTGTCTTCGTCAAAGTTGCTCAGGAGGATAAGGACTTCCACATAGGATACAATTTAGTTCAGAGCTCGACCACCGCGTGGCGCTAGCGTCGATATGAACTTCCGGTAGGGGCTAATTATGCGGTAAATCGAGATTGCGAGCACATTGAAGGTTGCTGTCTTCGGCAAAGTTGCTCAGGAGGACAAGGGCTTCCACATGGGATACAATTCAGTTCAGAGCTCGACCACCGCGTGGCGCTAGCGACGATATGAACTTCCGGTATGGACTATTTATGCGATAACTCGAGATTGCGAGCACATAGAAGGTTGCTGTCTTCGGCAAAGTTGATCAGGAGGATAAGGACTTCCACATAAGGTACAATTTAGTTCAGAACTCGACCACCACGTGGCGCTAGCGTCGACATGAACTTCCGGTAGGGGCTAATTATGCGATAACTCGAGATTGCGAGCACATTGAAGGTTGCTGTCTTCGGCAAAGTTGCTCAGGAGGACAAGGGCTTCCACACAAGGTACAATTCAGTTCAGAACTCGACCACCGCGTGGCGCTAGCGTCGATATGAACTTCCGGTAGGAGCTAATTATGAGATAAATCGAGATTGCGAGCACATAGGAGGTTGCTGTCTTCGGCAAAGTTGCTCAGGAGGATAATGACTTCCACATAGGATGCAATTTAGTTCAGAGCTCGACCACCGCGTGGCGCTAGCGTCGATATGAACTTCCGGTAGGGGCTAATTATGCGATAAATCGAGATTGCGAGCACATAGGAGGTTGCTGTCTTCGGCAAAGTTGCTCAGGAGGATAAGGACTTCCACATAGGATGCAATTTAGTTCAGAGCTCGACCACCGCGTGGCGCTAGCGTCGATATGAACTTCCGGTAGGGGCTAATTATGCGATAAATCGAGATTGCGAGCACATAGAAGGTTGCTGTCTTCGGCAAAGTTGATCAGGAGGATAAGGACTTCCACATAGGATGCAATTTAGTTCAGAACTCGACCACCGCGTGGCGCTAGCGTCGATATGAACTTCCGGTAGGGGCTAATTATGCGATAAATCGAGATTGCGAGCACATAGGAGGTTGCTGTCTTCGGCAAAGTTGCTCAGGAGGATAAGGACTTCCACATAGGATGCAATTTAGTTCAGAGCTCGACCACCGCGTGGCGCTAGCGTCGATATGAACTTCCGGTAGGGGCTAATTATGCGATAAATCGAGATTGCGAGCACATAGAAGGTTGCTGTCTTCGGCAAAGTTGATCAGGAGGATAAGGACTTCCACATAGGATGCAATTTAGTTCAGAACCCGACCACCGCGTGGCGCTAGCGTCGATATGGACTTTCGGTTGGAGATAATTATGCGATTACTTGAGATTGCGACCATATAGAAGGATTTTTTTTCTGTCTGGAACATAACCACTGCGACCAACATTTGATCTATTGTAGTGTATCTCGTGTTTTTTGTTTAGTTCATATCGTTTTACTTTGTCACTATTGAGAAGAGATAAAGTATTCGGTTTTCTTACAGTTGTAATTCGTAACTCGATCGCTGGAAAGGATTCTAATTGGAAGGTTTCGCTTTTTATTCCCTTCGAAGAGTGTGGTGAGTGCACCTTTGTCAGTCAAAATCGGATCCTTTGATAAAGCTAAGAAATTACACAGATATTGTCCATGCATCAGAATCCTTGTCCTTACTTTTTCAAACTAAAGAACTAAATAAATAAAGGATTAGAAAACAAATTGTTGAATTAGACTCCATTTTTTTCCGTGTCTCGATCATTGTCAGATCTTTCTCGGCAACTGGGAAAACCGAGACTTGTCACTTTTAACAAGGTTTCGAATGTTACAAGGACTAATAAGTGTTCCTTTCATTACTAGAACATCCTGTTCTCTTTGTTTGAAGCAGTCAGAACTAGGGTTCACTAGTATATCTTTTCCCTATAACGCACCACGAAAAGTTGATGTACCCGCGTTATGGGTCATTTAGAAGGATGCTGTCTTCCGCAAAACTGCTCAGGAGGATAAAGACTTCCACATTGGTTACAATTTAGATCAGAACTTGGCTACCGCGTAGCGCTTGCGTCGGTATCAACTTCCGGTAAGGGCTAGTTATGCGATATCTCGAGATTATGTGCATATAGAAGGATGTATTTGGTAAAGTTGCCCAAGAGGATATTTTTTTGTCTCTTTTAATGAGATGTTTAACCCATAGCAAGTTTATCTCAAGACCAACGGCTCCAAAGTGACCATCAGGGTATGTGATTTGATCCCAGGTCTTCAGCGTGAGGGGTTTGTGGACCAACCACAATATTAGAGTCAGTCTCACAAAAGAATAAGGTATTCCACATGGGCTACAGTTCAGTTTAGAACTCGACCACCCGGTGGATTTGACGTCGTTTTCTATTTCCGGTAGAGGTTAATTATTAGAGGGGGGTTTCACATTTTTCGAGCCCAAACCCAACCCGTACTCTACTTACTTTATTTCTTCAAACCCGGAACCGACCCGAACCTGAAAAAATCCTCTGTTCAAATCCGTACTCGACTCGAAACCCAAGAAATTTTTGTAAGAAAAAACAGAGTTTTAAAAATAGATAAATTCATCGTTTCTGATGCATAAGGAAGCTTTCTGGTTGTTAATCTTTCCATAACTTTTACTAAACTCCACCTAAACCCGATTTTTTACAAGCCCGATTCCGACTTAATCGAAAAAAAATTTCTAGCCTGCAAATCCGACCCGAACCGGTCGAGTTCGGGTTTGAAAACCCGAGACCCGACCATCTCTACTGATTATGCGATATATCGAGATTGTGAACTTATAGAAGGATGCTGTCTGCGGCAAAATTGTTCGAGAGAATAAGGAATTCGGCATGAACATACGTTCAAAATTTGACCGGCATTTGGTGCTGGCGTCTATATGCATTTCCCGAAGGAGCTCTCTTTTGAAGGTTTTATCTTCGGCAAACTTGTTAAGTTTTTTTTATTCTGCGTATTAAATTCCGCGTGACGCTCGTCATTATAGTGCTCCTATATGTTATGAACTACACGATCTGAAATGAAGTATATGGTACGATATAAACTATATAATATGAAATGAGCTCTATGATATGATATGAACTATATTGTAGTCACTTCTAAAATTCCAACAAGAGTTAGATACAGATAATGTCATAAAGTTGCGGAAAAAAATACTTCTAAATTTTTTTAGAAGTTTTTGCACTACCTGTGCACTTTAGTTTTTAATTGGATCCGGAGGAATCTTATGACTTTACACCAGTATTTCCTTCTGGAATTCCTTCAAAAAATCATCTGAATCTCAAGACGTAGTTCACATCAGAGTTATTCAAAGGAGATAGTCCAGTAACCTTAAATGATTTGTATGATGAATTCTACAGTTTTTTACCGAGAGCTCATCCGATGGTATACAAACTCAAGCCCTTCTGCTCATCATCTTCTACAAATATCTTCAGAGATTTCTCCAGGAAATCTTTCGAAGATTCCTCCTGGGATTTTACCAGAAAATAATCCAAGCTGATCTTTACCTTAATCCCTACAGTGATTTCTCCTGGAGATCCACTAGGACTTTTGCCAGAGATTCTACCAGGAAGAACTTTTGTTCGCCATGCATGAAATTGTAGTTATTTGAAGACGTTTTCCTCAAAGCAGTTTTTCGAGCTAAGATTATAACTAACTGACAGTATATTTGATTCTTGGTTTCCATACTCATATTTCTCCAGGCCAGGGAGTTGACAAGAAATTTTCACAAGGATTCCTACAAGAAAATATGTATTTTAGCGATTTCGCAAAGATTTCCAGCAGAAATGTCTTTAGTGATTCCTCCAGAAAAATCTTTACTGGGATTATTTCAGGAATTTCCCCAATGATTCCTCTAGGATTCGTTTCAGGAATGCTTCGAAATTTCTCAGAGAAATCCATGGATTTTTTAAGCAATTTCTTCTGGCATTCCTTTACAAAACTTTCCACAGACTTTTGCAAGGATTGCTCCAAAAAATGTGTCTACAAGGATTCTTGCACAGATATCTTCAAGGCTTTCTCCAGGAGTTACACTAAAACAATCTCTTCAAGGATTACTAAAGATGTTTCTCTAGTGATACATACAAAGATATCCCCAAGCAGTTCTCTCGAGATTCGTCCAGAAATTATACCGGAGATTTTTTCCAGGATTCCTCCACGATTCGCTCCAGGGATGATTCTACGAGGAAATTCTACAAGGATTTCACAAGGAATTTCTGCAGCCGTTCTAAAACTCACAAATTCCTCAAGGAAATTACATGAATTGACTCAAGGATTTCTCAAGATAATCTTTCAGAATTCCCCAAGAATTTCTTCAGGGATTCGTTCTGGGTCCAATAATACTCCATGAATTCCCCCAAGGCTTCTTCTTGATATTTCTTTAGAGATTCTCCCATAAATTCCTGCTGGAATATTATCAGAACTTATGCCAAATATTTCTCTATGGATTACATTAAGAAAATCTCTTCATATAATCCTCCAGTTAAATCTCTACATTTTTTTTAAATCTCTTCATGGATTCCTTCGAATATTTCTCCTTAGATTTTTCCAGAATGTTTTTCCATTTAAATATTTCTATAAAGATTCTTCCAAAGATTTTTCCAGAAAAAAATCTACAGGGGATTTTCCAGGGATTTCTTTAACGATTCCACCATTTAACGATTCTTCCTGGGATACCTCCAAGGATTCTCCAGTGTTTCCTCCAGATATGTCTCCAGGAGTCCTTCAGTAATTGACTTATAGAATCCTTCATGGATTCTTACAGGAGTTTATCCTAAGGCTCCTCCAGGGATTTCTCTATGCAAATCTTTACAGTTTACTGTAGATATCGTTTCAGGAATGAACTGGTAGAGATTTGACTGTTTATATAAATGAAATATGAGTTTCGTATACGTAGTCTTTATTATAAATAGAATGTTGAAAAAAATAAAGACTGCGTAACTGAAAAGCATATTTGATGTTCCGGGAATTTTTGTAAGGAATTCCTCCAGAGTTTTCCTCGAGAATCCCTTCTTAGGCTCCTGCAAGAATTTCTTCAGCGATCCCTATAAGAACTCATAAAATTTCTTGTAAAATCCCCAATTGAATGGTGGAATCTCTGGAATAATTCGTAATAGAATTCCTGGAGGCAATTTCAGGACTAATTCCTAGAAGAATCTTGAGAGGACTACCTGCGGAATGTCTGGAGAAATATCTTAAGTAATCTTCTTGGAGGAATCCTTAGGGGAATCTGTAATTTTTATTGGAGGAATGTCAGGAGAGATAGCTTGAAGAATCTTTGGAATAATCGCTGTATAAGTCCTTGAAGTAATCTCTGCAATAATGCCTGGAAAAGTTCCATGAGGATGGATTAATTCCCGGAGAAATCTTATAAATCTATAAACTCCCTCAAAAGAGTACCTTTTGAAACTTTCCAAAATTTTTATCTGGAGTGAATTCTTCAGAGTTTTTGTAAATCCCTCACAGGTCTTTTTTATTGAATTCATCTACGATCTGATTTTAAATTCTTTTCGGTATTTCTCAAGTTATTATTTTTCGATTTGACGATTTGAATTTCCTCAAGAGGGTTTTCTTGAAAACACTTCCGGGTACAGTTTAATAATGCGTCCCATTGAAGCTATTTCTGGAATTCCTCCAGCTGCTTTTTCTAGTATTAGTCCAAAAGATGTTTGCAACATTCGTTCAAGTTAATGTATGAATTCCTCCACGGTCTGTAAGTCTACTGAAAGTCTCGTTGAAGTTCTACATGAGTTGAATTTAATTCTTCTAATAATTTATTATGGAATTTTACGAGAAAATTGATTTTTTGTACAAATCTTCTTTCAAGATAATGTGATGAAATTTCTCTAAGTTCTTCATGGTAATATTGTTATAATACAAAATTTTTACACTAAATCTTGTACGCAATATATGTTGAAATTTGCAGAAGTTAACGAAGAAGAATTTTTTTATGTTGACATTACTATCCTGTTAATTATTTTTACTTACGCAAAAATAATTTATTCTGAAACAAATCAACTACTTCAGCACTAAATTTAACGTTAGATCAAATTCACGCACCTTTTCATTTTACTATAAACTTGTATTTATCTCAATACAGGTCGGACTCGATAATCCGGAGTATCGATTTTTATTTCATCCTCCGGATTATCGAATCGCTAAAAGAAAAATTTAAATTTGCGATAAAATTACTTAAATATTATCGTTTTTCGTTGTTTTATTTATATGATGCAGTGGCGTAGCCATAAATTATTTCTAGGTACATTGGGGCTTGAGAAGAAAAGAAATTTGACTGGTATACACAAGAAAAAAACTTTTCTCAAACTCCCGTTTTCTTACCTACGCCCAAAACTGCTTAACCATTTATATTGTATATAACAATACTAAACTATCTCAAATTTATGCATAAAAACTGAAAACAAGAATATCAAAAACAAACTCCGGATAATCGAGTCCGACCTGTAATAACATTGATGATTATCACTATCCGAAAACATTCACATCTTTGTACTTCAAGTCATGCTAGCAAATCTACTTACTTCTAACTTGCGAAGAATAGTTTAGGTGATAAGATAATCACCATTCACGCAGAGGAATACGTTCAAATTAAACTTTACGACGTGCACTTTTTTAAGTAAAGGTAAGAAAAGGTAAGAAATTTCTTAAGAAAAAAAAAACAAGCTCAAGAGTTTCTTTCGGAATTCTATCTTTAACTTCTTCTAGGGATACGCCCCAGAATATTTTTTGAGGACATCCTCATAAATTATCTCCTAGGAGAGACGCCCCTAATACTCCTCAAGGCGTAAGTTTATCAATCTATTTATTTTTCCAATGATTTTAAAAATTACTCCTTACTGTTTAGGTCATTTTGGAGTTTCTCACGGATTTCTTTCAGCAATTTGTTTTTCTGTTTTCATAGAAAATTGTTTGAAAGTTCCTTGCACAAATTATCTACCTATGCATTTCCTTCCACAATCTCTCCAGAAATTGTTTCTTCACTTTTGCAAGAAATAGTTTGCAACTATTGCTATTTTTTTAATAAGAGGTTTCGTTGGATGTAGTTAATGGGTCCCGCTTTTTGTGATACTTTCATGATTTTCTCTTGATATTTTTCCAGTAATTTTTCCAAGTTCCTCTAGGAGGGTTAAGAAAATCTCGCTTTTGTTAAATATTAGAACACTTAAATGTTCGTACTTGGTAAAATATTTCTTCCTCAAAAATGCATGGTAAGTCTGAAAATTGTCTGAAAAACGAGCATCCTTCTATGTGTATGCAATTTCTAAATATCGCATTACTAGCTCCTATTGTAAGTTCATAAAACGCCAGCACACTGCGGTGGTCAAATTCCGAGCTAAATTGTATCTCATGTGACTTATCATGTAACTTATCCTCCTGAGCAATTTTGCCGAACACATCATCCTTCTATATGCTCACAATCTTGAATTATCGCATAATTAGCCGAAAGCCCAAACCGACGCCAACGCCACGCGGTGGTCGAGTTCTGAACTGAATTGTATCCTATGTGGAAGTCCTTATCCTCCTGAGCAACTTTGCCGAAGACAGCAACCTCCTATGTGCTCGCAATCTCGATTTATCGCATAATTAGCCCCTACCGGAAGTTCAAATCGACGCTAGCGCCACGCGGTGGTCGGGTTCTGAACTAAATTGTATCCTATGTGGAAGTCCTTATCCTTCTGAGCAACTTTGCCGAAGACAGCAACCTCCTATGTGCTCGCAATCTCGAGTTATCGCATAATTAGCCCCTACCGGAAGTTCATATCGACGCTAGCGCCACGCGGTGGTCGGGTTCTGAACTGAATTGTATCCTATGTGGAAGTCCTAATCCTCCTGAGCAACTTTGCCGAAGACAGCAACCTCCTATGTGCTCGCAATCTCGAGTTATCGCATAATTAGCCCCTACCGGAAGTTCATGTCGACGCTAGCGCCACGAGGTGGTCGAGTTCTGAACTAAATTGTACCTTATGTGGAAGCCCTTGTCCTCCTGACCAACTTTGCCGAAGACAGCAACCTCCTATGTGCTCGCAATCTCGAGTTATCGCATAATTAGCCCCTACCGGAAGTTCATATCGACGCTAGCGCCACGCGGTGGTCGAGTTCTGAACTGAATTGTATCCTATGTGGAAGTCCTTATCCTCCTGAGCAACTTTGCCGAAGACAGCAACCTCCTATGTGCTCGCAATCTCGAGTTATCGCATAATTAGCCCCTACCGGAAGTTCATATCGACGCTAGCGCCACGCGGTGGTCGAGTTCTGAACTGAATTGTACCTTATGTGGAAGCCCTTGTCCTTTTGAGCAACTTTGCCGAAGACAGCATTCTTCTATATGCTCCCAATCTCGAGTTATCGCATAATTAGTCCATACCGGAAGTTCATATCGACGCTAGCGCCACGCGGTGGTCGGGTTCTGAACTGAATTGTATCCTATGTGGAAGTCCTTATCCTCCTGAGCCACTTTGCCGAAGACAGCAACCTCCTATGTGCTCGCAATCTCGAGTTATCGCATAAGTAGCCCCTACCGGAAGTTCATATCGACGCTAGCGCCACGCGGTGGTCGAGTTCTGAACTAAATTGTACCTTATGTGGAAGCCCTTGTCCTTTTGAGCAACTTTGCCGAAGACAGCATTCTTCTATATGCTCCCAATCTCGAGTTATCGCATAATTAGTCCATACCGGAAGTTCATATCGACGCTAGCGCCACGCGGTGGTCGAGTTCTGAACTGAATTGTACCTTATGTGGAAGCCCTTGTCCTTTTGAGCAACTTTGCCGAAGACAGCATTCTTCTATATGCTCCCAATCTCGAGTTATCGCATAATTAGTCCATACCGGAAGTTCATATCGACGCTAGCGCCACGCGGTGGTCGGGTTCTGAACTGAATTGTATCCTATGTGGAAGTCCTAATCCTCCTGAGCAACTTTGCCGAAGACAGCAACCTCCTATGTGCTCGCAATCTCGAGTTATCGCATAATTAGCCCCTACCGGAAGTTCATGTCGACGCTAGCGCCACGAGGTGGTCGAGTTCTGAACTAAATTGTACCTTATGTGGAAGCCCTTGTCCTCCTGACCAACTTTGCCGAAGACAGCAACCTCCTATGTGCTCGCAATCTCGAGTTATCGCATAATTAGCCCCTACCGGAAGTTCATATCGACGCTAGCGCCACGCGGTGGTCGAGTTCTGAACTGAATTGTATCCTATGTGGAAGTCCTTATCCTCCTGAGCAACTTTGCCGAAGACAGCAACCTCCTATGTGCTCGCAATCTCGAGTTATCGCATAATTAGCCCCTACCGGAAGTTCATATCGACGCTAGCGCCACGCGGTGGTCGAGTTCTGAACTGAATTGTACCTTATGTGGAAGCCCTTGTCCTTTTGAGCAACTTTGCCGAAGACAGCATTCTTCTATATGCTCCCAATCTCGAGTTATCGCATAATTAGTCCATACCGGAAGTTCATATCGACGCTAGCGCCACGCGGTGGTCGGGTTCTGAACTGAATTGTATCCTATGTGGAAGTCCTTATCCTCCTGAGCCACTTTGCCGAAGACAGCAACCTCCTATGTGCTCGCAATCTCGAGTTATCGCATAAGTAGCCCCTACCGGAAGTTCATATCGACGCTAGCGCCACGCGGTGGTCGAGTTCTGAACTAAATTGTACCTTATGTGGAAGCCCTTGTCCTTTTGAGCAACTTTGCCGAAGACAGCATTCTTCTATATGCTCCCAATCTCGAGTTATCGCATAATTAGTCCATACCGGAAGTTCATATCGACGCTAGCGCCACGCGGTGGTCGGGTTCTGAACTGAATTGTATCCTATGTGGAAGTCCTTATCCTCCTGAGCCACTTTGCCGAAGACAGCAACCTTCTATGTGCTCGCAATCTCGAGTTATCGCATAATTAGCCCCTACCGGAAGTTCATATCGACGCTAGCGCCACGCGGTGGTCGAGTTCTGAACTAAATTGTACCTTATGTGGAAGCCCTTGTCCTTTTGAGCAACTTTGCCGAAGACAGCATTCTTCTATATGCTCCCAATCTCGAGTTATCGCATAATTAGTCCATACCGGAAGTTCAAATCGACGCTAGCGCCACGCGGTGGTCGAGTTCTGAACTGAATTGTATCCTATGTGGAAGTCCTAATCCTCCTGAGCAACTTTGCCGAAGACAGCAACCTCCTATGTGCTCGCAATCTCGAGTTATCGCATAAGTAGCCCCTACCGGAAGTTCATATCGACGCTAGCGCCACGCGGTGGTCGAGTTCTGAACTAAATTGTACCTTATGTGGAAGCCCTTGTCCTTTTGAGCAACTTTGCCGAAGACAGCATTCTTCTATATGCTCCCAATCTCGAGTTATCGCATAATTAGTCCATACCGGAAGTTCATATCGACGCTAGCGCCACGCGGTGGTCGGGTTCTGAACTGAATTGTATCCTATGTGGAAGTCCTTATCCTCCTGAGCAACTTTGCCGAAGACAGCAACCTCCTATGTGCTCGCAATCTCGAGTTATCGCATAATTAGCCCCTACCGGAAGTTCATGTCGACGCTAGCGCCACGCGGTGGTCGGGTTCTGAACTGAATTGTATCCTATGTGGAAGTCCTTATCCTCCTGAGCAACTTTGCCGAAGACAGCAACCTTCTATGTGCTCGCAATCTCGAGTTATCGCATAATTAGCCCCTACCGGAAGTTCATATCGACGCTAGCGCCACGCGGTGGTCGAGTTCTGAACTGAATTGTATCCTATGTGGAAGTCCTAATCCTCCTGAGCAACTTTGCCGAAGACAGCAACCTCCTATGTGCTCGCAATCTCGAGTTATCGCATAAGTAGCCCCTACCGGAAGTTCATATCGACGCTAGCGCCACGCGGTGGTCGAGTTCTGAACTAAATTGTACCTTATGTGGAAGCCCTTGTCCTTTTGAGCAACTTTGCCGAAGACAGCATTCTTCTATATGCTCCCAATCTCGAGTTATCGCATAATTAGTCCATACCGGAAGTTCATATCGACGCTAGCGCCACGCGGTGGTCGGGTTCTGAACTGAATTGTATCCTATGTGGAAGTCCTTATCCTCCTGAGCAACTTTGCCGAAGACTGCAACCTCCTATGTGCTCGCAATCTCGAGTTATCGCATAATTAGCCCCTACCGGAAGTTCATATCGACGCTAGCGCCACGCGGTGGTCGAGTTCTGAACTGAATTGTATCCTATGTGGAAGTCCTAATCCTCCTGAGCAACTTTGCCGAAGACAGCAACCTCCTATGTGCTCGCAATCTCGAGTTATCGCATAAGTAGCCCCTACCGGAAGTTCATATCGACGCTAGCGCCACGCGGTGGTCGAGTTCTGAACTAAATTGTATCCCATGTGGAAGTTCTTGGTCCCTGAAGCAAGTTTGCTGAAGGCAGTACGTTCCTATATGGCCTGCATCTCATACAATTTGGTGATGACTGCAGATTTCTGGACTGGGTGTACTGAAATTCCACGTGGCCAACATGGTCCCCTTCGTAGCCGATTCCCGGTGGCCACTGGAACCGGAACCGGTATTCCAGGTACTGATCAGAATCTTGAGGAGTATATCTTTAGAATGCCACATAAATTTCATTATTCGGTTGATATTTCGCTGATTTATAGGGGTATACATTTCTGGGTCATAATGACCCCAGTATCTTATTAAGTTGTTTTTTTGTGGCGCCATCTTAGAATCACCTTAAGAAAAAAATTTTTTGGTCTTGCGCTTCGTTTCCACAAAATATTAAAAGTCAGGAAATTTCAGAAAGATCCGTTTGATAACAACAGAGATATTGCAGGATGAAATCCGATTTTGGGTCATAATGACCCCAGTATCAAACTAAGGTTAAATAGGAGTATTCTCTGCCATTTAAAGTCAAGGGAATTTGAAAGCTGAAAAAAGCGCGATCGGACAAAGCCACTCTCAAGATAGTCTTGCTGCAGAGTAGGGTGGGGAAAAAGATCGACCTTAGTAGAATATTCAATATTTTCAGAAAGACTGGTTAAGTTTTAAAGAAACAAATACGACACATTGCACTTTCAACCAATATTCTAAATTTTGCTGGACAAACTTATGTCAAAATATATACCCATTTTCAGGTATAGAGTGAAGTGGGGCGATAGTTTCTTTTCAATATTTCTAGCAAAGTTTAAAACAAATATTATAAATGCCATCGTAAGCACGTCAAGTATCATAGAAATCGATGAAAATTTGGAAAATTTATAGTGATTTGTTGTTTTTATGAAAATAAAACATAATTAGGTTTTTATGAAAATGCTTAGCTAGGCTCATCGCCAGCATGCTTTGAGATAAGTTGGCCAAAGTTCGAGCCCTACACATTTATAAAAAAATCATGTAAATTTACGTCATATGGGCCCGATTAACATTAACGGATCACAAACAATTTCAGTCATATTGTACGTAATTTTACAAGAATGACCTATTTTTAAGCGCAAATACTATAAAACTTAGGTCATTTAATTTTTCACATCGAATATTTTGCTTTACATGAAATTTGCGTCATGTTTAATATGAGTTTTTTGTCTGTAGTGTGTATCTTATCTCACGAAATAAAATTGCAAATTGCCAAAAAATTTACTAGTACCTTTACATTTAGCTAAATATGACTGATCATGTGGAAAGTCACAAAAATTTCATATCAATCCTTTAGTAACTCCGCCGTAGATTCATATCTGATTTTTCAAGAAATTTCTCCAGAGATTTTTTCAGAAATGTCTCTATGGATTCTCATCCATTCCTTCCCCGGAAATTCCTTCAAATATATGCCCATGGGGGCATTTCCTTAGGGATTCCATCAGAAAATTTACTAGGGAATCCTTTAAGAACTTTCCCAGTAATTCAGCAGTTCATCCAAGGATTTTAACAGAATTCTCCAAACAATTTTTGTAGAAATTCTGTAGGAATTCCTTCTAGAACTTTCCCAAGGACTCCCTTTGGATTTTTTTTCTGAAACCCTGCAATGATTGCTTCCAGATTTTTTTCCGATAGATTCCCACAGAAATTCCTGTTGTTCCTTTATGAAGACATACCGGAAGTGTTTACGGGATGAATATGAAACTTTTCTTGATCACTCGAAGAAGCTCTGTCTACTCTTGACAATTTCTTCAAAGACAGGAATTTGCTATCTCGTTTAGATTCCGAGATATCCCTCAATAGCAACAAACCGGAAGTGTTTACGTACACTACTTACTTACTTATTTGGCTTTACATCAATTATCTTGATAAAGCCTCGCCAACAATAATTCGCCAATTCACTCGGTTCATGGCCGCTTCTCTCCATCCTCGACTGTGACCCACGCTCTCCAGGTCCTGGTGCACCTGGTCAATCCACCTAGCTCGCTGCGCCCCACGCCTTCTTGTTTCGACCGGATTCGTAGCGAACACCATCTTTACAGGGTTGTAGTCCGGCATTCTTGCAACATGCCCTGCCCAGCGTATCCTTCCAGCTTTAGCTAGCTTCACGATACTGGGTTCGCCGTAGAGTTGAGCGAGCTCGTGGTTCATCCTTCGCCGCCACACGCCGTTCTCCTGTACGCCGCCGAAGATCGTCCTTAGCACTCGGCGTTCGAAAACCCCAAGAGCTTGCAAGTCCTCCTCGAACATAGTCCACGCCTCATGCCCATAGAGGACTACCGGTCTTATGAGCGTTTTGTACATCGTACATTTGGTGCGGGGGTGAATCTTTCTTGACCGCAGTTGCTTCTGGAGCCCATAGTAGGCACGACTTCCGCTGATGATGCGCCTTCGTATTTCCCGACTAACATTGTTGTCAGCCGTCAACAAGGATCCGAGGTAGACGAACTCGTCCACCACCTCGAAGGTATCCCCGTCTATCGTAACACTGCTTCCTAGGCGGGCCCTGTCACGATCAGTTCCGCCAACCAGCATGTACTTTGTTTTCGACGCATTCACCATTAGCCCGACTCTTGTTGCTTCGCGTTTTAGGCGGGTGAACAAATCTGCCACCGTTTCAAATTTTCTCCCAATAATATCCATGTCGTCCGCGAAGCAAACAAATTGTCAGGATCTCGTGAAAATCGTGCCTTGCCTGTAAATCCGGCTCTCCGCATGACACTTTCAAGCACAGTATTGAACAACAGGCACGAAAGTCCGTCGCCCTGTCGTAGTCCCCGCCGAGACTTGAACGAAGTGGAGTGTTCGCCCGAGATCTTCACGCAGTTTTGCATACCGTTCATCGTTGCTCTGATCAATCTTGTGAGCTTCCCGGGAAAGCTGTTCTCGTCCATGATATTCCATAGCTCTACGCGGTCGATACTATCGTATGCCGCCTTGAAATCGATGAACAAATGGTGCGTAGGGACCTGGTACTCACGGCATTTCTGGAGGATTTGCCGCACGGAAAAGATCTGGTCCGTTGTCGAGCGGCCGTCGATGAAATCTGTTTGATAACTTCCCACGAACTCGTTTGCTATGGGTGATAGACGACGGAAGAGAATCTGTGATAGCACTTTGTAGGCGGCGTTTAGGATGGTGATTGCACGATAATTTTCACACTCCAGTTTGTCGCCCTTTTTGTAGATAGGGCATATAACGCCTTGTTACCACTCCTCCGGTAACTGTTCCGTTTCCCAGATACTGACTATCAGCCGATGCAGACAAGCGGCCAACCTGTTCGGGCCCATCTGGATGAGTTCGGCTCCGATACTATCCTTGCCAGCGGCCTTGTTGTTCTTGAGCTGTTGAATGGCATCCTTAACTTCCCCCATCGTGGGAGCTGGTTGGTTTCCGCTGTCCGCTGTGCTGACGTAGCCATCGCCTTCGCTTTCCTGACCTTCTGTGCTTGTGTTCTCTGCGCCATTCCGGTGTTCATCGTAGTGCTGCTTCCACCTTTCGATCACCTCGCGTCCGTCCGTCAAGATGCTCCCATCCTTATCCCGGCACATCTCAGCTCGCGGCACGAAGCCTTTGCGGGATGTGTTGAGCTTCTGATAGAACTTCCGCGTTTCTTGAGAACGGTACAGCAACTCCATCTCTTGGCATTCCACCTCTTCCAGGCGGTGCTTTTTGTCCCCGGGATAGGCGGGTTTGCTGTTTCCGCTTCAGTCTGTATCGTTCCACGTTTTGCCGCGTACCATGCTGCAGCATTGCAGCCCGCGCTGCATTCTTCTCCTCTAAAACCTCCTGGCACTCCTCGTCGAACCAATCGTTTCTTGAGCTCCGTTTCACATATCCGACAACGCCTTCGACAGCGTCGTTAATGGCTGCTTTGACTGTCCTCCAGCAGTCCTCGAGAGGGGCCCTATCGAGCTCGCCCTCATCCGGCAACGCTGCCTCAAGATGCTGCGCGTACGCATTGGCGATATCCGGTAGTTTCAGCCGCTCGAGATTGTACCGGGGCGGGCGTCGGTACCATACATCATTTATGACGGATAGTTTTGGGCGCAGTTTCACCATCACCAGGTAGTGGTCGGAGTCAATGTTAGCGCCACGATATGTTCCAACGTCGGTTATGTCGGAGAAGTGCCGTCCATCGATCAAAACGTGGTCGTTTTGCGATTCTGTCTGCTGAGGTGATCTCCAGGTGTACCGATACGGGAGGCAGTGCTGGAAATAGGTGCTACGAATGGCCATGTTCTTGGAGGCGGCAAAATCTATCAGTCGTAGGCCGTTCTCGTTCGTCAGCCGGTGGGCGCTGAACTTTCCAATCGTCGGTCTGAACTCCTCCTCCTGACCAACCTGAGCGTTCAAATCTCCTATGATGATCTTGACGTCGTGGCTTGGGCAGCGGTCGTACTCGCGTTCGAGTGAATGAATGAAATGAATAAGGATTCAGTTTGTTAATAAATATAAGTGCTGAAGATAATTTTGCGGAATTCAAATACAAGATTATTTTCTGTGTCGAAATTTTTTCCATCGGCCTGGGAAGGGCGAGGAAACGCCAAATTCTCTGATGAATTCTGAAAAGATTTTTGGCAGAAGTCTGATTTTAAACTGGACTATACTGTATCGGATGGTTTGTGCAAAACCAGCCAATAATGCCAAAAATATTAACACGATTCCACCGAAAAACTGCCAGGAAATTTTTGAGTGATCTCACTGGGATTTCGGCAAGTATCATAACAAGATTTACCGTAGAATCTAATCAGACGAGAAGTGCACTGAGAAAATGTACTGAACGGTGAAACTCACAATGACATAGCTTCCTTGTAGCTTAGGTATTGTTAAATAAACTTTGCAACAACATTTTGCAACAAAAGTGGAGGTGAGATATATGCATATTTTATATGATGAAAATTGGCATGCATTGCGAATGTATAGATTTTTTTGCGAACTATTCTGTAATCTAATACGACTTACTTCATGATAAAAATATGATTTGTTTACTACTACGGATTAATCCGGCTTACTTTGTACGTGTGTACGGAACACTGGTGTGTTTAACGTACATTTTTATGCGAATTATGGATGTCTGGGCATTGAGTTAGTTGTATTTTTTGACATGCTTAAACTGATAGAGTCGTTCGTGTCATAGGTTGGGAAACACTGGTATAGAACGATTATCGTTCTTTGGCAATTTCTAAAAGATTATTGTAAATCTAGCTTACCTTAAATGTGTATGGAAAATTGAGTTCCGATAGATTATTTCCATTTCAGCATCAAATGAAAAAGGAGAGTGTAAGCGTTTATCTGGTTTATGTTTTAAACATAATCATTTTTCAAATAGTGTTCCTGTACCATAAGCACCGTGAGAGAAGTAATAACCGATATAAATGTACGAGAAAGATACTGTCACTGTTATACGGTTTAATTGGGGTGTTTTTTCTTCGCTTAACCACTTCCTTGTCACGATTTTTGAATGATTTTCAACAGAAAAAAGATTTTGTCTGACAATATCTCATTTTCTTTCTTAACTGACATTGTGGCTGTTATCCAGCTCCCGCTTAATTATGGACGGTCCTCCATTAAATTTCCCGGTGACCTTTGGCGGTTGAGTGCCATCCATCTCCGACCCCTTTTGGGTGTAATCCAAAAAGCCTTCTGTCGTAATCTCCACTCCTCTGCGAACTGCTTGTTGATCATTTATCTTCATTAGAAGCAAACAAATATAGCGGCGGCACTCGGAAGGATTCCGGAAAATATCGATACCGGCAAAGTTGTTACCTCTATGTATATTGTATGCGCCCTGTGTGTTTTCCCCCATCGGGGTCGGAGTGCTTCTGCTATCGCTTTTGACAGTATTAAAAATTTACATTATAAGGCAGCAAAACTAATTTATATCATCTCTTCGTTTCTCGTTGCAGGTAAATTGAACTAGACGTTGCGCTATCAGGAACGGATTAAGTTGGTGTTGTGCACAAGTGGTGCTTTCTCGAAGCTGCTGATGCTAGCCGGCGATGATGATGATGATTATGTCGATACGAGGATTCCGAAGATGGGAGCTTCTTCATGGAAATTGTGCTCTAGAAGCAACTGAGGAACAGATTGGATTGAGCATCTGGACTGTCAGTACCGTTTTGAATCATATTACGGACAGCTTCAAATTCCGGACACTCTAATTTGTATGGGAAACATTTCACACGAAATGTTTCAATTTTTGCTGTTCAAAAGTTCTCACTTTCGAGGCTCGTTTCAATAAGCTTTTTTCATAAAAATCTATGCAAACTTATAACGTCCAACTATTTTAGATGTCTCTTTAGTGGCTTGACGATTTCAACTGACGGTTTGACTTTTCTATAAATGATTTCCATGAGCTGTCCGGAATTCGAATCAAAGTGTCCGGATTATGAGGCAAAAGTGAGGAATCGTCCGGAATAAGAATCATAAAAAGGCCACACATTCCTATTTATTCAAAATTATTCAAATTTCGGAAGCGTATTCTTTAGCCACCTATCGTAAGCTAAGGGTTTCCGACGCTCGATAACGCTGAGAAATCATACAGAATGATTTATTTTGTATGCTTTTTGCTGAGTTATACTTCACTAAGGCCTTAAGTGTCCGTAATATGAATCAAAACGGTATAAAGGATTAATTTAAGTTGTGCCTTCGGAGAAGTGGGTGATTAATTATTTATCCAAGCATTTGAAAGTAGCTCGTCTAGTTGATGAGGAGGGAAATCGCAGCTGAACGATTTGTGGTTTCGAGTGGAGGTTGGAAAGATTAAGTCAGGATTTGATGTTGACGTTTTTAAACATATTAGTTGTGTACAATTCGAAGTAATGCGATTGACCTTTTCATTAATCTGTGTTTCAGAAAGCAAGGACGTCATCTCTTAATTCATCAAGATTTAAATTACTTTCTCAATAGGTTGTATCAGAGCTTTAGCTTAGGTGCAATCTTATCGTGACAACATGTCTACTTGAAGGTTTCATATAAAGAGCTGTTGATTTAAGTGGGAACATTATTAGTTGAGTTTTGGAAGCATTAGCAGTAGTCTTCCATATTTGCGACTACAAAGAATAAATATCCAATTTTTTTTGCAATCTACTACAGGTGACACACAGGTTTCGTCTTTTGGCGGTGAGGTCTGTGTCATCTGCAAACAAAGATTTTTGACATCTCTGAGTTAACTCAGGTAAGTCATATGTGACGATATTGTATAATATTGGTCCCAAAATGCTGCCTTGAGGAATACCAGCTCTTACAGGAAGTCTTTCAGTCTCGGAGTTCTGATAATTAGTCCGAAGTCTACGATTTGACAGTTTACTTTGGATTATTCTAACAATATATGTTGGAAAATTCAAGTTTTTTTTTTTAATTTTAAAACCAAGCCTGTCAAATGCTGTTGAATGCTTATTCTATGTTTATGTAGAAGAGCAAGACCAGTAGAATATCCTTCAGATTTGTTGGAATGGATTAATTTGTTACACGTAAAAGTTGGTGAGTGGTCGAATGTCCATGTCGGAATCCTAACTGTTCATTGGCAAAAATTGAAATTTCATTGATGTGGACCATCATTCTGTTCAAAACGACCTTATCAAAAAGTTTACTGATAGAGGAAAGCAAACTGATTGGACGATAGCTAGAAGATTGGGCAGGATTTTTGTCTGGATTGAAAAATACCTTAGCATTTTTTCATTTGTTAGGAAAATATGCCAACTGAAAACATTTGTTGAATATATGAACTAAGAATGAGCATTTCTCGCTGAAACCAGGCCGCCATCGGCACCCATCGTTAGAATTCCAATTTATGTCACTGATCGCTAGTTTTCGATAAAACTTAAGGGTGGTCCTTTCTGTTTTCTCAAATTGGTGGACTCCTCGTACACCAGCTAGCTGAACAGTTTGCGAAAAAGCCCATTTTTCGATAAATCTTGGGTATTTCTTCACGGGATATGTCTCATATTTCGCTTGGAACACATAGCAATCTTAGTGGTATCGTATAGAGAAAGGATATAGCTTTCATTTGAACTCGAAAAAAATGTGGCGGCCATTTTGAATTTGGCCACCATTTTTAATTTTGTTAGAAAAAAAAACGTTTTTTCGCCATTAGCGTACCGCTAGTTTTGAATTCTGAGATCACCATCAGAAAGCTGAGGAAAAATTGCGTAAGATAGGCTACAGAAACTAGGTGAGCAATGGTATTTACCCTATGATATGAACGATTTTCTAAATCATGTTCTACTATTTTGACGTATATGGCGAGTGCAATCCATGCAAACATCATTTTTTTGTACTACAATGAAACCAGTTTTTAATCGTTGGTGAATTTTTTGAGACAGATGAAGAATAGAAGTATTATTTTGAGTGATAAAATCTGGCGGCCATCTTGGATTTTGACGCCATCTTGTTTTTAAGTAGTAGAATGAGTTTTCACCTTGATAGCACTCAGCATGTTGAAATTAGAGGTTATCAATAAAAAAATGTTACGCATACTCTTCTTCTTTTTATTCTTAATTTTCCTAACGTTACGTCCCTACTGGAACTGAGCCAGATACTCAGCTTTATTGGTCATAAATCCAGGTTATTGAATAGGAACTTTCTTTTATAATGCGATTTATGACAACAGAATAATTTTTCGACATAATTTTTTCGAGTTCAAATGAAAGCTATATCCTTTCTCTATACGATGTCACTAAGTTTGCTATGTGCACAGTGGTCCAGGAATCAGTTTTACGCGGAAAGATGCATTTTGAGCTTTAGAATGAAATATTAGACAAACCCTTTGTTTGGTGTTTTTGAAAATTAGGGTGGACCACATTTTCATAGAAATTGTGTAACTAACTTTCTTATTTGTAGAAATTATATTATACGTGCTTCAGCAAAGTTATAGACCATTCAATTTCAAGCAACTTTGCCAATAAAAGTTTTTTTGTATCTCTTAAATTGACCGATTTAGAGCTTTTTTCCTGCAGTGACATAGGGTGGTCCGAACAAAACTGGTTTTCTGGCTCTAAAGTTTTCAATTCAAATTTCTCATCAAAGTAGTCTATGAAACACTTTTAGAGCTTTGAAAAATGCGTAATTTGGTGAGTAAAGAAACTCGCTATCTCCTTTCGTTTAGGAGTTATTGTTGTTTTTCTCTCAAAAACATGCCTACTTTGATTGTGAATTTCTCTGATTGGGGCAAACATAAAAAATATCTTTTGACGGCATTCATAAGACAAAATAAAATTGTATATTATATCAAAAACTTTTAGATGTGTTATTTTTGTAACTCTAATAAAATGCCTTGAAAAGCAAAGGATTTTAAGCAGAAAAACTTTAATAACTTTTGAACTAAAATAGATATCATCGATATTTTTGCATGAAAATTTGCGTTTTGTTAAGTTCTTAAAGTCGTTCATAGACCGCTTTGACGAGAAATCTGAAATAAGAAAGATAGGACTCTAAAACAATTTGGAAGATTTTCATAGTATGTATTTCTTTATTATTTTGCATTTTGAGCATGAAAATAAAATTTTAGACAAAAATGATCTTCTACAAAATTGTTTCTAAAAATGTAAGCTTTCATACTGTGTCATTTGAAACTAGGGTGGTCCACAATATCACACATATCATATAATCAACTTTTTATTTGCAAAAATACTGGTATATGCTCTTAGGCAAAGCGTTAGAACTTGAAATTTTGATCAGCTTTGCCAAAAAAAGTTTTTCTGTAGCTCAAAATTTGACCAATCTAGAGCATTTTTTCCTAATCATCGCTTGCTATGTGTTCCAAGCGAAATATGAGACATATCCCGTGAAGAAATACCCAAGATTTATCGAAAAATGGGCTTTTTCGCAAACTGTTCAGCTAGCTGGCGTACGAGGGGTCCACCAATTTGAGAAAACAGAAAGGACCACCCTTAAGTTTTATCGAGAACTAGCGATCAGTGACATAAAATTGGAATTCTAACGATGGGTGCCGATGGCGGCCTGGTTTCAGCGAGAATTGCTCAATGATAAGATACTTTCTGGAAGTTTCTTGATGAGGATGTAGAAAATTTCATCATCGCCAGGAGCTTTCATATTTTTGATTTTTTTTAATAATAGTTCTCACTTCTTCCAAATCTGTCACCCAGGAATTTTCGAAAACGTTCTCTTGAGTGAGAATTTTATCGAAGTCCTAAGTAACTTGATTTTCGTTTGGACTAGTAAGTCTCAAATTAAAATTGTGTGCGCTTTCAAGTAGCATAGCAAGTATTTGAGCTTTTTCGCAATTAGTTAGTAATAATTTGTTTTCCTCTTTCAATGCCGGTATTGGCTTTGAGTTTTTTTTTTCAAAATTTTAGATAATTTCCAAAAGGGCTTAGAGCCAGGGTTCAATTGAGATTTTCAAAATTTTTGTTTCTTAATTGAGAAAAACGTTTTTTGATTTCTTTCTGCAAATCCTGCCGTATAACTTTCATAGCAGGATCGCGAGTGCGTTGAAATTCTGCTCACGTTTTTAAGAGTCGGTTAAGACCAAACCAATCGTAAATGGATTTCTAGAAGAGGATAAAATGTAGGTCTATCAGGATATTGAATTGAGAATACCCTGAAGAGCACTCATCAAAAAAAAATCTATCATTGGAATTACTTTGTGAATTATTCCATGAGCGATGTTTGGCTTCAAGTCACCAACGACAAAAAATGTAGAATTATTTCGAGTCAATTTCCGCAAGTCATTTTGAAGCAAATTAACTTTTTTCCAAGAGCATTGAAAAGTACCTCAGTACCTTCTATCTTTCAATTTAGTTCTAAGTGATTATCTCTGACAGATACGCGTATTTCGACTACCACTCGTTGCCTTTTTCAGTGTCACTCGTATCCACTTAGTGGATTAGAAAATTAAACATCTCGTCCTTTCTACCATTCAAAGATCGAGCATCTCAATTCAAAATATTTAAAAAAAAATGTTTGGATCCATTAGAGCAATGTAATTTTATAAGTAAATTTTACACCAACTTGGACTGCTTCAGCCACCCCTATGGCATCAATCATTTGATTCAATTGTTCAGTTGGAAAATCAAAGTCATTGGCAGACAAGTTCCTAGAAGTAGGTACGTTTTCTGATAATTTTCCGTTGATGAAAAGACGGAATAAAAGAAACATGTGGCTGCACAAGCAGAGGTATTTCCGTTTGATTTGGAACAATTTTGAAGTTACCTGCGACAACAATGAACTTGTGAATGAGCATGATTATAATTTACCTGATGGTGATGATTGTTAAGTGAAAAATAAGAATTGTAGGAGATTCTGCCTAGGGAATTCCGGCTTCGAAAAACCTTGCCGTTCATTTGTCTGGTACGTGTATCAACGATTCATTTGCGAGAAGGGCATGCCGAAAAGTTAGATTTATGGTTGCCCCTGCAATTTGCGATACAAAATTTTGGGTATCTTCCTTCATAGGACAGACGTCCTTAGCGTGAAAAGAACCTCCGCAAATCATGCATTTAGCATCCATGGGCAATGTTTCGTACCATGACCCCACTTTTGGCACCTACGGTACTGAGAGGGGTACTGGAAATTTTGTCCAAGTTTCTGTCACACTGACATCTAGTATAAGTTTTGCTTTTTCTACGTCTTTAATATTATTTAGATCACTTTTGTTCAAGTGAGCTAAATAATATTCTTGAGAATACATTTTCCGACGATTGTCGAATTAATGGATTACTGAAAATTTAAGTCAATCAGTCATTTCTTTTTGGTATGGTACACAAATTATGTCACGCTAAATTTCGACTTTTTCGACCCCCCCCCCCCCCCTTTGTCACGTTTTTTGTATGAGTCCTTCGAAATTTTTTAAGGCTTGTCACGCTTTTCTTGACACTCTCCCTCCTTGGAGCGTGACGTAATATGTGCACGACCTTGTCAGGTTATGTAAGGTCACTTTAGATACTAAATACTAATCCTCACAACCTTGAAACAAACGGTTAGTTGTGTCGTTATTAGTTAAAAATTTGTGCCTCTTATCTTCAAGATATTTAAAAGTTTTCGGCAAAGCTTTTTCTATAGAAAAAAAAAACTGTTTGATACCCACTGACTGTGTACAACAATATCTGCGTAATCTGTTTGAAAATGTATCACATCGTTTGTTATTTGAATGGCGAAAACTATAGTCGTCATGAAAAAGTTATGAATGTCCCCTTCACTGTACAATGAAACGTCCCATTTAAAACGATTCTTCTAATACCACTAAATTACATAGCGGTCCGCACTCGACCGACAGCCACCAACGATCAAAAAGTCAGTCGCAAAACTTTCCGTCTGACCTAGAATTTACCCCGAGGCGAACAAAGTGAATATTAACAAAATTCAATTTGTACTGCTATTCCCCCTCGTTTTCCCCGTTTTCAGTATGTAGTTCTCTCAAATGCACCACCCAAAGGTATCTCACAGTATTCGGTGCCACTAACATCCATCCATTGTCATTTCATTTGATGATAAAATTCAATTAAAATTAAGATCCTCCCTTCACAAGCAACAATGATACTATTACTGTCCGTGATGTTCCTCGGTTCGTCTCCCCAGTGACCAAGACTTCATCTCCCACGAATTTAAAATTTTGCATTCACATCTCGTCTGCTGTATCAATTCACGGTGACGACGAGAGAAGTGAAATGCACGTACCTAAGCTCTTCTGGGACGACTGCTAGGGGGAGATCCCCCAGTTCCGGACACCAAAGCCGATGAATTCCTAATTCCAAAATTATTGATTCAAAACGACGAAGATTATAATTTTTATAGCGAGAAAAAATAATTAGGAACTTTTTGGACAGGAGGTGATTAAACTTGTAGTTTGTTTCAATATGGTGCAAAACACATTCGTACTTCCAAAATAGGATTGTCTTCTTCTTCTTGGCATTACGTCCCCACTGGGACAGAGCTTGCATTTCAGCTTTCAGCACAGTTATTAACTGAGAGCTTTCTTTGCTAACGTTGCCATTTTTGCATTCGTATATCGTGTGTCAGGTACTATGATACTCTTTGCCCAGGGAAGTCAAGGAAATTTCCATTACGGAAAGATCCTGGACCGACCGAGAATCGAACCCAGACGCCTTCAGCATGGCTTTGCTTTGTAGCCGCGGACTCTAAGGAAGGCTCCAAAATAAGATTATATTCGACCGTTTATCAAAATACTTAGACTCATTAGTATCATTTCAAACATTACGTTCATATAATATCTAGGTGTTAAGTGTTAGCCAACACTATCATTATAATTTGGTAATACTAAATTGAGCTCTTATTGACATTTTGTCATCAACATATTACATCTCATTTGCCATAGCAGTTCAGATTTTTACAGATTAGTTAATTTCACCTGCTTTTAAGAGAAAAATATTTCTATCAACTTAACCTAATTTAACCTAAACATTTAACGCATTAATCGTGGCAATAGAATGCTGTAACGATTTTGTTTTTCTAAAATTGTGAATCATTTTATTTCACAATTGTTCCAATGTTTCAACATTGGGTATTCTATGTAACTTATTAGTACTATACCAGGGAGGAAGATTCAGAATCATTTTCAAAATTTACTTTTGATTGGACCATGATTTCTGCATTTTTCAACGATGTCCGGTATTGTGTGCTATCCTCCCCTTACTCTGTCCTTCCCCACGACGATCCCCAGTAAAAGTGATTCTGGTTTTGTGACTTTTAAATTATGTTCGCCCATAAGTTTTTACGCAGAATGACTTCGAATGGAGCTGGAAAAATTTCCTCTCCTCTCTACGCAAGGTTAGTCGCTCCCTGTGAGAAAGAATGAGCTGCTCATTACCGGTACCGTCCGTCAGCCATTAGCGGGACGAAATCATGGCGTGTGATGATACATAATTAACCACTTAAACGGTAGGTACATGACTCGTGGCAGGATTCATCGTCACACCAGCTGGGGCTCATTCGGAAACCGGATCTTGCTAAACAGGTTTCAAAATCCAATCTACCAAGTGGGATGTCTTCCGGGAATGGTTGAGTAACAAGATGCTCCGGGTTTGGATTGTTTTGTTATAATCATGGTTTTTTGTGTGTGTTGAAGTTGAGCTTTCATTTGGGGCCATCCAATTATTGCGTCATGCTGTTTCGGAAGAGAGAAGATTGATTTGTTGAACATGCAATCAAGGTGGATAAGCCACTTTTTAGTGGCATCATTCTACTCTAGATTGTGAGTACCATGATGGCTTTATCTGGCATAAAGTTCTTTTTTCTGGCATTGCGTCCTAACTGGGACAGTGATAGCTTCTCTGCTTAGTGTTACTACCTTTAGGCGTATTCCACAATTAGTTTTGCAATAACTCAAAAAGTAAATGACTTGTAAGAGTTTGGCCTTCATATTGGGCTTCAGGGATCTTGCTTTTAGTAAGTAATGACATTTTCAATGTTTTCATGGATGATCAATGTTACCCCATATCAGCTTAATTAAAAAATTACCTCAAAACAATTTTTTAAACATGCTCAAATCTTTTATAAAACAAAATGCACTATGTAGTCACGAGCGATGGGTAGGGTCGATGTACCAATAGCCGCATAGCTAAGAACAAATATTCGTATAAAATCGAAAAAGGCTAGCGTCATTATTTTTACATCATCTGAAAGCTTTTTATTTTGATTTTGTGGGAAAAATATGAAAACTACGAAAAATTATATGTTTGTATTTTTTATCGCTTGTGCCACTATAGGAATAGGGTAACCAATATATTTTGGACCCCTATATATTTTGGACCCCCTGAGCCATTTTCCTGTAAATTTACCAGTTTAAATCGAAAGGCCAACTCAATTCTCATGCCATTTGGAAAGATAGAACTATTCTGCACTAGCATCAACCGTTTGTACATAGAAAATGTGTTTATTGTATCTGAAATTAATTTGATTTAATCGTTTCATGCATGCAACCGTTACAACACGTTACACACAGAAATTGAAGCCGTTAGAAATTTTTCAAATGTAAACAAAAACTTTTTTCAAATTTCTGAACTAAAAGCGTAGAATTTCTACGGTTTTCTATTGTCAATCGATTGATTAGACTATGGGCAAGCATATTATACAACTAGTGTCGTGGACTTTGTCGCCAAACGATAAAAAATGTCGGGGGTCCAAAATATATACTTTGAGGGTCCAAAATGTATTGGCGTGTCCAAAATAATGCAAAACAGTGCTTCAGATTTCAATTATTTTCGACGTCTTTTGGATCCTACATGACCATGTGGGCATTTTTATCTCGTAGAGGAAGTTTTTCTCTACATTTTGGCATGCCCTTTGACTTGGTTACGCTGTGCAATTAATTATTTGGGACAAAAAACTAAAATCACTTCCTTAGGGGGTCCAAAATACGACCGTTACCCTACATGTGCCTATAATAGCATTATTTCAAATTTCAGTCCCTATAGTAGCACTAGCATCACCGCGTTGGCATAATACTAATCAAAACTGTGTTTTTACAAAACTTTTATATTTTTCCTACAAAACATGAATCAAAAGCTTTCGTTTGATGTAAAAAAGAATTCTTAATTCATCAATTATTTCGTATAATAAAAAAATAGTTTCTCTCAGTAGTGCTACTATAGGAACAATAGGTTTACTATAGGCACAAGGGAGCTCAAATTTTAAGCAAAACTAATTATTTCGATGATTTTTCGAACAAAATCAAGCTGTGTATTAATGATACTTAGATAAATAGCTCCTAACCTCCATGTCAAGCAATATTTTGAAAAGATTTATAGCAAAACGGCCGTAAAAAGCCACTAGTGCGACTATAGGGAACACCGACCCTACCAGTACTTGTTTAAAAAAAAAAAAAAAAAAAAAAACACGTTACATTTTAGGGAACAGCGATGTGAGACAAATATAAAACAAAGCAATAAGAGAGAGAGAGAGAGTAAAGTTGAAGAGGAAAATGAGAGACGTTACGTTTTAGACGTTATTATTTTGACAGCCGGATACAACATTGCTGAAGGCCTACCATTTAAGCAGCCGTATATCGGGTCAAAACCTGCATTGCGGTAGCATTTGACGCGCATTTACGGCTTGCTAGCATTTAATGACCAGAAGTGAAGGCGCATATATTACTAAATACTGTCTGGAATTTGAATCAAGGTGGTCGGAATATTAGACAGAATGAGAACATTCTTTTTTTTTAATACTTTCCGATTCCCAATTTCATTGTATCTCTAGGAAAATCTCTCCACACATTTTAGAACATCGGGAAAAAAAGCTTTCTAAGCTAAAGCTCTTTTTTTCTCTCTTTTGAATAAATATTTTTTATCTGTTTTTCTAAAGCTTCCATTTTTTTAACGCAAAAAGCTTTTCTAGTTTCCAGAAATTTACCATTTATATGGGAAGAAGTTTCCCAAGCTTTAAAAAGTAGATTTTTTTGAGAGAAGCTTGCCAAGCTTATTGTAAGGAGCTTTCAATAACAAGCTTTCAAGTTTCCTTAAAAAACCGTCATATTTTAGAAGCATATAAGCTTCCAATCTTTCTGGAAAAAGCTTACAAGCTTTCGAGAAGAAGCTCCGTAGAAAAAGTTTCACGGAAGAAGCTTTGGAAATTGGGAAAGACTTCTGAGGAAGAAGCTTCCAAGCTTCTGGAGAAGAAGCTTCCAAGCTTCTGGAGAAGAAGCTTCCAAGCTTCTGGAGAAGAAGCTTCCAAGCTTCTGGAGAAGAAGCTTTCAAGCGTCTGGAGAAGAAGCTTCCAAGCGTCTGGAGAAGAAGCTTCCAAGCTTCTGGAGAAGAAGCTTCCAAGCTTCTGGAAAAGAAGCTTCCAAGCTTCTGGAGAAGAAGCTTCCAAGCGTCTGGAGAAGAAGCTTCCAAGCGTCTGGAGAAGAAGCTTCCAAGCTTCTGGAGAAGAAGCTTCCAAGCTTCTGAAGAAGAAGCTTCCAAGCTTCTGGAGAAGAAGCTTCCAACCTTCTGGAGAAGAAGCTTCCAACCTTCTGGAGAAGAAGCTTCCAAGCTTCTGGAGAAGAAGCTTCCAAGCTTCTGGAGAAGAAGCTTCCAAGCTTCTGGAGAAGAAGCTTCCAAGCTTCTGGAGAAGAAGCTTCCAAGCTTTTGGAGAAAAAGCTTCCAAGCTTCTGGAGAAGAAGCTTCCCAGCTTCTGGAGAAGAAGCTTCCCAGCTTCTGGAGAAGAAGCGTCCAAGCTTCTGGAGAAGAAGCTTCCAAGCTTCTGGAGAAGAAGCTTCCCAATTTCTGGAGAAGAAGCTTCCCAGCTTCTGGAGAAGAAGCTTCCCAGCTTCTGAAGAAGAAGCTTCCGAGCTTCTGGAGAAGATGCTTCCAAGCTTCTGGAGAAGAAGCTTCCAAGGTTCTGGAGAAAAAGCTTTCAAGCTTTAGGAGAAGAAGCTTCCAAGCTTCCAAGTTTCTGGGGAACAAGCTCCCAAGCTTCTGGATTAATAGTTTCCAAACTTCTTGGGAGGAAGCTTCCAAGCTTCTGGAGAAGAAGCTTCCAAGCTTCTGGGGAAAAAGCTACCAAGCTTCTAGGGAAAAAGCTTCCACGCTTATGGGAAGAAGCTTCCAAGTTTCTGGGAAAGGAGTTCCCAAGCTTCTGGAGAGAAAGCTTTCAAGCTACTGGAGAAGAAACTTCCAAGCTTCTGGGGAAAAAGCTTGCATCTTAGGACGAAGCTTCCAAGCTTCTGGAGAAGAAGCTCCCAAGCTTTAGGAGAGAAAGCTTCCAAGCTACTGGAGAAGAAACTTCCAAGCTTCTGGGGAGAAAGCTTTCAAGCTTTTGAGGAAAATGCTTTAGAAGCTTCCTGGAAGAAGTTTCTAAGCTTCCATGTATTGAAGGGATTGTTGACTTAAAACTGACTTTCTACTGTCTGACATTTGATCAACTACAGTTTGACTTCTACTAGCATCATTATTTGCTGTCATACTTTCCGGAAAGATGCTTCCAAGATTCCGGGAAAAGTTAACAAGCTTCCTGGCAGAAGCTTCAGAGTAGCAGATGTTCCTGAGACAGAAGCTTCCGAGATTCTCGAGGCAAATGTTTCCAAGGCTTTTGAGAGAAGAAGCTTCCAAGCTTCTGGGGAATAAGCTTTCATGCTTCTGGAAAAGCTTCCAAACTTCAGAAAAAGCTACCACACTTTGAGGAAGAAGCTTCCAAGCTTCTGGGGAAGAAGCTTCAAAGCTTCTGGAGAAGAAGCATCTAAGCTTCTGGGGAAGAAGCTTCCAAGTTTCTAGGGAAGAAGCTTTCATGCTTCTGAAAAGCTTCTTAACTTCAGAAAAAGCTACCACACTTTGAGGAAGAAGCTTCCAAGCTTCTGGGAAAGAAGCATCCAAGCTTCTGGGGAAGAAGCTTCCAAGTTTCTGGGGAAGAAACTCCCAAGCTTCTGGGGAAGAAGCTTCCAAGTTTCTGGGGAAGAAACTCCCAAGCTTCTGGGGAAGAAGCTTCCAAGTTTCTGGGGAAAAAATCAGAGGGGGTTGTGTACAAGACTCGACCGCATGACGTTAACTACGCCAAGTGATTTTCTGCATTTGAATTTTTGTCGATTGTCATAGTTGCAGCCTTCCTTTAGTTCCTTTAGTTAAATTGACACCCAGTAAGGTGGCGGTACCAACGGTTGTAATGTATCAGTAGATTAGACTATGGAATAAAACCTACATTTTTTGATAAAAACGAACTGCGCTATTTTTGGTGGATAGATCGCCTCTAGTTTGCCAAATTTCAGTTTTTTATTTTATCAAAAAGTCATATAAATAATTAAGTTTACGCAAAAAATTTGCTCCCTTGCACCAGTAGTTGCCGTCGCGTTCCAATATTGGAGCAACTGACGGAAGCAGTTTTTTAAATAGATATATAAAAATTAAGAAATGCCCCAGAGATGATCTTTATGCTTCATTCGAAAGATTTTAGTTGCTGCTTCGAGGGAAACATATCAAATCTATGTAAAAATCAACTATTTTGTTCAAAATTCCTTGTATCATTCCCGAACGTCTACTACTGGAGCACTAGCGCAACTACTGGAACGCGTGTACCAATAGTGGCTCAAGCGCTTTTAAGCTCAAAAAATAATTTTATTACTCTTTTTATATTTTTCCTATACAGTAGAGATTGAAATCTTTCTGTTGACGTCAAAAGATCTCTGTTAAGACATTTCGTTATTATGTAATGATTTTTTATAGCTTAGATAGTCCACTAATGGCACCGGCACCCTATATTGCCGTAAGATGTAGTTGACATCAAAAGAAGAATGAGCGAAGAAGTAGAAATTGGTCTGCTTTTATAGTGCGCTTCCCAACTCACGTGTTTGGTTGCGTTAGAAAGGAGTCGACATTTTCCCAATTTTCGACAGTCTATCGTCAAAAATCAAAAGTTTTCTCCATTTGAGTAAAATGTTGTATAAATTTCCGACCGATGGGTGGGAAAATATTGAAAATCTACCGATAAATGGCTGAATTATGCGACAGGCACAAAATTACTGAATGCTGAATAGCTGCACGTTCATCGCTACGGCTATCTGAATCCATTAAAAAAATGGCCTATTGAGTTACCGTTTTGATTCATATTACGGACAGCTTCAAATTCCGGACACTCTCGTTTGTATGGGAAACATTTCACACGAAATGTTTCAATTTTCGCCGTCCAAAAGTTCTCATTTTCGAGGCTCGTTTTGTTAGGTTTTTTTCCATAAATATCATTGCAAATTTATAATACCCAACTACCTTAGACGTCTCTTAAGTGATTGAACGATTTCAATTGATGATTTGACTCTTCCATTAATGATTATCATGAGCTGTCCGTAGTTCGAATCAAAGTGTCCGGAATATGAGGCAAAAGTCAGGGAGCGCCCGGAATAAGAATCATGAAAAGGCCACACGTTTTGATTTATTTAAAATTATTCAAGTTGCGGACGCGTATTCTTTACCCACCATCCGAAAGTTAAGGGCTTCCGACGCTCGATAACGCTAAAAAATCATACAGAATGATTTATTTTGTATGGTCCAAGCTGGGTTATACTTCACTGTGGCCTTAAGTGTCCGTAATATGAATCAAAACGGTAGTTCAATTGCTTATTTGCAGTGAGGTTCTCTTTAATAAAAACTATGTTTATATTCCCGCTTGGAGGCATCCGCAAGTACTGAATTTCTAAATCTGTAAAACACAATGTCGTGCTGAGTTGTCGGTTCTTGAGCTTTTGATGGATTCGATGGTTATGCATGAATTCCAATAATTTAAATGTGGCATCGAAACATGCATTACCAAAAGCACCTATGGAATCATAGAAATTATAACAAATCTACATAAATTTAAAAGAGATACCCGCAATACAAACACAACGTCAAAAGTCAAGTTGACTTGAATTTCCGTTTACCTTTTACGTTCATCAACTAGGGGAACTTACGTATTCTCGGCAGTCTAAGCCGATGCCGCATTTATCTTGTGATTTTTTCGGACACCAGCAGACAAATTACGTGTTTGTTTGTTTACATGTATGCGCTGATCAATCCTTTATCGATTCACACCGACAGACTTGTTACAACGCTGCGAACATCTCTTGCCAGTGTGACTATTGTCGGCAGCCTCATTCTGTTCGGCAGCTTTCCCATAAGAGCTGCAAACGAATCACTTCGGCAGCTCCAAATCAGTCGCATTTTGAGGCATGTTCATTTGAATTGCTGACAACTTTGGCGAAATCGTTTGTTCCGTATCGGAAATCTCGTTAGCGGGTAGCTGACAGAACGAAGAATTATCTGAATGTTTTCATTGGTGTGTTTTGATTGTAAAATACTGTGTATTTGGCGTTTGAAATTAGGTTGCCGATAATAGTCGCAAGGTGCCGAAGCCGTAAGTCTCCCTACGTAAAGGATGAATTTCGATGAACCTGCAAACAAGCATGGGAAAATTCACTCACTCACACGAACCCTACCGATAAAAAAAATAGCAAAGTGTTGGGCGATTTTGAATCGATGTTCCAAAAATCGATGTTTTCATTCCGATTATTCGATTTTTCTGAAATGGGGTGAATAGATTTTCCCCATTCGATTGTTTGATTCGATTAATTTTGTTGAACTTGATGAATATTTCTCAACGAGCTGATAAAAAAAAAATACAAATTTTGAGCTATCCCTGAAGTAGTAAATCTGTTCTATTGGAATTAAAAACTGATTTAGAGTTGTGTTTGATCTTCCGACCTTGACGCTTGCTCCTGTGGGGCGGGCGATGAGGGCAGGGTCAAACATGTCGCGTGTTGGTCGAGGTAAGTGAAAAAGTGACGTGATCGGTTAGTTGTGTTTGATCTTCCGACCTTGACGCTTGCTCCTGTGGGGCGAGTGATGAGGGCAAGATCAAACATGTCGCGCGTCGGTCGTATAATGAAATGAAGAAGCGCCGCGGATCATTAGTAGTGTTTGATCTATTGATCGCGTTGCTTGCTGTTGCGTGGGCGAGTGATGAACACTTGTTCGGGGTACAATACGATTATCGAATTATATCGCGAATCCGATTAGGCGTGATTATATCATGGATCGCATCACCAACCACTGGTGACTCCCAGATCTTTACCTTATCCCACTAACCCAATATCCTTTCCATGACAACTGTGGAGATGCAGAGGTATACTCGGTCTCTAGTAGCAACGGTTGTCTAACTAACATTCCTTCTCTTCCCCGATGACCGTAAGGACGTGGCCGGCGTCGTTATTGACTTTTAAATTTTGAGCTCTCGATTTGTGCACATTGAAGAATGGTAAGCTAATCTCAAGCCCCATTCATTAATTCCCTGTGCAACTTCGATTGTTCTGGTCAATCACGGAGTAGCAACTACGAATTGTACGGTCATCTATGCTCATTCTCATGCTCTATTGGAATTAAAAACTGATTTAATTTAAGGGTGTTCGAATCGAATGCAAATGCATTTGGTCTAATTTCAAACTCTACAAATTTCGATTCGAATTCGATTCAAAAACATCGATTCAAAGGATTTGATTAAATTGGTGAATCGATTTGGCAGTTCAAATGTGATTCGGTTCTGTAACATCGATGTTATAAACAAATTTGCCCAACGCTAACTGCCACCGAATGTTCAGCGACAGCCAAACGTAACTTGGGTGCAGGGATGCCAGGTGATTTTTTCCAATGTCTTCCAATTGCATGGACAAACGTCTTCCAATGTCTTCCACTTAAAATTTTTCAATTATCATGCTAACCTCCTAGTCCTAGTCCAAATTGCCGGGATAAGGTCCAAGTAAAAATAAAGCAAATGTCAAAACTGAAAAAAATCAGTTTTCTGCTTGAAAATTCCCGATTCTGAAAAAAAAAAAAATACACACAGATGTTTTACTTTCCTACTAAAACTGCTCAGTTTTTTTATTTGTTGATTTCAACGCAGAAAACTGCTTTTTCAGTTGTGACATTTGCTCCATTTTCAAAACTAAGCTCTCCTTCATCGTGTTTGACATTATTGTTGAGGAATTTCTTCAAAGAAATCCTCCACAGCTCATATAGCATATTGTTTTTAAACCATGCTTGTCAGGCAATGGTTGTGCATGGTTTTATTTTTAACCAGATCTCAATTCAATCGGAAGCTCCCTTGGTTATGAATAATTATTCTTGAGATTCTTCACATGAACCCCTAAAATATATATCTACATTCATTTAGTCAAGGAATTCTCCAGTCATGTTACATGAAATGTTCCTTCGGAAATTTTCTATGATGTTCCAAGCGAATCACCTAGAAACTTTTTGTTCTTCGTACAAGAATTTCTTCAAATGTTTAATATGGGATTTTTGCAACAATTTATCCCAAAATTTCACAAAGAATTTCTCCAGGAATTCCTCTAGAAATTTTTATACAGATTTTTAAACACGCCCACCTTCTTCTCCACTAATCTCCAGAAATTCTAGCAAAAATAAAATAATTTTTCTTAAATTGACACTTATATTGAGCTGTTCGGTAATCCAATCCGCATGGTTATTGAATTAATTAACTCATTACGCGTGGTAAAGATGGACAAATTATGAGTGAAATTATGAAACAAATCCACGTGCTCGGCTGGGATTCGAACCCAGGACTCTTGTATGCTAGACGAGCGCTTTTACAAACTAAACTACCGAGCCACTTGGTGACCCAATAACTGAGTTGGTTCCAAGTTTAGAATTCAAATCCCTGCAGACCACGCGGACCCCTTTCATAACCAATATCCATCCATCTCATGTTTCTACACACGCGGAACGAGCGAGTGCGATTTATTTAGTGTTGAAACTGTTTGCCTATCGTACATTATTGTCATTAGTTATTGGGTCACCAAGTGGCTCGGTAGCTTAGATGGTAAAAGCGCTCGTCTAGCATACAAGAGTCCTGGGTTCGAATCCCAGCCGAGCACGTGGATTTTTTTTTTCATAATTTCACCCATTATTTGTCCATCTTTACGACGCGTAATGAGTTAATTAATTTAATAACCATGCGGATTGGATTACCGAACAGCTCAATATAAGTGTCAATTTATATTAGAGTGTTACTGCCTCTCTGTAGGAGTCATGTCGTCACTTGAGTGAGAACGACACGTTGATAGCCTTCTCACATCTTTACTCTTCCACAATACAGTTGTTGTGGGAGCGATGTAGGTACGATAGGCAAACAGTTTCAACACTAATGTCGTTTTTCTTTATTTGCACCGCCTGCACCGTTTTCCCACCGGTGTAGCAAAAGTTGCACCCAAACCGTTCTTTTATTCCGCAGGTAGCACACCGTTTCTACACCCGATTGCCATCGGTGCAGAAAATCCTACACCCTGATCGAGCTGGGTGTAGCAGGTAATGCACTCTTTTTACCAATACATATATGGTTCTTAACTGTCAGTGGCGTTTTTGTTTTGGTCCTTTTGGCAGATTTTGTTGTTTTCGGTAACGAACAAGCAAGTTCTTCATTTGCACTCATTTTCGACTGCGTGGATAAAATTGATTTCTCGCGAAACATTACTAAAGGACCTATAAACAAATGAGAGGCTCTCTTTGTTTACTTTCTCTTTGATCAATAACTGAGTCACATTAACCTCTTCTGTTGTGTTTTTTGTATGAAAAGCTAGCCAAGGAAATTGCCTTTCGATCTGTAATGAAAAACTTCCCAAAAGCTTTACTATTTCACTGTTATAATCGAAAGAGAGCGAGAGAAGAGAGAATCTCTCATTTGTACATAAGTCCTTTAGTGATGTTTCGCGAGATTTGTTTCGGAATTGTTTTTTTTATTCAGTAAAAGAAGAAATATCCTAAGCATTTATTAATGCTACAGGCTTATAAGAATAATAAAGGATACTGAGTATGTTTCATCATTAGTAGCTTTTACGGCTTATAATAAAAGAAGGAATTCTCTCAGATGTTTGGATTGCATGTATACCAGTAAGTACTATATTAAAAACACTTGAGTTCAGTCAAATTTTCCGAAATTTGCTCATGGATGCATATTTTTAAAAATAATGACGAGTGATCGATATTGATTTTCCATTACAATTCTATTCTAATGCAATGATTGATTTCCGTTGCTCTCTTCGCCTTATTACAAAAAAAAATTCACCTTTTGCATCGTGAGCTAGAAATATTGCGGAAGTATGAGTTTTGGCGAAATTATTAGCCCGAAAGATTGGATTAAATTAAACAAGTTCTTACAGTATTGAAATATGAAAATTCTGAATTTTAAACATATATTATTCAATTACGAAACATGTATCATGGTATCAATTCTCAGGAAAAATAAATTAATGTACATATACCAAACATTTATTCAAACATTTTATATTCAGCCAGTGCTGTAAACACCATTAACAAATTATACAAAACATGAACGAATCTAATGGTTCCGAATCCCTTACAGCAAATTAAAAATAACAGAAACAGCTGTTCTATCTGTTTGAAGAATGACATTTTGTTTTGATTGACGCCTTCACTAATACTTTCATACGCTGTCAAAATATTGCACCGGAACCGTTTTATTTTCCGGTGTCAATTGTTACACTCGCGCGGTGCACCGTCGGGAATAATCGAAAACGACATAAATAAATCGCACTCGCTCGTTCCGCGTGTGTAGGAACATGAGATGGATGGATATTGGTTATGAAAGGGGACCGCGTGGTCTGTAGGGATTTTAATTCTAAACTTGTAACCAACTCAGTTATAGGGTAACTAAGTGGCTCGGTAGCTTAGTTGGTAAAAGCGCTCGTCTAGCATACAAGAGTCCTGGGTTCGAATCCCAGCCGAGCACGTGGATTTTTTTCTTAATTTCACCCATAATTTGTCCATCTTTACCACGCGTAATGAGTTAATTAATTTATTTTTTCTTAATTTTCTTCAGATTCTTTAGCAAATATCTCAATCTCATGTACTCGTCTATGAAATCTTCTCGCGATATTAAAAATTTCGTAAACAGTTTTCAAACAAGTTACCCTAGAACTCCTTTTATTTTATTTTATTACATTTCAATCGTCGCGACAACAGTTTTGTACAACAATGTTTAAAAACCTCGCTTTTTTCCGGAAGAACTACCAATAAATTTCCGGTGGAGCTCCAGATGAACTTTGGAAGAATTGCTGGAAAACTCTGTATGAATTCCTGGAGAAACTCTGGAAAAATTCCCAGATCAATTCTGGAGGAATTCTTTAAGAAACTTTGGAGGATTTCCGAAGGAATTCTGGAGTAAGACCCGGAGGAAGACTGACGGAGTATTCAGAGAATTTCCAGAGGAATTCCTGGAGGAATCCCGGAAGAATTTCTGGAGAAACTACGAAGAAATTACTGAAGGAATTTTTGAAAGTAAGGAGTCCGTAGGGATTTCAGATGGAACTTTGACGGATTTTTTGAAGAAACTCGTAAGAAATTCCAGGACGAATTTTGGATAAATTCTTGGGGATTTCGGATGGAACTTTGACGGAATTTTTGAAGAAACTCGTAAGAAATTCCAGGACGAATTTTGGATAAATTCTTGGAAAAACTCTAGAGGATTTCCCGAGGAAATCTAGGGAAATACTCAGAAAACTCCAAAAGTATTCTTAGTGGAACTCCGGAGGATTTTCGAAGAATTACTGGTGGACTCCTTGAGAAACTCTGATTAAATTCATGGAGAAACTACGGTGGAAATCCGAAGGTATTCCCGGCTCCAAAGGAATTTCTGAAGGAGCTCCCAGTGGAGCTCGAAAGGAATTCCCGTCCAGAAATTCTTCGGGAGATTTTTTCCAAAAAATCCCCCGGAGATTCCCTGAAGAACTCCTCCGAGATTTTCTCCAGGTATTTCTCATGTGATTTCTAATAGCAATTCCTCCGTGGATTTCGTCCACGATTTGCACCAGGAATTCCTCAGAGGATTTCGGATAGCAATTTCTGCGGGGATTTGGTCTAGGATTTTCTCTGGGGATTTCGTCTAGAAATTCCTCCGAGGATTTTCTCCAGATATTCTTTAGGGGATTCTTCCAGGGAATTTTCCAGGAAATTTCCTCTTATTACTATTTCCAGGAATTCCTCCAGGGTATCCTTTTCAAAAACTATTACTCTAGGGATTTTGTCCAGAAATTCTCCTGGGGATTTCCTTCAAGAATTTCTCTGGGGATTTCCTTCCAGGAATTCTTCTGGGGATTTCATCCAGAAATTTCTTCAAGGATTTTGCCAAGGAATTCCTCTGAGATTCCTCCGGGGATTTTCTACAAAAATTTCTCCGGAGATTTTTTCCAAGAATTCTTCCGGTGATTTCCCCCAAGAATTCTCAAGGAGATTTAGAACAGCAAATCTCTCGAGGATTTTGTCCAGGAATTCCTCTGTGGATTTTATCGATGGTATAATGACAACGATGTTCAGTTTGTTCCAAAATCCCTCAATCCGCCAAACTGTCCCCAGCCCAGACCCATTGCATTGGGCTATTATGAATAAATGAAGAATAAAAATAAAAAAGGAGAGAACATAAACAAACTAAAATTAGGGATGTAAAGATTGATTATAAGTTTAAGAAGTATACAAGATTGAGCGTCGCCCAAATGAGCACAAAGTGTTTTGGGAATTCAATCTACGACTTCGAAAACATGATAAATTGCAACTTTGGAACAGAGTTGAAAGGGCAAGACGTTGATAAAGTGACTTAACCGATACAAAGAAATATTTAATTTGTAACCAACAATCTTGTTGGCTAATAAGAATTTCTTCCAGTTTAAGCCCATCTGTGGAAATTGTACGATTCAATTCCCCAAAATTGATATTGTTGTGCTCGTCTTCTCCGGTGGTAGATGGTGCAAAATACAAGGAAAAATCATCTCGTACCAAACAAAATCACCTTCACAGCCCTATACCTGCTGTGAAAATCACATCCCGCTCAATGTGCAATTCTCAGGCTTTAGGTTCATTACTTTCGGGAAACAGTAGCTCCACACAGCTTCCACCTTTCATGCACACATACAAGCCAGTTAACACCCCGTTCCGTGCTACATCAGCCCGGGGAATGCAATTACCAGAGCAGGATTATCATCGGTGTCTCGAAATGAGAAGTACCTTAATAGAGTGGGTTCTCCGCGTATTACAATCCGGACTGTTCAAAAATGAAAACACAGCCGAGGCAGTTTAAAAAGGCTAAAGTAAATTGAAAGTCCCCATCCACTGGTAAGACTGCTTTCCATTGGCGTAATATGGGGGGCCTGGCTACCCCCAAACAGATATTTTTTTTAAGAAAAAACATCATTTTTCTAAGTATTTATGATCCTGAAATATCTGCAACACAAAAATGGCATTCTAACTATCGCCGCCTGATGGAAAAATTAGAAAACTATTTCTCATACCAATGTTTAGTTCCACGAAAATGGCATAGAGCATCAAATAAGTTTGATCAAACAATGTGGGAACCTTTTGAGGTTCATAAATAATAAACAAGCATTAGAAAGTTGTGCAAATCCCTAACGATCTACCATGTCCAATACGAAGGGGCTGTGACCCCCTTTGCCTGAAGGCCATTTAACGCCTATGCTGTTTGCTCGAGGATTGCGAAACAATAGTCTGACAACAGCTTAAATAGGGATGCTACGGCGAGGTGCGGAAAAGACAGCTGGGATCCACCAATCTCCGGTGGATTAAATACTGTAAAACAAGGTTAAACAACCGTGACAAATCCTGTCAGCAAACAAAAGCCGATGAAGAGCAGAGACGGAACCTAGAGATGAGCATCACTACAGCTGAAGCCCGCCGGGGACAAAGGCAGCAATTTTCCTTCTCATTCAACTTATTTTCATTGCCTGGTTCCTGAAGCTCTGGGAGTTCAGCAGAAACATTGTCAACAGCACAAAGTCAACCAAGTTACTCGGAAAACAACCACACTTCGCATATACTCTTCCATTGGCGTTTCCAGCAACCACTATTCATCGCTACAAATTCACTTTATTAACACGCTTCGAGAGGTATTTACCTTCGTTTACTTCTGGGGAAGGTTCGTCGCGTTATTCCAAGTTTGCTCATTTACAATGTAAATGGTTAGTGTAACAGTTTCGCGCTACTGCTTCTTCTGGCACACGACTTTGGCGCCCTCCAACTGGGGGGAACACGCGAACTAAAGCAAGCAAGCTTTGGTTTTTGTTACCCCCGGGGGCTGTGAGGACGTTGCATAAACTTTCCGTCGTGTGGCTTCGTTTATTTACACTGAATTATTTAGCGCTCTGCCAACTAGGCCCGATGTATTCCCCGAAGGGTGATGTCTTGTGCCATAAAATGTGTTCAGGATCTGATTCGCTCGTTACTGCGGTTTAATATTGGTAGGAAAATCTGCGCTTGTGATTAATGGTTCTGAGGAGTTTTACTGGTTGTTAAGTAATGAGCATCTTAAAATCACCAGATCGTAGTGACATTCGGATTTCAAGATTATTTGGGAAGCACAGTTGAATTCTGTTAATACAAAGTGGTGAGCTCGCCATGGGTGAAATATCACTTGAAGTCTGATAATAAATCTTCGAGTAGTATACTGGAATATCTATAAATAAATGGAAAACCGAATCTAGTACCATTTGATTATATTGAAGTTTGTATCCTTCGACAGATACGCGTATTTTGACTGTCTCCATTGTCGTGTACTATAGACTCGACTTGTCTTGAAGACGAGTCTAATACACGGCATTTAATAAGGCCTTACAGTTAAGGCCGAAATACGCGTATCTGTCAAAGAATACATACTTTAAATAGTATAGTACTAAATTCAATTTTTCATTTATTCACCTCAAGTCTGTTACACTTAGAATTTGGCTTTGTGCTGATGTGAGTGATTTTTGTAAGAGAAAAAAAAGTACCATGAATCTAAGCGTATCGTAGCATTTTCTTTATTAACCTTCATCCAGCCAACATATGACGGGGTTGGTGGTCTGATGGCTACCGCTTCTGCTTCATACGCAGAAGGTCATGGGTTCAATCCAAGGCCCGTCCCTTTCCTCGTACTTTGTAGTTGTATATCTCTCACTTGCTTCTATCTTCCATTCTAAATATATCACGCTCAAACTATTCGTTCATAGCAAATGCTAGAACCAGAGACGGACAAGAAACCGTTTCCCTAACGCTTCCTACTTCCACGCGCACGCCTTTCTTACGCCTGATACATAGGCAGTCTGCTAACCACAAAAGCAAACCTCTCTGCCATGCCTTTCCCCCAATCCATACACTCCCGCATGAACTGACGTGGATGCAGTGGAATATACGGTCTACAATGCATCATCAATTCCTCCCCCTTCCCCTCATTGGTCTGCATTCTGACGTGGCAGGTGCCATTGTTGCCTAAAAATAGAAGATCACCAGCACTTATACACTGAGGATGCCTGTTAATCCCAAGCAGTCATTCGGTTGGTTCCTTGTGTAAGTGCAGCTGATCTGGCAATACTGGAGTGCATCCACGGGCGGCCAATCAAGCTCAAGCTCAAGCTCAAGCTCAAGCTAACCTTCATCCAGCCAACTTACTTTTCACATGCAAAAAATACACTAAAATGTGCATAACTTTTTTGTTTCTCGATGGATGTTGTTGAAATTTTCAAAACTTCCCGAAAAACTCTTCTAGTTTATGGTCCAGGACACTTGGGAATATGGTCCACGTGGTTCCGGAGTTATTCCGGATTGTCTTGGGGTACCAAAATTGGCCACATCGTCCATTCAACGGATATCTCAAAACCCAGATGAGCTAGAAGGTTGATGTCTTCGGCAAAGTTGTTCAGCAAACTAAGAGCTATCCGTCAGTAACAATCTTAATTGGGAATTTATCAGCTAGGTGGCGCTAGTTACAATTTTTCTTCAATCTTCTATATCTCAAGATCCTGATGAGCTAGAAGGTTGGTGTCTTCGGCAAAGTTGTTCATCAGACTAAGGGCTATCTGGCAATAACAAAATTAGTTGAGAATTTCTCCGCTAGGTGGCGCTAGTAACAAATTTTCTTCGATCTTCTATATCTAAAGATCCTGATGAGCTAGAAGGTTGGTGTCTTCGGCGAAGTTGTTCAGCAGACCCTAAGCTATCTGGCAGAAACAATCTTAATTGAGAATTTATCCGATAGGTGGCGCCAGTTACAATTTTTCTTCAATCTTCTATATCTCAAGATACTGATGAGCTAGAAGGTTGGTGTCTTCGGCAAAGTTGTTCATCAGACTAAGGGCTATCTGACAATAACAAAATCAGTTAAGAATTTCTCCGCTAGGTGGCGCCAGTTACAATTTTTCTTCAATCTTCTTTATCTCAAGATCCTGATGAGCCTGAAGGTTGGTGTCTTCGGCAAAGGTGTTGAGCAGACTAAGAGCTATCTGGCAATAACAAAATTAGTTTAGATTTTCTCCGCTTGGTGGCGCTAGTTACAAATTTTCTTCGATCTTCTATATTTTAAGATCCTGGAGAGCTAGAAGGTTGGAGTCTTCGGTAAAGTTGTTCAGCAGACCAAGAGTTATCCGTCGTTAACAATCTTAATTGGGAATTTATCCGCTAGGTGGCGCTAGTTACATATTTTCTTCAATCTTCTATATCTCAAGATCCTGGTGGGCTAGAAGGTTGGTGTCTTCGGCAAAGTTGTTTAGTAGACCAAGAGCTATCTGGTAGTGATTGGGAAATTATTCGCTAGCTTGCGCTAGTAACAAATTTTCTTCAATCTCCTATATCACGAGATATTGTTAAGCTAGAGGTTTGGTGTTTTCGATATAGTTGTTCAGCAGAACAAGAATTTTTGGGCAGTTGCAAACCTTATTAAAAATTAATCCCCATTGTATGTCTCGAGATTCCGATAAGCTAGAAGGAAGGTGTCTTCCGTAAATTTGTTCAACAGATCAAGGTCTATTTAGCAGTGCAACATCCGGTTGAGAATTCATCCACTAGGTGTTGCTAGCAATAATGTTTTAATCTTCTATATATTGAGATCGTGAAGAGCTAGAAGGCTAGCGGTAAAACATATTAATGATAATTCATCTGCTAGGTGGCGCCAATAACAGTATTTCTTTTCTATGTATTGAGAAAGTTTATATGTTCGGCAAAGTTTTTTTTTATTTTGGCATGGTTTGATTTTGGCAACACGGAAATACATATGCAAAACAATGGATCATGGGTCAGTCAACAATCGTGCTAATCTCGAAATTTCTGTGAGCCGTCTTGAAACTTACCGTGTTCAATTTAATTCGTGGTCATTATCACGTTTAAAAAAGACACTGACACGTTAATGCTTCCAGTGGGCATTTATGCCCTTTGAAGGAAGCACCACACTAGACAACGGACTAGCATGCAACGCCCAGTGGCACAGTCGGAAAACATTCCTTACGGAAAGTTTACCGGCCTGAGGCGGGAATCGAACCCACACTCCCTAGCACGATGCGGCTAAATGCCTGGTGACACTAACCGCACGGCTACGAAGCCCACACGTTGATAGAAGTTTCAATTGAAACAACCGTTTTATTTTGCACGGTTTGATTTGGGCATCATAAAGGTTGCCAAAATCGAACATGCACTTTATATCTGGCGGTGAAAAATCTGATTGAATTCATCCGCTGGAAGGTTGTTGTCTACAGTATATATTTCTAGACTGCGATGGTAGGATTTTTGCTATCCTATAATCCTGATAAAATTCCTAATATTTTAAGAATATACTATCGGCTACGATTTTCCCTATAGTTGAGCAAAATAATTAAAATCGTTTAATTTTTATTGAGAAAGATATTTCACTAGAAATTTCCCGAATATCAAAACGTTTGTTTGAAAAAGACGTTTGTGGGGATTTTTGTTTTTCTCCATTATGTACAACCGGTACTAAAAATATTTCTCTGAATATATTTTTAATATCGTGAAGTGTATAGTTTATCTGACCAATTTTGCCATACAAAATTATTCCATATAGCTTTTCGATATATGTGCATATATATAAGCATACGCGTTGAGTATCGATTTTTTCGGTGCAGGAATCCCCTTGAATTTTGATTATTCATGGAAATAACTTTTCACACAATCCCAGTAAATTAATATTTTCGATATCGAGTTAAAGAACATCAACTCCCGAAGTTTTTAATAACTCAAAACTCAAAAAAAAAAATCAAGAAGTTTTGTTATCAGTGACATTATTTGTTATTACTTAAGCATTTACTTGTACTCAGACTGCTCTAACTTTAAACCTTAGCGTTGAGCATCAAGTTGAGCATTTAAACCGTTGTCTATAACATTTCCGTTGGATTGTTTTAAGGAAGATTTTTGTTGCTTGAAAAAAATCCTAAAAGACCGATATTTTAGCGTACGAGGATCTTGGAATAAAATTCTTCCTCAAAAATATACGGCAGCGCCACTAAAACTCAAACCAACTTGATCCCTATTAGGTAGATTTCAGCCATCCAATATTGTTTGTCGAAAAACTAACCTTCCTGCTTATCATGTTGTTAAATTAAATAAATTCTATGAAAATATCACTAGTGATATCTAATGAATAAAATTTGAATCAATTGCATTACCAGCTCACCAAATTCAGAATATTGGAGAGGTTACTAGCACCATATAGCGAATAAATATTGGTTCAGTTTTCCATTTCAGATTGCCCTTGATGTATTGAACATCCAGTGTTGGTACATTGACACTCAAATCTCAACCATGAGGTTCTCCCACAAAAGCCAAATCTTTTGAGATATGCTTCGAAATACTCACGAATGATTTTTGGATGCAAAATCACTTGCTCACGCTCATGCCGTCGAAAATATTCAATCATGAAACACATTGAGTGTCTGTCAAAACCCAATGTTATTGTTAGGTTCGTTATAATTCTAGCGGAAAAACAAAGAATTGGGACTCCACACAGAAAGAAAAATCCATGTAAATTTTAGCGAAAAATTATGCACATAAAGGGAATGCCAGATATGTCGTAAATTTACATGACACATCGTGTAAAATTACATCAACATCGTGTAAATTTATGCGAATTGACGCGTGATCGGTTAGAGTCCATGCTAGATTACACGATGTTTAGCGGAAACTTACATAATGTTGATGTAATTTTACACGATGTGACGTGTAGATTTGCGACATATCTGGCATTCCCTTCATGTGCACGATTTTACGCTGAAATTTACACGGATTTTTCTTTATGTGTATGTAGAAATGGACTCGGTATAGTCGTTAAAACATACGCTTAGGACCTGGGATGCGACCCATCTAAGAGCTAATAATTACAAATTTTAGTGACGACTTCCTTCTGAAGGGAAGTAAAGCCGTTGGTCCCGAGATGAACTAGCCCATAGCTCGTTATTTTTCTTGGCATTACGTCCTCACTAGGACAGAACCTGCTTCTCAGCTTAGTGTTCAATGTGAACTTCCACAGTTATTAACTGAGAGCTTTCATTGTCAAAGTTGCCATTTTTAGTATATGTACATCGAATAGCAGGTACGATGATACTCTATGCCCAGAGAAGTCAAGGAAATTTCCCTTACGAAAAGATCCAGGGTCTACGGGAATCGAACCCAGATGTCTTCAGAATGGCTTTGTTTATAGCCGCGGACTCTATCCACTCGGTGAAGGAAGGCTCAATCAAAAAATCTCGTAAATAAAATATAAGGCTTTGAGTGAAAAAAAAAGCATATAAAACAAATTGATGATCCAACTTATGTATTGTGGCTGTTGAGCTGCGTAAGTTACAAATCAAACGTGAAAAATCTCGAACATAAAATTATGAGAATTTAAAATTTTTGCCACGATGTGAACAACTATGTCGAAGACAAACTGGAGCTACCCAACATTGATCTGATTGTTAACTTTTGATACATAAAATTGAAGATAATTTGTTACTTACGCCACTTGGCGGATAAATTAGCTTTTGATCTGCTGAACAACTTCGCCGAAGACACCAACCTTATAGCTCATCAATATCTTTAGATATAGATGATTGAAGAAAAGTTGTAACTGGCGCCACCTAGTGGAGAAATCCTCAACTAATTTTGTTATTGCCTGATAGCCCTTAATCTGATGAACATCTTTGCCAAAGATACCAACCTTCTAGCTCATCAGGATCTTGAGATATAGAAGATTGAAGAAAATTTGTAACTAGCGCCACCTAGCGGATAAATTCCCAAATAAGATTGTTACTGACATATAGCTTAGGGTCTGCTGAACAAATTCGCCGAAGACACCAACCTTCTAGCTTGAGATATAGAAGATTGAAGAAAAATTGTAACTAGCGCCACCTATTGTTACCAGATTGTTACTGACGGATAGCCCTTAGTTTGCAGAACAACTTTGCCGAAGACATCAACCTTCTAGCTCATCTGGGTTTTGAGATATCCGTTGAATGGACGATGTGGCCAATTTTGGTACCCCAAGACAATCCGGAATAACTCCGGAACCACGTGGACCATATTCCCAAATGTCCTGGACCATAAACTAGAAGAGTTTTTCGGGAAGTTCTGAAAATTTCAACAAAATCCATCGAGAAACAAAAAAGTTATGCACATTTTAGTGTATTTTTTGTATGGGAAAAGTATGTTGGCTGGATGAAGGTTAACTTCAAGGGAACAATGTAAGAAAAAATATTTCAGAGGTTTACATTTGTGTGTTCGAACGTTTTTCCGAATTTCACTCATAAAATCTTGCGTGAAAAATCATACGGTGTTTCTATTATTTTGACTTATTAATTAGACTAACGCTTGGTTCGCCAAAATTTCGAATTCGATCTGTTTGATGCATGGAGAATTTGGTGTACTGACACTTTTTCACTAAAATCGACATTATTGTGCTATGGTACACAAACCATATCATACCATTCGATGATGTCAGATCTGTAATGCAGCTGGCTTTGTCGATTCAGAACTTCAGAATAGCTTTGCTCGAATGAATGCATGGGATTGTTTTTTGTAAAGACACATCTCTTTGTAAACATGTCCATTTTATTATTTATGTGATAAAAACCAGGGATATTTTTTCTTAACATAACCGCACATAACCTGCCAAATCAAATAAATTTCTCTCTCAAACTTATTTGAACTTACCCGGTACACCCACCTTACGTTCTGCACGATAATGTGATTGATATTTCCTGACTCTGTTAGATTTTAAATGCGTTCCATTTGCTATAACTTTTGCAGTTGAGTAAAATCGAGCGTCGATCTCTCTATCGCAAAAGGGGTCGATATGACGAGATACGACCACGTCGAAAGCCGGACCCATACTAACCATCTCATTGAACCAACGTTGGCTTATGAGTAGTGCACGCTAAGCCTGCTCAACGCAGCCCATGTGTTAAAACTATTCAGAATGAGGCAACCAATGCAGGACTCTCTGGCTGAGTGAAAATTCTGTGTAAGTCGCACTCATGCTATGTGTAACCGATGTGTTGGCCATCGGCTGTGCGCGGATCGATGGAAATGGAACTGTCAGTCATCTCCCGCGCGGCAGCAAACAGTTGGCCGTTGGTAAGATGGGGAGTTTTCAGGGATTTTTTTCAGCGAAAGGCCGGAAGATAGTCGCAAGTTTTTTCCCCATTTGCTTCCGCTTCGGCTATTCGAATGAAAAAATCTCTGAAAACTTGAAAATTTGAATGTATTTTCAATGTTTTCAGAAGCAAAAACAAAAATGGAATCGTATTCCGCATTCCAAGCGTTCCTCCTCTGTGCGTATTTCACTCATTCGGTTTGTTTACCACCGTTTGCACAAAACTGTGTACAGCCCCCTTTGCACAGAATCTGTGCTGCATGAAGAGAGGTTGATTTTGTGTACTCGGCACTTATTTTTGAGCGGATGAAGTTTACATTGTGATGTGGAAAATCTTTGTTGAAAACAAAATTGAAATACTAACACCAACAAGAAGTCCAAATACTGGCCAGCACGCAGCTGTTCAGACCCTATTGAGGGTATGGGTTCGAATTCCTCCGATCTCATTGCATTGAAAAGTTCCTTAACATCCCTGGGCTTAGAGGCACATTTAATAAAGTGGTTAATTGACAAGGAAAGCTCTTAGCCAATTGAAGGCTTGTTTTGTTGAAAGCCCATTTACAAATTTCATAACGCTGAAGGGGGTTGTGGTGGTTGTCATCGAAATGTTACACCTCATACAAAATTTGTAGAGCTCCTATATAAAATGATTACGAGGGGTGGATGGGTGTCAAAAATGGCAATTTGTGAATGAACCCTTGAACTGCGTAAATGCCCACTGAGCTAAGAAACAGGCACAAAGAAAAAAAAAAAGATAGTTGCCAACAAGATATTTCGAAGGAATAGCTGACATATGAAAGAAGGGGAAATGTATGATGCACATTTTCCCGACGAATTTTACATTAGAGACGCATACATGAATGGTCAATCCTCTATAACATCATTTTTGCACGCAAAACAAGATACTGCATTGTATCTCATACTATTCGCGGTAATGGGTCATTCGGGGTAGTGACGTTCGGGGTAATTACCCATTCGGGGTAATGGCTTTCGGGGTAGTGACCCATTCGGTGTAGTGGCGTTCGGGGTAATAGGATGGAGCCATCTGTGTTGCAGAATGCAGAAATGTACAAGAAAATTATGAATATTTGTATAAGAAGACAAGATTCAAATTTCGGGCGCTTTCTTTCTCAATGACTACTTTTTCTATATGGGACAGCTATGCCTTTATGGGCAGTACAGCACACTAACACTTCTTGATAGGATGGGAGCACCTTAATAGACTGACGTGAAAATAGCTTTACGACGAATATCTGAATAACACGAAGGATAAGTTCTGATAATCACAGTGACGGAAATAATTATGTCAACTAAATGAAAAATGGTTTTAGTATGAAGGATGTTAAGTATGCTTTTCAATAGGTAGAAAAAAAAACAAAGCGTCTTCAAAGAATAGTAAATTGAACTCGTCAAGATAGGCCTGGAGAGGTCGGCTGTGTTTTTGCAAAGGTTAGTACAAAGCAAGTATTTAACTGAAACGCCGTCAGTACAGTGAATCGTCTGTTATCGTTAACGAATGAATTAGGGGAAGTAATTGAAGATGACTTTATTCATGGTTTCTCGACGAAGGGTTCTAGATGGATTTTTCTTTTTCACAAATTCTACAAATTCCACCAAGAGCACCACACTTACGCTTGATTAATAATGTGATTTTGATTTGAGTTAGATAGAACTGACTCTAATCCTATAGTTGTGTAAAGTGTCGTTATGAAAATGGAAAATAATCATTAAAAAGAGGATGATAGTTAAGCATTACTTTGAAAGGGTAAGATGTTTTTACAAAGATCAGAATAATTACTTGAAAGAGAATCACACAAACAGATACACGAGGGAATAAGTCCTACAGAAGATGCGCTATCCATTAAAATACCAACACCGTGATATAGAACTGTAGTAGGAAGCAGTATATAAAACTTATTTAAGATATTTTCCGAAATTCGAACCCTTTGAACAAGCTACTGCTGACAGTTTTTTTTGTTTCAGAGGCAAATGACCTTCGGGTTAACGTCTTTCTAAAACAATACAGAAGAAGGAGATTTTTTGCTTCTTTTTGTGTGCCCGAACTTTATCCTTTTTGAAATTGTAGAGCATCGCTGCCATCGGAAGTTTCGCGGTTAAATGTTGGGTAATTGGAGCTTCTTGTCTTGCCGTCATACTCAATTTTGCATCGAGCTTCACAAAGTTTGCGTTTTCTTTCGATCACTTCAAAAAAAGTCAGTTATCGAAGTGATTATTTTGAAAGTTTAGCTCCGGTGATAATGGTCTGTTAATAAGTGGATATCGTGTTATCACAGAAGCCTATCTTTATAGAAAAAAGTTATCAGATTAAGATTATCAATAACCAGCCAATGATGTTTTATTTGGACGATCATAAATTAATTGATTCAATTTCCTTCTTTTTATTTTTAGTTCCAGTGTGAACTGCTTCCAGCGTTCGAATTCATTTGCGAAATTCCACATAATGCAACTTTTAATTAGCTTCGCGAACGTACATTCAAACATGCTTCCCGGAGTTCAGATTCTATCCTGCAGCATACTGATGTTATTTAGCCATCGTGCCAAATAATTCGTCGGAAGTTCTGCCCGGCAGTCACTGGGCCCGAAGCAGCTGCTAAGTGTCAACGTCGTTAGCTCTGCCAGCAAGAACAGGAATCAAAAAAGTTGAAAGCACGTGCGAAACACTGAAATACCCGAGCCGGAACTCAGACGACCGGTGGCGGCCGCCAGGGGCCGCACAACTTTTTCAAATTAGTTAATTTTGTAGAGCGATGACATCGGCCACAAATTGGCGCAACATAATATGATGACCGATGTGATGTGGTTGCTGTGCGAATGGAAACAGTTTAATACTGGCCGTCCGCAAGAAGAATTCATAATTAATTAGTTATGGATGCAAGTTTTTCTCCGTATTATGTGGAATAAATTATTCACTGGGTTGGGGTCGTTGCATAGGAACGATCTCCTGTTACGAATGGGGCATGGATAGTAAGTGGTGGCATATCAGCTTTTTGCCCTGTAATTATCACGCGTTTTAGATGTACATATCCGCTGGTTATCCGCTTAGTTTAGGGTAATTATAAATGGAAATCATCGTTTGACAGCTACCGGTGAAACAATTATAATAGATTAAATTGAGACCTTATCATTGGCTTCAGTGCCTATTCAGTGATTATAGGTTTAATGATTCTTTTGAATGAATATTTGATATGTCATTATGATTGTTTTATTTGGAATTGAGAGAACTTATTAATTGCCCATCGTAATGTAGCCACACTAAAACTGGTAAATTCAATTTAACTAATAATTTCTAAATGAAGAGAGAAGCCTCTCTGTGAGAGTCTAGAAAACACTAAGTCTGAATAGAACTTCCCCAGCCCAAGTAATCAGTATGGAAAAGAGAACCCAATCTGGCATTTTTAGGAAATTTCGAATGGATTTAACCAAGAACTCTTCTCCTTTTCATACCGTTCTAATTGTTTCAAATCAAATTAAAAAAAATCTGCCGGCACAGGATACTTCTACTCTGGTTCGCCGTCTAATGAAAATTTTAACGGAAAATCATCAGATAATGTACCCACTTCAAGTGATATGTCTCCCTCTGATTTTATTTTTCTAGAATCAAATGTCAATCATTGTTCAAAACCACCTGAAGCAGTTCAAGTTGGTAAAATTGACTTATCAAATTGTTATTGGATTACGTTTTTCTAATGGATCCAAATAATTATTCAAATATTTTAAATTGAAATGCTCATTCTTTGAATGGTAAAGAGGACGAGCTGTTTAATTTTCTAACAGTTAATAACATACATATATAGCAGTTATTACTGAAACTTATTTAAAAGCTGGATCCAATCTCAAAGAGATACTAACTTTTTTGTTTATCGTAATGATCGACATGATGGGGCATGTGAGGAAGTTGCAATCATCATTCATAGGCGTATAAAACATAAACTATTTTCGTCATTAAAACTAAAGTTAACCCAAAGTTCTGTTGAAACACAGCTTGCTAAATATGCTTCCATAGTTGCCTATTTGCCTTTTTCATACTCTAGGCAGCAAGTTAATTTGCTCTTATATAAAAACGCTTATATAAAAACTATATGGCAGGATCAGCAAAAAGAAATTGACAATTTTCTCAATAAAGAAACAAACATTTTGTAAATAAAATTTCTCAATTGAACTCTGGCTCTAAGGCTTTTTGGAAATTATCTAAAATTTTGAAAAAAAAACCCTCTAAGAAATTCCAGCATTGAAAGAGGAGAACAAATTATTACTAACTATTTTCGAAAAAGCTCAAAAACTTGCTATGCAGTTTGAAAACGCGCACAATTTTAGTTTAGGACTTACTAGTCCAATAGAAATCAAGTTACTGACAAATGGAAAAATGCCAAGGTTGTAACAGTTTTGAAACTAGACAAAAATCCTGCAGAAGCTTCTAGCTCTTATCCAATCAGTTTGCTTTCATCAATCAGTGAATTTTCTGAACAAAATGAAGGCTATTCCCCTGGTCTTGCTCATTAAGAATTCGACAATGTTTGGCATAAAGGTTTGATTGTGAAGTTATAAAAATACTTTCCAACATACATTGTTAAAATAATCCAAAGTTATCTGTCAAATCATATCAGAACTCCAAGTCAGAAAAACTTCCTGTAAGAGCTGGATTGATGATCAAGGATAACACTGCTTACCTAGAGCTTTTTACCCCTAATTTTTACTCTTCTGATTGATGTTCTGTATCCTATATTGTGCCTATCAGCCGATGCTTACAAATGGGAAGTTTCTATGGGCTCCTCCCAATTTTTTTAGTTCAGTTAATATGTCAGCTGCGTTTCTTGTCATATTTAAAATAACCATTCAATCCGATATTTTGAATATCGACGTATTTTCTTAATTTTTTATCTCAAAATATCTTATCACCTCGAGACAAAATGCAAAAATAGTTTTAAGTAAGAGTCCTTATCCGTAGATCGCCTCACCGACCAAAGTTGACTCCCAGATCTTTTTCCTTCCTCACTAATAAACACCCTTCCCGTGGTGATTGTGGAGATGCAGAGGTATTCTCGGTCTCTAGAAGCAACAATCATTACACTCTAACATTCATTTCCCATCCCAACAGACTGTAAGGACTTGGCCGGCGCCGTTATTGATTATTTATATGAGATCTACTAAAATTGCACCTCCAGAGTAAACGGAAACTCCCCCCCCCCCCGTTATTGTTTACTTTTTTATGGTATCCCTAGCATCCCTCAATGAGGGAGCTGTTTGGTTTCTATTGTCGTATGACAATATTTAGTCTATTGTCTTGAAGCTATCCTTGAATGCACGCGTGTTGAATTCAGCTGTTCAACGCAGTGCTGCTTTCACCTTCCGATCACTTTACTTCCATCCGTCAACATGGTCCCATCCTTATATCTGCCCATCTCGGCTAACGAAACGAAGGCCTTGTGATTTTAAAAGAGTACTTCCGCGTCTAAACCGACATGAATATGAAAACGTAAAAAAAACTGAATAAAAATCTGTTTGATCTAAATATGCGTCTCAAGTTAATTTCTAAAAATGGATTGTAAATCTGTATTTCCTAATGCTTAAAAGAACCTTGAATTTTGAAATGGCCACAACTCTGAAACTAAAATCAAAGTAAATGCGGTTAGTTGGTCTTACAATCATAGGGTAAGACAACCCCCTATCTGGCGATAAAAAAAACTGATTGAGAATTCATTCGCTAGGTGGCGCTAGTGACATTTTTTTCAATCTTCTGTATCTCAAGATCCTTATCAGCTAAAAGGATGGTGTCTTCGGCAAAGCTGTTCAGCAGATCGGGACAATCTGGTGACAAAGAGTCGGATTATAAATGCATCCGCATAGAAAAAACATAGAAAAATTCAGTCTTCTCCACCTTAAGTTTCTTACCAGCTAGGAGGTTGAGGTATTCGGAAAAGATATTCAGCAGGTTTAGGGCTATCTGGCGGTGAAGAGTGTGAATGACAATTTACATGGGCGTAGCCAGTATTTCCATCAAAGGGGTTCACGACCTCAAAAAAATATTTACGATTTATGCAAAAGGATCATTATACAAAACCTCTTTACCCTTTTTTATGAATCGTTAAACTTTGAACACATAGTAAAAGTCCCATTGAACGACAGTCAGGCCAGGGGATAAAGATTTCATAAAATTCAAGAAGTCTCAAACATAGATTTTACATGCAATTCTTATAGGAATGACACCTCTTTTATTCCTTGAGGTCCAGATAGCCGTAGCGGTAAACGCCGGTAAGACCAAGCTGAGGGTCGTGGGTTCGAATCCCACCGGTCGAGGATCTTTTTGGTTTTTCGAGGTTGGAAATTTTCTCGACTTCCCAGGGTATAGAATATCTTCGTACCTGCCACACGATATACGCATGTAAAAATGGTCATTGGCATAGTAAGCTCTCAGTTACAAATGTGGAAGTGCTCATAAGATCACTAAGCTGAGAAGCAGGCTTTGTTCAAGTGGGGACGTAACGCCAGAAAGTCGAACCTATTTTATTCCAGGCATCTCGCAAGTATTCATCCAAGGGATCAGACAGAAAACAGAAATTTTTCCTAGAATTTGGTTTTGATTTTCCGTTTAGGTAATTTTAAGTCTTCAAGAAGTTTTACAGAAACTCCTCAAGGTAATTTATTGAATTGACTACTTTAAAAATAGAAGGCAAGAGTTCATAAATACCATACCAACATTTATAAAGAGATTCCTCCGTGAACTATTCCAATTATTATTTCTGAATTACACCTAATATATTTTGTTTAAGAGATCATGTAACAATACATCCTATATTCCAAAAGTTGACTTCAAATAATTTTTTTTGAATTCATTCAAGAATTACACTCGAGACACCTCTAAAATATTTTCAAGGATATTGTCAATGTATTCCAAGAATCGATTTAAGATTTTCCAAGAAACAATTTCAGAATTCTCTACACATTTTCTTTGGATATACTCATAATATTTACTGAAACATTACTCTTGGTAAAAAAAAATCACCGATTTTTCCCTGATGAATTTTCCTATAGATTCTTAATGAAACTCATACAATAAATTTATCAAATTTATCCAGATGTTTTCAGATCACCAATATTCCTACACATACTTATTATAAATGAATTTCTTCACGGATTTCTTGAGAAACTTCTCTTAAATATTGAGAATAAATTACTGAGGAGCTTTTCAAGAAATTTCCAAAATTATACTTCGAAAGAATTCTTATGACATTCCTTGTATAAATACTCGAGAAATTCTATTAGGAACTCCTCCAAGGATCGGTCCAGATTTTTTTCTAAGAATATCCTTTGCAGAAACTTGTTGAAACCAAGATGCAAAATTCGGAGAAAAAAAGTCCTAGGAATTCTATAGAGGAAGTTTTGGTGGTGCATTCATAGATAAATGATAGTTAACCCTGAAGGGAGCATAAGATGAAGTCCTGAAGAATCTCTGAAACAATTTCTAATGCATCTGTAGAATGTTACCTGTTTGAATATTTGAAGAAATCCTAAGAGAAACTGTTCGCGCCAACGCGAAGTTTGTTTATGAGTCCTTCCCACCCCTGTTCCATCTAACCTCGAGCCGCCGCGAGTATTTCGGCCTCTCATCCCGACCACTAACAACCACCCCAAATAACACACACACACCACGTCGTTAGTTTTGCCTTGCACCCCATCCATTCGAGCGACATGATCAAACATGTACCTGTACGCAGTCAAGCCGACCAACCATCCAGCTATGTACAGCGTGAAGCAGCACCCAAAAGAGTTTCCACTACCACCACCACAACAGACACCAGTTAGCAGACCGATTGCAGCATCCAGTATGTAGTAAATAACAGGCAGTGGAATTTTCCACCCTCGTCTCCACAACGTTGTGCATGCAACGCTTTTGGCTACCTGCCACCTATAAAGGGAGCTTGCATGCGCAAGGAGATTATTCAGTTTTCTTTCAACCACCATTCTGTAAACATCAAGAGGAATAATATAGAAGTTTAAGTTAAAGTTACCAAACCGCCTTTCCCTCCACCAGTGGAAGCCAATCAGCCTTTTTGAAGGCTAGAGTTGCAAGAGCCCCCTCCAGTCGAGCTATCGGTCCTGTGCCCTGTTGCTCCCGGCAACAGGTGGACGGAAGATCAACAGATCTTTCCGTTCCCGCTCACCCGAGCCAAAGTCCCAGTTGCACGCCGCAACATATGGTCCTTCGAGCCGGATAGAGGAGCCAGTTCCTTGAAGGCTGCAACAGCAGCAGAGTCAGTCGTCAATCAACAGATTGAGACAAATCCATTCCAATTGCTATCGCCGATAGCAATCAGCTTTCCTACCAAAGGATTGCTGTTGTTCCTGCCCGGTAGCTCGACACAAGAGCGAAAAGAATATTCCTGGTTTCCATTGGCGGAGAGGAGACGAAATTCCCCAAGTGAAGTGAACAGAGACAGTGAAAAAGTCCCGAAGTCCGAATCATTTCCACCCCGAAAGTAAGTCGCGCGCGTGTGAAGTGGTTCCAGAATGGCCGAAGTGAAAAGGCTGTTCGCCCAACGTAGCCTCGTCGAGGCAAAAGTGAAGCGACTCCAGGAGCAGTTGGTTGACAGGGCTGGTACCAACCGAACAAGCTTTGCACGAGTGAAGCTTTATGGAAGTGAGCTCCAGTTCCTGTATCGAGAATACCAGAGAGTGTATGGCGAGTTGCTGTCTGCATTTCCAGCCGAGCGGTATGCAGATCTTGACGAGAATTATGAGCGCTTCGAGGACCTCCATTTTGATGCCTGCTTACTGGTGGAAACGTTGTTGCTATCCTTTCCGACCACCGGTAACAAGTACCAGCACAGTCGAGCGTTATCATACAACTATTTCGCTGCGACCACTGCGCCACGCTGGCGCACCCCGATCATACGAAGCCGATCACCGAGCCCAATGACGGAACAATCCGTTCCGATTGCAGACGTGATGAAGGAGCCAAACACGTCGCCACCGAAAGAGTTGTCCCCAGAGCAGCTGTTCCCAGCCCAAGCGAACGAGTTGAAGGTGAGCCAGTTTGCCCTCAACCCAATCCACTCCTTGCAGCCACCAAGCGCTGAAACTTCAGCCATGAAGTTAATTCCTGTGTGTGGAGCAGCCCTGGTCCGTTCCGAAGGTGATCTCGCCGAGGTCATCAAGAGCAAGTCGGCACCAATGCCGATTGTCCCGCCTTCTGTTGCTCCAATAGCTCAGAAGTGCCATCGTGAAGAAGATTCCACCCACAGTGGAAAAATGCCAACGACGTGTGAAGAGGTGACAACCGTTGCCTACGAAGACGAGCCCAATCCTCCGTGCAAGCAGAGTGAGTATTCTGCTAATCCAGCAAAGACCAACCCAGAGGAATTCCATGTCGGCAATGCATCAACCCAATTTGTCAACAACGTGAACAACATTCCATCCTGTGAAGTGACGAACCCGATTCCAATCAACCTGGTTGGAATCCATCCGAAGCTGACGTCGTTCCAGAGAACTACCGGATGTGGTGCGTTACCGAAGTCGTTTCTTATGCCACCCGGTTTCCATCCACCGCCCAGATTGGCATCGATGCCAACTGACGTGCCCAAGATACTCCAGAATCCAGCAGCAAGTTCCCAGTCGTTCCAGTGCGCAACCGGTTCCCGTCCGGTGCTCCAGCGGTTCCCTTGTGTGGGTGGATTCCGCACAATTCCCATCAAGTTCCCGAGTGCGATCGGATTGTGTTTCAGTCCAGCGCCGAAGCAGTCATTCCGATTGACCGGATTCCATCCAACGCCGCAGCGATTCCCGTGTGTGGCCGGATCCATTCCGGCATTGAAGCATTCCTCCAACTTGACCGAATCCAATTCGGTAGTGAAGCCTTTCCAGCGTGTGTTCCCGGATGTGGCCGGATTCCCTCTGGTTATGAAGCAGCCGTCCAGTGTAATCGGATACCAGCCGGTGTCCCAGAGATTTCCAGCTGCAAGCGTGTTCCATTTGGTGGCCAAGAAGTTCCAATGTTTGGCCAGCATCCATCTGATTCGTGAGCAGCCATCTTGTGCGACCGGACCTCGTTCGGTTCTGAAACAATTCCCGCCTAGTGTCGGATCCCATCCGGCACCAGAGAAGCCTCCAGATGTGACCGGTATCCCTCCTCCGGTTCCCAAGCCTCCAGGTGTGACCGGTATCTCTCCGGTATCCAAGCTAGCCATACCGTCTACAGAAATGCCTGCGAGATTCAAGCCGATTTGGATGTCAGCCGGCATCCCTCCGATCAGCAAGCCAATCCTGAAGATGAGCGAGATATGTCCAGCAAAGCACCCGTGTCCAGTGTCAACCAGAAGCCATGCGGTATCCAAGTGGTTGCGGTGTTCAACCACGATTCCACCGATAGCGATGCCATTCCTAACAACAGCCGGAATCCATCCGGTAAAGGAGTCAACCCCGATGCCCACCGGAAAACGTCCGGTATTAAGCGAAACCCGAAACCAGAGATTGACCAAGAAGTCGACGGTCAACCCGACTGGTGATTCCAAGCAACCCCTTACCAAGTCCAGGCCGGAGAAACCACCAGATGAAGCCCCCATGCGACGTCGAGCCAGCGAAGCCATCCCGGAGTGCGTGTCCCGAGCGCATCCACCCAAAGATGTTCATCAAGTGGTAAGCAAGCTTTCGATTTGTGGTGTGTGCCTATTCCCTATCCTGGCTCAAAGTGGTTTCCCCAGTCCACCTTTGAAGAATCCCATAGAAACATTAGTGTTGTTGAGTTTCCATTGCCAACTTGAAGTTTTGTTCCATTGAGTAAGATGTGTATCCATGTAAGATTTCCACCCACAATACAGTCCACTTGACGAGTCCTACAAGAAATGATAATTCCATCAAACGATCTTTCATGTTTTGTGCCTTACCAAGTTTGTTTCCCTAATGTTGATTCCTTATCCTAATGTGAGTACCTAATATTGCAACTAGTAGTATTCGAATCCCTGTGAAGTGTTTGTCCAGTTATCCAAATACAGTCCACAAGTATTGATACATCCGTGTAAATCCCCAACATTTGAGTTAGTATGGCAGTCTACCATAAACTGCCCACGAATGTTTTCTGTAACACCTGTGCCCTTTGTGTAATGAAATTCAAAGTTCCTTGCAGTGCCTGAAGTAGAATTCCTTTTTATCTCGATTATTTCCCTTTGTGACATACAGCCACCAAAGTTGACCTATTCCAGAATTGTGAAGAGTTTCTTCTGCCTCAAGTGTGTCGCCAGTTGATGATTCTGCTTTGTGATCTCCTGTGAAACAAGCAGTTCCTTCCGCATGTAAGTCCGTAGTTCCTTCCATTATAAATCGTAGAAAGCTAGAGTTTCCCATCATCGTGAATTTTGTCGTCATACCAAGTCCTCCATTCAATCCATCCCTTAACCTCTTTTGGCCGGGGAGTATGTTCGCGCCAACGCGAAGTTTGTTTATGAGTCCTTCCCACCCCTGTTCCATCTAACCTCGAGCCGCCGCGAGTATTTCGGCCTCTCATCCCGACCACTAACAACCACCCCAAATAACACACACACACACCACGTCGTTAGTTTTGCCTTGCACCCCATCCATTCGAGCGACATGATCAAACATGTACCTGTACGCAGTCAAGCCGACCAACCATCCAGCTATGTACAGCGTGAAGCAGCACCCAAAAGAGTTTCCACTACCACCACCACAACAGACACCAGTTAGCAGACCGATTGCAGCATCCAGTATGTAGTAAATAACAGGCAGTGGAATTTTCCACCCTCGTCTCCACAACGTTGTGCATGCAACGCTTTTGGCTACCTGCCACCTATAAAGGGAGCTTGCATGCGCAAGGAGATTATTCAGTTTTCTTTCAACCACCATTCTGTAAACATCAAGAGGAATAATATAGAAGTTTAAGTTAAAGTTACCAAACCGCCTTTCCCTCCACCAGTGGAAGCCAATCAGCCTTTTTGAAGGCTAGAGTTGCAAGAGCCCCCTCCAGTCGAGCTATCGGTCCTGTGCCCTGTTGCTCCCGGCAACAGGTGGACGGAAGATCAACAGATCTTTCCGTTCCCGCTCACCCGAGCCAAAGTCCCAGTTGCACGACGCAACAGAAACTTCTCTTAAATATTGAGAATAAATTACTGAGGAGCTTTTCAAGAAATTTCCAAAATTATACTTCGAAAGAATTCTTATGACATTCCTTGTATAAATACTCGAGAAATTCTATTAGGAACTCCTCCAAGGATCGGTCCAGATTTTTTTCTAAGAATATCCTTTGCAGAAACTTGTTGAAACCAAGATGCAAAATTCGGAGAAAAAAAGTCCTAGGAATTCTATAGAGGAAGTTTTGGTGGTGCATTCATAGATAAATGATAGTTAACCCTGAAGGGAGCATAAGATGAAGTCCTGAAGAATCTCTGAAACAATTTCTAATGCATCTGTAGAATGTTACCTGTTTGAATATTTGAAGAAATCCTAAGACAATTTTTTTTATTGTTGAACTGCAAGATTAATTGTTGGGTAAAACAATTCTTGTATTATTTTTTCTAGGTTGTAGAAACATCCTAGAAATTTAAGAAAAGGCCTAGAGAATTTTCTGCAGGAATTGTTTTTTTTTTAAATGCTCGAAAATATATACAGCAAAAAAAAAATCTTACACAAATTCCAACTGTGAGAGGTACTCTGTAAACTTCATCAAGCTCAAAAGGTATTTTTGGAGAAATTTCAAACTATTGAAAATAAATTAATTTTAAGAATCCCATTATCAATTCCTCGGGAAATGCCTGACTAAGGCAATGCAATATTCCTGATTTACGTTTTGAAAAATTTCAGAAATAATTCCTGTCGGAATTCTTTGAAATTAAATAGTTTGAAATAGTTAGGCGTAAATTCTGCAAAATTTCAGAAATATCTGAATTTCTGGATGAATCTTTTAAATAGTTCTTGGAGAAGTTCTAAGAAATATTCCTGGAAAAATGTTTGGGTCTTAGGTTGATTTTCATCAAGAGTATGTGGAAAAAAATGAGATTTTGAACATATTGAGGAATCCTTGCAAGAGTTCATTAATTTATTCATAGATTTAAAGCAATATATAGAGGATTTTTTGAATTTACTAAAGAATAAAAGAAAAATAAAACTTAAGTAATTCCTAAATCGTAAATCTGAGTTTATCTACTGATCAAGTTCGAGAGGAAAAGCATGAAAAATTTCTTAAAAAATATAAAACAAAAAATTCCGAAGGTGCAATCTTAGGCGAACTATTTGAGAAATTCGTATAAACTCCCCTTGCAACAATTCATGAAGCCTTGTGTTATGAAGAAAATTATGATAGCACTACAAAGATACAATACCAAACAAAAACTTTGAGTTATTGCTGAACACTCATTGAAGACATTCGAGGTGTTCCGAAAAACGATTTCTGGAATAAACTTTGGAGTGATAGTTTATGCAATCATTTTTGAAGAATCGTAAAAAAAAACATTTTGAAAAATCTTAGGAGGAATCTCTTAGAAATATGTGGAGCTATCTCTTATTCAATTTATTGGCAAATTCTTTGATGAATTCCTGGAAGAATTTAAGATAACTTGGCAGATCTTTTTAAATTCCGAAAAAAATATTGTTGACAGATTACACTCAAGATATATTGAAGGCTGTAAATAGAATCGTCAAATAATATATGGTGAGATCTTGAGTACAATTCTAATTGTTTGGTGAAGCTGAAGAAATCCTCAAGAAACGCAATCGTTTTTGAATGCTGACGACTACTCTTGAGAAATTCAAACATAAGTTTTCAACAGGCAGGAAGGGGCCGTGTAAAGCCAATTTATCTAAATGGTTTCTGGAAAGATCTTTGATAGTCTGATTTTGAAATGTGAATGCTGAAAACCATTTTTTGGAAATTGGAACAATATATAGTCGACTCTCCACATCTCTCCCTTTCTCGATGATCCCTTCGATATCGAGATGTGTAGAGTTGACTGACTATATCTCGTAGCAAACATGTTGTTTTTTTTCCGTCAGTCCAGTGGGAGGGGATGGGGGGGGGGGGGGTTGTAGCTTTGGCTTTGTCAAAAAACAGCAACCTTCTAGCTGTTAAGGATCTTGAGATACACACAATTGAATAAATTTGTCACTAGTGCCACCTAGCGGAAAACATATTCTTCACAGCCAGATAGACCTTGACCTGCTGAATATCTTTACCGAAGACACCAACCTTCTAGCTGATAAATTTCTTGAGGTAGAGAATATCGAAGCTTTCTTTTAACTACCGCTACCTAGCGGATGAATTTCCAATCAGACTATTCACATCCAGATAACCCTTGAACTGCTGAACAACTTTGTCGAATATACCAACGTTTTAGCTGTAAAGGATCTTGAGATACAGATGATTCTATTGAATTTATCACTAGTGCCACCTAGCGGAATAATTATCAATCAGATTTGTCTTCCCCAGATAGTCCTTGATCTGTTGAATAACTTTGCCGAATACACCAACCTTGCAACCAACTAATTTAGGACCCCTCGTGTTCACGCTTTTTCCGTTACCTGGAAAAGGGGGAGGGGTCAGGATTGTGAGACCAACTAACAGCATTTACATTAACCCTTCAGTCGTCGCGTGGTTTGCCATCGTCAGAACCACCACGCTGAGGCTGTGTACGAAAAGCTGGGTTTTTTCACCACTGTTGTACAAAATACAACAGCGCGACGACTGAAGTGTTATAATTTATTCAAAATTTATTGATCTACTAGGGGTTAATATAAACGAAATTCCAAAATATTTAATATTGAGCTTGAGCTTGATTGGCCGCCCGTGGTTGCTACTCCAGTATTGCCAGATCAGCTGCACTTACACAAGGAACCAACCAGATGACTGCTTTGGACTAACAGACATCCTCAGTGTATAAGTGCTGGTGATCTTCTATTTTTAGATAACAATGGCATCTGACACGTCAGAATACAGACCAATGTGGGGAAGGGGGAGGAAATGATGATGCATTAAACTGGCTCCCACGGTGGACCGTATATTCCACTGAATCTACGCCAGTTCATGCGGGAGTGTATGGGTTGGGGGAAAGGCATGGCAGAGAGGTTTGCTCTTTGGTTAGCAGACTGCCTATGTAGCAGGCGTAAGGAAAGGCATGCTATAATGGTGAGATAGAGTGGAAGCGTAGGGAAACGGTTTCTTGTCCGTTTATGGTTCTAGCGTTTGTTATGAACGGATAGGATGTGAGTGTGATAGATTGAGAGTGGAAGATAGAAAGCAAGTGAAAGATACAACTACAAAGTACGAGGAAAGGGACGGGCCTGGGATTGAACCTATGACCTTCTTGCATATGAAGCAGAAGCGGTAGCCATTAGACTACCAAACCCGTCTAAAATATTTATTATTGTTTGATTAAGGACATATCCCCATGAGTATCAAAATGGCCTCTAATATGGCACCTTACTTCCCCCTTCGCTTTCCGCTCCTTCCTCCCACACTTCTCACAGTGTTTTGGAGAGCGATCACAAAAAATGATTATTTGAAGTTACTAACCTTATTGTTGAGCGGTGGTTTCTTAACTGAAAGCATTCCATAATATGGTTTTCACAAATCACCAGTTTTTGAATGCAAATACGTAGTTATTGCTGTGATTTGTGTTGTAAAATACCACGCACTTCCGAATCACTTCTTCTTCACACACCGAGATATTGTTTGCTGGCTTTTCGGTGCCCGTTCTAAAAGTCACTTTTAATCGTATTTCTACTCACCGTAGCAATTCAAAAATCTAATGCGATACTTGAAACACTTTGATTATTCACGCACGATGCTCCTGGGAGCAATAAATCACTTATATTAGTCAATTTGTGCTCGAAAACAGCACCGGAACGCGAATTCACTGAGCCAACATTGTTTATGATTTGGATGCGCCGCTCTCACTGATTGGAAGTGATGCCAGTTTTTATGTTTGCAATTAGAATGGTTTGGATATTTATACACTTGCTACAACCACGTATTTTACAATTTCATAATACTCAAAAGGTGTACAATGTCACAAGTGTTGCAAAACATTTTTATGCATGAGAAAATCAATGTACGACGCAATTTTACAGCAAAAATGAATATAAGATATTATACAGTACAATTGACTGTAGAATTCAAATGCATACTGATGGCAACTTTCTCCGTCCGTGAGAAGCGAGAGAAGAGAGGAGAAAACTGCCAAAAATAGTAAACAACACACGCATGGTGTGAAAAATGCTTATAATTTTGGTCAAAAAACATGTTTTCACTACCAAATGAAATAAATTGTGATTTTGAGTTTTTATGAAGTTGTTGAAGAATTCATATCGACAATAATACCTTTGTATGAAACGTGTGCTAGTAACACTACCTACATAATTTTGTTGGTGGAGGTATACATAAAACATGATGATTTATTTTTGGCCGACGCACATAACATTGTGCTCCGCCTTGTTGGGTGGCTCGAGAGGGTGCTTTAGCGGGTGGCTCGAGTGGGTGGCAACATTATGTTTACGTGCTCAATGAACCTTCACCTTAAAACCTGAGACGAGACTCGCGAAGACGGTCTTCTTTTTCTGTGATTGCTGAGTTTTTTCTTATTCCACTTTGTGTTTATACCAATTATGCGCATGCTGTTCAAATCCTCACATGAACCTCTCAGCAAAACATGATTGAGTTTGCATCACATCGAATCATAAATAGCCGTTTGAGTGAAATTTCATGCCAGCAAACGTAGCAGACATTAGAAATAATTAATCTTCTGCTTAGATTTATCAGCAACTTTGGAAAAAACTGCTCCGCCGACTGAACTTCTTAATAACAGTTTACTTTGAACACAATACTTTTCACTTTTTCAGCCATAAAAACGGTGGGCTGCATTTGACGTTTCGTGAGAGGGGAATCTGGGCTGCATATGACGTTGATATTTTTCCTCTTTGCGAGTCTCTCTCAGATTAAAACCTAAAAATAATCACAATTCAACATTATTTCTTCCCCTCCGAACCTTGCAGAGTGACCAGCTCCCGGCAGACAATTCATTAGAACTGAAGCTCGTTTTTCACTACATTACACGTACACTTCCACCCTTCACGCCAACTGACACCGAAGCAGCACAGTAAATTATAACTTTCTTTTGGGGAATCATAAAAAAGGTACACGGACGGTCCTGTTTCCTGCTGCGATGAAATTTTGCTGTTGGCACAATTGTTGAACCCATCATGCCGGAGGATTCCCTGTTCCCTGTCCACACAGTTTCCTTCGCAGTATTTTGTGCTCTGAAAATGTGTTATATAATAAAATTAAAAATTGCTCGTTCTCGTGTCCTCGTTTCGTGTCCAAATGGTGCATCCCGCGTAACTCGAAGCAATCGGTGGAGTTCATAGCGATTCGCAGGAAGCATCACTGCTAAATACGATGCTTCTGTGAAGTTGCTATGGCAGAATAAGTACACTTCGCAGATGGCAACGTGATTTTGGAAGATGTGCTTTGAGTACCAGAATTGATTGTTTCAGACGATTCCATTTTTATTTCTTTAAGGCGAAGTAGGCCGTCATTGAAATTTGTACGCGTCGTTGATGATTGTTGCTAACTCATCTCACGATTTCGAATCAAAGAAAATCAGTTGATTTTGCACTGACACAGCTGAAAAAGTATCAGCATACTTTATGCATGTTAGCGCGTACAGTGATACTTTTTCAAGTCAATATAAACTATCAAGACTGAGTTTTATCACTTCGAAGGCATGCTGAAAAGTCATCATTGTTGCCAAAACGAATGACGGGCTACTTAGCCTTAATATCTTAAGCTAATTGCTGAATCATTTGTCGATCTTATCATAAAATTGCAGTTTAATTCCAGCAGACTTTAGACTATCACAAAAAGCTTCCATGCAAGATGTTTCCCATTTCTTAATTGTTCTATCTTTTCCGTTTGTTTTTCCTCTTCCAGGGGTCCCTTCTCGATAGTTCGCCGGTGCATCCACCGGGAGTCCAACCAGCAATTTGCAGTGAAAATTGTTGACGTTGCAAAGTTCACTGCCAGTCCCGGTCTCAGCACGTCCGGTAAGTATCTACCCTTCCTGGTGTAACCAATGGTAATATATTCTGGTGGAGTGGGTTGAGTTTTTTTTTTTAAAGAGTCGGGTTGGTATCGTTTTTGCACCCCGTCTGAAAGCGGAATTGTACTTACGGTTTTCGGTATACAGAAGCGCTTGGATGGTGGAAGCATAATTGAGTCTGTTTTTTGTTGTCGAGCCAGGTTTGTTGATTGTTCGGGATTTTCTGACTGACATATGGTTGATGAATTTGTTAATTGGCGAGGAACGTTCAAAAGATCAGATGAAAAATATGTTCGTCGAGAATTATGCTTGCGACAGAAGGCAAAGAGATGAGACATTTTCTCTGCAGCATGAAATCAAATGAAGATATTTATCTGTCTAAAATAGTACAATTTTAAGAAGACGATCAACAAATCACCAAATTTTTATGAACAGAAACTCGAGCGTTAAATCATTTTCGATGATATTTGGATATGAATGAGAGAATCCCATCCCAGCCCTTTTTAAGGAACCCCATCTTCTTTTTCTTCTTTGCCCTTATTGGGACAGAGCCTGCTTTTCAGCTTAGTGTTCCTATGTGCACTTCCACAGTTGTTAACTGAGAGCTTTATTTGACAAACTTGCCATTTTTTCACATTCGTATATCGTGCAGCAGATACGATTATACTCTATGCCTAGAGAAGTCAAGGAAATTTTCATTACGAAAAGATCGTGGACTGACCGGGAATAGAACCCAGATACCTTCAGCATGGCTGTGCTTTGTAGCCACGGACTCTAACCACTCGGCTAAGGAAGGCCCCAATGAACCCCATAAAGAGACTGATTTACACTTCTTGAGATTTGATTTAATTATATCTAATCAAAATCTAACTCTATAATTTGTTCTGGGCTTAAGAACCACTATAATAATGTGATGAAATACATAGCAAATATAATTATAAAAAGCTATAGCTAAGACTGTTGTGGTATTCCAAAAATTTCCACGCAACAACAGGTCCCTGTTTTGTCGTCCATAAAACAATAAGATGTGCAATGAATCTTTTGTTACAGCGGTAGACACCGGAGTATGGGGAATCCCATTTAATGGCTTTCTCTCGAAGACGACCCAATCTCAATGCAAAAGTCATAAGCAGTCTCCCCGAGCTGAGGGGGATCAATCCGTACGCAACCCCACGGATATGGTTTGTCATAAAAAAGATTCTGTCTTGTTCAACATAAACCCACATACACACATGTGTTCGCTTTGTATTATTGGGAACTCAGGCTCGCGACACCTTTGTGTAGACGAGCACACGCATTGTTTGTCACTGCTAATGACAGTTTTCGTCTTGTTGTGGTTACACGGTTGTCGACGACGTCGGCGGTTTGCCGGTTGGTATTTGGTCTCATCAGTATCCTGTAGCATCTGCAAGCCATGCTTGGTATGTCTTTGCCCATTACATATTGTCTGCCAAGATAGAGACAGGTGCGGGGGTTCTTAACCTTTCAGTCGTCGTCGTAGCGACAGCCACAACCAACAGCGCTACCACGCACGTGCTATGTACAAAATTTCTGTCTTCACGCCTAGTGATGAGCAACATAAGCTGAACGAATGTTAGAGCTGATGAACATCTAAAGATAGATGGCGCCGGAAGTATGCCTTCAGGCAAAATGCACACATATATTGGGTAACCACTTTTTCGAATGACGACGCGCTAAAGACTGACTAAAAGTAATTTTGTAAGCTCTTCTCGCGCCGTTCGCTACGCATCTAGTGTTGGGAGTCGAAACACTTTGACAGTGGTTTGTTTACACTTCATTATAGAACAATTATTGGTGCTGGTTATCTATTCTCTACGCATTTATATATTCTTTTTCCACACAAATAGCACCATTTTTTGTGTACTATTACATCAATTCCTAACATTGGACATTTTCTGGTTTTACTGCTGAAGGGTTGCTTTGAGCCTGGTAAGCTTAACCAAGAATAGCCTAACTAAAATCTATGAACTATGTGTAGTATGTTAGAGCATGTGAAATGAAATGATTTTTAGTATATTTTCTGATTCTACTGCTTAAGGGATGATTTGTCAGCTCAAACAAGGATAGCCTTAATAAAATTAGTGTGAGCTATTTATAGTGTGTTACAACATGTAAAATTAAATGATTCGAGGAAATTTTTGAACATTTTCTGATTTTTCTGCTTAAGGGATCAAATCATCCATCTGCTAAGCTCAAACGAGAATAGTACTCAGAGCGAGCTATTTTTTAGTTTGTTTAAGCATGTAAAATAAAATTTCATGAGGAAGTTGTTGTTTGATTTTCCTGATAATGGAATGAAATGCCCGGAAAATCGACCCATTGAAACACAACTCCGCAAACAACTCTACTACTTTCAGTATATGTAGTTCAGTATAGATTTAGATCTTTTTTTTTTTTATCTTTATTAACGAGATTTTTAGCCCTGGGCTAGTTCATCTCGGGACCAACGGCTTTACTTCCCTTCCGAAGGAAGACGTCACTGATTTTTTTTTAGTGACTATCTCGGGGATGGGATTTGATCCCAGGTCCTCGGCGTGTGTTCTAACTACTACACCAGGTCCGTCCCCATTTAGATCTTTAATCAACCTGATCCGGAAATATTCCCAAATTCCTTGGGAGTAAAGATCTGTTGCAACTTCCCGACTTGGTAGAGCAAGAACTACCGAAATGGCTAGATTGCAGCTCAATCACAAAGCCAGATATTCATTTTTATAACATGTTTTGAAGGTTCTGATGACCATCTAACTCCTAGCTCCTCGCTTCGAGGCCTAACCTCTTCACTATCTAAGGAAACATCGATTAACTTAAATCTTTAGTCAAACCTTCACCGCCGCAGACTCCCCCTACCACATCATTCTAGATCGGACGCTCTGTTGCGCCAGCTGTTCTTCTGCGCAGTTGCCGTGCCACCCGCTGTGATGGACTGCCTCTTCGACGCGTTGGCATCGAAAATGCCATTATAAATATCCAGCAGAGCAACATCGTGTTTGATACTAAGCGTCTAGATGTATTTTGAATAAGTTCTTTCGGAAATATAAGTATAAGAGCATAACATTGAAGAAAGTTCTCTTATGCCTTTATTTTATTACAATGCAACATAAATAAAGCCATATCAGACTCACCGCTTGCTTCACTCACGTTGACTCAGTATATAACGAGAATCTGTCATTGACAAAATAATATCCAATAAAACGAGATGCAATGTCGCTTGAGTTGGTAAAATGCTATTTGAGTAAAAGTGAAAATGAAGACGAAATCCTAGTGCCTGAATCAAATCAAGACTCCCACAAAATTCTAAACCAGACAGAACTTACTTCTCAGGATAAACACTGTTTTTGATAATTCAAAACAAGCGCTATTCAATTGACAATTATTCGTCTTTTTTTCTTATTTCTGTTTTCTTCTTCTTTTACTGTCTTGTAACACCTGAAACTAGGAATGGTTTGTTTCTTGTTTTAGCGCTCATTGATCACTTCTAGAGTTACATATAGAGTTCACAAATTCACAAATTTCATAACGCCGAAAATGACCATTTTTGACAAATAACCACCAGGGAGTGGGTGGTTATTTGTCAAAAATGCTTTTTGTATGGATATTCTACGAATTTTGTATGAGCTGTAACATTTCAAAGACACCCACCCACCCCCTTGAGCGTTATGAAATGTCTGAACAGACCCACATCTAAGAATTTTCTTTGCCAATCTATTATTTACAAATATTTTATATCGAAAGCCCTGCGAAGGCAAAAAAATCCAACCTGATGGATCATCGACCGGGCTTATTCTCGTTTTTACCAGCCTCACCATGGTCTGGCATAATACTTATATGAGTTTTGTCGCTTTCAAGAGCGCAGTTTCGAGTCATGTTTCAATATTAAGTACATGTTTTGACTGCTTTTATCAAGGTTTATCAATAAGTTATTCTACATTATAAAAAATATTGAAATTGCAGATATCGAATATCAATAAATATGTGCTCGCAATAAAGTTTCATAGCAAGGAATTTTCGCTACAGAAAAATAATACATTTTCAAGATGTTCTATATAAAAACTGTTTTGCTTCTATTTTTCAATATGGGACAGTACTAGTTTGAAATTTTTCCGCAATGTTTTTGAACAAACTACTTTATCTTATGTGCGCACATGGAAATATACATAAAAATAAATGTGATCAGTTAAATTTTTTTTTGAGGAAATCAATATGGGACAGTTATGCTTTTATGGGCAGTTTAGTTACTGTCAAAAGCTAACTACAAACGTGATGCCAAAACATCTGCTAGTGGCTATTACCGCTAGAATACACTCTTATAAAAATACGGGTAAATTTACGGCTTCTTAGATGCACATAAAAGAAGCGAAATATTTGACATGAAATTACGTCTGTGCTTAAAATTACATGACAATGAAAAGCCAAAAAAAAAAAAAAATTACACGCCGAGACGTAAAAGTCGTTTCAACTTACTTTTACATTACGGCGTGTAATGTTGTAGTAAGCTTGTTGTTATGTTGCCGAAAAATTCATTAATTGCTTTCTATGTCTGTAATCGGGTGCATATAGTTTGAAAACTTCAGATCATTTACCTTTATGTCGTATAAAGTCATGCGCACCAATAATCACTGCACTGCTGGATGCAACTTTTATATTTCCACGTTCTCAGTGACAAACGGCAGCCAACAATCAGTCGACGCGTTTAATTTAAACACTTTCCCATGTCCGCGCCAAATAATTCACAAATTTCTTGAACACAGATGCACTTCCGAGCGAATCATAAAAGAATCATTTGTTGAATTTGGAGGAAAACTTAAATTTACCTTAAATTGGTATTGTTTTGAAGCTTAAAAACAGAAAAGAAATCTCGCGACGTACACTCCGGCCATGATGAAAAACAAACTCAATTCGCATTCGCATGATGCCGACACAAAGGCCTTCACCAAAGTCAAAGATCATGTAAATTCACGTCTTTTAAAATAGGAATCCCAGTCTAACGTTCATATTTGAAGGTTTGCAGCACGTGAGATTAGGAAATTGACACAATTGTTATATGTTCTTGTCAAACTAAATTGTTGGACGTAATTTTCGGTTTAGTTTCATTTTAGATCATATTTAGTTTTGCGATTTTAACCCTAGATCGGGCGCATGCGTGTACTGAGTACACGTATCTTGAAAAAAGCTCGCTTTCCAAACACAGCTCAAGCGAGGTGGCGCTGGCGGTGGTTGAATGCGCGACCGCTCCTGAGTTAAATTATAAATCAAAAGAAACATAAAATTGCGTTTTCAATTGCGTCACAAAATATTCAAGTGCAAATTGAATTAGATCACATGTACAGTGAATCCACAATTAAGAATCACCCACAATTTATGAATCAGCTGCCTTCAAAGGACAAAATAACAGTAAAAAATAGCACAAAACATCACGGAAACGTTTTCGCTTATAATTTATTTTGAGTAAAATTGTTTACGTGATGTTTTGTGTTGATTTTTGTTGTTATTTTGTCATTTAAAGTCAGCTGATTCATAAATTGTTGATGATTCTTAATTGTGGATCCACTGTAAATTTGATATTTTTTAAGAGTGTAGAAGTTGACAACTGCTAACATTTAGGATGTTCTTCTTTCAGCACTGACTATTTCTTGAAGTAACACTAGAAAGCATATTTATTTATATCAATGATGATTTATCGTTCTTTATGGATACGCTCAATAAGTTCTTTGAAATTCATTATAGATCCATGCTAACTGTAGTTCACATTTGTTTTCAATTTCGGCCAAATGGCGTTCCACCAATTACCCTTTTGGCCAAATAGCGTTCGTCCAAACGGCATTCGGCCAAATGGCATTCGGCCAAATGACCCGGAACCGTTGCCACCTGTGGAAAATATTCTGGTTCACTTTTTTCGCACAACTTTTGCTCGGCAAGCAACACCGAATTGGGTGCCAACTGACCCGACCGATCGCGCTATGTGAACTGCCGATGCGATTGCAATGCCAGATTTGCTAAGCCGAACTTGACCGCTCTCTTGCTTGCCATGGTTTGTGTGCGTTCGTGGCTGGAATGACGGCAATCGCTCTTTTGCTTCAACTGGAGCAGTGGAGATCATGGTGTGCTTTTACCCTCCGCATCTCATTTGTGTTGGTTTGTGGGCAGAATTCTATGCAGTTTGTGTACTGGTCTTATTTATTGGGTATATTTTTCCCAATGATGCAGCTGATTAATGAGAAAAGAGTAAAGTTTGGCAAAAGTTCGAGTGGGGCAAGAGTTTCTGTTTAAGATTTCTAGCTCAATTCAAAACAAAACTTTTAAATGTCATGGTGGCTTGAATGCTATTCAAGTAAGAGACTTTCACTCCAAATATCATGAAAATCGATTGAGATTTGGAAAAGTTATGGCTATTTGTTGTTTTTCGACGTGAATATTGTAATTTTTGGTCAAACTTTCGTAGCATGGAACCAATTGAAGATAAAATCTTTTTCAATATTTTATGTAAGGGCGTTTCTAGGCCGATCATAAGGATGCTTTGAGGTGTATTAGTATTTGCATAAATGCTTGGAAACAATTTTTAGCCCATAGTGGGGCAAAAGTTCGAATCAGCGGGGCAAAAGTTCGACCCATATATAAAGTCACGGACAATTTTGCAAATTGCCTAAAATCCACATATTATCTTCAAATTTAGCAAAATTTAACACCAAAATTTTACATTTCCACTTAGTTTTGCGAAAAACTGCTATTTTTGAGCATATTACAATTAACCCTGTTTTGGTTAATTTTTTGATGAAAATTGAGTGTGTATTTTTCGTCAAACTTAAGTTTACGACTGGTGTAAAATATACCTGTCATAAAAGTATCGATATTTTGTATTTTAGCCAGCGAACTTTTGCCCCACACTAGATTCGAACTCTTGCCCCACCGGTGGGGCAAAAGTTCGTTTAAGACAATCAATTTTGAAACTGTTATAACTAAAAATGAGTAAATATTGTGACACAAGTTTGTTCAGCAAAATTATAGCCAATATGTTGACGGTTCACTGTATGGTATTTGTTTTGTTTAAACTGCTCTTGTTTTCTTAGAAATTTTGATTATACCACTAAGGTCGAACTTTTGCCCCACCTTACTCTACACAGCCAATTCAGATTACCGACCCCAGTAAAATTTTACTGGGTTTTGTAACTACGGATTTTTCGGTAATTTTCACGATTACCGAAAACAACCCGCAAACCAAAATATTTTGATTGATGGAAATGACTGACGTAGTCAGTAAAGTTGTAGAGCGTTTTTACTGGCTTTCCACTTTCCCATGCTTTACGCTTTGCTTATGCTGATTATGTTTTTCTTCAGAAATCAATACAAATAAAAACCCAATCAACATGAACATGTCCCTTATTAGGCATTTTTCGTGAGACTAAACATCTACGGTATGCTTAGCGGAAGGGGTGGTAGATGATAGAAGAACGAGGAATTTGCATAGCTCTATCGCACAACATCAAAAATAGGGATTTTATCTATAGCAACGATAGGAATTCAGACTGGAATAGCTATTTTTTACATATATCTGTCACTAGCAAAAAAACGATGCAAATGTTTATTTTACCTGCACTATGTGAGTAAAATGAACAGCTGTTGGTGGTAAAATGAATATCATGTAATAAAATATAAAAGATTTGGCATCATATCATAACGATATTCGCCTCACTGAAGACTCCCGAGCTAAAAGTTATGTCAGTTCTAATTTTCAAACGTGAATTTTTAAAATCTTAGTTTTCGTTGATATTTTCACTTCAATTGACCTCCGTATCAACCCGAACACTCCGATTCATGCTCTAAATTGTTCGTGCGTGATAAAAATTCAATCAAATTTGTTTTCTCTCGCAAAAAGGCACTGTGTTCATTTTACCAGCCCTGTTCATTTTGCCTCCACTTCCCCTATATCTCAGTGAAAGTAATCGAAAAATGTGTGACAAAATCATTATTATTTGGTTGGTTTGCATACAAGAGGCAAACTCAATTATGCAGAAGAATTTAACTATTGTATGGAAACCATCAAAAATTATCAACGTAAGCAGTTAAAATTGTGCTGAGCCTTTTAGTTGCTTAAAATAGTTGGGTTTGTCACTAAATTTCGACTACTTACTCGACTAAGTAATCATTATAAATTTTAAAAAGTAGATTGTAGTACCCTGTACCTTTTAATTCCGCCCTAAATGTTTATCTTTGACAGATACGCGTATTTCGACTACCACTTGCAGTCTTCAGTGCCAGTTACTCGAATCGATCGATACGGACAAACTGACGCTGAAGAAAACTGCAAGTGGTAGTCGAAATACGCGTATCTGTCAAAGATAAGCATTTAGGACGGAATTAAAAGGTACAAAATACTTCAATCGACTTTTTAATTTCTCTATTGAGATTCTGCTCAGAGGATTCGAATACATTAAAAAGAGTTTTTATTTTACTTTACAAGTATTACAGGTCTTTTTGTGCGTTCCAATTTACTTTCAGTCAGCATTTACTCTCAAAGATAATAAATCAGAGATCATTACTGTATACGCCCCCGGTAAATGAAGATAAGATGAATTAGTGGCGGTGCGGAGCCTTAAGGATATTATTAGGCTTCCAATGGTGTGCTATTTTGGGTACAACCGACCGGGATCATAAATTTTGTACAGAATTTCTCCCTTCAATCTGAATCTTTTAACCTTTGTACTATGTCTTCTTTTTTCTTGGCGTTACGTCCCCACTGGGACTGAGCTTGCTGCTCAGCTCAATGTTCTAAGAGCACTTCCACAATTATTAATTGAAAGCTTTCTTTGCCAAAGTTTCCATTTTTGCATTCGTATATCGTGTGGCAGGTACTTACTCTATGCCCAGGGAAGTCAAGGAAATTTGCTTTACAAAAAGGTCCTGGACTGACCGAGAGTCAAATCCAGACAACTTCAGCATGGCTTTGTATCCGCGGACTTCGACACTGGGCTATGGAAGGCCCCTCTACATCGACTTAAGGTGATTATAGAAGGAAGCCACACCTCAAATTTTCAAGAGCACAAGACTTGAGAAGCAAACAACGCTCCGCGTTGAAAATCTATCCCATTGGTCACCACCACCAAGCAAGCAATTTGATTGGTTTTCAACGCGAACTGTTGTCAGATTCTCTCGTCTTGTGCACTTGAAAATTCATAGTTTAGCTTCGTTTTATAATCACCTTAAATTGAATCGCATTTGCGTTCTGATTTAACATTTTCTGCTTGCATCCGCGCTACTGCTTGTAATTCAACCGATGGGCTTAGCTTAGATTCTTTGCCTCGCTTCCAGCTCGTTTCCAATCTCCTGCAGCGAGGCAGAGAACCCTACACAGTAATAAATCAGCAACACCCAGCAGCATAAAGCTCTCGAGCGCACATTCATCCATAAAATTTCTTTCAGGAAAAGGGCTGCTAGAGGCAGAAGGTTTCGCCACCAGAGAGCGCACGCTTGCACAATGGGATTCAGACCACAACAATTCAGCTGGAAAATTTGTTTTGTTCTGTTCAGGAAATTTTGAAGACCACATTCATGTGCAACTAAAAACAAAACAGTTAGACCAGAAAATGGTTTTTTGACTTTCTTTTAGGCAATTTTTTCAAATGAAGAGTTAACTCAACAATGTACTCGGCAAAATTGTTCATAATAACATTTTCTAAACTACAAAAACTATATAAATCTGAATTAATACTAAATAAGCATCATCCAATTCATCTTTTTACTAAGAAGATGCAAAACTCAATTACGAAAAACTTCATCGAAGTAATCACTGTTAAACCTTCGATTCGAACCATTGTGGCTTGCCCCGGGCAAGATGGGAGGCATTAATTTTTGCGTCATGCATATGCGAAACCAATGCTCAGCTCGTAAAGGTCATAAAGCACCCATCAGGGTAATGGAACGTAACTTGTTGTTGTTGCATGTGAGGGATGACATTTTCCCGGACCGGGGCTTTTTGGATCGAGGGAAAACCAGCCGAACGATAAAGGATTACCGAAAGAATGTGAACCATGATTGCTTCCATGAAGTGATTAAAACAATCAAGAGCGAGGTGGTATGGACGTTCGAAAATGGCTGTTCGTGTAAAATAATTAAGACGAGGATTCTTGAAATACTGAAACCAAGCATAGAAGACCGACTAATTTAGATTTATCATCAAAATAGCAGCTTAATTTTCATGTATTTCCAGGAAGTTGCCAGTACTTTACTTGGTGCTTAAATTTGCGCTTAACATATTACTACGGGGCCTTCCTTAGCCAAGCGGTTAGAGTTTGCGGCTATAAAGTAAAGCCATGCTGAAGGAGTCTGGGTTCGATTCCCGGTCAGTCCAGGATCTTTCCGTAATGGAAATTTCTTTGGCTTCCCTGGGCATAGAATATCGTCTTACTTGCCACACGATATACGAATGTGAAAATGGCAATATTGGCAAAGAAAGCTCTCAGTTAATAACTGTGTAAGTGCTTATTGAATACTAAGCTGAGAAGCAGGCTCTGTCCCAATGAGGACGTATTGCCAAAAAAGAAGAAGAAATATTACTGCGAGAAGCAAAATTTTTGTTTTTTGCGTAATGTTTTACCGATATTGAATTAAAAAGACCATTCACAAATATCACGAGCAAACCTTAAGTCATTTCTGGACTTCTCTTGCCCTTTTGACATAAATTATGGAGGAATTTGTTGAAATTTTTTTAGCAATTCTCAGGAAATCACTAAGAAATATATGGAAGAATTCATCGAGAATTGAGCAACGGTTTTTAAAAATAATATTGGCTCTCCGGTCGACTTCCTTCAATGTCCATAATTCATGGCCATATAGCACAACCGGAAGGATCTGTGTCTTGAATAACATGAGTGTCGTTCTTGTTTGCTGGTTACGGAGGCCGCAGAAAGACAGACTCGCAGCTGCAATACAGACACGGACACCGTCTTCAGCCATTTAGCTGCACAGACTGTAACTTAACACTAGACAACGGACAAGCATGCTCCAATGGCACAGCCGAGAAACATTTCTCGCTGTCTCTCTCTTGAAAGGCCGGAACGCCTTTTTTACTGTCCGACTGTCAATCCCGATGATGTCGATATCGTCCGCAAAGCCAAGGAGCATATGAGAACGTGTAATAATGATACCGCTTCTCTGCACACCGGATCTCAGCAAACAGCAAGTTAGAAAGAGCGTTTCAATCCATCTAAGGCTACGAACGATGTCGGAATCTCGTACACCACCCGCATATACGATTTAGTAGATCCTTAAAGCGTTGCACGAAACAGTCTAATCAGACATAATTTGCCACAAATCGTTTCGCTTCACTGAAACATGCGCTGCTATGAAATCTACAAACAGATGATGAGTCTGTAAGTTTACTCCCGGAATTTATCTAGGATATGACGCAGGGTAAACATTTGATCCGTCTTTGATCGGCGCTCTCAAAAATCAGCTTGGTATTCGTCGACAAAGGACTCCTCATGCGGTCTCAATCTGTTGATCAGAATTTCAGACATGATTTTGTACGCCGGAATAAGGATTATTATCCCTGGGTAATTGGCACACTCCAGTCGATGTCCTTTCTTGAACAAGGGCAAATAAGATAACCCAACCAACTAGTAAGCATTTGTTCTTTCTATAATATCTTTGTAATGATGCGGTAAAGGAGCTGTTTGCTTCCGTGTTTGAGAAGTTCGGCCGGCAGCTCGTCCTCGTCGATTTCTTTACCTCATCTAGCGTTGGGGGTTCCTCAGCCTTGTCCATCGTCATCGATTTGAATTCTGCTAACAGATCTATTTCTGTTATCTCCGTTTAACAATTTACTCTTTCCACCTGGCTGCCACGCCACCATTGTTTTATCCATAAGCAAGTTTCCTTCACGGTCGTTGCATATAGAGGGAGACGGCGCTGTTTTTCTCCGCACATCATTGACAGATTCGTAGAACCGCCGCATGTCGTTCTGTTCAATAGCTTATTACGCCTGAGCAATTACTGCTTCTTCATGCTCCTTTTTCTTGTTGCGATGGATCCGTGTTTCGGCTGCATTTGCTTCCTTGTACCGCTCTCTTCTCTAACGGGTTCCAGACACCAACATCCGTTCTTCTTGTCCGTCATTCTCTGGCACTCCTCGTCAAACCAACCGCTCCTTGGTCTTTGTTGAGCAGGACCTATCACTTCTCGCGCTACTGTGCTCACTGTTCCGTGGACTGATTCCCACAGATCGCTGAGGTTGATGTTCTCGTTGATTTCACTAATCCGTTCGTCGAGCTTCTAATGGTAGTCCGCTACAAGACCATCTGCTGACAGGCGTTCGATATTGAAACGCAACAATTGCCCATTTATAAAACTCGAAACGGTTGACAACCGGGCTCGAATTTTGCTCACAACAAGATAAAGCAATAGCAAGAGATTCTGTACAGGCATTGCAGAATTCGTTCTCAATTGATTTTGAAGCTAGATCAAAAACAAGCGAAGAAAAACATCGCAATTGTATTGGTCCATGGTAGGTAGCTGTAACAATCTTGATAAAAAGGTTGGGTGATAACATGTCGAATACCAAAACGTTGAAAGAATAAAACGTCGAACACGAAAACACCTCGAAAAGAAAACAAATGCGATAATATGTGTCAAAACGCCGACAAAGTATTAGATTAATAAGGAATACGAAGAAAATCGATATAAATGTAAAATCAATAAAAATATTAAACAATGATTAGGTGTTAATAAATCATTGCATAATATTATTATTTTTAGCCAAAAATTTAAAAAAGGATGTGCTTTGAAATAAAACATTCAGTTGATGCTTGTATTGTTCTTACTATTTAGTGTTAATACGATATATTTCCATCACAAAAAAAAAAACAAAGTATAGAAGACTTTTGAAAAGCACATATTCAAAACTTGGTGGATACCCTGATAAAGATATTTGTTCCGAAAAGTTCATTTCATTTTTTCATGTTCAATAGAAAAATAAACAAGTTCAAAAAACATAAAAAATACACTGGTTGTCAAAATTTGATCAAATTGATGTCACTAGTTTGATAAAAGAATGATTGTATTTTATAAGAATAAATATTACACTATTTTTCAACTGTAAGTTCAATTCAGTTTTAGGCAATTACTATATTGATTTTTGAAAAGTAGCTAATTGAGGTAAAAGACATTCATCTGCTGTTGCGTGATTCCAGAGGTCTTCATAACATCTGATGCAGTCAACACATTTCAGGCTTCAGTTCCAATTTGCCTTGCTTCTTCTCCAGTCAGAAATGGATCTTTTCTGAAAATTTGTTGATGCTTACTTCGATGAAAATTGAAAATTTTGCTGTTTCCAACGCCTTTTGCATCGCAACCATTTCTTCCTTAGTAACGCTAGCTATCTTCAATAACAAAAACCTTCGCTATAAAAACCACTGCTTTCGACGTTTGGTCTCTTCGACGTTTTGGGTTTCGACGTTTTGTCCCTAAACCTGATAAATAGCAGCTGCGAAAGAGATCCGCAGAATGAGAGCCCCAGAAAAAGAGCGATGATAAAACCCATTTTTCCGCTTATTCATCATTGGAGATAGGTGTTTTACTTTACTGACATGATGAAAAATCCTCGAAAATCTTATTGCAAGGCAGCATTCGTTCATTACATAACGCTAAAATTGATAATTTTCGACCACCTCCCTCCCCTTCGTTACGATTTTCGCATGAAAAATTTAAAATTTTTGCATGAATGGTAACGCTTGAACCTTACTCGTAACACTGGTAGATAACCATTTCGTGGTTCGTTACGGGGTAAGATCTACCATTTTGAACCCTAGTCTCATCTTGTTTGTCGGGCTAGAGATATGTGTTTTGGTAATTCAAAGATTCGCGGTACGAAGTCCTTGTTACTGGCAACAGTTTCTGAAATTGAATCTATTTGATCTAGCAGATGGTTAAAGACTCGGAGTTGGTCAGCCCCAAAACTGAGTATTAACTCAACAAGAACTGTTAAGTATTGTTAATTCAAGGACTCACGTGAATTCTAATTACTAAACAAATTTTCTAGCTTGATTCGGTTTTGCTGCTAGCATAAAACCCCTTTTTTCTAGAACTTAATTAAATGCGAAACCAGGATGTGACTAGAGTTCCGTAACATGGTCAAATATCAGTTATACCGATTTGATTCCTAAAAAATTAAGCATAAGCATAAGCATAAGCATAAGCATAAGCATTGATGACCGTACAATTCGTAGTTGCTACTCCATGATTGACCAGAATAATCGAAGTTGCACAAGGAACAAACAGATGTAGCTTGGGAGTTGCTTTCCATCTTCAATGTACACTTTCGAGAACTCCAAATATTAGTTAAGTCAATAACGGCGCCGGCCACGTACTTACGGTCATCGGGGAAAGGAAGAATAATGAGTGTTCACCACAGTAATCTTTTCCCGGCCCCGAATTCACTCGATGAAATTCACGGACCGACCTTCGACGCTCAAGGTGGACTGGGACTGGCGGCAGACACATACACTGGGGGGACTTCAGCACACGCGGGACTATCGGTTTTTCGGACTTGCACAATTGATTCGTTTTACTCTTGGTGGTAGATTTAACAAGACTGACTGTATTTCATGGATTGGGGTTCACTTTTATAGGGTAGCATATGAGTTAGTATAAGTATTACGAAAATTAGGCGTAGATTAGTAATACATAAAAAGGTACAATAGATTTATAGATTTCAAGGTCGATCTAGCTTTCTCTTTTCTGAACAATCGAGACTTTTTACCGTTAGGTTGAATTTAGAGATTTGTTTAAGCTAGGGTACAGTGTTACAAATTCATTTTCATCTATTCGGTATTCAACATCCCGGCCGCCAAAATAAATTTATTTTGAATAAATGTTTGAAAGAAGGAATAGGAACCAACGTAACTTCAAGCTGAATCAGGACAGTACGCAATTATGTCCCAGTGAGTTACGCATTCCAGATTATGCCAGCCGCCAACTTGAATCACTTCTTCAACGGATTGCGTCAAGCACGCCGACTTGACGATTGTACCCTGATCTAGCTGTTCGATGCCTAGACCAAACTCTGGCCCTCTTGCACACGATACACCGAACCGACGATAACGCAACCGAGTTTTCCACGGGAGACACTGAACCGATAGGACGACGCGTATTTTCACAAGTTTTTAGTCGACTACAGTTTCGCGCAACCATCACGGATTGGTGCGTTTCTACGACATCTGGCCACGGAGGAACGAAGATCTTCTGACGATTGCGTTTACGTTTCTTAGCTCTGCAACGTTTCCTAACACTGGGGTTCTTCGGTTCAAATTCCACGTTTTGAAGACCTAATCGAAGTGGCTTCTGAGCACTGATTGAATGAGGCTGGGTTATCTCCGATACGAAAGTTAGTGGATCAACTTTAAGTTTTCGTCTGGCTCTTGAGGGATTTTTCTTCGAAGCACTGCAGCTAATTAGACAAGAACTTTCTTGATTACCATTGCTCACAACGCTCGCACCAGAAATTATCCATCCGAACGCCGAGTTTTGGAGGAATGGTAGGTGTTTGCCAAGTTCAATGCGGCCATGTCGGAGAACATCGAAGAAATGTTCTGCTTCAAGAATTAGCTCGATGTCTTGCGGTTCGTTGAACCCAGGATCTGCTAAACATACACGTGACGGAATCTTCCATTTCTGGGTGTCTATTGGTGAAACAGGCAACTTAACTGACAACGATGGTAGAACAAGGAACTTGGAAGTAACAGAGAATGCAGAAGATCTGGATGAAATCTTAGCCGCAACAACTTTATCGGTGCGAAGGGTACTCTCGGCAGTACCAGAAATCACTTTAGCTGGGGAGATGTTATAGTGGGGAAGATGTAACCTTCGGTATAAGGAACTTGTAATGAAATTGTTTTGAGAGCCAGAATCTAACAGACAGCGTGTTACAACTTTGTGTCCATTTATTCCATCAATTTCCACTAGCGCAGTCGGAAGAATTACAGTGGTCGGGACACTCAGTTTCTCACAATTCATCAAAGCAACGTTCGATTGGTTCTCTTGAGGTTGTTCTTCTGGATTATCCGATTGAGTAGAATTAGTTTCATGCACGAGAAGTGCTTGGGACGACAATGTTCCAGGGTTGCTAGGGTGTGGATGACTGAACTGTGCGCCATGAAGAAGTGTGTGGTGCTTTTTGGGACATCGATTACAGGCTTTCCATGGGCACGTTTGAGCTGAATGATCAACCCTTCGAAGACAGTTAAAGCAAAGCTTCTGGATTTTGGCGAAATTCAGTCTTTCGTCCTCGGAGAACTCATTGAACTCGGGGCAATGGAACAAAAAATGATCTGCATGACACATCTCACAATCCTTCCGAAAAGAAGCGTTCTTCGGAGGAGAACTTGCATGGATAGACGAGTTTGTTGATCTTAGTCCCGAATTATCATGATCCCTGGTCGGGCCGACAGACTGCAGCACTCTCGCATAGTTTTGCAGATAGTTCACCATAGACACGTACGACGGTAAGGATTCCTCATCATCCTCCTCTTCGTCAGCGGTACCACCCAGAATGGCTGCCACGTTGTCAGAATCAAGACGGACACAATGATTCTCCCATTCCCTCAGAGTGTTGGGATCAAGGCGAGTGGATAGCTGGAAAACTAATAGCGAACTCCAAGCCTGAGTGTCTTCTCCCAACCGCTTAAGCACTGATAAATGCTGCTCAAAACGGTCGACAAGATTGACTCTTCAGCCGACTCTCGTTTCATCGGCGGGGTATCAAACAATGCTTTGATGTGGCAACGAACTAACTGACGCTTATCTTCGTACCGCAATTTCAAAGCTCTCCACGCATCACGGTACCCGTCGAGACTAACTGGAACGGAATTCACTATTCTCGACGCGTCACCCTGAACCAGACCTTTTAGGTACTGAAACTTCTCGTAGTCACTGATTTCTGAGCGACAACCGATGGCGGAATCGAAAGCATCTCGAAAAACACACCAGTCTTCGGGCTTTCCACTGAATCGTGGCAGACTCAACTCAGGGAATCGAATGTGCGTTACAGTTTGCGCGGGATGAGGAACGGTTGGAGAAAGGGATTGCTTTTGCAACTTCAAAACAATTGCACGCAGATCACAATATGATGCTTCAAAACCTAATCTTTCACTCTTGTACGAGGCATCACCGTGTACTGACTCCAACTCACAAACCACTCGGCGATATTCTTTGGCGATTTGTTCTAATCTTTCGGAACACGCATCAATTTTATCAATTAAATCATTGTCCTCATCAGCAATTATTGTTTTAAGTTGCTCGAATGATTCCAGCAAGTTCTTTTTCGTTCCACGCAAAAATACGGGTTTCGAATCGGGATCAGTCTTTGGGGGCATTTTTACGCGGCACTAAGGGCACAACGCAAACGGAACGGGTTGTTGTTTTCCGGGTCAACACGCGGGTCGACACTACCGATCCGCGACGAGATATCGATCGAAATACGACGAGCCAATTATCGATTGGCTGTCCGCGACTGTCGTGTGCAAGGAATAAAAAATGCAGGGTACTTACGCAGCTGACTGGTGGTGAAACGCTGGTGGCTGCTCTCTTTGGATGAGGCGGCGCGCATAAAATGGATGCCAGCTAGCGGGAACGAGTCTGCTGTACACGCTGTGATAACACCAACACGAAATCTCGGGAACAGTTCACTTCGACACAAAGCCTCTGCAGCTTTCACTAACACTGTGGTTCCAACCGTTGGACGTAGTAGTTCCGGGTTTCTTGTGGCGATCGTCCGGGTTTCTGGTTCCACTCACAAAACCAGCGAAGCAAAATACGATTCCACCAAGCGCGAAAATAACTACTACGGCGAGAGAGTTCCGAAATTCACTGCTGATATTTCAGCCACAGCGATCACGCCGGTACGAATTAGCGAATATACAACGCCACAACACAAGTACACTATCACCGTTGGCGCGTAGAGGTTCCGGGTTTCTTGTAGGGATCGTCCGGGTTTCTTGTTCATCGAACAGAACCAGCGAAGAAAATGTGATCACCTACAAGCGAGAAAAAATACCACTACGCGCGAATACAGTTTGATAGTCGGCGCTAACACGCTTAGCTAAGCCGACGGCACTACCACGGAAAGTTTGACGCTGTTACACTCGCTATCTTTTTCACAAACACGTGGTTGGTGTTAATCGTCACTCACTCAACCAGCGTGGCTTCCGAACACGTGCTTACGCCTAGGCGATCTCGCAAACGGCATACGCACACACGCGTGTCTCCACTCGACCCAATACGTGACAACGAACAGCGTAGCACTGCATACGCGCACTCGCTTATGTGGCTGTGTATAAGCGACTCGAAAGACGCGCACTATCTTCACGCTCTCTCTTTTCGCTGTTTGAGCCACGTTTCACACACTACCGACGCGCAAGTTGCATGCGCAAGAAACACAATGAACCACGTGGCTGGTCGAATACACTGAAGCTTAGAACGATGCTTTTCACACTACCGCGTTTCCACTGGTCAACTGTCCAACGATCCGGTTCGAAGGACCACTTTGTTCACCACAGTAATCTTTTCCCGGCCCCGAATTCACTCGATGAAATTCGCGGACCGACCTTCGACGCTCAAGGTGGACTGGGACTGGCGGCAGACACATACACTGGGGGGACTTCAGCACACGCGGGACTATCGGTTTTTCGGACTTGCACAATTGATTCGTTTTACTCTTGGTGGTAGCATATGAGTTAGTATTAGTATTACGAAAATTAGGCGTAGATTAGTAATACATAAAAAGGTACAATAGATTTATAGATTTCAAGGTCGATCTAGCTTTCTCTTTTCTGAACAATCGAGACTTTTTACCGTTAGGTTGAATTTAGAGATTTGTTTAAGCTAGGGTACAGTGTTACAAATTCATTTTCATCTATTCGGTATTCAACAATGAGTGTGACATCCATTGTTAATAGAGACCGAGATCACCTCTGCATCTCCATGGTTGTCACAAGAAGGAATTTGTTAGTGAGGAGGGTTTAAAAGCTACATAATCATGATTTACCTTGGTAAGTGATGCGATTCATGCAGCCTCAGTTCAAAAAGTCACACATAAGACACCAGAGACAACGTTAACCTATTGTATATCGACACTTTTAGTGTCGAATCATTCAAAGATGTTTCTGTAATTACAAGAAATAGGTAAAAGGAAATGTATGTTAAACATGCACAAGAGTTTTTGTCGACATTTATAGGGACGAACCATTCATATACATGTTGTACAAATACATAAAAGTGACATTCCTATCGTTGTCATGATATAAGGGATACTGAACCGACACTCTCTGACTCGATGCGGTTAAATGCTTAGTAGAACTAATCGCACGGCCACGGAGGCCACAATATCTTTTTCTTCTTTCTGGCGTTACCTTCCACAGTTATTAACTGAGAGCTTTCTTTGCCGATTGACCATTTTTGCATGTGTATATCGTGTGGCAAGTACGAAGATACTCTATGCCCTGCGAATCGAGAAAATTTCCTTTACGAAAAGTCCCTCGACCAGCGGGATTCGAACCCACGATCCTCAGCATGGTCATGCTGAATAGCTGCGCGTTTACCACTACGGCTATATGAACCCCTGAGGCCACAATATGTTTCATATTAATCAAACATCTAAGATTAAAGCATGTAACGGGCTCACCAAATTAATCATCCATCTGTGGCTGGCTGCTCAGTCGATACACGCGATACACACACAAAAATTCATTCCGGCAACGCAAAACCCGAACTCGAGCTTGACACTTGGGCGAATCTTTTCCGGACGTAAATTTTCAAATCGTGTCACAAAGGCTGCTTTAATTTACTCGATTTGGTTCCTAAAAAAATAAATCGATTATGTTTGCTAAGGGGCGCGCCTTCGCTGAGATGTAATTTTCTATGAAGGGTGTAAAAAGCGGGACCTTTTCATCATATTCGATTTTTCTCAATCTCTGAGGAATCAAAACAAGAACTGTACAGAAATCGATGCTTCATTACCTATCAATGGAAATGGAGTAATGTGACATACACTATACACTAAGGATACGGGTAATGCCACAATAGATCTAAATAATGGTCGCAGTGGCTGAACCTACTCCCCCATCCTCTTAGAGCATTACGTAATTTGGGAACGGCGCCCAATAGTGCCTCCAGATTTGAAGCTTACACACAAACAAATTTTGTTGTATAATCTACCGAATCCATGGTAGAATTCAGAACTGCACCAACGATTTTCAACCGACTAAAAAAATCTGTTAAGTTTACTATAATCTGGTAAAAATCTCTAAGCAATACAGTAAATGTGACCATGTCCATAGTAGTATGCATTACAAAGCATTGTATTTCAATCCGTAACACCCACCGTATGGGGCCCAGATAGCCGTAGCGGTAAACGCGCAGCTATTCAGCAAGACCAAGCTGAGGGTCGTGGGTTCGAATCCCACCGGTCGAGGATCTTTTCGGGTTGGAAATTTTCTCGACTTCCCAGGGCATAGAGTATCATCGTACCTGCCACACGATATTACGCATGCAAAAATGGTCATTGGCATGGTAAGCTCTCAGTTAATAACTGTGGAAGTGCTCATAAGAACACTAAGCTGAGAAGCAGGCTCTGTCCCAGTAGGGACGTAACGCCAGAAAGAAGAAGAAGAACACCCACCGTACAACACAGTGCACATTGGTCCCAAAGCCATATCTAGAAAGACAAAAATGATTGTGCCTGAACCGTCAATTTTAGATTTATGGTGTCTTCGGCAAAGTTTCTCCATATTTTTTAGACATTTTTTTTTCAGTGATGTGGAATTAACTATGTGTTACGAGATCAAGATATAAACTTTTTTGCCGGCGCATTTAGGCCTATTTGATGTTCTAAAATGTCTTAGAACAACCGATTTGGAGCAACTTTGCGCAAGAACCCAAATTTCTATCTCCTATGGTTCACGAGTTATGATTTTTTTTAACAAAAAAGTTAGGGTGGTACTGAAAAACCAGTTTTTCCTCGATAACTTTTTATACAATAATTTCTCGCAAAAACTTTGTTACGAGCACTTTTAGAACTTTTGATTGCGCAACTTGTTGCCGAAGAAACTACTGTCTTATATCTTATGGTTACAGAGTTATCAGAAATTTTCTTCGAAAAAATGGTTGTTTTCAAATGCAGATATCTCCGAAAGGCGCGAACGGATTTTCAATCTTTTGTCAGCATTAGAAAGATTATTTTTTTCTCTGTTTATGGTGAAAAAACTGTGAGGACGTTTTTTGTTTGAAAAGATAGACAAAATTTTGAAAATAATATGTTTTTTTTACCGAAAATTGTCCATAACTTGAAAAAATATTCGAGATAGCTCTTTGGTGCCTTCAGCAAAAATGTGCAAAATTGAAAGTTCTGAAAGTGCTTCATATAAAATATTCATAAAAAATCAACGCTTTAAGATATATTCACCATAAACCGAATTTTATATGGTGAAGAATGCGAAAAAAGATTTGTTAAAAAAAATCAAAACTCGCGAACCATAGGAGATAGAAATTTGGGTTCTTCGGCAAAGTTGCTCCAAATCGGTTGTTCTAAAACATGGTAGAACATGTGTCAGCAAAAAAGTTTATGTGCTGATCTCGTAAACCATATGGGCCACCCTAATTTCACATCTCTGAAAAGAAAAAAAATGTCTGAAAAATATGGAGAAATTTTGCCGAAGACACCATATATCTAAAATTGACGGTTCAGGCACACTCATTTTTGTCTTCCTAGATATGGCTTTGGGACCAATGTGCAGGGTGATCAAAAGTATAATGACAAACTTGTCAAATCTTTCTAATCATAAACTTGTCGAATGGTTCTAATCATAAATACTACAATTCTGGTTAAAAAAAACAAAATATATTTTCTTATGTAGTGGTGTTGACTATATTTTGGAAGAGTTAACAGAATAATGTAGTCGATTGAAAATCGTTGTTGGTGCAGTTCTTAATTTTACCATGGATTAAGTAGCCGAAGACGATAAACAGACTCTGATGACGTGTTGCGGGCAATGATTGTTACCGATTGCGATGTGTAAGAAATACTTGAAAATTTTCTCAGAAATTAACCCCTGATTCAGTACCACTTGATCAGAGGATCCCAACTCTATATAGAAATGTTCCATGACCCCTTAGCTGTTTGTCTTTAAAAGTTTACGCATTCAACATGAAAAATGTTAGTATTATCTTGTTTAATACACTACAAATCACGGTTACAAAATGTTGATAGTCAAATATTTTTTTTTGACGTAGAAGTACGTCTTTCTTCTCTATACAGGAGTGAAATTGGAATTTCAAAACCAAGAGCGTTACGTTGGCATGAAATATTTTAAACGTTTATAACTTTTCGCTGGCTTAACGAAATTTCTTGATTAACACCTCAATCGAAAGATAAGACATCAAAGCTTCATGTCGTTTACTTACTGAATCCCACATACCTGTCCAAATAGTTTAATAACTGTTTTAAAAGAGAACGTTGATTTCAAGCAAATCTATAAATAGGGGTGGCTAGAGAAAATTTGACGTCATTTGCTTTTCACTCTCCGATTGGCTCGCATCTCAGCAGGCGACAGATCGACTTGCTCTGACCGGGCTTGCTTCTCAAGCACAGACATCGATAGCGAAGGACGCCCCCGTTTGTCTTGCTTCGCTCAAATCAAACTGTCGAGCGAGCGAGAGAAGATGCCGTCCGAAGCTAAAGCCATCACCGCTGCCGCCGCCTAGAAGAAGAAGAGGTCCACAGGTGAATTTGCGGTCGAACTGTGAACACGGTCGGGCGAGTCATTCTCGCTTTGTGGTTCACCGCTTGTTTGCGTTCACCCAGCCATCGTCATTGCTGCCGCAAATTTCATCGGCCGAGGAGCTGTTGACCCGCGCTTCAAAATTTCGAATCGCCATGAAATCATCATTGGTGGTCAAGAAGCAATCCCGTTAGGAGCAAATACTAGAAGCCCCCTGAGTTTTGCTGGTCCGAGCAGTGTTATTTATCCGTAACAACATCGAAGCTAACAAAGCCATCGGTTCTTTTCAGAGCCATCAAATTTGTGGAAAAGAGTTAAGGTGATTATAGAGTGAAGCCACACCTCAAATTTTCAAGAGCACAAGACTTGAGAACCAAACAGCGCTCCGCATTGAAAATTTTTACCATTGGTCACCACCAGCAAACAAGTAGTTTGATTGATTTTCAACGCGAACCGTTGTCAGATTCTCCAGTCTTGTGCACTTGAAAATTCAAATTTTGGCTTTGTTTTATAATCACCTTAAAAGAGAAATATTTCCGACTTTATTTATAACTTCTAATATTCCTAAATCAATATCACGGCTTCATACAAAATTTCATTTGTCATGAATAATTTATGACTCAACAATTTGATATTGTACTAGCGAACGCTGCAGCAGTGCCGTCAGGGTGAGTGCTCAACATTTCACAACGATTGTAAAATAAGTGGCTTTTCCAACAGCGCCTTTTATGTTCCATATTTTATGGGAACACTTTGATTAGGAAAATTATCCCATGTAACAAAATTGCGACACATTTAGAATGCTTTTGAGCTTAGCTTAGCTTAGCTTAGCTTAGACTGACTACACATATCAATGGTTGCTATTCCGTGATTGCTCGAAGTCAGTGAAAATGCACAAAGAATCAACTAGAAGTTTGGCTGGGATTGGCCATAATCTTCTTCAATGTGCATAATTCAGTGCCTCTATTTATACAGGGTCAATAACGGCGCCGGCCACGTCCTTGCAGTCAGGTGGGATTGGGGGAAGGAATGTTAGTGTGTAACCTTTGCTATTCGGAGACCGCCTCTGCATCTCCACAAAGGTTACTGGGAGGGATGTTTGTTAATGGGAAGGATCGTTGGGTCACAGGATTCACTTTGATAAGCGATTAGACCATGATAAATAATGATTTGTGAGATATATACATGCTTATTTGTAAATATAATATTTTCATTTGATATGAACAATTTCTATGTAGTGGAAAATTATGCCGACACTTTAGGTGACGAACCATTCAAAGTTTGTTGAACAAATACCTAAATGTAACATTCCAACAGCTGTCAGGACGAAAGTATGTGTTTTTATATTTTACTTATTTGAAAAGAAACAAAAAACTTGATTGGTTGGAACATCATAGAACACTCTTATTCTTATGCCGACACTTACAGTGGCGAACCATCCAAAGTTTGTTGAATAAAGTGAACTTTTCGCAAGTCTACACTTGTAGTGTCGAACCATTCAAAGTTTTTTTTTAATTACAAAAATAAAGGTAAAAAGGGGTGTTCTGAAAATAAAAAAATGTGAAACATAAATAATTCATGAATGTCGACACTCACAGTGACGAACAATTCATAGTTTGTTGAAAATTCATATTTACGTCCCACAATTGTAACGATTAAATGTGCAGTCATACATATTTTATAGATTAGAAATAGTAGCATGAAACGAGCTCACCAATTGATCCTTTATCCTTCACTGTGCAGCCACAATCCACTCTCAGCCTCACTCGTTTGCTCGGCTATATAAAAGCACTCAGAAAAAAAGGCGCGCGACCCGAAAAGGAAAAAAAAAACTTAGCTTTCTTGACGCACTGCCCAGCAGCAAGCGTCAAGGTCAAAGGATCAAAAAGAACTAACCGATCACGCCACTTTTTCACTTACTAGACCGACGCGCGACATGTTTGATCCTGCCCTCGTCGCTGGCCCCCGTAGGAGCAAGCGTCAAGGTCGATAGATCAAACAGAACTAACCGATCGCGACACTTTTCACTTACTCTAACCGAACTAACCGATCACGCCACTTTTTCACTTACTAGACCGACGCGCGACATGTTTGATCCTCCGACACATTTAGAATGCTTTTGAAAAGACATTCTCATTGAACAATTGTAATAATTTTGGCACCCATGGATCAGAAATTTACCTTCATAATAAAGAAAACTATAAATTATCAATAACTCGTATTGAATATTTAGGGAATGCCAATCATTCCAACAATTCATGTTCGACCAATTTGTCACGTATTAGCATTCTCCGCAATTTTCAAGTAATTCCAAGCCCAACACATTATTGGCACATACCCATTTCCCAGATTGGTCGATCAGAAAGCGAAGAGCACAAAAGGGAGGAGCATCATCTGCTATTCCAAGGTTATAAAACATGCTGCCTTCGTTGGATTCAGTTTCATTCCATTTCCACTTTCAAGCTGGTAAGAGCTCCTCCGAACTTGCTTAGCGAGAAGTACCGTTTTGATTCATATTACGGACACTTAAGGCCGCACGGGACGTCATCATAATCACCCTATCCATTTCAAGAAGCAAATCCCAAGAACCACTCCATATATCGATGCGAAAATGTATCACTATGATTCTATATATGTAGTGCACAACCCGATAAATTTTCAGCTTCATCGGTTCACTAATACTCGAAATTTGCTTCCACAAAGTTTTGATGATTATTGTTAGAGTGAGACGAAAGATAGGGAAAATAACACGGTCTCCCGTGTCCCCTTAAGGCCTCAGTGAAGTATAACCCAGTAGAGAGCATACAAAATAAATCATTCTGTATGATTCTTTAGCGTTATCAAGCGTTGGAAGTCCTTAACTTTCGAATGGTGGGTAAAGAATTCGCTTCCGCAACTTGAATAATTTTTAATAAATTAAAATGTGTGGCCTTTTCATGATTCTTATTCCGGACGCTTCCTCACTTTTGCCTCATATTCCGGACACTTTGATTCGAATTCCGGACAGCTCATGATAATCATTAATGGAACAGTCAAATCATTAATTGAAATCGTCAAACCACTAAAGAGACATCTAAGGTAGTTGGGCATTTTAAATTTTCAAAGATATTTATGGAAAATGCTTACTAAAACGAGCCTTGAAATCGAGAACTTTTAAACGGCAAAAATTGAAACATTTCGTGTGAAATGTTTCCCATACAAAGTAGAGTGTCCGGAATTTGAAGCTGTCCGTAATATGAATCAAAACGGTACCTCGCTGCTAGAAGCCTGCTGAGCTGATAATCCAGAATCTGGTTTGTGAAATCGCTCAAGATTTCAAGATTGAGCTACGTTTCCAGATTTCAACTAAATCCCTGTGATCCGCTACCCTATTGCTGTTGTGCACTAGACTGGCCCAGCTCAGTATGGGAGAAAAATAAAGTTGTATGATTCCACGGGGCACCCCCCCAGGATTATTTATTAGGGTTAGACGAAGCCTTTCTGAAAAATTCAGCTCATTTGATCGTTCCATGAGCTGGCGCATTTGAATTGAAGTTAATATGGGATTTTCAGCTCAAACATATGAGCAACAGCACATCATGTACTGTTTGGTTCAGGAAAATTGATGATCGCGTTCAATTGGACCCAGAATGTCAAAAACACTACTTGATGTCATAACGAAGAATATTGTAGAAGTACCATGATCAAAATTAATAAAGTTGGTGTTTTAACTATCTGAAGTATATCATGCAACACTGCTTGCATATCTTCAACATAGCTTGGAGGTAGCCGCTAAGCGCATCATAGCCACCTATGACGCTGGGCGAGCTGAGGCATATGTCGCATGCATATAAGTGACTGTACGGGAGTGCTGATCTAAGCCTTACTTTCAACAACTGAAAGAGTAATGAAAATGAGATTGAATCCAGATACAACCTTCTGCAATAGGGTCCTAAAGCCCTGTCCCAATTTTAGTGCCAAACGCTTAAGTTTAGGCCAAAAACACATGTTTACTCAATTTTATAATGTTTTCTGTTGGTTTAAGCCCAAAAACAATTTTTTAGATTTTGTCACATCCTTTGGCTTGAACTCAAATTTTGGGTGTATTTTGTTTTCCGTGTCCCTTACGAAATGTCAGATAGGAACAAACCCAGTGGTCGAACTAAAACCCCTGTGGTGTTTTTGTCGACTAAGCGAACGTCAAACATGATCTTAAGTGTCAAGGTTCATATATGGACCAAATTTTTAAATTAAAGTTTAAACATGATACAGCCATTATTTGAGCGGGAAAAATTGCTAAAGTAGTTACAGTAACATGCTCTTTCGTGTTATTAAATAAAAACAACATTTCATTAAAAATTTTAGGACCCAATTATGTTCATTAGGGTATCAACTAGTGTATTTGTCATTCTGGGCTTATTTGAACGCGAACAATTAGTGTACGGAACGAAACAGTGGATCAAACATAGGATCAATTTTCAATATATTTGAGACGAATATCCCATACAAACTTCAAATCGAATGCGCCAGCTGGTGAAGCAACCAATTGAGTTGAAATTTTGAGAGAGCGTTTTTTTTACCCTAAGGTTCATATCTAGGGAGTGCCCCGTTGAGTTTTACAACTTTTTTGTTTAAGGGCCAGTCTATTGTGCACCCATGAAATGTTCAGCTAGTTTGTCGAATAAACAGAGAACTTATTCACATATTCTTCTTCTTCTTCTTGGCATTAACGTCCTCACTGGGACAGAGCCTGCTTCTCAGCTTAGTGTTCTTATGACACTTCCACAGTTATTAAGTGAGAGCTTTCTTTGCCAAAGTTTCCATTTTTGCATTCGTATATCGTGTGGCAGATATAACAGAACTTGAATTTTAACATATATTTTTGAATAATTTTTCCAATCACAAGTTTATAAGTAATAACGGTTTGACTAAACTGTAACTTTCGACGAAAAATTCAAAGCTTTTTATCTCAAAATCTGATAGCCTTACACAAAAACTGTCTTCAGCAAACTTATTCATCTCGTCAAAATCTGAAACTTTGCTGAAGATACCATGAAGCTATTTCTTCAATATGTTTAGTTATGTCAATTATAAAAAATCGTCAAAAAATTCACTTTAGTCAAACCGTTACTGCTTTTCAACGTGTGATTGGAAAAATCACTCAAAAATATATGTTAAAATTTAAGTTATGTCTGATATTCTGTGAAAATTTCATTCAAATCGGTCCATAAATAACTGAGATATAGTTTATCAAAGTTGGTCATTTTGCATGAAAAATCAAAAGCGAAGAATCACACCATCAACGAAAATAGCGCGAAAGCAATAACCAATCGCGTGCGAGTAGCGAACGGAGTGACGAAATAACCAAGCGCGAACCCCACCACTCGCCATCGGTGAACGGAGCTCGAGCAAATAAAACCACTGGTTGTTCTGCTCCCAGCTCATTCACAAATCGAACGGCATAACGAACGGATCAAGCAGCGGAGCAGCAAAGAAGAACGGCATAACGAACGGATCAAGCAGCGGAGCAGCAAAGAAGAGCGCGTGAAAGCCACAGCAGTGTGCGAGTAGCGAACGGAACCAGAGCGCAACGTAGCGAAAGCAACAACACTGAAAATCATTCAGTGGACGGATTAGTAGTCAGCGCCAACCGGCGACCTGTTGGAAAGTAACGCCAGCAAAATATACACCATCTGCCACTCCTTACCATTCATATTCTTGAACTTGAAGAATTCAATGAAATGGTTTGGTTTGGCGATGGAGCAGAGTTACTTAGGGTGATTTCACTTAACAAAGAGTTGTTGATAAATATTCCAATCTATAAGAGTTGTTTTGAAAAAGATCACTTTTAGCAGAATTTTCCTCGGAAAATTTCTGCTTTACCAAAGAGTTGTTAATGAAATTCATGCAGCAAAGGGTCGAGTTTCTCCCCACGAATATTTCCAGCCAGGACCAGTCATGAAGGACAATCCATCCCGAGCATCACGGCCCCCGCTTCCAAAATTCTCGAGTACGGAAATTGGAAAATGTATTAAAATTGCGACAGATTTTAAATACTGTTCAATAAACTGTTTTTTGACCAATTGTAATGAGCAACTATTGATCTGAATTGATTTTTCTACATGTTGTCTATTGCGTTAATCTGAAAAATAGGCTATATGAAATTGATGTCTTGGGATGTACAAAATGAGCATTATGCTGTTATTGCATCCCGACGGTATTGCAGCAGCGTTCTCGAAACATCCTCAAATTGTCTTTACATAATTTGAATTGCAGACGATGCTCCTCCCTTTCGTATTCTTCGCCTTCTTCTGATTGACCAATCTAGGATAAGGTACATGAAGTTGATGTCTTGGTTAGGGATTTACATATCTTGGAAAATTCACATGCGCGTTCGTATGGACAGTAAAAATATCAACATTATTTTAATAGCTTACAATAAATTAAAATCACGCATGTTTTGCTTTCGTGCAAATTTGAAATATTTCTGATCAATGTTTAATGTGTTCTGATTTATGTACTATGACATTTGCAATAGACTGACATGTAGAAAAATTTCAGATCAATAGCTGCTCATTACAATTGGTCAGGAAACAGTTTATTGAAGAGTATTTAAAATCTGTCGCAATTTTAATACATTTTCCAATTTCCATACTCGAGAATTTAGGAAGTGTTCCCCCATTATATGATAAATCAACGATGCTGTTAGAAATACCATACAATTCTGAGTAGTATGATGTTATTACGGTCCGACGGTCAACCTAGAAATCTTGAGCGATTTCACAAACCAGATGCTGGATTGGCAGCTTGAAGATTAACAGTCTAAAAATGTTTAGTCATAAATTATTCATGACAAACGAAATTTTGTATGAAGCTGTGAAATTGATTTAGGAATATAAGAAGTCATATATGAAGTCGGAAATATTTCTCTTTTAACTCTTTTCCACTGATTTGATGGCCCTGAAAAGGGCCGATGGCTTTGTTAGCTTTGATGCTCTTACAGATAAATAACACTGCGGGATGTTATCAGTTGATTGCCATGGTCAAACGGGGAATCCTCAACTCAAATGTATAAATTTGAGCAAGTTATTTGCTTATACGACGAACCGAAAGTTTCGTGGCGTGGATGGCGCACAACAGTAACAGGTAGTGGATCACCGGGCTTAAGTCGGAATCTGATGATGGCGGCGATGACGATGGCTGGGTGAACGCAAACAAGCGGTGAAGCACAAAGCGAGAATGACTTGCCCGACCGTGTTCACAGTTGGACCGCAAATTTTCCTGTAGACTGCTTCCTCTTCTTCTTCTTCTTCTTCTTCTTCTTCTTCTTGGCGGCGCCAGCGGTGATGATTTTGGCTTCGGACGGCATCTTCTCTCGCTCGCTCGACAGTTTGATTTGAGCGAAGCAAGACAAACGGGGAGGTCCTTCGCTATCGATGTCGGTGCCTGAGAAGCTTTTCAGCTTTTCAGGACTACCAAAATGAGTCCAAAAAGAGTTAACTTATGAAAACTTCATCCGATCAATAACAACACAAAACTAGTACACTTACAAATTCATACACATGGCATATCAAATTATTAATCATCGTAGTTCTACGTCAACCCCGCGGTAATGTAATAGACATTACCCACCCCAAATTTTTTTAAGAATAGTGCGTTGATTGTATTTTTCGTATTGAAACGGATCGGGTTGTGAATGCTGTGGCGTTCACAGACATCTTTTTTTAGGAAATGTAGACTAAGAAAACAAAAAAAAAATAATGCGAAGCAAAATTTTAATGGAGTTTTATACAGTACAATACACGCGCAAAGTTTCAACCAATTTAGAAATGGTGGCATTTAAACAATTTGCGCTTTGAACTATAGATGCTATAATTACACCAATTCTATATAAAACATTGTCACATCTAAAACTCTCTTTGTCCATTATATGATCGCTTCATGTGAGTTCATAACTCAATCCTCCTATCAAAGAACTATGAATAAAAATACTAAATATTAAATGATGAGTCAATTCGATGAAAAGAATCAGAAACCATCATTCAATCGACAATATGTTCAATTAAACATCTATCGGTCGTTCCCGATATAAGCCGTGGGTACCAACTGTAAATAAAATCCTTTTCGATGGATATACATCAGGCATTTATTTTACCGGCGGCATGAAAGTGAATGAATTGAAGCGACAAATACCTACTCTATTTTCGCTCGATCGGATTCGCAGTTTTTTCAGCCCATGAGTGATAATAATTTATTAGGAGTGCACTCAATGCATGTAGTCGGACAAGAATCATGTATCGGTATGTCATAACATCATATATTCAACATGTTTCAATTGGCTATCGACAACTGGAAGTTCTACTTCAGATTATTAAATGTATGTGACGATTTATAGTTTGCAGAAATATAGTTAGGATCATGATTTGCAATAGATTCTTTCAATACTTGAAAATTTCCCAATTACTAGCGTGCTAAACAAAGTGCTTCATAAACACCAAACTTACAAGGAAATGAAAACCATTCAAACAGCTTTCTGAGAAATGGTTTACCGAAAAACAGTTCAATCTGCGAAATGATTTCTGATGAATGGTTTTGAGGCAAATGTATCGCAGTTCAATTCTGAGCTACTGAACGCCTATGATTGTGCGATGATGACGGTGAGTTGTAACTCAATTTCTGCCAAATTTCCAATTCTCCGAAGAGCGTAATGTTCCACGGACAAGGTTTCAGTATGTTGAAATGATTCGGTTTCACTTTTGGATAGGGACACGTTCCATCCTGATGAGCAAACATGTTGTTCTGTGGAACAGCGCTAGTTTCGTATGCCTTGTAAATATCATCAAATTTCACCTCAAGGCCAGGCTATTCTCAATAAAGATGGACGTATTCATGACTAAATCACATCAATCTGAGATCTACACGTCAACGGACCGAAATGTTTACAGCCTACAGCAACCAATAAACTTCCGTTCTATGTTTGCGACATTGCGACGATATCAGGCAAACGAAAAAGGAATATCCAAATTGAAAAGCCATGTGCTTTTCGGCTCGAGGATTGCACATTTCATCCGGTTGGCCTATCTCGATCATGAAAAAGCAAATCTCATGCTTCAAATCTGAATTTATAGCCCTCTGCAACGATGATTGCCATCCGTTCTTTTCGCTTGTGCTCGCATGACGATTGTTGCTCCCACAAAAGCTAGCGAACCCGACCCCGGAAAAAAGCATGAAAAAAAAAACCGGCTCACATGGGACGCCATCTGCTGTAACGACGACAAGTGAACAGTGTCGGTGCACAATTGTGTTCTGTCAAGTTAGCTGGTGGCTGGAACACAATCACACGCACACACACATACTTTCACGTACATGGAGGAGGAGCTCGTCGCAAACAAAATCTTGGCATCTTAGGGCGATGACATATTGAAAGAGAAGAGAAGTGAAGTGAAGTGTTGGCGAAAAGAGAAGAGAAGAGGTAAAAATGGTATGGCATACTGGGAGAGGTTTCGAAAGAGTTTCAATGCGCTCCGTGTTTTCATTGAATTTGTGCTTCGGCAAGAGCATGCTGCCTGCGACCGGAGACACGGCTGCTTTATTCGGTTTCTTCTCCTTTCCCATGTCCCATTCGCATCAACAGAGGCCTGTAAAGGCGACTCTGTAGAATGCATCAAGTTTGTTAAAATCATTTCTCATCAAGCAGGAAGACTGCTTCTCGATGGCGTGCGAAGAAATCTACATTCTTTGGATGCGATCCATAACCGTAAAAAACAATCATTTCCTGGTCCATTATGGATCACTAGTTAGAAGTGCTAATATTTGGTATTTAGAATCAACAATCAAGAAAAATGTTTTCCAATGATGAATTCATACTGAATCGAAGCGAACAAGCATGTTTTATGCTATAACATTTGAATTTTACCACCTGTGGGAGCTTATGAATGCTGACGGCACTTCTTACAGAAAACGACCATATAATGATAGCTGTGTGGTACCAACTAAACATTTGTCAAATACACCGTTATTTAGCGGTTGAATGTTGTGCTTAACATTACAAATGGTAGAAGACAAATAGTATAACATGGGAACAATATGTTTTACGTAAACGTTTATGTTTTGGGCAAGTTATTCGATGTTGAACGCCAAAGTGATCCGTCACTGTGGGTGATCCGTAACTGCGTGGGCATGGAACAACATAAAAATTGGAAAAAAAATATAACAGAATAAATAAGAAATCTAGAAACATTTTTCTCAATTAAGAAACAAAAATTTTGAAAATAAAATTTCTCAATTGTACATTGGCTCTAAGCATTTTTGGAAATTATCTAAAATTTAAAAAAAAAAACCTCAGAAGCCAATACCGGCATTGGAAGAAGAAAACAAATTACTACTAACTAATTGCGAAAAAGCTCAAAAACTTTCTATGCAGTTTGAAAGCGCGCACAATTTTAATTAAGGACTTACTAGTCCAATAGAATATCAAGTTACTCAGGACTTCGAAAATATTCTCAATCAAGAGAACGTTTTCGAAAATTCCTGGGATACTGATTTGGAAGAAATGAGAACTATTATTAAAAAATTCAAAAATATGAAAGCTCCTGGCGATGATGGAATTTTTTACATCCTCATCAAGAAACTTCTTGAGAGTAGCTTATCATTCTTAGTTGATATTTTTAACAAATGTTTTCAATTAGCATATTTTCCTGACGAATGAAAAAATGGTAGGGTTGTACCAATTTGGCAACCAGACACAAATCCTGCAGAAGCTTCTAGCTATCGTCCAATCAGTTTGCTTTCCTCCATCAGTAAACATTTTGAAAAGGTTATTTTGAACAGAATGATGGCCCACATCAACGAACATTCATTTTTTGCCAATGAGTTCGGATTCCGCCATGGACATTCGACCACTCATCAACTTTAACGTGCAACAAATTTGATCCATTCCAACAAATCTGAAGGCTATTCTACTAGTCTTGCTTATCTAGATATAGAAAAAGCATTCGACAGTGTTTGGCACTGAAGGCTTGATCGTAAAATTAAAAAACTTTAATTTTCCAACATACATTGTTAGAATAATTCAAAGTTATCTGTCAAACCGTACATTTAAAGTTAATTATCAGAACTTCAGGTCTGAAAGACTTCCTGTAAGAGCTGGTGTTCCCCAAGGCAGCATTTTGGGACCAATATTATACAATATTTTCACATCTGACTTACCAGAGTCAGGGATGTCAAAAATCTTTGTTTGCGGCTGACACAGGCCTCTCCGCCAAAAGACGAAGCCTGCGTGTCGTCTGTAGTCGATTGCAAAAATGTTTGGATATTTTTTCTTCATACTTACAAAAATCCTAATGCTTCCAAAACTCAACTAATAATATTCCCACATAAACCAAAAGCTCTTTATTTGAAACCTTCAAGTAGACATGTTGTCACGATGAGAGGGGTTCCAATAAATTTGTCAGATGAAGGTAAGTATCTAGGGCTCATGCTAGATAAGAATTTAACTTTCAAAAATCACATTGAGGTCATTCAAGTCAAATGTAACAAATATGTAAATGTCTCTATCCCATTATTAATAGAAAATCAAAACTTTGTCTTAAGAACAAGCTTTTGATATGCAAACAAATTTTCAGGCCAACCATGTTGTATGCTGTACCAATATGGACTAGCTGTTGTGATTGTAACCAGGAAAAAAAAGCTCTTCAGAGAATTCAAAATAAAATTTTGAAAATGATTCTGAAGCTTCCTGCCTTGTATAGTACTAATGTGTTACATAAAATATCCAATGTTGAAATATTGGAACAAATGTCAAATAAAATAATTGATAATTTCAGGCAAAAACGTTACAATCTTCTATTGCCACGATTAATGCGTTATATTTTTAGGTTAAGTTTAGTAAATTGAAAACGTGTTTTTTCTCTTACAATCAGGTGAAATCAACTCACCTGTAAAAAATCTGAACTGCTACGGCAAATGAAATGTAATATGTTGTTAATAAAATCTTAAATTTATTTTACCGAATTAGGATGATAGTGTTGTCTAATAACACAGAACACACAGAAGAAATGAATGTAATGTTTGAAATGATACTAATAAAGAAATAAAAAAAAATGATATCTATCAAGCCTACCGAATATTTTTTCAAAAAAAAGTTATAATTTTCGAGAATTTTGAAAGTGAATGCCTTTTTCCACTCAAAATTAAATTATTAAACTTCTGCTGTTATGAACGAAAAATTTCTTTAAATTCACTTAACACTTTAGTCGTCGCGCTGTTGTATTTTGTACAACACTTTTGAACAAAAAACTCGCTTTTCGTCCACAACAGCAGTGTGGTGGTTTTGACGGTGGTGAACCGCGCGACGACTGGAAGTTTAAACAATACACTAGTTATAGATATAATATCATGTTTGTATCTATGGAATGAAATAGTATGTTAATTGCATACCTTTTCTACGAGTACTTTAAATGGTTTATGGGAATCTTTTCTTAACTTGAATCATCGATATTATAAACAAAATCACGAATGGTTCCAATTGCAGTTAATTTTTAAGTAAATATTGATTTTCCGAACGAGTAATAATCGATCAAATTTGAGAGCAATTTCCCGCTTTATTAAAGTAAAAGCTATGGTTTTAATGATTGATAACAAATCGACTCTCTTATTTATAAGTCAAGGAACATTGTGGTTTTCTTTTTTTTTTTTTTTCTACGGAATGGCCGAGTGATAATTTTGAGTTGGGGAATTTTATTGTATAAGATCAGTTCAGTGGTACAAAGCACACATTTTTTTTTTTTCAAATATAAAAAAGAACTTTTTTTTGTGTTTGTTAATTTAGTTTACTCCCAACTGTTTTCATCAGTTCGAAATTCACGCGCAATATTAGTGCTGCCAATAATAGTTCAAATTATCTTCAAGCGTTTTCGCGCGTCGAAGCACCACACGAACTGCTTTCACGCTTGACCACACTTTCCATCCCTCTTCGCATCGCTTCAGTATGCCAGGTAAGCGCGATTTTCATACAACATGCATGGAGAGACCTTCAACGCGTACGCTCCTCTTTCACATTCTCGCTTTCTGTCTGTACTAAGTAATATAGTTTGAGATTTTATCAAACATGCCTTGTCGATTTTTTATATACCGCATTGACAAGTGATCCACAAGGAGCAAGTTAGTTTTACGTAAGCCATAATGTTGCACAAAATATCTAGATACATATTTCACAAAATTTTATTGAACTGGTGCTTGATATTGAAGAAGAACTTTAGGAAGATTTCCTGTTTTTAGAGGCGTTTTACAAACAGTTACTTAAGGTTTATCCGATCGAATTGCCCGGAACCCATAATGGCGTTGTTTTGGTTTTGTTTCACATTGGGCTGGATAGATTATTGCTTTTACCTTGAATTTCAATTTTCGATGGAAAATCCTTGAATTTTTTTTTTCGAATTTAGATGTCAGTATTATCATTCTGTATTTCTGTTTATTTGCTGTCAAATCATCTAACAGTGAACAATCTGCTTTTCAAAACAGCAAAATGGAGTCACATAAAGCCAAGAGTACTCTGAAAATTATTCAAGAGTGAATATTCAAACTGATGAAAGTTTAAATCAAAGCCTGAGCTTACATGATCAACTGATCATATTCTTCGACATCTTTTTATCTCGTTTTTTGAGGAAAATGTATACAGGAAACAAGACAAATAGAAATAAGGAATATATGATTGACGAATTATAATTATTCATGATTGTAATAAAAATGTTGAAAAATATAGATATTTAAATGAGAGATTAGTGCTGAACAAGCAAAATATTTTTCACCCCTGTTCTTGTTTATATTCAAATGCCATTTCGATCGAAAACAGTTTTTCATTTTCGCCAACAATACCAAGTAGGGATTCTTCCACCACATTTAATGATAAAAGATGTTCTGAAGTAGTTATTAACTGGAGAAAGCAATAAAATAATATAGAAAACAAAAATACTGATTACTGTGATGCATCAAAACCCGGACACCTAAGATGATTCACATATTCAAATGCTCGCATACGATTGGTTAATCGTTATTTTATTATGTATTTTTTTTGTTGGGTTAAGCCACTGCGTCCATTGGATTGAACTTTTGTGGCATAATGTATTATGTATTACTTTGAGATGATAGCTTTTAGGTTAGAACTTGATAATTTTCACCAAATTTGCAATGAATTAAATGAAAATTGAGTTAATTCTACATCATGTCGTGTCCATAAATCCGGACACATGAATCAAAATCCGGACATCGGTGCATCAAATTCCGGACATTCAAAAAATCGCAGTTGTTCTTAAAAAAATAAAAACCATTAAACATACCTTGATATCACGATACAAAGATTCATGGATTTGTAAAAATAATGTTGTTCCTCTGTTGGATTATACAGAAACATCATAAAACGTAGGTTTTGAAGTCTTCAAAAGATACTTGTGATATGTGCATCGTTCCCCCAATAATTACACATAATTTACAAACATTTTCAGTTAATACTATTTAAAATCACAACGGTACAACATTCATCGAGTTTTCCAGGTTTTCGAACAATTATGATGTTGTATTTCTTTTTGAACTTTGAAAAATTGTATGCTAACACACTGTGTCAGGATTCGAAACCACACATATAAGTATCCGGACAGTCTTCTTCTAGCACAGAATTACATGCATTTCATTAATTTCTTCGAATCTATTGACTTTACCGAGAACAAAATACAAACAAATCACTACAGAACATGAATCACATATGATAAGCACGTAGCAAACGCGTGATGAATCGCCGAAACGCGATGGCACATTGAGTAGAATTTCTTTGGTTATCGTTAATTTTGAAAGCAAACGCGTCCTAGCAGAACCGACTTTTGTTTTTGTCTTTATTAATGATTTACAAGACTAACTTGATGTCGATTCATGTTACAATGGTCAACAATAGTTAACATTAATAGTAGGAATAATATTCTCACACTAGGAAGGATATTTAACATTGAAATGATTGAATTTCACCAGAGTGTCCGGATATTGGTCCTGTCCGGATTTTGATTCATCACGGTAACAGTTTATCAATAAATCAGTTGTAATTATGATAAGTTACAAAAGTTAATTCATTTAATTATAAAATTCCCTATTTGTGGATTTAATTTACTAGCAAACGTTCTGATCCATGCTCCATTTACGCCAAAAACGAGCGCAGTCATATCATATTCCTCTAGCGTTCACTAGCGTTCTTGCGCGTCGAAGCAGCAAATGATTTCCACAGATCTCTTTGAACCTCTTCACTTCGCCTTCAGTATACCAGGTAAGCGCGTTTTCCATATAGTTTGCATTGAGAGAGCTTTGACTCTTTTCTCTTCTCTCCTTTTATCCCTTCTCTACTCCTGCAATATGTCATCGCCCTTACTTTCGTTTCCAGCGCTTCGGAATGGGTTCATTTTCAGTGAATGTGGAATCTGCTGAACAGTGGTAAACCGTCTTCCGTTCTCCATTATGGCGGCATTCCGAGCAATCGGAAACAAGTGCTACTGGAATTTGGTTTCAAAGAGAACCTAGTGGAAATTTATGGACCTTGGGTTCGTGCCGGGTTTTTTTAATGTCAGCAGTTGTGGTGGATGGTTGCTTTTCCTAGAAGGAATTGAAAACTAATGTTAGTTTTGCCCTATCTATTTAAAATTAGTTCCTTTTCCTAATTGAAACACCTCTAAATCATATCAACGTAAAAGATTTTGTATTGTAGACTAAGGATAAATGTCTCCATATAGTATTTGGAGGTAACCATGGGTCACATAAAAAAATCTGAAATAAATCAGCAAATATTGGGAATATTGATTTATAATTTGAGTGAAGTATTGCTTACAATTAGTGGTGCTCCAAGGGCAAAAGGCACTCAGATAAAGAAAGACAACAACAAACTCGAGGCCGGGGATTGGTTTGGTGTCCGCCTTGATTTATGGCTCATCATCCATGACGAGACAGCCTGGCTTGACCACTCACGGTACAGGTTCCGCGCACGCAATTTAGCCATCGTGTTTTGCTTGACAGTCCGGTTCGGCGCCTTCCTGACCATAAAACATGCCTGCTGGATGAACCACTTCGACGGATTGGCCTTTTTGGCCACGCCTCGGGTGGAAAGGTTCGGGTTACCTATTCTTAAAGTACTGCCTTATCTTCCGCGCCTTCTCTGAGTATTCCGTTTTTGGGTTTCGACCGCTTTCAGCGTGTCGCTCGATGGTCTTCGTCTCCTGGAACATCTTCACAACACAAGCCACGATGGAATGGTGCATTCCAAGCCTTTTGTCGATCCGACTGACCAGGAAATCGATCACGGCGCCCAAGATTTGCTGGCGTAGCTCTTCTTGTTTCGAATGCATCTTGAAAACTACTTGACAGATCGCGATAAAACACTCTAAACTAGTATTACCCAAACCCTAAGATTGTAGCGTTGATCATGGAATTCCAGTGTTAATCCTCGGATTTCAGCGTGAGTCCGGACTCGGGATTCCGGTATGGATCTTGGTATTCCGGAGTGGATTTTGGGATTTCAGCATTGATCCTGAGATTATAGTGTAGACGATGGGATCTCAGTGCGGATGCTGGGATTCCAATGTGGAACCTGGCAGTCCTGTGTGGATTCTGCTATTTTAGTGTGGATCTCAGGATTTCAGTGTGGATCCAGGAATTCCAGTATGGATTCAAGAATTTCAATATAGATTCGAGAAAACCAATGTGGTATCTGAGTTTCCAGTGTGGATTCTGGGGTTCCAGAGTGGATCCTGGTGTTACAGTATGGGTCCTACTGTTCTAGTGCAGATTTTAAGCTTGTAGCGTAGTTATGTGAATCCTGGGATTCTAGTGTAGATCCTTGAATTCCAAAGTGGATCCTGGGATTTTAGTGTCAATCCTGGGATTCTAGGGTGAATTTTGGTATTTTAATGTGAATACTTGGGGCCTTCCTTAGCCGAGTGGTTAGAGTCCGCGGCTACAAAGCAAAGCCATGCTAAAGGTGTCTGGGTTCGATTCCCGGTCGGTCCAAGATCTTTTCGTAATGGAAAATTTCCTTGACTTCCCTGGGCATAGAGTATCATCGTACCTGCCACACGATATACGAATGCGAAAATGGTTCTCACTTTCGAGGCTCGTTTTAGTCAACATTATACATAGTTTTCTGAGAAAATTTATAATGCCCAACTTCCTCAGACCTTTAGTGGTTTGCTGATTTCAATTAATGGTTTGACTTTTCAAATTATGATTTTCATGAGCTGTCCGAAATTTGAATCAGTGCCCGGAATATGTGGCATAAGTAAGGAAACGCCCGAAACAAGAGTCTTGAAAAGTCCGCTCATTTTTATTTATTTGCAATCATTCATGTAGCGGAAAGTGAATGGAGACAAGTGAGGGTTATTGCATTCAAAAGCCTGGAAAACCCGCGTCGGACCACAACTTGTATCGTCCGATTGCAATGCTGTCGTGCCTACGGAAGCTTTTCGAGAAGATGATCCTACATCGACTCGACAAATGGGTTGAATCGAATGGCCTTTTATCAGATACGCAATTTGGTTTTCGCAGAGGTAAGGGGACGAGCGATTGTCTTGCGTTGCTTTCTACAGAAATTCGACTGGCCTATGCTCAAAAAGAACAAATGAGTTCAGTATTCTTGGATATTAAGGGGCTTTTGATGCAGTTTGTATGGATGTCCTTTCAGAAAAAACTCCACGAGTGTGTATTCTCTCAGATTTTGAACAAATTCTTGTACAATTTGTTGTCTGAGAAACACATGAACTTTTCTCATGGAACCTCAACAACTTCACAAATAACTTACATGGGTCTCCCCCAGGGCTCATGCATAAGCCCCTTGCTTTACAACTTTTACGTTAGAGACATAGACAGCTTGCAGATGACGCCGTTGTTTCTGTTACAGGACCAGAGGCGGACGACCTGCAAGGAACTTTGCAAGATACTCTGGACAATTTTTCTGCATGGGCTGTACTTGGGCAGTAAACGCATAATTGTCCCATGTGAATAGGAAATCCAGCAAACATAGGACTGACATGCGTTTATGGGCAGTGTAAAGCTGGGTATCGAACTCTCTCCGGAGAAAACTGAGTTAGTTGTCTTTTCTTGGAAGCATAACCCAGGTAACAATTTGAAGCTGCTCAAATGCTTTCATAGCTAATTCAATTCAGCCATTGTTTGAACAAAAGCTGTTCATAGCCTGCATTCACTGTTGTTCAGCTGTTAAACATCTAATTCTGGCGATTTTATTCAGCCTTAAGCTTAATTGAAGCTATATAGAAGGCTGAATAAAGGTCTAGCATGCGCTTATTCAGGCCTCTTTCAATAACCATAATTCTATTTTTAGAACAGATGGCAACCTTCGAATGCTTAACGATCGCTTATTCATCCATTATTCAACAATTAACCAAAAAAAAAAAAAATTAAAAAGTATTTACAGGTTTATAGTTTTGGGTTTTATCAACGCAACTTACAATTTCAAACACAAAGTGTAGAAAAGTGCTGGAATTCAAAGATGAAGATTAGTAAATACGTGCCATTGGGATTTGAACTGGGATTCGCTGATTTATAACCACTTACCTTGACATCTGCTCCACATGAGACTGTGTGAACATCATCAACAGCAAGGGACTAACATATTGTTTTGTCGGAATAAGGGCTATTTTAAAGGCTGCATTGAGGCTGAAGAAGTGATAACAGCGCTATGCAAAACACTTGAGTTAGCTGTCAAAGTGTGTTGTGATTTTTGTTTTAAAATAGAATCCTCGATAATTTTTAATTTCTGCTATTCAATTGTTGTCAACGCAAGTTGGTAATGATTTCGATTTCGTTCAGTTAATTAAAAATGTTACGAAGAAATCTGCGTCATTGAGTGTAGTGTTCTATCTTGTTGTTACACAAGGTCATCGATGCCGGATTCAGGATTTTTTTTCGATAAATGATAGGCCCGTGTGCGTTTACAGCATGTCTGCTTCGGGATGTGAAAATTTTGTTGTTCGATGAAACAGTTTTATAATAATTAATTTAGTGTTCGACCCAATGTAGGTATATATTCTGGTATGTATATTTTTATCAACATACAGGTGAACAATTTTTCGACAATGGCTGTTGATTTGATTAAAGCTTTAAATAACCTTTAATCAATATCATTCAGGTTGGCTGAACAAAAGTTAAAACTGTAGATGAAAAATAGTTTGTTCAACTCAATATTCAGCTTTGAGTATACTGCTGAATTAGAGTGTTTAATGAGCTTTTCTTCAAATTATTGTTCAGCTGTCAATATTATATATGCCAATATTCAGCAAATACTCTTGCTGTTCAGCTTTCATTGTTACTTGGGAATCCAGCAGAATTAGAGCTGCAGTTTACGGGTAAGGCACTCACTCAGGGTTTAAAGCATATGTATCTAGGGGTCTAGTTCGACTCCAAGTGCACCTGGGGAAAGCACATTAGGTATCTGTATCAGAAGTGCCAACAGAGAATCAACTTCATGCGTACACTCACCGGAACATGGTGGGGAGCCCACCCGGAAGATCTGATAGAGATCGAATGACAATACTGTCGGTTTTGGAACGGTAGCTTTTGCTTTCAATCCGCCGCGAGAAATCATATCCTGAAGCTGCAGCGTATCCAGTATCGATATCTTCGGATCGCGTTAGGCTGCATGAACTCGACTCACACAATGAGTTTAGAGATATTAGCAGGTATACTGCCTTTATCAGATCGTTTCGTGGAACTGTCGTTTAGGTTCCTCATCCGTTGTGAGGTGCAAAATCCTTTGATAATTGACAATTTTGAAAAGCTAATCGAACGAAATTCTCGCGTTCAGTATCATAAGGGCGAAACTGCAATGATCGATTTCTCTTCATCGATTTTCCCTTGAGCCAATTACAAAGCTGGGTGACTGTTTTAGACTGCTATTTTCGATTCAGTAGAAAGAACTCATTGTCCTTCATCATTTTACATCGTAAATGTACCAATCAAAAGAGAAAATCGATGAAGAGAAATCGATCATTGTAGATACGCCTGTATTATCCTCAACGCGAGAATTCTCAAACAAAATTTATGTCACTGTACTATTCGTACATGGCTCTGAACGTTAACCCTTCTTGTAATGTCCCCTATCATGGTTGCTTCTCTGACATCTCTGATTCTGCTGTAGTTTTTGATCTGACCATGAGGCATGAAATCCGTGGAATTCCAGATCAGCTCCGATCGGAATACATTCCCAAAATTTTTGCAAGCAAGTTCGGTCACGTCAATTGCCACAGAACGTTTTACACTGATGGGTCAAAAACAAATGATTCCACTGGATATGGTGTATTTAATGAATTTCATAGCGCCGCCCACTTCAAACCCCTTGCTCCGTATACGTCGCAGAACTAGCGGCTATGCATTATGCATTAGAGCGAATTGCCTCTCTTTCCTCTGATCAATACTTCATTTTTACGGATAGCCTCAGCTCCATAGAGGCTATTCGATCAATAAGGCTGGTCCTCAGCGAAATACGATCTAAACTGAGTGCTCTATCTAATCAATTATATACCATCACCTTGGTTTGGGTCTCATCTCATTCCTCCGTTCCGGGCAATGAGAAAGCGGACTCTCTTGCTAAGGTGGGCGCTATTGAAGGCGATATTTATGACAGACAAATCGCTTTCAACGAATTTTTCTCAATTGCTCGTTAGCAAGCCTTGATCAGTTGGCAACAGGATGGATGCAGGAGAATTAGGCCGATGTTACATTCAATTCTCCCACATGTATCAAAGAAACCATGGTTTGGACCTCAGTCGAGATTTTATCAAGGTAATGTGTCGACTGATGTCCAATCACTACGCTCTAGGCTCACATCTTCATCGAATAGGGCTCATCAATAGCAATAACTGTAGCTGTGATGCAGGATATCAAGATATTAATCACGTGGTGTGGGAATGCCCCGAATACGACTTTGTCAGATCTGTTTTAAGTGCATCTCTCAGAGCCCAAGGGAAACCAGAAAAGGAAGACATTAGAGATGTGTTGGGTAAACTGGACCTTGTGTATATGTAGCTTGTGTACAATTTTTTGAAACAAGCCGAAAACCATGTTTGATTCCTCCGTCTTGTCGTTTGTTCCTTTACCTTGTGCGACTCGAAACTCGCTTGTTGTGTCGTTAAAGGTTTTCGTTCTGTCCACTCGAAGTTTGACGAGCAACAAAGATGCCAGAATACCACGCTGCTGAAAGTCAACGGAATGATCCCTCAATACTATCCTTCCCTAAAATATTGTTCTCCTTAACCTCGACTAAACCGCGAGTTTTACGGTTTCCCTAAGCTAACCTTAGATATTAAGAATCGAAACGAAATGTAAAAAAGATTTCAAATGAATTCGGCTCCGTTATGCCTGCTGGCGCTTGAGCCTTGTAAATAAATGAATAGGTAAAAAAAATGTAGCGGAATCAAAATCTTCACCCACCATTCGAAAGTTGAGTGTTTTGAAGGCACAATGATTTATTCAATATGCTTTCTAGTGAATTATACTTCACTGAGACCTTAAGAGCCAGTTCGCGAGAGCCGCAACCCCTTCTTGCATCGATGTTCTTCGATCAGGCTGAAATTTTCAGGGATTGTTCTACTATATAAAATAAGATGTTATGCAAAATTTTAGATATTTATATTAGGAGGAAGTGAGACAAAATGACCCCCAATGATTTCATGTCACTAAACATGCAAAATCACAAAAACTGATATAACTATAGTAAAACTGCACGGATTATGTTGAAATTTGGCATGAATACTCTACGTTGTATATACTTTGAGATAAGCATGGTATATGAATTTTGAAAGTACTTCAAATCGAGAAAAACAAGTTTTTCATAAAAAAATTAGTGATTTTCAAATCGATTTTTTTCTGACTAACCGAACTAGGTCAAAAAACTAAATATGACGTTTTGTAGGGCAACTCATGGGCTTTCATTTGAAGTGTAATCCAGATATGCCGTTTCAAAAATTTTAGAAATAAAAAAAATTTCGGGGTAGTGTTTGAACTTGAGCCATTTTGCGAGTACCGCAACCGCCTTGTCTGGAGAGGTTGTATTGATGTTCTCCGATCGAGCTAAAATTTACAGGAGGGGATTTTTTATTATTATCGGACAGGTTTGGGCCGGAGGTTCTCCGATTTGCATGAAATTTTCACCAGAGGTAGAGCTCGTGGATACATGACCAAAAGTGAAATTCAAAAAAATTATAGTGGCCTATTTTCCCGGAAAACTCTATATGAATTTTCACGATTTTTCTATATACCTCAAACTTTAAAAATTCATATCTCCTGAACTATGCATCGTAGAACAAAAGTTTTTTTGTGAAATCGAAAGGAAATTTTCCCAACAATCTTTTTAAAATGTAAAAAGAAAAACATTTCTCGGAAAATTTTTGACCATGGAGAAAATTGTCGGAAAAGTAGCGAAAAAACTATCGCCTGTATCATGAAAAATTTTCAAAAAAATATTTTTTGTTTTATCAAAGCATACTCTAACTTTCGTCCATAGACGCCAAAGTGGTATCTTTTACCGTTTAGGCGACAGAACTGAAAAACCAATGACCACCCGCACGCTTCCCATAGAAAAATGTGTTCTATTGTGGGCCTCATAACCGTACGCTAACGGCGGTAGTAATTTACACGCATTGTAAGTGTAACGCAGTAAACCATCCTTTCCTTTCCAGGCAGAAGAAGCTTTTCGTCAATCGGAGCACTCTTCTTTGGTCTGTTGGGTGTTATGTATGTCCTTTATTCGTAACCTTTACTATTGAGACCAACAGTCTTTATTTGAAAACGATCCTAACATTTAATAATATAGGTGATAGGAACTGACCCTCAGCAAGCATGGGAAAATTCACTCACTCACCCGAACGCCACCGATGAAAAATAGCAAAAAATCTGCTGCTATCGAACATTCAGTGATAGCTGAACCGTCCTAGGCGGAGTGCAATGAGCTACAGTACAGGTGAAGAAGACCATGATTTGCATATGTATTGGTAACCAAAAAAGTGTTGACGTCACTATTTGGTTGCAAGCACGAGTAGATATGGGATATTTGAAACAAATTGAATGTAACATAAAAAAATGTGGTGCATACCATGAAATTTAATTCGAACTAGATGATTTTTGATTATTGTATTTATCGTTTGACTATTTCAACACAATAGACATAAAAATATTCAAAATAATCATATATTTAATTGAGGTTTGCCTAGCACGAAATAGGGTATTCCATTTGTATAAATAACTAATGCATACTTTTTGATGACGCCGTAAAAACTATTAGTAACCAAGTGTGTAGCTTGTTGTTTCTGAGCAGATGAATAGATTAACACGTTATTAAATAACACTGTGGTGAAACAAAGCTCAGAAACAATAAGGTACATACTTGGTTGTCATTGGCTGGATTTTATATCTTGCTTGCTTTTGATCAGCGTTCGTAGTGTTCTCAGCATTACCAATCTTACCACTTCCTCTAACATGACATGAGTAGAATTGAGCCCATCATGACTGACGAACTCTGACCAATCGGAATCGTTCAGGCTATCAACATCTGAACTTCGTAGCGGTAGAGGGATTGGCCAGCTCAATCGTCTCTAACAAAACATCCATGTTTGAGTCGGAATCACGTATGTTCTGTTCCTTTTGGAACGGTGAAACATCGCAAGAAGATCCATTTTCAACTATTAATGTTTTTCGATTTCTCCGCCTCCAGTGAACAGTGATTTTGCAAAAAGTTAGCCACAAGTTCGTTCCGCCCGTTGATAACGTTGGGAACGACCTCTACTCTCAACGCATGACGAATCCGAAGTACGAATGGTGGGAAAAGCTGTAATTTGCATTACGTTTCTTAGTACTGCACAAAAAAATTTTACCGCCTCGGACCAGACTATTTCGATCTGCACCTGTCAACGAATTTCGGATCGAAGCATTGAACACAAAATCGTCAGATGAGAAATGCTGGGAGCATACATAAAGCGATGTACCCGGATCTTTGATGAGCCCACAAAATGTCACCCATTTCGATCGCTTGCTAGGTTCTTTGGGGAAAGTGTGAAAACTTATGCAAATATCACTATTCTTCGATTTCTGTGTCGTTATCTTGCACACACTGACTGCACACTGCGGAATTCTATCAAAAATTACCAGAAATTGTTAAAACTATACGAAAAAAAGTGGAAAAACTTCCAAACTCGCGCACTTTTTGCTTTCGCGTCAAGGGATTTTAAATTGTAAACACAAATAGTGACGTAGACAAGATCAGCGATGTATTGGTGTTAGATGTCATTTTCAACTTTATACAGTTGTCACACACACTATTATACGGAATTGCACCACCTGTTCTGTAACTCATTGGGCGGAGTGTAGCATGAAAGCGTCGAAACCGATTGTGTAAAAGCGACAATCGGAAGGAACGCGAGAGAAGTGAATACCAATACACTTGTATCTGCGAGGCACGAGTTAATGCACTTAGCATCCATTCGCCGAATGCATTGAACTGACAGAGAGGATTCCTACTCACTGAATCATTCCGTGGTGTGGACTGCCAGTCAGTGAACGCTCATTAGCACTCAAACCCGAATGCCATTCGAACGGAATCAGAATGTAAACAATCATTCCTGGACAAACATTTCAAAAGGGCGACATTGGTAAACATTGGCTTTGCAAGCCGCTGTTGAATCCAATTCAACTCGATCACGCTCACCAATACCACTATTAGGAAGAGCTAACACCAATCTGCCACAACTGAATTGCACACTACCCTTTTAATAAATAATTGACTCTTTTCTTGTAAATTGGACGTATACAACCATCTAATAAACCGATGTAAATTTCTTCGCCCTCTAACACTTTTAGAATCATTATTAGTTGATTGCCTTACTTACAGATTTTCACTTCACTCATAGCCTTTTTTTAATCATTCTTTTTGTCGCTGGATCTGTTGATTGATTGATTGGATTGATAACTGGATTGATAATCAGCTCGACCGTTATTATCAATCATCCAATAAACTCCTATTTCGTACATTGCACTTGATGTGCTCTGGCACGATAATGTGACGCTCACCGTTAACCGTTTCATAAAACTTCCACATACAGTTCTGCTCCATGCTGGCTTATGCTGCTATTACATTTTCTTCATAATCCCTTTTTCTCTGTGGTTTCCGCTTTTCTTCTGCTCTTACCATACCTTATACCTAGGAGGGAGAAACCAATACAAAATTTCTGTACGTCATAGTGAGCCGAGATTCCGCTGTCACGAACTGTCAAGCCCAGATCTCAAACATTCATGTTTGTCAGGAAAGATCGAAGGTGCACAATAAAAGGAAACTACCGATTTTCTCGAAGCCTGCCTTGATTGTTGTTGGCAAGCTGGAGTTATCTTGCAGTTCAAAATAACGTTATCTTATATTTCGTGTGTAGTATCGGTGCCTCCCTCCCAGCCCTATACCAGTGATGCATTTGAACGCGTTCAGTTCGCGTTCCAGTTCATGTTTTGGAACGGAGCGATCAAGTAGGCTTACTCATTGTTCCGTTCAAAAATTTGAACTCTAATGAGCAAAAATTTGAACGCAGAATGTTCTGACAGATTTCACAAAGATTGAACAAAGCAAGACATAATATATTTATTTAAGATTGAATTGATTTTAATATTGATTCAAGACATATTTTCCAAGTGAATACCTAAATCTATGCTTTAATTACCATTGTAGTGCATTGCGATCTGAACGGGCCGTTCGAGAGCAGCGACAGGTTCCGGCTCGCGAGTTCACTGTCTACTGCGTTCTCGTGCAAAATTTGAACTTGCTCCGTTCAGTTTTGGCTCGCGTTCAGTTCAAAATGCATCACTGCTGTAAAGTGGTTATTCGTATTACTGAAGAGAAAACAGCATAGACAGGCATGAACATAAATTCTACCACAATGAATACATGGTTGCAGGCAGAGAAAGAGGAAGGTCTAGTGGTGTTTGTGTTGATGATTTACTTTGAGATTTCAGAACGAAGGACAACACTTTTTGTCATCTACACTTCGACCACAATCCTTATCAGGCATTGCAGAATTCGCTCTCATTTGAGTATGAAGCACGATCAAAGCCAGCATAGAAAAACATCCCATCTGTTGCGGTCCTTGATCATCAATATATCGCAAGTTGTAACAAGTCTGATAAATGGAAGCAGCGAACAAGAGCCCCACAGAGAGAGCGATGATAAAATCCATTTTTGTCGCTTGTTTACCGTTGGGGGTAGATGTTTTTCTTTACTGGCACGATAAACAATCCACGAACTTCCAATAGCAATAGTGTCGAGGTTTTATCATGCACTACTATCCCCTCAATCTGATCAAGGTTGTAGCAGAATCCCTGATCCTTATCAATCAATTATGTGGTTGTAGAACTAATGTTTCTGTTTGCACAAGTTTATTTAGGATTTCTTCTAGGATCAGAAGAAAGTTCTTTTTCTTTCCAATGATTCGAGTAAGAATTTCAACCCAACCGCAAAGTGAATCAATCTAAATTTCGCTTCTGGCATCCTTGGGTATCGTATGTGCCACCAGACTCAAACGATGAAAAGCATTCTTATCTGATGTTACCACTTTGGCGGTAGATAAACCATAGAAAGCATAGAAACCGGGCAAGTGTACTCACTTTCGGGTGGTATAACCGCATTTATCGATTCCGAAGCGTTCGTTACAGGAAGATATCACCGCGATGGTTCAAAAGCATAGGAGCCGAGAGTCGTGATGTGAATTGAATAGCTATTTGTTAAAACTTAAACTCAGTTTTGGTTTGGTTTGTAGATAAAAATTCTTTATTTCGTCTGTTAGGTCATTATTGGTAGTCAATGTTTGATAGCGATGTAAATAATCCAATGTTTATAATTCAATATGATTCACATGATAATCCAATAGCATTACTCGCAACACTGAATTCAAGTGAGAATATTTATGAACCTATCTGCAGCAGAACATTTATAGCGCCCGCATACAACCTCGTATGCAAGTTCCCGTTGGATCTCGTTTGGGCATTATTGGAATAACATGACATACGTCATCAATCCTTCAATGCTGGATTGTTATTATTTTGATCGAATCTGATCATCGCGATCTCCTCGCGAATAGTTCCGCGATATTTCAACATTTCCCCTCAATCCGGACATTAAGGATGTTCAGCAGTTTCCTATGTTGAGCAGCTGGAAGTCCTTTGGTGAATGCATCAGCTGGTTGATCCACCGTCGAGATATATTCTATCTTTAGCTTCCTGCTCCTGACGAGTTCCCGGATGAACATGAACTTCAAATCAAGGTGTTTCATTCGTTGGTGACTTCGAGGTTCTTCAGTGAAGTTTATGCATGGAATGTTGTCTTCCATGATTATGAATGGAGAACTTTCTATGCCCAGTTCATTCAGAAGGTTTGTTAACCACAATCCTTCTTTAGCAGCTTGACAGAGTGAAATTAATTCAGCTTCTGTTGACGACAAACTAACCGTTTGTTGTCTTTTGGTTGACCAAGACACAAGATTGCCGAAAACAAGAAACGAATTTCCAGAAATTGATTTTCGATCATCGATGTCGTTGGCAAAATCGGCATCAGCAAAACCCAATAAAACGTTTGAGTGTTCTCTATTGCTGAATACGATTTTTGTGTTCATGGTTCCTCGCAAATAACGCAAAATGCGTTTCAATCCTGTCCAATGTGCATTTGAAGGGGAAGCTTGGTATTTGCTTAGGATATTTACTGCAGCACTGATATCAGGGCGTGATACTAATGCTAGATATTGCAAGCAGCCAAGCAATTCTTTGAATGGATGTGATGTTAATTCATCATCATTTGACTTGACCCATCGTACATTCGGATCTAGTGGAGTGCTAACTGGTTTTGATTCGGACATTCCAAATCTTTTTAGGATTTTCTCTGCATAACCTGCTTGAGATATTTCCATGATTTGGTTCTGATAATCTCGGTATATGTCCATACCCAAAAAGTGTTTCACTTCTTTTAAATCTTTCATTTGGAATAGCTTCCCAAGTTCAGATTTTATCCAGTTTAGTTGTGATTCCTGTTTTCCAAGAATGAGTATATCGTCTACATATAAAATCAAAATCAAATCTTTTGCTCGAGACGTATACACACAACAGTCACTCTTTAATGGAATAAAACCCAGATTTTTAATTTCGTCATCGAATTTCCTGTTCCAAGATCTACTAGCTTGTTTTAAACCGTACAAACTTTTCTGTAGACGTACGATTTGAGAATTACCTATCTCATCGTTTGGAAGCTTCATGAAGATCGTTTCCTCTAAATCTCCATAAAGAAAAGCTGTCTTAACATCCATTTGATGAATAAAAAGTCCATTCTTATTTGCGACTGACAAAATTGTCCTAACGCTTTCCATTCTGGCTACTGGAGCAAAAGTATCCTGGTAATCAAAACCAGGTCTCTGTGAGCAACCTTTTGCAACTAGCCGTGCTTTATAGCGGCCATCGTCTTTCACCGAAAAAACCCATTTCGAATGAATAGCTTTTTGGTTCCTCGGTAAACAGTTGACCACTGTCCAGGTTTTATTTTCATGAAGAGAATTTAATTCTTCATTGATGGCAATTTTCCAATTCTCCCAGTCCTCCCGTTTCTTCAATTCGGCTACTGTTTCTGGAGCATCTTCATCGAATGTTGCAGAAGCTATCTTGGCAGAACTCGGTTGGAATCTTTGGGGAACTTTTCTTTTCCGTGTACCACGTCTTAGCTCTGATTGCTGCTCATCGATACCCTCATCCTCCTCAGCATCCGCGAAAACCTCATCAGACGTCTCGATTATTACAACTTCTTCTGCTTCCACTTCTTCCTCAGGCTCAGGAAGTCGAATCACCTCTTCTTCATCATCTTTGTTTGTTTTGCTCTCATCTTCGTTGCAGATTGAAATTTCTTCCTCCTTATCTTCATTTTCGCAGTGTTTCTGCTCCCTCACAACAATTGGTAGATGAACATCTTCGGTTGTTGTATTACTGCGAACAATTGATTCATCAAAGACAACGTTTCTGGATATTTCAATTACTCGGTTGTTTTTATTCCACAACCGATATCCGTTATTCGCATAACCTACGAATGTCAATCGTTTTGTCTTCGAATCAAGCTTGTGACGTTTCTCTTTCGGAATTTGCTTGTAAGCATGGCTACCAAACATCTTTAGATTACTAAGGTCTGGTTTCCTGCCATTCCACATTTCAAAAGGCGTCTTGAGTTCAACAAGAGCATTTGTCGGAGACCTGTTAGTGACGTAAGCAGCCACATACAATGCTTCTCCCCACATTTCTTTCGAAAGTTCACTTTGATGGAGTAAAGCTCGAACCTTCTCCATTAGCGTTCGATTTATCCTTTCACTTACTCCGTTCTGCCGAGGAGTATAAGGAACGGTAAAAATCATTCTGATACCTTTATTCCTACAGTAGTCTTGGAAATCTTTGCCAAGATATTCTCTACCGTTATCGCAACGCATTTTAGACAACTTTTGACCAAAGTGAGCTGTTGCCATTGCTTCGTATTCTTTAAAACGATCGAATACGTCACTTTTTCTTTTAATGAGATAAACAACAGTGAAATGGGTAAAATCATCGGTAAAGGTGACGAAATACCGATACCCATCGTAGGTGGATTGCTCCATATACCCGCATACATCTGTATGCACTAATTCAAGTGGCCGACTTGATCTGGGTAATTGCATAGAAAGAAACTTCTTGCATGATTGTTTGCCTGCTAAACAACTCTCGCAAACTTCATACTGTTTGACTAAATCATTTGATGAAATATCTATTCCATCAACCATATTGTTTTTGAGCAGTTTTTCAAGCCCCGAAAAACTAAGATGACCGAGCCGTTTATGCCAATCGGTTAGACTTACCTTCCTTTGACTAAACAACGCTGCTAGGTCGACAGTATGCTCCAAAAACATATCAACGCAATACAAACCATTTTTATCTTTCCCCTCAGCGATAACCTCGCCTTTATCTTCAATTCGAACCTCTTTATCCTGAAAAGTGACCCTTTTCCCCATGGAATTAATCTTTCTGACTGAAAGGAGGTTTTCTTCGAGATTGGGAATGAAAAGAACATCGTACAATTCAATACGTTTTATTTTGTTCAAGCCAACAACCGATTTCAATGTTACCTTTCCTTTCTTCACAGCCTGTAGGGTCTCCCCCGACTTTGCTGTGCTGATGGTAACCGGTGTTGCCAGCTTCACCGCTCTCTGTAACAATTTTTCGTCGTTCACCATGTGGCTTGAAGCTCCAGAGTCCACAGCAAACGATACCTTCCGAGATTCCTTCTTCTTTTCGCCTGCTAGCATCGCATGACCTTGGTGATGAACAAACCGCTTCTTCTTCTTCTTTAACGCCGGGCATTTATTTTTGTAGTGTCCTGGCTTTCCACACCCAAAACACTCAATTACTCTTCTGGTCGTTTTTAGCGCCACGTCTGGCACCACTGGCTCATCATCGACCTCCATCGTCTCGCTTTGCTCCGCATCCAACAGCATTCGTTTTATCTCCACTAACGGCTTCTTGCAGAGTTCATCGCACGGCAAAACGGTCAATGCTCCCTTGACGTGCTGATATCGCTTCGGTATGGCTATCATCAGAGCGGCCATCTTCTCCGATTGATCCATTCGAGTACCCATCCGATCTAGCTCCCGGATTATCGACTCGTACTCGTCGAACAAGGCCGAAATAGAAGTATGTTTTCTATTTTTGATCGAAAACAATCGATCACGCATGGCAATCATAACGCCCGTTCCAACTTTTTGGTAGGTTTTCACCAATAGATCCATAGCCTCCTTTGCGTATGAGACTCCGATTAGCTTGTTAAGGACGTCATTGTTCACCCACATAACAATTTCATCCAGAGCGTTCATGTCGTCGTTGATTCTCTTACGCAGCTTTGCTTTTCTCACTTCCTCTTGGGCTTCCGAATTACCCGCCACGGGAGTGGCGTATTCTTCTTCGTACGGAGTACGAACCAACGTATGGATGAGGTCCATCATAGAGAGGTGGTGCTCCATCCTCCACTTCCATGCCGCAAACATCCTCTCCGACCCATCGAAGATATGGGCACGATCCCGTACAGCAACGGCGGTATACGGCAGCTGCCGTTCGAAGGCTCCTCTCTCGGTCCGATTCTCAACCTCCTGTCGCTGGTTTGCAGGTTGACCACCTGCCTTGACTTCGACATCGTTCACAGACATCTTTCGATTTCTTCAAAAAAACTTGATCGTTGAAGAAAAATAAATCTTGCTCAGTTGACTACTGGGCCCATAACCTGTTAAAACTTAAACTCAGTTTTGGTTTGGTTTGTAGATAAAAATTCTTTATTTCGTCTGTTAGGTCATTATTGGTAGTCAATGTTTGATAGCGATGTAAATAATCCAATGTTTATAATTCAATATGATTCACATGATAATCCAATAGCATTACTCGCAACACTGAATTCAAGTGAGAATATTTATGAACCTATCTGCAGCAGAACATTTATAGCGCCCGCATACAACCTCGTATGCAAGTTCCCGTTGGATCTCGTTTGGGCATTATTGGAATAACATGACATACGTCATCAATCCTTCAATGCTGGATTGTTATTATTTTGATCGAATCTGATCATCGCGATCTCCTCGCGAATAGTTCCGCGATATTTCAACACTATTATTATTATTATTATTATTATTATTATTATCTTTATTAACGAGATTTGCAGCCCGAGGCTGGCTCATCTCGGTGAAAAAAAATAAAGAAAAGAAAAAATGAGTGTACCCGAGGGGTATCTCTCACCAATGTTGCTGTAATTTTAAACGTAATCCAAATCTCAGTCCGTTTTTTGTTCCATCGTAGGTCTTCATCGTAAATCATTCGTTTCCTGTTTTTGTGTTACCGTTTCAGTGCCATTTTCGTGTCCGTGTCCGTTGCTGTGTTAGTTGTCCAGTGGGGTGTTTGACTGTATTCTTCGAACTCGTCAAAGTTCGTCAAAGCTCGTTGAAGATACCTGCTTCCTTGAGGAAGTTAAGTAGGATTCTCTCGCAGGCGGGGTCATTTTGAAGCGCTCGGCTGGTGGATGTTATGTCGTACTGCCTTCTGGGGTATTCGTAGATAGGGCAGTTGCTGATGATGTGCTCGACGCTGTTCCTGGTGTTACAAGTCTCGCAAAACTTCCGGAAATTCCTGCCGTCCCCCATGTTGTGGGTTGCTCGAGTGTGGCCTGTTCTCAGGCGCGTTAGGACCCTTTGCTCTCTCCAGTCACGCACGTCCGTCCACGGTAAGACGTCCGGCTTGATTTGTCGAAGGAAGGAGGATCTGTCACGCGTCCACTCAGTCGCCCATGCATTCCATATAGTGGTTTTTACCCCGACCTTGATGTCTTCACCCGGGACTTCATTTGTTCGAAAACGGCTTTGCCGACCGAGGCTAGCCAGTGCGTCGGCTCGCTCGTTGCCGATTATGCCGCAGTGACCGGGTACCCACATGAACGTTATTGGTCCGCTTGTGTTGTCCAGTTTAGTCTGCGTGGCCTGAATGTAGGGGTGCCTGTTGGTACATGATCCAATTGCTGACAGGGCGCTAGCAGAGTCACTCACAATAAGGACCGGAGCCTGGCTATCCTTAGTGACCGCAAGGTAGATTGCTGCTGCTTCGGCGGAAAACACAGAACACTGTTCTGGCAGACGGTATGCTAGATCTAAGCTGGTGCCGTGGATACCAATGCCCACTCGGCCCGCTAGCTTGGAACCATCCGTGTAGCGTACTTCGGTGTCACTGTATCGTTCCTCCAATATTTGCCGGAAGCATGTTTTAACCGCTGCAGGGGTTGCGCCTCTTCTGAATTGGGACTTGATCGTGGAGTCGAAGGTGATCTCTCTGGCCTTCCAGCTTCTCGGTCCTACACGGTGGAGCCCGGCCACCGGGGGAAGCGTGGAACCGGCCACAGCTCTCAGGGCATAGTTGGCCTGCTCTTCGAGAAAGCAAACCTGCCCGTCGCCCTCCGTGCGCTCCAGATAGCTGACTGCACGTTTGCAAATTGTCATCGCTGCCTTGTAGCGGAAAGGAAGTATACCGACTTCTGCGCAAGCGGCGGCGGCCGGAGTTGAAGGAAGTAGGCCCGATAGTGTTCTCACAGTACTGTTATATGTCGGAGACAGGCAGGACACCATTGTGTGAAATGTTCGGCAGGTTAGCTCAATTCCGTAAAGGAGTCGACTGTTGATTATGGCGTCAGCTACGCGCAGTCGGGTTGCTCTATCGCTTGTGGTACGTCTACCTGAGATGCTACGGATCAGTCTCACCCGGTTTTTGCAGGCCTCTTTGACACGGTCGAAGTGAGTGCGGAATGTCAAGTACCGATCGATGTTCACACCGAGGACTTTGACGGTTTTTCTTGTTGGCATTGGTCTGCCATTGACCGTGATTGGTTTTTGTGGTGGCTTGTGTCTGGTTTGGCACACGTGCAGCCTTGCACACTTTTCCGCGGCGATGTCGAAACCGGCGTCCTGTGCCCACTTGGTCACAGCCGATACCGCAGCCTGCAGCTTGCGTCGGATGCTCTTGGGGTGTTTCCCTGTAACGATTAATAGTATGTCGTCGGCATATAGTAAGATGAAGATCCCCTTTGGGAGCGCCAAGAATACGCCGCTCATTGCCACTAGGAACAGGGTAACCGCTAGCACTGATCCCTGTGGTACGCCAGTTTCTTCTCTCACTACCTTGGATTTGTGGTTTCCCACAACAACTTGGAATGATCGCCCGTCAAGGAAGTTCTTGACAAACAAAAGCATGTTACCTGTTATTCCCCAGCGGGCTAGTTTGTCAAGCACTCCGGGTGTCCACGCTCGGTTATAGGCCTTGGCCAGATCAAGTGCTGCCATTTCCGCGTGCTCGCCATTCTTCTGAGCATCGTCTAAGATTTGGCCGAGAGAGGCCAGATAAGTGCCAGTGCCGTACCCTGGTCGGAAGGCATGCTGCCGATGGTCCAGCTTTTTCTTCTCCACGAGGTGCTCTATCAGTCTACGGTTTGCCATCCTTTCCATGAGTTTGGCCACGCAGCTCGTCAGAGCGATTGGCCGGTAGCTTCCAACATCGTTGGCGGGACCGGAGCTTTTTGGTATGGGCACGACATAGCTGTGCTTCCAGCTATCAGGAAGCGTACCGGCGGTCCACTCATTGTTGATGGTTGCCAGTAATGCGGCTTTACCGCTTGGAGGAAGATTTTTCAGCATCGGGTACCCGATTTCGTCGGGTCCAGCTGATTTTCCCTTCGCTTTTTTGAGGGCGTACTCAAGCTCTTTCAGCGAGAAAGGACGGTTGAAAGGTTGGCCTTTGTCTGGAGGAACTTGGAAACGGTGAACCGCTGTTTCTGGTTGAGGGTGGCGTTTGAGGAAAGGTTCGGGATATTTTTGAATTGATGAGAGCTCATGAAAAGCATCCGCCAGAACGTCGGCTATGACACCCGGGTCTTTTGTTGTAACACCGTCAACTTTTAGGGCCATACCTTTGGCCCGTCTTTTGCCATTGAAGCAGTTAATGCGCCGCCAGAGCTCAGATGACGACTGCTCTTCGGTAATGCCGTCCAGGAAGTTTGTCCAGGATTTGTCTTTGGCCTCTCGAATCACCTGACGGCAGGTGTTACGGGCAACCTGGTAGCTTTCTTGGGCAAGGGTCCAGTCCGGATGGTCTTCGGGAAGTCTCTTTTTTGCGCGTTGGAAGGCCCGGAGCGCTTTCCTGCGGGCCTTGACTGCTTTTTTTGCTTCATCGGTCCACCAGTGGAGCGCGTGACGTCCCGGGTTGGGGCTTGTTTTAGGGATGGTAATAGACGCAACTTCGTTAATGAGGGCGGATAGGTCCGAGACGGACATGGGAGGGTGGTGTTCTAACTCGGTTTCGAGCGATGTTTGGAAATCCGGCCAATTTGCTTGCTCATACAACCAGCGTGGTCGCCGCGTTGTTTCGGGTGCCGAAGTGTTTTCCAAGGTTAACATGATCGGTGCGTGATCGCTCCCTCGGAGATCGCTCTCCACTGACCAGAGGAAGCGGTTGGTGATTTGAGTTGATACTAGGGAGACGTCAATCGCGGTGTCGACTCGTCCACGGGAGAAGGTTGGGGAACCGTCGTTAAGGATCGTTAAATTGAACTGGTTTGCAACATTAACAATGATGGAGCCACGCGCACAGTTGCGGCGGCTGCCCCAAGCTCGATGGTGGCCATTGAGGTCGCCTAGGATCATCATTGGCTCTGGAATTTGCTTAAGAGCATCCTTGAGTCGGGATTCTAAATTGGGCTGCTTGCCGTTCGGTAGGTAAATGGAAGCCACCGAGACGGAGAAGGGCCACGGGAGGCGGATCGCAACAATCGGTAGATCAGTGTCTATCTTGATCTCGCTAGCGGAGAGTTCGGCGGCCACTCCGATGGCAACCGATTGGTAGATGTTGGCGTAATTCTTGGTGTACCATTGGTATTTTTTGCCTAGTGTATTGTTCATTACTTCAGGTGTTGCTCTGTGGATCTCTTGTAGAGCCAGGACCACAGGCTGCTGATCCCGCACTAACATTTCTACGTCTTGAAGGTTGTGAAAGAAGCCATTCACATTCCACTGCGCGGCAAGGGCGATTCGGCCACCGCGGGCCATATACGGGTGGGTTCTATTGGAGGCGATGTTCTGGGAGGAGTTTGGGCTCGTGCTCAGCGAGTGGGAGACGGAGGTTGAATAAGACAGAGCTTCACCAATCAAAGGTGGTGATGAGCTACCCGCCGAGGGCAGAGTACTCTGGTTGGTGGTATTTTGGGTTGGATTAACAAGGGATTCGTCACCAGGGTTTGGGTTTTCGGGGAGACCGAGGTCCGTACTGTGTGCATGTAGGAGTTGTGTCATGTCGTTAGCACAGGGGTGGGACTTACCGCCCGGGTTGAAGTGCCCGGGGTGCCCAGGAGGTAGGGCAGGGGTGTCCGCGGAGATTATTGTCGCTGGACCGTAATGGGTTATGTACAGGTCATCGTACTTATCAGTGTTTGTTGCTGGTGGGGAGAAGCGTGGTGTTGTGCCCGAAGAGTCTTGGATTTTTGTAAGGGATCGATACTTGCTTGGACAATTTCTGATAGGGTTTCTTCTGGGGTGAGGTTCATCACTCGGGTTAAGACCATAGAAGGGCCTAGAGCTGCTAACTGGCTTGATCGGTTTTTCCTTTAAGGGGTTTGCCGCCGGACGACGCCGGGGGATGTTCTCTACTTCCGGTGGGGCAATGACTTCCGCACTAGGAGGGCCCCGACTAGCCGAGACCTTATCCTGGAGTTTGTTTCTAAAGTTGTTAACCAGGGGGATTGTGATGTTATCACTCGACCCTGTAATTCCCTCATCATCCTCGCTACCGGAGTTTGCCCACGAGTGCCGGAGGTTGTTCCCTGATTCCGGTGGGGCCTTGACTTCCGCATCAGGGGGGCCCCGGCTACCCGAGGCCTTATCCGGGTTTCTTGGTCCCTCGTGGTCCGGTAGGGGGAGTATGAGGTGATCACGCGACCCTTTCTTATTCGTTGGATTTGTTTTTTTTGCATAGTACGATGCGGCAATGTCGATGAAGCAGCTAGTTGTTTGTGCGGACTCCGACAGAGCCCCACCGGTAGAAGCTGACGGTGAGGCCCCCGCTACCGGCAAGGGTGTCAGACCCGCTGTTAAGAGGGACGATACCCCTGAAGGACCGGCTACTGCCAACCGAAAGTCGCCAACTGCAGCTCTCCAAAGGTCGTACTTCCGTGCATTTGTTAGTGCATCCTCCGGGATGCGGTGTGCTGATCCTCTTGGGTCAGGTCTGTTGTGATTAGCAACGTCTTTGGTCTTTGGGTAGATATTCTTATTTCCGATAGAGCTTGCCGTCGAATTCCGGGAGATGTACCCAAGTACCGGTGGAGCCATGATTTCCACATTATAAAAACCACGGTTTCCCCAGGCCTTATCCTGGAGTTTGTTTCTAAAGTTGTTAATCAGGGGGACTGTGAGGTTATCACTCGACCCTGTAACTTCCTTGTCGTTCTCGTTACCGGAGTTTGCCCACGAGTGCCGGAGGTTGTTCCCTGATTCCGGTGGGGCCTTGACTTCCGCATCAGGGGGGCCCCGGCTACCCGAGGCCTTATCCGGGTTTCTTGGTCCCTCGTGGTCCGGTAGGGGGAGTATGAGGTGATCACGCGACCCTTTCTTATTCGTTGGATTTGTTTTTGCATAGTACGATGCGGCAATGTCGATGAAGCAGCTAGTTGTTTGTGCGGACTCCGACAGAGCCCCACCGGTAGAAGCTGACGGTGAGGCCCCCGCTACTGGCAAGGGTGTCAGACCCGCTGTTAAAAGGGACGATACCCCTGAAGGACCGGCTACTGCCAACCGAAAGTCACCAGCTGCAGCCCTCCAAAGGTCGTACTTCCGTGCATTTGTTAGTGCATCCTCCGGGATGCGGTGTGCTGATCCTCGTGGGTCAGATCTGTTGCAATTAGCAACGGCTTTTGTCTTTAGATAGGTTTTCTTATTTCCGATGTGGCTTGTCACCGAATACCGGGGAATGTTCCCAGGTTCCGGTGGAGTAATGACCTTAACACTATACGGGCTTCGACTGCCCGGGACCCTATCAAGAGTCTCGATTCCGTGGATGTTTCTTAGGGGGATTGTGAGGTTATCATTCGAATCTGAGCTTCCCTCATTGTCCTGTGGTGAGCGTTTTAACGTCATGCTATCAGGGGACCGGAGGTTGTTACGGTGAGGTGCAAGAGTAACATTGTAGATACTGGTCGTTAGGGCGGATCCCGAGAAAACTCTAGCGGTGGAAACTAACGGTGAGGCCTCCGCTAACTGCAGGGCCGTTTGAGCCGCGTGGAATGAAGCTGATAATCCTGAATAGCCAGTTATTGGCAACGGAGAGCATCCATCGCCAACCGGCCTGGAGTTGTACCGTGAGAAGTTGGTGGTATGCCTTTTGGGTGTATAGTTTTCCTTTCTTGAGCCTTCTTGTTTTACCCGTTGATCCTTTGGTCGATGTTCTTGTTTTTTGGTAGCCATTAGTGGATGTTATGGCAGTGTGCAGAGTTTGGTGGGCGGCTTAAGAAGTGATAACTTCAGACTTCATCGTTCATCTCGTCCGACGAGAACAAGTCGGAAGGGATGTATAGTTCTGATGTTTGGGAATTTGTTTTCGGAGATTCGTCGTCTGAGATTTCCATCGTGGTTTGGTCTGTTTTTGTCCGTTTGGTGATAGTTTCTGAACTATTTCTATTACCGAGTGACTTTTTATGGGAAGGATTACCGTTGGTTGGCGTTGACGAATGGCTATCGTCAGCGTTGTGCATGGTGGTGGCCGTCCTCTTTTCTGACCCCTTTCGAAGAGATTCGATTACCTGGCTCTGAATCACGTCCTTTTTCTTCAATAGCTGGTTTTCGGCTACTAGGTCTTCAATCGTGCCATGCTTTCGGGTTAGTTCCAGCCGGTCCATGGCAGATGTCGTAGCATCGGCGGAGGAGCAGTTTTCTTTTGTGCCTTTTTTTCCCTTTTTGGTACGTTGAGGTAAGGCGATTTGGTCATTTGAGGATCCCTTGAAGGAAGCTACTGCGGTGGCGGTCGGCAGTCTTTCATTAACCGAGGTAAACGCAGCCTCCAGGGCTGCTATTCTTATGTCCCTTTCTGCGATCATTGTGTCCCGTTCCTTAATCGAACTGATAAGTGCGTTAATTTGATCGTCCTTTTCTTGATTTTCAGCGATTAAGGCACTAAGTTTCGCGTCTTTTTTTCCAGTTTCGATGAGTAACCGGTCGAACTTTGCATTCAGTTCAGCAAAGCGTTGGTCATTTCCGGCAGCGACGATGGAGGCGGCAGTTTGTGTGCGGTGTTCACTTTCGTAGATTCTACGGGCTGCTGGGTATCCGATACCCATGTCGACCCGAAGTTTTCCAATTTCCACTTCCTTAGCGTACGTGGGGCATTTTCTGCTTGACACCGGGTGGTCGCTCTTTTTGCAGTGTTTGCAGAATACTGCTTCCTGGCATGGGGCCTCGGGTGTATGTGTGTGCTCACCACAGCAGTTGCTGCACGTTGGAGTTTTTTGCTGGCATCGGGCACGCGTATGGCCGTAGTCGAAGCACCCATAGCATAGCATAGGTGCTGGATAGTACGGCCTTGTTTTGCAGCGAATCCAACCGAAGTCGATATTTTGCGGTGTCACTGTTCCGTCGATCGTCAAGATCAATGTCGGTGTTGGTACGGATTCGTTGCCCTCTCGCCGTGTGATACGACGGACCGCGGTAACTCCCTGCTCCTTTAGTTCGTCGAGAATCTCCTCCGTTTCATAGTTAACCGATTCGCGGCAACTGATCACGCATTTGCTCTGATTAAGCACTGGGTGCTCGATGATTTGGATTGGGAATCCGTCGCTCAGCTGCTTCATTCCCTTCAGCTTCTCTGCGTGTCGCTGGTTTCGTACCTTAACCATGTAGGAGATTCCTTTTCTTTCCGGGTAAGCATCAGTAATTTTGACGCCCAGATATGCTTCGACCGACTTCCTGATTAGGGTCGGTCTATTCGGCAGATTTCGTTCGGCCCCTTGAATCCGTAGGATGATCACTTGCCCGTGGTCGCCCAATGGATCAGCCCATCCTGGCAGGGTTGGTCCTGTGTGTCTTCCATCCCTTTTATTGGAGGAACCAGGGTCCCCCGGGGGATGAGAGAGATGAGGGTAGGCCCCCGACATCATGTCGGGAGACTACCAGTAGTTGTTTGCGTCTTTGAAACTTTCCGCAATAATAACACTCCCGGGCAATGGATTTATATTGTTTACCCTAAATTAATAATTCTTCTCCCGCGCCACACAGAGCTTTTAAGAATCACCAACCGTCAATTCAAATTCCAAAGGACCCTACTATGTCGATATCTTCGCCACCGCCAAGCGGTGGGTAGTCGAACCAACGTTCGTTAATCAAGTTGTGAACGTGCTCCAACAACGACTCGAAACACGTGGTGGTGGACACAATGGCCGCCAGCACTTGTTCAATAAACGTTTGCCCACTTTCTTAACTGTAAAAACAGCTCACCTGGCCGATTTCACGATGGATGCCCACAGTTCCGTAGTGGTCCGCGATCCCAACTGCGCTTTTAGCCAAACTCACTGGGTAAAACTCAGTAAAAAATCACTAGCGACGGAGAAAATACTCTACCTCGAGTAGGAAAATGCGACTGGTCGCGGTAAAACCGAACTGTCGAATGATTGAATAGCTAATTTGAAGGAGATTTTTCCTTCATTCTCTCACGGCAATGTTGCAAAGATAGAATACCAATCTGTGTAAGCATCTCAATTTCCCAGCATTAGTTCAATTCAACGCTGATTTGATTGGCCACGTTAATTGCCAGTGATAAACTAAGGGATTCCATCGCAATTTATGCTGGAATTAGTTCGTTAAACTATCGAATGAAGGTTCAATGGGATTGCATTGTACTTCAAAGGACGAAAAAGGAATGATTGCTTTCGCCAAGATTTCCACCTCCTTATCGAGATGCTGAAAGTAGGTATCCATTGGATGTACTAATTGAACAGAAATTGCTGAGAGTCAATTAGAATAAACCCAATCTATCTTTAATTATGCTGGTGATGTCTTTTCGTAAGGAGGAGAAGACAGAACCAGAGAACTGAAAAGCAAGACGTCTGATTCAAGAAGCTGGACCAAAAAACGTGCAGTAGCTGAGAGGAGGTGTACTGTTTGCTTTTCGATTGGAATAACATTTTGCTCATTTTAATTCAAGAGAACAAAGGTTAGATATAAGCAACATATCCAGAAGATCGATCGGTGTGAGAGAAAATAAAATGTTCCCGATAGCTGCTGAAGGATATCGTAGTGAAATTCGATGGAATTGAAATTGTAAAGCAGATTGAAGTTTGATATCTTCTACGAAACAATCATTTGATTGTGCTAAGACATTATCGGTACCAGATATTTGACGTTGTTGTTGACAGCCATTGCATTTTCAGAGAATTAGCTAAACTTCCTCCCAGGTATCTCAGATTTGCAGTCATAAAGATTTCTAACAAATCTTTCAAATATTTTACAAAAATAATTTGAATTGACTAGAGTTAGATGAGAGTAGTAGGATATGAGAATTGAGTATTGAGATGTGAACTAACGAAGCAAGTGGTTTTCAATGAACGAACTGTGAAATATGGTGATGTGAATTAACACATTGTTACTGTGGATTGGCGATGAACGCAATCAGACTAAACAATACAGCGATTATGTAACGCTAAGCATACATTCGATACAACATGATTGCATCGTGTAAACAATTACGTTGAAAGAGGAAAATTTAAATTTACCGACAACAAATCAATCTACAAATTCAACCCACATCAGAATAATCGATTCGGTGGATGGTGAAAGGGCACAACGAATTCCCAGCACAGACAAGTGCTTCCCATTGATGTGGGCCGTTTCGCGCGGCTTCTGAATTTCCAAAATGAGGGGGTGTATTCAAGAGAGTTGAGGAAATTTAATTTGTTTCAATTTTTGCTTTGAAAAGGCAGCAAATTATGCTTCAATCATTTCTCGCTTAGGTTATTGGGAGTAGAATGGCTGTGTCTCTCTTTTCCACGAGAATAGGTGAATGATGTATGCCTGCTCGTTTGTATGCCTAATGGAAGTGAATGTATTTTTGATCAGTCAGAATTTTGAGAGTATGCGTGTAAATTTTGCCGAAAAAGTTATAATAAATCTTTCGGTAGAACATGTAACTGATAATCTATATGTCTTATTTTTTTAGATTGTGAATAGGGCTAGTTTGGAACATATTATGTTATCCAATATGATAATTCCATTTAATTTATTGCTTATTTTCAAGGAGAACATTTTGAACGACCTATCCCAAGGAGAATGGCCTATCCCTAAAAAATCTTAGAGAAAAGTTACACTCAATTCACGTTAGTTTAACATATTTTTCTTAAACTCGTAGAATCCTCCATGCTTTGTATTTTTTTCTTGAGAAAATTTTCAATTTTAGTATTACGTAACTAATTGACGCTGTCTTATATATTTTATCGTATCCTTTACCGTTTTCAAGTTAGTGGAAACTTGATTATGAAATATATATTTTGAAATATTTTTATAGTATTATTCTAAATTCTAAGTTTGTGCTGTATTTATCACCATTCTTTAGCACTATTCAAATGTTTAGGTCTGTATTGAAAAATGTTGTATAGAGAGTGGATCCACATTTTTTTAAGTTACAGAACACATCATTTTCAATTTAACTTTATTGCAGTTTGTAATAAATTGCATAAATTTTGTCGGACGGAACGACAATGTAATTTTTTTGAGCGTTAAATATTAATATGAAACGGAACTAGAACTTACTAAGTTGCTAATGCTTTTAAGGGGTCGTCCATAAATGACGTAGCTTTTTAGGGGGAGGGTGGGCTTCACGAATTTGTGACGAAGTGTGACGAGGGGGAGGGAGGGGTTCTAACAAGTGGACGTAGCATTTTGAATCGAGTCAGTAAAAAGAGAGGCGCTGAAAAACTTTGGTTATAAAATGATTATTCATTCATATGACAGAAATAAAAATATATCTATGAAATTTTAGATTTTCTGCAATCAAACAAGATGTTTTAAAGCTTTAAATAATTATGTAAATATTATATTATATTCGTGTCTAAATAAATAAATTTATAAATAAACAAAATAAGTTAATAAAATATTTAAAAATCAATGCTTTAACTTCTTGGAGTACATTGTTTTGCCTTTTGTTAACAAGACATAAAGCAGCCGTTTTAGTTTTGTTCGTATTTTCTGTTGGGGCTTTATTTCTTCAAGAGAATAAAATATGCTCTTTTTGGCAAATATTACATTAAAACAAGATATTTATTCCGTGAATTATGCATTCTATGTTGCAGGAGATCTCCTCCCGATCAACTCATCGATTTGATTTGAGCATTGATATCTCTTGATTGAATAGCCTGAATATTAATGAGAACAACATATTCGAGTGTTATCAAAATTACCCTATCATTCAATTTTCTTAATAACTCGGTAATTTGAAGAATTTTTATTATTTAACTGTTCCATTTTAGGTTGTGTAAGATTATTTCAGTATGGAAACGATAATGAAGTTCAACTGAAATATTAATAGATATGAATAATTTGTATAATAATCGCTTAAATTTTCTAAACATTCTAAATACTTCAAGTATAATATTTTATATATCTGGTCACTGATTACTAAATGGATTTGAATTTGGATAATATGACGATAATTCGTTTCAAATATATTTTGTTGATCATTTTCATTGAAATCTATTTCCTAAAACGAATAATGAAGAAAACAATACTGTAATATAACGAAATTTCTGTTGAATATATTTTAAAATTTATTGCACCGACAGCAACTAGTTTCATCAATCTCATCACACACTTTTTCACATTTTCTATGGTAACCTGGTGTTTATGGTAACATCAGCAATATTTAGCCTACATGAAACTGGAAACCAAAATTATGTAACTTAAACACGAAAATGTTTATTTAAATCTGTTTTACAAATTACTTTTGAGCGCTACTGTATATCAAACTGTTAGATTAAAGTATCCTGACATTTCAGTCAGTAATTAATATCAAACTTTGTATTGAACTTCAGAATTCCAATTTTTTGTTTCAACTCAGTCACTAAGGAAAACAAATAAAAAAATGTATTGAAGGGGGGGGGGGGGGGGGTACAGATATTCTACGTATTTTCCAAGTGGGAGTACCGTAATTCAGGGTGTAGTTGATCAGTGGGGAGAAGTTGATCATTCGTGTACCCACATGTATAAACTGTCAAGAGGGCTATGATTCGATTTCAATTAGCACAATTTATGTGACGTCGTATTACCTGATAGCTGCTCTTAATGTTCCTTAGTTTGGTTTGACATTCAAGATAATTATACCATGGAAAAACAGATTTTTTATGAAATGTTTGATGAACTGTTGAAGGGATCTTCTCCAAACAATCGAGTATTGACAAGACTATAAATAGACACCATTTAAATAAACTGTTTCATACATTCCAGATATGTTCTGTGAATCCAGTTTTGCATTTGCTTAGTGGATAAACAATCATTTTCTGCGTAAAAAAATGTAAATTTTTGTGCGCGAGTTGCTAGTTTCAAAGAGAATTGCATACCTTTAGGCGTTTAATGTGGTGTGTTCTGTAATTTACAACATGCAAATTTAAAATTGACCGATAAATCATTAAGTTGTAAGATTTTTGAGACTTGATCCAGATTCAGTGATCCCAAATTTAGTGAATAGCACATCTCTTTATTTTTGGAAACTTATCGTTATAATTGATCATTTTCACCCCGGAATCAAAAACTCCACTTTTTAATTTTTAAAATGTTTTTGTTATTAAGTAAACATTTCGTCGAAATTTCGTTTGTATAATCCGATAGATATCCAACCAGTACATGTTTTAAAAATATTTGGATAATAATACATGTATTCTACTAGGAGTTACAGAACAGAATCGCTCGAAAGTGATCAACTTCACCCCATTTTACGGTACCAGCATTTGTGACGAAATGCTATGAGGGGGGAGGGGGGTGTAAAAAATCAGTGAAAAAATGCTACGTCATTTATGGACGGCCCCTAATGAAATCGGTTAGCAGCAAATGCATGTACCAAGCTTCATTCACATTGAATAACGTTGAACTGCAAAAGCCTTTTTTGACGTCTGGAGTAAAACTATTTGTGAAAACTTAAACTTACTGGTGAATTATTTTGTTCGGAAGAATAGAAAACGTCATCTTTACTAAGAGAATTATATTCATATATTCAGACTGAATGAATTCCTCCTGGAGCCGAACGCTACTTGCTGAGAAAAGCCGAATTTTCGACCCGGTACTAATGTTTGACTGATTCATACATTTTTTCCTATTTTGTATGAAAACCCTCAAATTGGCGCAGATTTCTTGTAGGTCGAAAATTATTGCTTGTCTCCTGGTATTTTGCTCAGCAGAAAGTGGTACAGGATAGCAAACGCATAAGATACAGTATGGCCCATACAAAAATGCGGAAATTTTTTTAACGTGGATTCAGCATCCACAAACGTTATTTTAATTGTTTTCATAAATTACTGGTTACTATACTATATTCTGACGTCTTCGCTTTCTAGGAAGATTTTTTTCATATTTTCTTACTAACCTAAATAATGGATTGAAGTAAAACAGTTTGAAGGTTTTGTTCGATAAAAGTCAGAAAAAGCGTTTGATCGTCGTATACTCTGGTGATGAACTTTCCACCTTCAAAAATCACACTTGAATGTTGAAAATATTAGTTTATTTGGTATAAAAGGATGGAAGAGGTCTTAGAAAATGTGTTTTTCATGGTCACAATAAAATATTTTTCCAGGATCACAGTTTTAGGAGCATTTGCGACTTATGGGTTTGATGTGCCTTAATTTTTTGTTTGAGTTCAATAAAAAATAAATACAGAGGTGTATAAGACTTTTTTCAGGAAGAAGTTTGTTTCTTTGGTTAGAGACAACTTAGATCTATACTAGCTCATATGTTTTGAGCAAAACAGAGCCGCCTATCACACTTTTAAGAAGGTCCAACCACGCGTCTCCAATATGAGCCATTTATTCTAAAATATGTTTATGTCTCCAGCCCTTCAGGTATGAATCCATTCTATTAGTTTATACAGGCGAATGTTCGAGAGAAAGTCTGTGAAGAATCTCACCCCATCGTTGATGTTTCAAAAGTTTTCATCACAAGGATATTGAACTTGATGACTAGGGTAGGTGTACCAATTATGGATGCAATATGTCAACAGTAGTAATAAAAATCAAGTTGTAACCGCGTTTCTAAAACGCAAGCATGACTTGTTGGTGTCAATTACTAGTTTAAAGCCTTGCGAATCTGTTGATTTAAACAGTTTTAGTACTAAATTGACTTTAAGCTTCTAAAAATGGATTTTAAAAAGCGTTGTCTTTGTACCAATTATGGCAATAGCGTTCCTAGCATTCGACATAAAAGTGTACCAATTATGGACTATCGAATATTTGCACGAAATGAACTCAAACGCCATAAAGAGCGAATGATAATGCAACGCTTATATGTAATGAAGATATCGCTCATAAAATTTTCCAAAAAATTTGGGTTAAATATATGTTAAATCAATTTTTTGCAATGGGTTCATGGGAGAAAATTAATTTTCGAAAAAGAAGTCAAAATGTAGTGTAAATGCAAATTATGATACAAAACAGCATTAATGATCTCACATTACCTTTCCAGTGCCAATTTTTAACGAAAAAAGAGGGAAAAATCAAAAATCGAGTGTCGCTGAAAACCCCTCTCTATCATGAAATTAGCATCTTCCGCTCGCGAACGTTTTCGAACGTGTGATTGAAAAATCTTAGTAATTGAGTACAAAACATGAAGATAATGCCTTACCGAACCGTCCCGTCGTGGAAGTCACCAGTAAAATAGCTTTACTTCTTTTATTTTACTGATCAAAAAATGTAAACAAACCGCCTCCAGAGTATTGCCATAATTGGGCTCTCATACACTCTTTGTACCAGTTATCGACATAGTGGAAATAACGCGATTTCCAACTTAAAACAGTAGAATTGATTGCATACCAGCTAAATTTATTCATTTGTTCTCACTAGGTAACATACATTCATCGGTTGAAACAGTTTATCCGGATGAAAACATACATTTCGTAACGGAGGTCCCTTAGCTAACTGCTAAGAAGGTGACATAGGGAAAGTGTACCAGTTATGGCCATAGTGGTTCCCTATTTGGCCATATGCAAAATTTGGATAACTTTTACATTTTTAATCTTTTTCAATGTGTTAACATCAAGATTTATCCTTTATTTTACTGCTAAAACACAAAAGATTTTTCAAAATGTGAAGGGATTCAAGATATCACGTATAGCGAAATAGGGAACCACTATGGCCATAACTGGTACACCTACCCTATATGTGAGGCAAAACTTTCAAATGTTCATTTTTCGAAGCATATTGCATGAATGTTCTTTTCAAGGTTTAGTTACCATCAAAAACAAATAGTTTAATCATTCCTGTGAATATAAGCCATTATAGTCTAGTGAAACAATAAGAAAAATCTCTTTTTGTTCCCACTATTGCCATAATTGGTACTATAGCCATAATTGGTACTTCTACCCTACATGATAAAGTTTGAAGGTATGATTTCAATTCCTCTCTAGTAAGGTGAAAATAACAGATAAAAATCATGTCCAAAGTGAAAAATAGAATCATAACAGGTCAAACAATACAAAAGAATTTTGTTTAGTTTTTATTTTCCGTATGAAAACTAGAATAAAACATGATATAACGATTTTCGCATTTTTTATGGGCCATACTGTAAATGGACTTACTACAGAAAGAAAAGACAGCGTGAAGAAAGTGTGATTGGAGCATGAATTGGTGTGATATGCGGAGATTTTATTTGCTTACCGATCAATCAGGAGGACTGCCATGTGGGAGAAACTGTTTATACGTCTGTTGAACGGTAATGATAGAACTGTATATTGAGGCATGATCGTTAGAATGAATATCATTAGGCTAAATCTCATAAGGCTGGAAGCAATAAGGCTGAACCAAAAGGGTGGTTAGATTTAAAAGATCAGTAGACCGAATTAGTTCATCAAGATAAACGATGTTTCAGGCGGAAAGAGGTTTATTGCGCTGAAAGTGTGTAATAGCAACAAGCTGTAAGGATAAATGATGTGAATTGGAAACCGCTATACATTGGCTCAGAAAGTAGTTTTACGCATGTACGAAATGAAATCTAGATTAGCTCAGTATCTGATTCGAAAACTAGGGTTTATTTGGCGATAAGAAACATTGTTATTTGTTTGGCGACTTTTATTCAACTGACTGGACTGGCTATTCTATACTGGTGATATAATATGCTCAGGACCCGATAGGGAATACGAAATGGGTCCTATTGGTATGATTTCGCTCACACTATCAGATGGATAAGTGATAAGAGAGATATATGCAATAGTATTGAACTGTTAGAAAATAATGTGGATCATTATTATGCTTATTCTAAACAACGTGGAAAGATGCATTTCGAGCTTTAAAATGAGACATTAGGCAAAACCGGTCTTTTACAAAGCGATTTCTTTCTCAGTTTGTCTGTATTCGTTAAATGAAGCTGAAAGTGGATTGTGGCTGCTCAAACGAGAATGGAGAATCAAATTTTATTTTAAATATGTATGAATGCACATTTAATCGTATGATTTTTCAACAAAATATGAACGGTTCGTCACTGTGAGTGACGGCATAAACTTATGTTTAACATATTTTTTTCAAAACACCCCTTTCCTTTTACCTTTACTTTTTTTTTTATTAAAAAAAGAACTTTGAATGGTTCGACACTATAAGTGTAGTTTGCATAAGGTTTACTTTATTGAACAAACTTTGAATGGATCGCCACTGTAAGTGTCGGCATTAGAGTGTTCTGTGATGGTCCAGTCAATCGAGTTTTTTTTTCTTTCCATATGAGTAAATAGCTAAACGCAACATTCCTACAGCCGTCAGGACAAAATCATGTGTTATCATATACACATGCTTTTGTCCTGACGGCTGTAGGAATGTTGCATTTAGCTATTTGTTCAACAAACTTTGAATGGTTCGTCACTTTATGTGTCGACATTATTTTCTTCTACTTGGAAATTTTTCGTATCAATTGAGGATATTATATTTATAAGCATGTTTATGTCTCACAAATAATTGTTCATCATGGTCTAATCGCTTATCAAAGTGAGTCCTGTGACCCAACGATCCCTCCCATAAACAAACATCACTCCTAGTAATCTTTGTGGAGATGCAGAGGTAAATACGGTCTCCAAATAGCATAGGTTGCACACTAACATTCTTTCCCCCAATTCCATCTGTCCTTGCACATGGCCAGCGCCGTTATTGACCCTGTATAAATTGAGGCATTGAATCATGCACACTGATGAAGGTTTTGACCAACCCAAGCCGATCTTCTAGTTGATTCTTTGTGCATCTTCTCTGACTTCGGTCAATCACGGAATAGCAACCATTGATATGTGTAGTCAGTCTGGGCCAGGCCTGCCCAACCTTTTTGAATCGCAGGCCACATTACAGCAATAATAATGCGCGACGGTCCAAAACAATTCCATTTTTTTTTTATCAATTTTGAAAAAAATACGAGATAATTGTTCTTTAGCATCATACTAACCATTCAGTGAGAATTCCACTCAGTATTCTATAGTGATCTTGTTAAGGAGTTGTGTTCAAGATTATGCCAGTATTAAGTTCAGGAATCGCTGCAAATCCTGAACCAAATTTTATGTTAGAATCATTTTAAAGATGTTATAAGAATCCTACTCATAATTTTGTCACAATTATGCCCATCATTATTTAAAAATCTTGCCTAGGGTTGTAAAGGAATTCAGCATGACATTTGGCCAAAATCCAACCTTCTGAATCACCATTCTAAATTCCTGTTTTGGTATCTGCGAGGTATTTGTCCAGAATTGTATATTTATCTGGTTGAAATTCAAACAAAATTATGCGGAAACACTGCCCATTTTGTAAAAGTTTGGATCAGAAGATTATGAAAACTTCTGCTAATGGTTTGGTGAGATTTTAACCTAAGTTTTCTGGGATTTAATTCACAGGATTTTGTAAAAATGAAGCCTTGGCGGTGATATTCTGTTCGACTATTTGAGCCATATCCTATCATATTTTATTTTAGATTGATTGAATTTCAGTCTTTCCTATCAAATATTGACGAAAGTCATGATTGATGTTGATAAAATTTTAATTAAAATAATTGTAATTATTAAGATTTCTCATTATGAATCTCAAATAGATCCTTGTAAGCTAGATTTATGCGTAGAATAATGTTTACGCTTATGAATTACAAAGAAGATTGTGCTACCAAATTTCTAAATATAAACAATAGCGAATTAATCATGTATTTAAAAAGTTGCAGCACTGGTGCCTCTTGTGTTCATCATGAAAATTTTTTTGAGAATGGATCCCAAACCGATTAAGAGAGCGTTGGATATATTGCTTGTTTTGCTTTTGTTTTAACAATTTTATTCGATTGATTTTGAATCATTAATGATGTCAAGTAAGTTTAGAAGATTTAAAAATAATTGAATCATCATATTACACGGATAAAAATCTGATCCCCACACCATGATTTACAAATCATGAAATTCATAAATTTTTTAGGTCATAATATCAGGATCACAAATCATGGTTCCTGGAGTCATAATCATGATTCCTCATAAGCGTAACATCCTGTGTGAAAACACAAAGCGGCGCACTTTGCTTCATCTCATTCGTATCGATCACTCTTAATTCAAGATGATGAAGCGGTTGAGTGGTAGAGTACGTCTTACAATCGGAAGGTTCATGGTTCGAATCTATGCTGTTTTTAACTTTTTTTTTATTTTGTTGATCATAAACGGTTGCGTGACCCAGCATTTTTGGTATTTGGATCATGATTCCGAGCAATCACCAACAAAAAACCTAACGCGTGAGTTGCGTTACGGCAATCTGACTCATGATATCATGAGTCATAATCTTGTTTTTGGATTCTGATTTCTACCCGTGTAGCTGAAATATTAGCGTGAAATTTAATTAACCAGTTGACTGCCTTTACTCGTAGCCTACGGACGTTTTTTTTAATTTGCTCCCGTGCTTCGTATTGCTTCCGTTGTAGAAATGGGTAGTGTTCGGAAAAATACTCTGCTAGTGGATTGATTGTGAATTAAAGTGATTGAAGTTGATTGAAATGATTGTGAATCTCATTCGTCTATTGTTTTCAATACAAAAAGTAATATTTCGACCCCGTGAAGCCTCCGGGCGTTAGTGCCATCCAAATAAATAAAATTGAAAAAAAAAAATCAATCGAACCTTTCAATAATGATCCTTGATATATTTTAACTTCAAATAAGTAGAACAGTCTGCGGGCCAGATATGAGAACAATCTTCGAACTCTTCGCGAGCCGCACAAAATGACATCACGGGCCGGATGCGGCCCGTGGGCCGTTCGTTGGACAGCCTTGGTCTAAGCTAAGCTAAGCTAAGTTTTCCTAATATCAATTTTTCGTAAAACTAGTCTTTGGACGACTTTTATAGCTTGAGAAAGGCCTTTTATTAGAGTTACAAAAATAATACCTGATTTTTTTTTAAATAATATTCAATTTCATTTTGTCTTTTGAATACCGCCAGAAAGTATTTTTTATGTTTGCTCCAATCAGATATTTTCACATTAATAATAGGCGTATTTTAACAAGAAAAACAACAATGGGGCTCTGCACAAAATTATTCCTCTCTCCTTCGCTTTTCCAGAAAATCGACCTGTTATGCAAATTCTTTGCAACCATGAATGAGAACCGACAAGGCCGTTCACAAAACATTTCCTGCTTGTTGCATGCAAGTTGGGTAACCCGGAACTGGCTTTGCGGCTGGATAACTCAAGACTTCATCTAGTTGAAATGGTACTATCTTCGAGAGAGTTGTACGGGACAGTGCTCGCTTCCTTACATAATATGTTATGGCAAAAAAAATCCACCAATACGTCGTGGTAATGTACAAGTATTTTCTTTTCAAGAATTCCTCTGGGGATTCTTATTTTCTCTAGGAATACTTCCATTGGTTCCTGAAAGAATTTCTTCGGAAGATGCTCCAGGGATTCTTACAGAATTGTTCTGCACTGTTTTGATTTGGCATAGGATTTTGACATTTACTGGCCTTGTTGCTTACCAATTACATGGGGGAGTGAAAAAGAGAGAATGATTTTTGTGCAGAGCTCCATTCCCTACACGGAGAAATCAGACTACACAAAAAATAAGTTATTTTTACTCAAATTTGGGTAAACTGCATTTAGTTTTTACCCACGGATGGGTTGTTTTGCCTCTCTCGTAACAGCAATGCTGTCAAAAACAGAGAGAGACGTACCGACCCAGCGTCGAAGTTCAATGGAATAAGCCAAATTTGGGTTCTTTCGAGTTTACCTAACGTTAAGTTGTTTTAACCCATCATGAAGACTTCGAAAGCTACCGCTGGGTAGATTTTTTATGCATTGAGTTGTTTGTTTTGCCGCTGTCAAATGCAGGGCTGGCATCAACTCGCACAATGCGCGCAAAGAGCAGAATTTAACCACTGCACAAAGAGGAGACAGACGCGCGCAAAGTGTAACAACACGAACACAATGAGGGCACGCAGTCGGAAAGAGAGTGTAAGCGATTACGCAAAGAGTAATGCTGACGGAGTGTGTTGGCAAAACATGCTCAAAGTGTACACAATTTGGCTCTTTTTACCTTATAACATGGGTATTTTTAAAACGAGACCAACGAATAGATGTCGGATATCGATGTCCGTAGTTGTTTTGGAATTCAAGATGGCGACTTCCGGTTTGTGAAAAGCGTTTCAAACCCATGCAATATGGGTATTTTTGGAACGGGGCCGATGAATACATGACGGAAATCGATGTCCGGTGTCGTTTTGGAATTCAAGATGGCGACTTCCGGTTTGTGAAAATCACTTTGATCCCATGCAATATGGGTATTTTTTGGAACGGGACCGACGACTGGAAAATCACTTTGATCCCATGCAATATGGGTATTTTTGGAACGGGACCGACGAGTAGATGACGGAAATCGATGTCTGACGCCATTTTGGAATCCAAGATGGCGACTTCCGGTTTGTGAAAATCACTTTGAACCCATGCAATATGGGTATTTTTGGAACGGGGCCGACGACTGGATGACGGAAATCGATGTCTGACGCCATTTTGGAATCCAAGATGGCGACTTCCGGTTTGTGAAAAGCGCTTCAAACCCATGCAATATGGGTATTTTTGGAACGGGGCCGACGAGTAGATGACGGAAATCGATGTCTGACGCCGTTTTGGAATCCAAGATGGCGACTTCCGGTTTGTGAAAATCACTTTGAACCCATGCAATATGGGTATTTTTGGAACGGGACCGACGAGTAGATGCCGGAAATCGATGTCTGACGCCATTTTGGAATCCAAGATGGCGACTTCCGGTTTGTGAAAAGCGCTTCAAACCCATGCAATATGGGTATTTTTGGAACGGGGCAGACGAGTAGGTGACGGAAATCGATGTCTGACGCCATTTTGGAATCCAAGATGGCGACTTCCGGTTTGTGAAAATCACTTTGAACCCATGCAATATGGGTATTTTTGGAACGGGACCGACGAGTAGATGCCGGAAATCGATGTCTGACGCCATTTTGGAATCCAAGATGGCGACTTCCGGTTTGTGAAAAGCGCTTCAAACCCATGCAATATGGGTATTTTTGGAACGGGGCCGACGAGTAGATGACGGAAATCGATGTCCGGTGTCGTTTTGGAATCCAAGATGGCGACTTCCGGTTTGTGAAAATCACTTTGAACCCATGCAATATGGGTATTTTTGGAACGGGGCCGACGAGTAGATGACGGAAATCGATGTCTGACGCCATTTTGGAATCCAAGATGGCGACTTCCGGTTTGTGAAAAGCGCTTCAAACCCATGCAATATGGGTATTTTTGGAACGGGGCCGACGAGTAGATGACGGAAATCGATGTCCGGTGTCGTTTTGGAATCCAAGATGGCGACTTCCGGTTTGTGAAAATCACTTTAAACCCATGCAATATGGGTATTTTTGGAACGGGACCGACGAGTAGATGCCGGAAATCGATGTCCGTTGTCGTTTTGGAATCCAAGATGGCGACTTCCGGTTTGTGAAAAGCGCTTCAAACCCATGCAATATGGGTATTTTTGGAACGGGACCGACGAGTAGATGACGGACATCGATGTCTGGCACCAATTTGGAATCCAAGATGGCGACTTCCGGTTTGCAAAAATACCTTCAAACCCATGCAATATGGGAATTTTTGGAACGGGACCGACGAGTAGATGACGGAAATCGATGTCCAGTGTCGTTTTGGAATCCAAGATGGCCACTTCCGGTTTGTGAAAATCACTTTAAACCCATGCAATATGGGTATTTTTGGAACGGGACCGACGAGTAGATGCCGGAAATCGATGTCCGTTGTCGTTTTGGAATCCAAGATGGCGACTTCCGGTTTGTGAAAAGCGCTTCAAACCCATGCAATATGGGTATTTTTGGAACGGGGCCGATGAGTAGATGACGGAAATCGATGTCTGACGCCATTTTGGAATCCAAGACTTGTGAAAATCACTTTAAACCGGATTTCGCCATCTCGGATTTCAAAATGGTGGCAGACATTGATTTCCGCCATCTACTCGTCAGTCCCGTTCCAAAAATACCCATATTGCATGGGTTTGAAGAAATTTTCGCAAACCGGAAGTCGCCATCTTGGATTCCAAATTGGTGCCAGACATCGATTTCCGTCATCTACTCGTCGGTCCCGTTCCAAAAATACCCATATTGCATGGGTTCAAAGTGATTTTCACAAACCGGAAGTCGCCATCTTGGATTCCAAAACGGCGTCAGACATCGATTTCCGTCATCTACTCGTCGGCCCCGTTCCAAAAATACCCATATTGCATGGGTTTGAAGCGCTTTTCACAAACCGGAAGTCGCCATCTTGGATTCCAAAATGGCGTCAGACATCGATTTCCGTCATCTACTCGTCGGCCCCGTTCCAAAAATACCCATATTGCATGGGTTTGAAGCGCTTTCCACAAACCGGAAGTGGCCATCTTGGATTCCAAAACGACACTGGACATCGATTTCCGTCATCTACTCGTCGGTCCCGTTCCAAAAATACCCATATTGCATGGGTTTGAAGGTATTTTTGCAAACCGGAAGTCGCCATCTTGGATTCCAAAATGGCGTCAGACATCGATTTCCGTCATCTACTCGTCGGCCCCGTTCCAAAAATACCCATATTGCATGGGTTTGAAGCGCTTTTCACAAACCGGAAGTCGCCATCTTGGATTCCAAAATGGCGTCATACATCGATTTCCGTCATCTACTCGTCGGCCCCGTTCCAAAAATACCCATATTGCATGGGTTCAAAGTGATTTTCACAAACCGGAAGTCGCCATCTTGAATTCCAAAATGGCGTCAGACATCGATTTCCGTCATCTACTCGTCGGCCCCGTTCCAAAAATACCCATATTGCATGGGTTTTAAGTGATTTTCACAAACCGGAAGTCGCCATCTTGGATTCCAAAACGACACCGGACATCGATTTCCGTCATCTACTCGTCGGTCCCGTTCCAAAAATACCCATATTGCATGGGTTTTAAGTGATTTTCACAAACCGGAAGTCGCCATCTTGGATTCCAAAACGACACCGGACATCGATTTCTGTCATCTACTCGTCGGCCCCGTTCCAAAAATACCCATATTTCATGGGTTCAAAGTGATTTTCACAAACCGGAAGTCGCCATCTTGGATTGCAAAACGACACTGGACATCGATTTCCGTCATCTACTCGTCGGTCCCGTTCCAAAAATACCCATATTGCATGGGTTTGAAGGTATTTTTGCAAACCGGAAGTCGCCATCTTGGATTCCAAAATGGCGTCAGACATCGATTTCCGTCATCTACTCGTCGGCCCCGTTCCAAAAATACCCATATTGCATGGGTTTGAAGCGCTTTTCACAAACCGGAAGTCGCCATCTTGGATTCCAAAATGGCGTCATACATCGATTTCCGTCATCTACTCGTCGGCCCCGTTCCAAAAATACCCATATTGCATGGGTTCAAAGTGATTTTCACAAACCGGAAGTCGCCATCTTGAATTCCAAAATGGCGTCAGACATCGATTTCCGTCATCTACTCGTCGGCCCCGTTCCAAAAATACCCATATTGCATGGGCTCAAAGTGATTTTCACAAACCGGAAGTCGCCATCTTGGATTCCAAAACGACACCGGACATCGATTTCCGTCATCTACTCGTCGGTCCCGTTCCAAAAATACCCATATTGCATGGGTTTTAAGTGATTTTCACAAACCGGAAGTCGCCATCTTGGATTCCAAAACGACACCGGACATCGATTTCTGTCATCTACTCGTCGGCCCCGTTCCAAAAATACCCATATTGCATGGGTTTTAAGTGATTTTCACAAACCGGAAGTCGCCATCTTGGATTCCAAAACGACACCGGACATCGATTTCCGTCATCTACTCGTCGGTCCCGTTCCAAAAATACCCATATTGCATGGGTTTTAAGTGATTTTCACAAACCGGAAGTCGCCATCTTGGATTCCAAAACGACACCGGACATCGATTTCTGTCATCTACTCGTCGGCCCCGTTCCAAAAATACCCATATTGCATGGGTTTTAAGTGATTTTCACAAACCGGAAGTCGCCATCTTGGATTCCAAAACGACACCGGACATCGATTTCCGTCATCTACTCGTCGGCCCCGTTCCAAAAATACCCATATTGCATGGGTTTTAAGTGATTTTCACAAACCGGAAGTCGCCATCTTGGATTCCAAAACGACACCGGACATCGATTTCCGTCATCTACTCGTCGGTCCCGTTCCAAAAATACCCATATTGCATGGGTTTTAAGTGATTTTCACAAACCGGAAGTCGCCATCTTGGATTCCAAAACGACACCGGACATCGATTTCTGTCATCTACTCGTCGGCCCCGTTCCAAAAATACCCATATTGCATGGGTTTTAAGTGATTTTCACAAACCGGAAGTCGCCATCTTGGATTCCAAAACGACACCGGACATCGATTTCCGTCATCTACTCGTCGGTCCCGTTCCAAAAATACCCATATTGCATGGGTTTTAAGTGATTTTCACAAACCGGAAGTCGCCATCTTGGATTCCAAAACGACACCGGACATCGATTTCTGTCATCTACTCGTCGGCCCCGTTCCAAAAATACCCATATTGCATGGGTTTTAAGTGATTTTCACAAACCGGAAGTCGCCATCTTGGATTCCAAAACGACACCGGACATCGATTTCCGTCATCTACTCGTCGGCCCCGTTCCAAAAATACCCATATTGCATGGGTTCAAAGTGATTTTCACAAACCGGAAGTCGCCATCTTGGATTCCAAAACGACACCGGACATCGATTTCCGTCATCTACTCGTCGGCCCCGTTCCAAAAATACCCATATTGCATGGGTTTTAAGTGATTTTCACAAACCGGAAGTCGCCATCTTGGATTCCAAAACGAAAACGGACATCGATTTCCGGCATCTACTCGTCGGTCCCGTTCCAAAAATACCCATATTGCTGGGGTTTGAAGGGATTTCTGTAAACCGGAAGTCGCCATCTTGAATTCCAAAATGACATCGGACATCGATTTCCGTTACCTACTCGTCGGTCCCGTTCCAACAATTCTCCCATATATTCCAATAGAAGCTCCTATAGAAGCATTCGGTTGGTACTCAATGAGCCACACAAAGAGTGTGTGTTCACCATTTTCCATCAACACTTTGTGTCGAAGGATGCATTGCAGCGAGAGCAGAAACACAAAGAGGCGTCAAAGAGGTAAGAACCAGTGAGAAAGTGTAGCTGTCGCACTGCACTCAAATTCATGATCAACACAAAGAGCGCGCTCTTTGTGTTTTTCTGTTTTCACTGAGGAGATGCCAGCCCTGGTCAAATGCAGTGTTGATAGACTCACACTCAAAATCTCAATCAATACGCTCTCCCGTGAGAGCAAACTCATTAGAGATCTGCTTGGCAAATCTCACGCTTGAGATTTTGATGCAAAATCAACTCAATTAACTCAAACCGTAAAAGATGATTCAGTCGCAAAACCCGGCAAAAACTCGTGAAGCCCGAATGTTGTTGTTTACGTTAGAAAGGATTATTATAATTTTACCAGTTTAACAAGAAATTATTGCCGTGTGTGAGTAAACTGTGGAAATACGAGACAATGAGTCAAAAAGGTGATCCAACTCATCCATGATTTTTTGACTGCTGAGTTGCATGATTGACAACTCACGCATGAAAAATCTCAAGCATGAGTTGTGAGAAATTGAGTTTTTCACAACACTGGTCAAATGGAAACAACCTAATGATAGGTATGAATCAGTTAACCCAAATTTGGGTTATCCCACGGAAGAGCCGAATTGCGTCAAAAGAAGTCAAAGTTGGGTTGATTTGCTGCTCCGTGTATAATAAGGTAATCTGACGTTTGTTCATCTTTTTCTTTCCAGCACACGCACGCATATGGATTGTTTTCATACGGAAACAAAAAAATCCCATTTGATCTTGTTTATGGATAGAGAAGGGTGCGAGAGCCTTACAGGGCTCTGCAATGTTTTGATTTTCTATGGGATTTTGACGTTTACTATCCTTGTTGTTTACAAATTTTATGTAAGAGTAAAATCGAGGAAGATTGTGGTGCAGTGACCCATAACAAGAAGTTCCTTTACTCACCACAGTACGCATTTTCCAAAACTCTAAACGTGTTCCATTGATTACTTTGATGAGATACGTATCCACTGGATACGAGTAACTGACACTGAAGAAGACTGCAAGTGGTAATCAAAATACGCGTATCTGTCAAAGATAAGCATTTAGGGCGTTAGCCAGAATGCCATTTTGCTAAATGCAGATGTCGAATGGGTTATCGTTAAGACTAATGCTCCCAATAGGAATAAGCAGTAATGCCTCGAAGCAGAATGTCGTTAGCTTGAACGTTGTCCGGCCGAAAAGTTGATAGCTTAAAAGATCGGAAGGCCAAAAGGGCCAATTGGCTGAAAGAGTTATTAGGTTCAGAAAGAGTAGGCAGTTTCTCCGATAGCTGGTTAAACACTGCACTCGAAGGAAAATCGCACTCTACAAGAACGAAGCTCATGGTCAAAAGTGGAGAAATAGGTACGTCCAGTTAAGGTAGAGCTTGATAGAGATCTGCTTGATATTATTAAATCATTTGTTTACCTATTGAGAGTTCGACTGTATTTTCAATGATTGATGAAATATCGGCAACGCAGTCTTTTTTGTTAAAAACGAGTTTTATTATTTAACCCGACGTTTCGACGCTGGTATGGCGTATCATTTTTCCCCTGAAGAAGACGCCATACCAGCGTCAAAACGTCTGGTTAAATAATAAAACTCGTTTTTAACAAAAAAGACTGCTTTGCCGATATTTCATCAATAATTTGTTTACCTTCTTAAAACTTGTGACATGTATTTCTCGTGAAGTGAAACCACGTGTTGTGACTGCGAATTAAGCTTAGATGTATAATTATGATGATCCATCTCGATCAATGACTCTACTTCACTCTTGACATTGAATGTTAAGGTTGGATTGCAAATTGAAAGCTATTTTCTTTCGGTGTAAACATGATGGGAAGCACAATCCACCACAAAAATATCAGCTGAATCTCATATGTTTGTTCAAGCTAGCTATGAAACCTTCACATTCTGATTATCTTGTCCCCGCGATGTTTCCTGATGAGCGACATGTTGCTCAATTCTTGTTTAAAGTTCTGATGATGATGGGTGCAGCTTTCCCGTTCCTCCACCATCCGCTATATGCTCTCTCAAATGAAGCCCTCTACAGTCAGTATCAACAGCATAAAAGATGATGCATATGGATGAGTAGCTTCATTCCTCCGTTGCTTCATAGTCCGCTTCTGGCTTTTACTTACATATAAAATTGTGAAGCCGCTTCATCAGCATATTGCTTTCCTGATTGTCCCTTCCGTTGCAGAAGCATCTCGGTTGGTGTGGAATTGATTCCGAACCCTCAACAGCGTTGGGGCGATTTAGTACTCAGTCAACTGCCGCTGCCAAGAGGACCCAAATGCTTTTCCGTTGGGAGAAACCGTTTGCGGAGGAAAAATGTGAGATATAGAGCCATGAAAATGGGAAATCTGATCCATCATGACTGTTGACCGCATCCCGATTTGCATCCGCATCAGCCATGCAAAACAGAATTTGCAGCAGTCGGGTGGTTGATTGGAAACAATTTGCTCAAATCAAGGCAAAGAATTTGGAAAAGATGTTGCATGAGCAAGATACCATAATTTCATTTTTCGATTTTGATTGAGTTCGCATGTGATCAACTACGCTGTCGTTTTTTAATGCTGTTAGTAGTTTTTGTAAATAAAGGAACCTAAATTTTCCACTACTATTCAAGGAATTTGTGTAAATATCTTTTTGATCCACAAATATTATAAGTTGATTTTTGCAAGCATTAGATTTATGACATCCCTGAGGTAACTCAGGTAAGTCATATGTGACAATATTCAACATCAGCTCCTACAGGAAGTCTTTGAGACTTGGAATTCTGATAATTAACCTGAAGTGTACAGTTTGACAGATAACTTTGTATTATTCTATTAATGTATGTTGGAAAATAATTTTTTTTTAATTTTACAATCAAGCCTTCTTGCCAAAAACTGTCGAATGCTTTTCCTATGTTTAGAAGAGCAAAACCAGTAGAATAGCCTTCAAATTTGTTGGAACGAATCAAATTTCTTAAGTTTAGACTACGTATTTCATCGTTTGCATGTAAACTTCAAAACTTCAAATCCTTATAACAGCAAACTAGAACTGTTTATCTTCTCGCAACCATTGCAAATCAGTTAACAATTACCAACGGCCACTACATTACAGGCAACCATGTCAGCCAAGTGTCGTTAACTGCGATGGGAATTTCCCAGTCAACAGTGAAACTTTTTCGCTTATCGCATCAACCATGTGTGTGTCACACACGAATGAATGAATTTGTTATCAGACGACGACGACGGTGCCATTTTCGACTCAATTTCACCGCTGATCTCAACCCCATCTATCAGCTTGGTTTCGCCGTGGGCACTGTGACGATGTCGACGCAGTGTGGGTGGGAGATAGATGGATCAGAGGGAATGAGCTTGATGGCTTACTGAGAATATGAACCCCCGCGTGGAATTATGGGCTAGAAATCCAAATTTCGTGACAAAAATTCATTTGTTTTGATCAAATGGATTTCTTATTATTGAGAAAATGTGCCATTCTGATCGACGATCTCAAATTTTAAACACCCTTCTTTGTAAAAAAAAAAATAATTCGACTTATTGTCCTCTCGAAGTTTTGCTCCTTTTTTTTCATTCGATGTTTTGTCCTTAAGCCCAGGTAAATGGCTGAAAACGGTGTCCGTCTCTAAATTTAAATTCTTGGAATTATGTCGTGAAATTTCGATATCTGGCCCATAGTGCGTGGGAAGATGAAGTGCGCTTCTACTCTTGGCTTAACACCACACCAGACAGCGCAATATGCCTATCTGCCAATCCGTCTGTCTGTTTTGCTGGCAAGGATATGTGACGAGGCTTTACTTGCTGCTGGCTGGCTGGTGATACATCTCGATTATTTGCAACGTTCTTTTTTGTCTCTCCAGCGCTCCTCTTATGCTTCAATGGATTATAATGTTGTTCTTTGCCTTTTTTTCTTACTTCTACTCCAAACAGATCTGAAACGGGAAGCAACAATATGTCACATGCTGAAACATCCCCACATCGTCGAGCTGCTCGAAACGTACAGCTCCGAGGGGATGCTCTATATGGTATTCGAATTGTAAGTATACTTCTACTGCATGGCCCTTGTTATGACGACGGAAATGAAATAGTTACCCGCGAGAGAGACATAAAGCGTGCTGCGAAGGATTTGGTCCGGGGGGCAATGCTGGAAGCGCAGCGGAACGATGAACCTGAGCGAAATGACGACAACACACCGTTAAGGGTATGCGATATTTTGAATGATTCCGTCAAATACCGTTCGAAAGAGAAATAACGCAGAATTCCACGGAATCTCATAAGGTCAAGTTTTATTATTCGATTACGTTTAGTTTCTTCTAACTAAAAAAAATCGCAAATTAGCAAATTAAATAAACGTGATTTTGCGAAATATATAGTTAGATTGATGACAACAAAGTTTAAAAATTTGACAGAAAATTTTTAAAATGGTATATTTTTGGACACAGTACCGTTTTGATTCATAATACGGACACTTAGGGCTTCAGTGAAGTATAACGCATCAGAAAGCATAAACAATAAATAATCCAGTTTGATTCCTCCGCGTTATCAAGCCTTATTTTTCGAATGGTAGTTCTAAATTTTTATTCCGCAATATTAATAATTTTAAATAAATAGAAATGTGCAGAAATTTCATGATTATTGTTCTGGACGCTTTCTTACTTTTACTTCATATTCCGGACATTTTGATTCGTATTCCGGAAAGCTCATGAAAATCATAAATAGAAAAGTCAAATCATCTAATGAAATCGTCAATCCACTGGAGAGACGTCTGAGGCAGTTGGGGATCTTAAATTTGCATAGATATCTGTGAAAAATGCTAATTAAAACGAGCCTCGAAAGTGCAAACCTTTGAAAGGCAAAAATTGAAACAATTTATGTGAAATGTATCGCCTGCAAAGTGAAGTGTCCAGAGTTTGAAGCTGTGCGTAATATGAATCAAAACGGTATGTTATTCCATTTTTTTTCTTCTTGAGATGAAGAAAAATTACCAATGGAAAATTATTATGATAGAACTTAAATAAACTTACTTGTTTTTAATTATGAATCGTGGTTTACGGCTAACCAGCCGAATGGAAGTTTAACAACTACCTAAAAGCTAAACATTACATATAATTTGCAATTGGATTAGATGGACAAATTGATGTGAAGATTTGCGAAAAAGTTACACGTCTTCTCAGTGAGAATCGAACTCACGACGCCCCGATCTCTAGTTGGGGCGCGTTAACATTACGCCATGAGAAGAATCATGAACGCAGAAGTTAACCTGAATTCGATTTCAGCTCAATAATCACGTGGTCCTTTTTCGCAAAGTGCACCTCTTTCGGAAGAATTAGATGCCCATCCAAACACAACGCTTTCTATATATATCCAATGCCTAGCCCGAGAGCGCATTGTTTTTTTTAGGTATAGGAATAGCACACTACACTAGCCAGCAACTGCGCTGGCTGAGGTTCCTATTGTGTGAGCTTCCAATGGGTCGCGACGTTCTCAAACGACCGGTTACGGAACATGATAAATACTTGTTTTCAATTATGAATCGTGGTTTACGGCTAACCAGCCGTGTGGAAGTTTAACAACTACCGAAAAGCTAAACATTACATATAATTTGCAATTGGATTAGATGGACAAATTGATGTGAAGATTTGCGAAAAAGTTACACGTCTTCTCAGTGAGAATTGAACACACGACTTTTCTCGTTCATGAAGTCCTCTCATGGCGTAGTGGTAACGCGCCCCAACTAGAGATCGGGGAGTCGTGAGTTCGATTCTCACTGAGAAGACGTGCAACTTTTTCGCAAATCATCCCATCAATTTGTCCATCTAATCCAATTGCAAATTATATGTAATTTTTAGCTTTTCGGTAGTTGTTAAATAAACGTCTTAAATTTCTAACTTTCATGAATATAAAAAAATGAGTACCGTAAAACGGGGTAACTTTGATAATTTTTTCGAAGAAAACTTCAATATTTATGCATGCTGTTTCAAAGAATTACAATTTATATTTTTAAAACAAGTACTGACATCCTAGCTATCGATTGCACTTGATAGATTGCCAAAAGATTTATTCTGAATGGATACCTAATTTTTCATATAATCGAAAGTCGGTTTTCTGTTTTGGGGTAACTTTGATAATGCAGTATAAATCGAACAAGATTGAATGAATTACGGAACATTTATAGGGCGTTGCATACCTCTAGGCGTTTAACGCTATATGGAAATTTCTGACTTAGATTACAAAAATGGTCCCAGTTTGTAAAAATGGTTTTCGCTAAGAGATTTGAGACCGAATTCATGTTCTACTATAACTAGCCTATCATGGGTAAGTGACGAACTCATTATGACTTTATCAAATAGTGATCGTAGAACAGATTGTTTGTAAGCGTTGCAAAAATGCCAAATTCTTGTTAATTTTTAATATTTGCATAAAAATCCTCAAATGCACTTGATTTCAACGAAAATAGCTTTGACATGAAGTGTCATATTAATACTCTTTACTTTTGCATTCGTTTTTCTTAACTAATTGACAGAAACTTCGTTATTTCGTTCAGTATGTTGGGGGTATCGCACTATCAAAGTTACCCGCATTATCAAAGTTACCCCGTTTTACGGTACGTAATAGAAACGTTTTTTATAAGTCATATGAGAGGGAGATATATTTTATTATTCTCTTTTGAAGCGTTGAAATGGATATATTCAATTATTGACATATATAAATGAGTTTCCTCGCATTAAACGCTATTTTATGAGTTCATATGAACAATTCGTTTCGTCCCGTATACTTGTACAATGTAAGTCGGATCAATCCGTAGCAGCTGTCAAATATTTTTTGTTATGATAATTCAAGTCGTGTAAGAGTACAGATTAGTTCGCAATAAAATCTGCACACTCGCATTGCATGCTATTTTTCATCATATAATATATGTACGTATATCGCCTCCATTTTTGTACGTATTAGGCCTTTTCGCAGCATCTTATACGTGAAACTTTGCACATATAAGCATCGCATGACGCGAAAGGTGATTTCGTTATATGTACATTCTGGTTGTCTGGGATGTTTTGATATTAGTGAATATAAATAATTTCGTTAATCTCTAAATACCATGGAACTTGCCGCATTGCCGTAAGTCTACCATTGAAGTAGTTTTAAAGTGGAAATAGGCACTTTTTAAGTTAAACTAATGCAAAAACTATGATAAAGTAATCAAAAAATTTATATAGTAATATTAGGGCTTGTAAATAACTGAAAGATTTATTAAAACAATTCGAAAACAGTAAGTTGTGAGTGATTGATGTGTTCTGCAAATCTGTATAACTTCTGAAAGTAAAACAACTTTGCTGAACGAATCACCCACCTACAACATACCGTTTTTTTATTAACTTAAATAATCTTTCGGCTGCCTACTTTTGACTTTGGGCAACCCTGAAAAAATCTTTGGAAAATGACTACAATATAATGTTATTTGTAATACTTACGGTATTAAAATTTCATCCAGTGCGGACTACCAGAAGCTCTAACTTGGGCAATTTTTATGACTTTTATGAAAAACAGTACTACTAACTTTTGCCACTAACCGTTTCAGAAATATATCGGTGAAACAAAACGGTTACTAAATTACACATTCTAGCCGTATAATAAAATTAGAATCAGCGAACAGACCCATAATGAAGTGAAATTATTGAATTCAAGAGTGAACCGGAATAATGAACAGGTTCATTAAATAACAAGATTTAACCTTACACGTCTATTTTATTATAATAAAAATACGTCTAACCGAAGAAGAATCACAAATTATACATGTTCCCTTGTAAGCTGATTTCGTTATTTCACATTATAATCAGTGACATGAACCGGTTCACTAAACGTACGACTAAACTGCCTTCAATTTGTGACAGCAAATTTTACCGGATATCTTTTGAAATAAATTATTTTACCTTTACAAAAGTTTACCAGATGAAATCTTAAATAAACATGTATTATGTTACTGGCTTAAAAGTGAATCGATAAAATTAATCGCTTCAAGAAGTTAAACATTACAATTACCTATGAGGTTAAACTGCCGTCAAATTAAAACACCAAACTTCACCGGTTATTGTATTAAACAAAAATTGAAATTGTTTTACCGATTAAAAAGCGAACCGGTATAATAAAAACCGGTTCAAACAGTTACATATTACAGTTACACGACCAATCTACCATCAAATTATAACAGCCGTTTATCTTCTATATATGATTTTCAAAAAACAAGATTTTGCATAACATTTCACCTTCCATCGAAATAAAATTTTAATCTACAACAGTTGACTTTTGGGCGCTGAAGGGTCAACTTTGAGCATCGTGCACACTTTGTCTAATGTAGTTGTGAAGTGACAAAATTGTTACAAGATCTGTTTTTAGCACAATAGCTAATATATTTTTGAAAATATGCTCACAAAAAAAAACAAGAAAAAATCAAGATCACTTGACCCAGTGACTCACCGGAATAACTCCGGCCACAGGAATATTTCCGAGTTCCTCTGGCCACTTCTAGAACTAGAAATGTGGGCCAGTGAACTGACAAAAAATCATTTGAATCCGTTAAGAATTCGCTTAGAGGTGAGGGTTTGAGTATTTTTGCTTTCACTCAGGCCTATACGGGTTATACAAACCCTGCTAGAATACCTTCACCTGGTCATGAAATACAAAATATCTTGATGGGTTTTTCGAACACATCTTTTTTTTCTAGAAATTTTCCAGCATTTTGTCTAAGTATTACTTCTGTAGTTTTATAATTTTTTTTAAAGTTTCTCAAAAAATTCCCTAGCAATTTTAAAAGGTTTATTCAAGTTTTCACACCAGTTTACACTGCAGCAGTTTTCTTAATAATTCCTTCGATCATTCCTTATTCTGTCTTATATTTTTCGAGAAATTTCTTCAGAAAACCCTGTGGAGTACTATCACGACTTTCGATTGATTTTTGTTCGATTATCTTGGCAAATTATTAGAAAATCTTCTAATACTTCTTCAAGAGTCTAGGAGTTTTTTCAGCGATCCTTGTTCATTAAGGGTGACTTAAAAACTTATTCAAGTTCAGAGGTTAATCTGGGATTTTCTTTAAAAATACCTCATGGATTTATTTAACATTAAAAAAATTATAACATTTCCCTGGAGACATTCCTAGAAGAATTTATAGAAAAAAAAACCTGCAAGACTTACTTGAAAAATCATCTTAAAATTACTGGGAGAATTTTTGTAGAAATCTTAGAAGGAATCTCTAGAACAATTGCTGAAGGTATCTTTAGAGAAAACTAGATTTCTTCTTCTTCTTCAACTAGAGCTCTAGTTGGAAACTTGTATAAATCCTCATAACAATTTCAAAGGAAATCCCTAGAAATTTGTGGATAAGTTATTGATAAAATTTAAGAGGATATTTTGACCGGGAATCTTCAATGTCCCAGGAAAATCGATGGATGAATCACTCGATGATATTTTTAACGGGTTAGGACCTTCTTGAAAAATGTCATACAGAATTGTTTATGGAATTCAGATGATTAATGAAATAATCTTTGGAGAAAATTCATTTCTGTGGTTCTTCTTGGAAAAATCAAGGTTGCATTCTTGAGGTATTCTCCAAGAATTTTAGAAATTCCCTACGAACATTTGTGGATAAATTCCTTGGAAGATATTCACCAAATGAACTCCTTCATACATTTCCGGAGTAAAAACTGAACATTAAGGCAAATACCTGAATAAATTTCTGATGAAATTCCTTCAGAAAACCATGTGAAACCACCTATAGTTATACTTGTCGTAATGTCAAGAGGTATTCTTTAAATAAATGTCTTAGATCTAGAAATGTATGCTCTGATGCTATGAAGAGTGAAACTCTTATATTGTGGCTCTTATTAGGTTTCATTTCGTTTTCTTAGTCACTGTTTGACTTTTTGGCCTCTCTTTTGTTCTTTTAAGGTCTTTTTTTTTCTAGCAAGTGGTCTCTAATTTCCTATTTTTAAGACACTGTAAAGACGAGAAGCTTTCATAGTCTTGTGTTAACTAATGGCTTCAAAAGGGTGTTAGAAGCAAAGGGGTTTCATTGACAAAAACATTCCGTACAAGTCGTATAGGAGTCAAAAGAACAAGCCAGTTTTCTAAGAATTAGTTGAGCGGTAAAATCAACTAAAAACATCGTCTGAATGCATGGAAACAGTAGAATTTCAACTCAACTTAAAACCGACCAAAATGTTGTGTTTGAGCCCCTCAAATATATTAACTTTCAATTTCCAGTCGAGGGTCAAAGAATATTTGCCAACGTTTATCTTACTTACGATTTTAAACGTGGACGCGCCTCTGTTTTTATGGGTTAATTCGTCTTCGTCTCTTGTTTTCTGCCTTAGCAGTTAGGTTGAGCATAAACCATGTGGTAATGCAGATTTTGGAATAAAGACTTCTATCTGTAAATTGAATTCTCGTTTTTCAAAGTCTCATATATTGAGGTATTATTGTAAACTTTTGCAAAGCTTTTAAGAGGTCGTTCATGAATCACATGCTTCAATTTAAGACAGCGCCCTTCTCTCATGTTGCGCATTAAGCTTTTGAAAATGTTTTCCCTCCTCTTGTCTCTTTTTTATATTTATACATATCTGTCGAATATGTCTGGTAGCAATCTCTCAATAGTTCTAACGTCGTTGAGTGACTTTCAACAGGTTTCCTATACATCGAAAGAAGTTATCTGAGGTTCATATTTCAAAGTTGATTTATAGGTTAGGACGCCCCCATGAACATCTTATCTCCTTAAGAACATCTAAGAACCTCTTTAGTATAATTGGGAACCTCTGTAAATCCTTCGGGAGTTCTTGGAAATACTTTGAAACCCTTAGAAAATAAACGAAATACAATTTATTTTCACTAGGTTAACACACTGAACAAGGCAGGCGTTTACAAAATCAGTTGTCCTTACTGAAGCGGTAATAAACAAAATTTGGAAAACGATAGACAAGGGAATTACTCAAGATTTGAATTGTAAGGTAACAGAAAATGTCTTTACGACTCTCCGTAAGCACACAGCAGGACGTGGCATTTTTGAAGAAGTGTTTAAAAGAATGGCTATTACCCGTTAATCATATGATTTAGATGGACTCCTATATTCCACAATGAAATGCAAGGAAAGCTGAAGAAGAGTACATCACGAAATCTATCAAATGCCAGTACGCGAAATTGAACAAGCTGATGACAAAGTCCTATTCCATACAGTGCAAGTTGGCTCAGGAATATCCGGAAGGATTCCCATTATTCCTGACCAAAGATAAGCGAGCGAGACAAGTAGAACAGACTACACAGGAAGAAGCTAGTCAACCTGCGATCCTAGAGCAACCGCATTTCAAATCCGGCGGTAGAACCCATTGAAGATTTTTTAGTTAACCGTTCGACGCCACACCTTTGATATGCCCTATGTCAACTGCAGCGATTGACAGTAGACTTGATGTCCCGGGCCCGATTAATCTGACAAGCCAATCATGCCCTCTGTCACAATAGAAGATGTTGTCTCCATCCATGCCGATGGACTGTTCGACGCTGCAGTTCACAGTTAGAGTTACTGTGCACGTGCTGTAGCCTTATTGTTTGCAAGCGCTCGGGTGCTTTGTACATTGTGAGACCTTTTTTCTGCCCATAAAAACATAACTGTCCCATATTGATTTTCGAGCTAACACCTTTTTACGTCACAATATCCATGTTTTAATGTATATTTTACTATGCACATAAAAATTAACACACTTTGTTCAAAAATGTTGTGGAAAAACATGAAGTTGATGCAGTCCCATATTGAAAAATAAAGGCTTAACGGTTCTCCGACATTACCCGGAAAACCATTACCCGGAATTCAATTTACCGGAAGACCATTTACCGGAAAACCATTTACCGGAATAAACCATTTACCGGAAATCCATTACCCGGAAGGACCATTTACCGGAAAATTATATCTTCATTTATCAACTTTTCTCATTAACGTCCTTTTATCCGTTTTACTATCATTCAGGTCAGTATGTTGACTTAAAAATATTTGAAATGACCACCAACGATAATAGACAGGGGAGGTTCTTCCTTCAAAATACATAAAGTAAGCATCGAAGAGGAGTCTAAGATATCTTCATACTTGATTATGTCAATATGCACCATCTTCATATATTTGCATTTCATAGATGATTCACCCTTCTTTTAAAAATAAGCTGTTCTTTCAACTTATCTTTTCAGCTTGTCATGGCTAAATTGGCTAAATCTGGCTACAACTATTTAACTTTACTTTAACATTGGACCGTCGGTTCTCCATCCAAATGATAATAAATAAGGAATGATTAGAATTTTTAATACGATTGGTTGTGCTACTTTCCACCGAGTGTCAATTCACCGAATGTCGTTTCCACAAACGTCAATCAACCGAATGCAAATTCCCCGTATATCCCTTTTTCTAAAATGACCTATTTCGGGTCATCTGATATTCACCCTTCTTTATTTGGTTGGCGGTTCTTTCGAGCTATACCGATCTTGGCAATTTTGGCAAAATGTGTTTAGTCGAAAATGACCAAAATCTTCTTCTTTTGATTGCTTATTGTTCTTTCTAGTGTAGTACCCTGGAATTAAATTCGGGGTACAGACAAATAGCACAACCCAGCAAATTCAAAGGAAAAGTAAATCTATTGAGGTTCAATATTTCGGAATCCAAAGACGGACGTCACAATGGCGAATAGTGTCCCTACTTTCAATCACCAAGACGCTCTTAGTTTTCGTCTTGATTTTTTTAAGCTTTCCTCAAATCATAAAGCTGAAAAGTTAATTGCACTGCTGTATGTCACTTCCTCGCAAGATAAGTGTTTTTTTTTAATATTTTGATACAATATTGAAATTGTATTCTCAACTGTTTTAACTTAAGGGAATAACAAAACCATCAAAACTCCAAACATTTTTAAATGCTGATGGGAAGAATGCATTTCAACAGAACGCCTATCTTGATGCGTGGGAAATTTCTTGCAGGAAATGCTCAAGAACAGCGTTTTTCTTCGATCGCAGTACGCAGTTGAAAAAAATAGAATGAAGCTCACTGTATAAAATTTCTTGACCATTTGGTCGCCGTTAAGTCAGAGGGGACCAAGTACAAAACTTGAGAAAATTGGATTATTCTCTCATTAGATGCAAAATTACTTTACCTCCGTTACACTTTGATCAGATTTGAAGAATGCTGTAAACTGCGAGAGATATGTAACAAATTTACTCTGGATGATCAATAAAAATCGATAAAAGTGTGCAGTCAGAGAGGACCAAGTGCTTTTTACCATAACAGCGAAAATGATTAGCGCGCTTAGGAATGCGAGGAAATGAAAGACATTTCAGGAGATTTGTCAGATTTTTCGACATCGAATCATTCTTCTACTTATCCATCAATAGAAATTTATAAATATTACATGATTCGATGCATTTGATTTTGATTTTTGACCATTTACCATATTTGGATGGGTGGTCAGAAATTGCAACAAATTCTGTGCAGACAGAGCGGACCAAGTGTTGAAAAGCAATAAAATGATTGATTACTGCATTTTTTGAGTCAATTTCAGAGTCCGATAGAAGTTTACGGTAGTTCTATGGTGTATGTATAGCATGTCCTACGATACGCTTATTGGACCAGCATATTTTGGTCGGTACTCAAGATTTTCACTTGGTCCACTCTGACTGAACGCATATTTGAATATTTCTGATCTTCAACGCCCTGACCCTGCAAAACCTTAATTTTTAAACAGTCGTAATACCACTGATTTTGGTATTTACTATATGGGTTATTTAGGAATTTACGATACTGGTGTCGAAGGGTCTTGATAATCTGTTTATCTTAGAGATATGCACCCAATTTGACCATGCAAGCATTGAATGATTGTTATTTTTCAAGAAATTGTTCAGTCAGAGTGAACCAGCTTACTGAACGGTGGTCTTTGGTTCAGTCAGAGTGGACCAAGTACACATAGTCCATCAAAACAATCGTTCTATTAGAGGTTTGGATTATGATTTTTCATGATTATCACTTCACATTATATTGTTTGAAAGTAACATAAAGACGTGTAAAAATATTGAACCGAAATTTAAACGAGTTCAAAAATTACAGAGCATTAGACTTTAAACCCATTTTTCTCAAAATATCAAAAATGTCACTTGGTCCACTCTGACTTAACGCCGACCATTTCTTGCACAGAAATTTTTACTTTTCTTGAGCGGAACAGCATGCCTAGCTTAAGATGTTCCATTTACTCAAATGCACCCTACCTTATTTGTAAGGCGTTTTTTTATTTAAACTGACCTCGTTAATATTTGACACCAAATATGTATTAGGCTGACACATTAATTTTCATTTATGTCTCCTCCCCCCTTCAGTGCAAAATATTGGAGGGGAGAAAACAAAGATCCATCATTTTTTGAAATCAGTTAGGTATCAATTTTTTTTTTCAAGGCGCAAAAATGAGGGAAAATGGCGATTCAGAGGACGAATGAAAAAAGTTCAACAATTAATGTTAAATAATAAAACTTTAAAAATAACTTATTTTTTTCATTTTAATTTTTTTGTTTGTTCTAATTAAATTGCCAAGGAATTACATGTCCAATCAAATTTTGGTATCGTAATATTCGTTCATAGCTTAAGGTCTACGTTGCGACAAAATTCAGAAAGATTCAGAAAGATCATGCTGAGGTTGGCACAATTTAATACCGTTAGTTCAAAATGATTCATGGTTGGTAAATTTGACGACGTTTCGGAGCTAGAGTTCTTACAAACTTGTCAAACAATGAACGAATGCAGAAATAGCTCTCAGCTATTAACTGTAGAAATGCTCTTTGAACAGCTGAGAAGCAGGTTTTGTCCAAGTTGAGTCGTAACGCCGGCAAGAAGATCAACATATTTTGAAGAAGTGTTTATGGAAACCGACGAAGTCGAGAAAGGCCATAGCTAGCGTGACATAATTTGTGCTGAGCATCATTGAAAGAGAATAAAAATTGTATACAAATGTACTGATAAACGTCGTCTAAAATGGAAGATTTGATATTCCGGGTAATGGTACATTCCGGTAGATGGTGCATTCCGGTAAATGGTTTTTCCGGGTAATGGTACATTCCGGTAAATGGTCTTCCGGTAAATTGCATTCCGGGCAATTGTATTCCGGGTAATGGTATAGAATCGGCTTAACAGTCTCTATATGAACTATCCACCCAAATAACAACTGCTAGATGGGAATTGCTTTCAAGTTTATAATTTTCGCTGATCAATAGAAGCAATATGAGTTATCTGAACGATTGTGTTCAATAAATATGGTATGAAGAAATGTACTAGTAAATTATGAATATTTGTACGAGAAGACAAACTTCAAACTTTGAGTGCCGTTTTCTCAATGCCTACTAAATCCATATGGGACAGTTATGCCTTTATGGGCAGTTTTGGTGCGCCTTATTTTTCGGAACATATGTCTCAATGCGTCTTATGTGCTCCGTCAAATGTTCTACTTGAAATTCAGCGCAATAATTGAAGTGATGATATTTTTTTTTAATGAGGATTGAAATTGTAACTCTCGGATCGCGAATTTTCGACCTTATCATGTATATCATTTAAGCATTTGCCTTCGTTACTAAACAGTAGTTTTACAACTAGAACACCGATAGGGAGCGTTGCACCGAGCAGCGTATGAGACGAGTCTCATTCAGAATTTTCGTGAGCCTCCTGCTAGCGCAGCACACTAGGATTCCGATGCGCTAAGAGACGATCTGGTTGGAGAATAGAAATATTAGTAGTAGAACGCTAATGGCGTAGTTGTCACAAAACTGTTTTCAATTTTTATTACCTTAAATTATGGTTTTTCATTGTTTGTTCTATACCATGATGTTGTTTTGGTTCTTAAAATTAATCTGACACTTTGAGGCCCGGTACTCAAGCTGTCAGTTCGTGGCAAACTAGATGTTGGTAACACGAACAGCAGCGACATTAGCATTCTAAGGCTTATGCTTCTACTGGTTGGAGACTCGTTAGAACATTTATATGCTCCTGAGAAATATGTAACTCTATTCACAGTGCAACAATTGACACACCTCAAAAAAAGGTTGGGATATGCGGTGACTACGAAACCTGAACTACGTAGCAGATGTCATTGAAACAGGACGACGCGTTGTCGTTGTAACGCAGAAGGGCAGATCAAGACGAGACGAGACGTGGATTGTAAAAGAACTTAAGCAGAAACCAGTATTTAACATCAAGGTGGACAAAAGTCATCAAGCTCACGCACAAAACTCTGAAGGACAAACGCTATTTTTCCACAAATCAAAGGACATCCAAAAATTCACAAACCAGAGAAAGAGATGCGAGAAATCATTTCGGCAGACGCATGCAGCATGGAATGGAAAGGCTCAGTACATACATGACGCTCCGTATTTGTTCGTAAATAAAGATCCCACTGTTCAAAACTGTAGAAAATATGTAAGTTATAGATATTGTCCCTTGCGCGTCCTCCAAACAGTCCATGTGGTTTTACGAGCCCGTAAGACAAGACAATTTAGTCAGCGAAACTAGTCTTCAAAAAATCCCACTCCAAGAGCTGCTTAGATAAAAAACCATCAGAGCACGATTTATTCCGCGCGCATTTTTCATTCAAATCCAGGCATGCAATGAATCATGCCACGTGTATGAGAGGATTGAATCCTAGGATTCAATCCTTGATCGATTGTTAGCCGGGTGAATGAATCGAGTAAGCATTGATATTTCATTCCATATCGGTTGACTTTTGTCTGACAGGACACACTTGGAATGTGGCTGAAAGATTTTATCATGCACAGCTGCTTCCAGTGAATGGTATCTGGAAACCAACGACAATTTTAGTTAAAGTTCTGCCCTAATGTAATGACGTTACATGTACTCCTAAACAGAAAGATATGAGTCAGGTGTTATCAGAAGTTAAAGATTGAATTTCCGCATGTCTGAATTCAGCGTAGCTCGGGCGTTCAAATCTTTTTCTAAACAATTTTCTCCTTGAGTGGAAATCAACACAAGTAATGCAAATTTGCAGTGGTATGATACTATAACTGCTCTATTTTTACTTGTTGAATTTAATTGCCCTGCTTACTATTTCGTCTCCCGTTCGATATCCAAGATTTATTTGTCCCAATCCTCTATGAAACTTCAAATATGCCTAACGAAGAGCATTTTCCCTTCATTCGATTGCCTATGAGCAATCAATGAATCAAGAGAATCAATCATGGGATTGAATCCTAGCATAAATCACGCAAGCTGAGATTAGAAAAATTGGGATTCAAAACGATCCCGCGCATTGAGATGATTTCAAAGCATGCTTGTTTAAATCTGGGAGCAAAAGGATGGTCTTAGAAGACTGAGCGAAACAAAATCAAAATTTCGTTTTGTTTTGATAAATTTCGCAAGTTTTTAGATGACCTATCGAGTTTAACAGAATGCATATCGCATACCCTTACACACCATATGGTGAGGGGGTAGGATGGGGGTAAACTTGATGCTCGGGAAACATTCTGAAGTCAGGTTATGAATGCAAAATGGAGTTTGGCTCGAGGTCTGTGACAGGTGATTGCCGGTATGTGGCTCTCCCGAGGGGGGAGGCTGGATAGGAACATACCTTGACGGGTTTGTAAGTGAAATAGTTTTCGCAATGCGCAGAATTCAATTTAAGTTGTGCGGGCATCCGATAGCTAGGGGAAATTGCTTCGGTTTAATGAATTCTGCGAAATGCGAAAAACATTCACCGTAAGTATGTCTCGGAGGAAAATCAGTAATTAAGATACACACGGTGTAAAGACTGCCTGTAATTGTTTTTTCTTGCGAACGCTCTCAATACAACTCGCACTCATATACTACAAATAGAAATAGTTAGGAAATGGTGCAGTGTCAAATTCAATAATTAACTATGATTTGAATTGAACAGAATATCAAAACTTTATATTAAGAACACGCTTTGAATCTTCAAACAAATGAAGCTTCCTTCCTAGTATAACTATGTCCCAATCGAATAGCTTCGATAAAATGGTATACCGTAAAACTGGGTAACTTTGATAATGCGGTTAACTTTGATAGTGCGGTTAACTTTGATAGTGCGTTACCCACCACATACTAAACGAAATATCATAATTTCTGTTAATCGGTTAAGCAAAACGAATGCAAAACTTACGAATAGTAGTATAACACTCCATGTGAGAGCTGTTTTCATTTGAATCGAGAACATTTGAGGCTTTTTATATGGATATTAAAAATTTATGCGATTTTATGGAAATTTCTGACTTAGATTACAAAAATGATCCCAGTTTGTGAAAATGCTATTCGTTAAGAGATATTAGACCATATTGAAGTTCTATGATAACTAGGCTGTCAAAGATAACTGACCAACTATTCAAAACTACATCAAATAGTGATCGTAGAACAGATTGTTTGTAAGCGTTTCGAAAATTCTAAAATCGCATCAATTTTTAATATCCATATAAAAAGCCTCAAATGTTCTCGATTCAAATGAAAACAGCTCTCACATGGAGTGTTATACTAATATTCGTTAGTTTTGCATTCGTTTTGCTTAACCGATTAACAGAAATTATGATATTTCGTTTAGTATGTGGTGGGTAACGCACTATCAAAGTTAACCGCATTATCAAAGTTACCCCGTTTTACGGTACCACAATTCCACAACATGACAACTGTTGCCACTGTTCAAAAATAATAATGAGAAATTTGTTGCATTGCATTCCTGATCTCCAACCGGGTCGCCATTTTTTCTATCAAATGATTCACACACCATAACGAACGAATAATAAGCCAGGTGTAGCTAAATATATGGACTGAATTTTAACTGTACGACAGACGGCGTCTGCCACCTCAGCACCCGTATACGGAGCACGACGAACTTTACGGCTTAATTTATGTTCCTTCACCGCCACGGCATCGTTTTTCTGTACGATTATAGTCCTAGCGGGTTTGATGATGCTGGGAATCTGCGTTAAAATGGGGATGATTATAATTTTCCAGCATTCCAACAAGCGGAGCCACCATCAGGATTATGTCATGACAGCAGATGCTAACAATGTGTCTTAAACTGATTCTGCTGACGGCTGTGGATGTGAATTTTTTTCTTGTTGGCTGTGCCAGCACTCAGGGAGAAAATCTTCTGAAATTTAAGTGGGAATCGAGTTGGGCCTACTCTGGGCCCTGTCGTATATTTTAATTTGGAAAAAAATCCATGTGTTATTTGAAAATTATCACCAGTAGTTAAATTGTTGATGGTAGCTTTTGGCATCGAGAAAGAACACACCATTACAATTTTACATTAATATTCCAAATATTTGCTATGATTTGAGTTATTTTAAATTATCTGTTGACCCATTCTCATCTCCATTGACGGTATTTCAGAAATGATTTTCACGTCTACAAACCAAGGTGAGTTCAAATCAACAAACCCAATTCATGATTCCATTATGCAGAGTTTTTGCGCATGTACGCAGTGTTTATAATTGAACTACAGTCCTAATTAATGGATTTTTCCCATCTAAGCACAAAAATTCCCAGGAAACAACTAATTTCTATCCAGTCCCATCTCGGAAGGCTTTTCCCAAAATCATTCAGTCCAGTGAACCGTTACGCAACACAGAGCAGCAACAACCAAGCAAGTAACGTTCCCCCCTTTTCCAAGAGTTCAAACAAGCTTCCGCAATTTGTTTCCGATTAGGAGAACTTTATTCAAAAGGATACAAAACTACAATGGCGAGCAAGCATACCTACTTTGTATTGTGTATCATGCTCGTTCTCCCAGATGGCCGCCCGGAGTTCACCTGGAGCATGGAAATTGAACAAACAATTATGCTCAACTTCCTTTACTGCTAGGACAAGCACGATGACGACGGTAAAACCGAATGTATTGTCCCACAGCATGACGACCTCTTCTCGGTATCTTGCTTCAAAGCTCTGTCCCACTACTACTGGCTGGCCGTTGACAAGACAAGTTGATCCCCGTTTTCTTTTGCTTTGAATTGCCTACGGTCACCGAAAAGATATGTTTCTTTTGCTGCAGCATTGCGTTAGTTGGAGTGGTTATATGAAATCTTCAGAGAGCGAGTACCAACAATAGCGCCAGGTTCTAGTTTAATTGTATTTAATTTAAATCGTGTTGTTTTAATAACATTAAGCCTCACTTTGGACGATGTGAGGCTGGAGTGGTCCAAAATTTAGTAGATGCTTTACACAGAGAATGCAATTTTTTTCCTAGCTTTCGTGGAAACTTCTTCACGATGAGGTAAGATAAACTCAACACGTCTTTTAGCGTAGTTATACTAGCTGTTAAGCTATAATTCAATTATTAGGTGCAAATTCTTTACATTAATCAAAGGGACTTACATTGTAGTGTTGGATAGGTTAACAATTCGTGGTTAAATTTAGCAAGAGTTCATAAATAATTTTGCAAAGCTCAATTCTGGTTGATTATTCTAATTCTACCACGTCACTCTAGTCGAAGATGATAGTTTGTACTACTTCAAGCACAGGGTTGATCTGAGCCGTTATCGTCCCGAGAGGTGACCGGTCCGCCATCTGTCGCCTCAACACTAGTTAACCTCTCTACTAGCAGCATCATGTTTTCGCCACAAAAATATATTTAAATTGCAATAACTTTTTGGTTTCTTATATTTTTTTACCACTGTTTCACAAGTTCTCAAAAAACTCTTCTACATTTAGAATCTACGTCAATTCAAATAATTGGTCTTCTGGATCCGAAGATATTCCGAAATTCCTTGGGGGACCGACGCGTAGCAATTAAACCTTCTCGAACGAATGTCCATTCGACGAAATGTCCGTTTGACCAAATGTACTTTCGACCAAACGTCATTCGACTAAATGTCATTCGATTAAATGTCATAGATTCCAAAATAAGTGTTCTAAAGCCATTCGACCATTTGGTCGAAAAGGTTTAGTTGCAACAGAAAGCATATGATATTTGGTCGAACCGACATTTCGTGGACAGGATAGTGGTCGAATCTTAATCGTATGGAAACAGAGTTTTACGTTTAGTCTGACTATAGTCGAGAGTAGCATTTTGTCGCTAATACAAGAGAGATAGAATAATTGAAAAAGTATCAGCCATTTTACTAACAATCTCTGTACGATTAGCAAAATTTTGTTATTCAATTTGATGGACGCTCTCTCAACATATTGATCAACCTCTTGCGTTTTTAATGTTTCATGCTGCTTTTTCGTTCAGGCATGTTCTGCAATTCGAGATAAGTTGATCTTAAATGGAAGCAAACCATTTTTTGTCTCCTCAGTAAGCTCGTCTTCCTTTACCCGATACATAGAATCAGCACAATTTTCATTTTTAGTATTTCAAAGCTTCTACTGCAATCTATGTTATTCATCCGAGGTCACCAAAGCCATATATTTGCTTAAATAAGCGGAGTTACCGACACCTAACATTCACTTCGCCATAAATGTTTTCCTTAAAGCAATTTTTTCCTGCCGTTATAATTATGATTTCCACATTCAAAAATCTTACCCACTTCCGTAAGCTGCAAGACCCGGAATTCAAAGAAAGATCCCAAGCACTCCCCAATGAACCACGTATCGTATATGAATGTGCATCTAGAATCACATATCCGTGCGTCAAAAATCAGAATTGCACAAGATGTTAAATTAAGCGTTATCAATGTCATCCCAAATTGTATATAAATCCTCACTACGATTCATAAACGACAATCTGTGTTGACAACAAAGCATGTCATAAATAGTGCAACATAGAATCGTGTTCAGTTGTATAAACTGACAGATCATATATCAATCTAGAAAGCATCATATGAAATCGCAATAATTTAGCAAAAATTGCCGCCCAAACTTGATACCGTTTTGATTCATATTACGGACACTCAAGGCATCAATGAACTATAACCAATCAGGAAGCATATAAAATAAATCAATCTGTATGATTCCTCGGTGCTATCGAGCCTTCAAAACACTTAAATTTCGAATGGTGGGCAAATATTTTGATTCCACTGATTTTTAAAAAATATAAATGTGTGAACTTTTCATAATTCTTATTCCGGACGCTTCCTTACTTTTGCCTCATATTTCGGACACTTTGATTTGAATTCCGGACAGCTCATGGATATCGTAAAAAAAAAGTCAAACCATTATTTGATTGACAAACCACTAAAGGGGCGTCTTAGGCAGTTGTGTATTATAAATTTTCATAGATATCTGTGGAAAAAAAGATTAAAACTAGCTTCGAAAGTGTGAACTTTAGAATGGCAAAAATTGAAACATTTCGTGTGAAATGTTTCCCATACAAAGTAAAGTTTCCGGAATAAGAAGCTGTCTGTAATATGAATCAAAACGGTATCTGCTAACGATTGGCCTCAAAGAACAACAAAGCAAGTGTCGCTGTACATGAAACATGCATTGATATTGGCAAATAATCACTCTTCTGTTATGTAATCCTTAGTGGTACAGTGGTACAGTGTTTGATTCCTTATCCAAAGGTCTTGTGTTCGAGGCTTGCTAAAAACTTTTTTTTTTATTTTCATCCAAATTTTGTGGCATCGTATTTCTGGTCGCAGAAAGTACGAAAAAGTCGTGCCAAGTACGCATATATACTCCACTTTGGTAGGTATATAGCCTTTTCATGCATTCTACACGATTGAATTGATTCTTATAGAATGATGTATAACAAAAGTTATACCAACCAAAATGTTGACTGGGTCTCTCCGAATTTTTCCATCAGATGAAGATCAGCAGTTCATTTCAAAGAACGATGACATTTCAAATGAATAATAAATAATGCAAGCATTATGTTCACAACGTTGAGTGATAAAATGAAAACTTGAACATTTTTTCAAAGAATGATGATATTTGCAAAGAATAATAAATTCATTGAAGCTAAATATTTCATTCAATGTAAAACAAACAGCTATTTCCGAAAATTTTCATTTAATCAAAAGTTGTATGAAATTTGAGAATAAGACTACATACAATGTCCCATTTTTTATTCAACAACATGTAATGATTCAGATTACTTAAAATAATACATTATCTCACCAACTTTGCAAAACTTAGAAAACAATAATTAATTTCACCGAGTGATAATAAACCATTTAAAAAAAAACTTTCAACCAAATTTCCGTTCAACTAAATGTCATTCCAGCAAAAAAAAAGTTTCAAAACAATTCGACCAAATGTCCATTCGACCAAATGCCCTTTCGACTAAATGTCATTCGAAGAAATGTCCTAAAGCCGATTTTTGAAGTATTCGCGGAGGAATGCCTGGAGAAAATCCTGAAACAATATTTCGAAGAATGCTTGTACAAATTGTTGAAGGTATCTCATGATTGTCACAGAGAGTGATGAATGAGAAATATTCCAAATTTTCTCATAAGTCATTTCCTGTCTGTATGTTTTTTTTCTGGTGAAATCCCTAAAATTATTTTTGGATGAATTCTAAGAAGAATTTCTTGAAGTATATACTGAGAAACGTTTAGGATAATTCGTTAAGAAACTTGAAGAAATTTCTAGAGGGACTCCGGAAATGTTTATTCTGGACTTTCCTGGACTTGTTTCAGATTTTGTTTTGTCTAATGTTTTTTATACTATGTTTTCCTTAAAAAGTCGTCCAGAATTATTGTGTGGGCTTCGTGGCCGTGCGGTTAGAGTTACCAAGCAGTTAGCCACATCGAGTCAAAGAGTGTGGGTTCGATTCCCGCTTCAAACAGGAAAACGTTTCATCGAGAATATATTTCGACTGTGCCACTGGGCGTTCCATGCTTGAGCCTTTGTCTAGACAACACTAGTGTGGTGCTTCCTTCAAAATGCAAACTGTCCACTGAAAGCATCAACGTGACGGTGTCTTTTTTTGATTATTTCAAAGGATCATCTCATTAGAGGATTGATCTCTGATTCTTTTGAATTTCTAAATAAAAAACCTAAAACTTCTTGTTTCAAGTTATCCAGAAATTTCCATAGATATTTCAGTGGAAACTTTTTAGGACTTTTTCCTAAAAAATTATGATTTCTTATTCCAAAAATTATGATGAAAAATTTTCTTGGAGTTGCGTCAGAAATTCCTCAGGATTTTTTTCACATTTTTTTTTCCTAATTCACGTCATAAATGTCTCTAGAAATTTTATCAGAATCATTCATCATCATGTTTTGAGAATAAAAAAAATTGTTTCAATTTCTCAAGAATTTCTATAAGAATCTAACTTAAATCTATATAGAATTTCTCAAGATTTTCTGGCGCATTTTATGTGAGAATATGTAATTGCTATGGGCAGAAATTTGTGATAACCTTTTGCGATTATTTCTTAATATAAACTTTTATTCAGTTTTAATTGCTGTTCTATTGATTCATTGCTTGAATGATACGTATGAAGCATCCCTAGAAATAATCTCCTCATATTTAATATCTAGAGATACCTAATACGATGCAAAAACTCCAAAAACTTAGTGAAAAATTTGTGTCGTAACCAGGGAAAGTCTGAAAACCTCATGAAGTCTCCTATTATTTGCGACAAAGCAAGGTGCAGGAGGCAACCTGTTCTTGTGCGAGACAAAGCAAAGCACAATGTCTACTGTTTTAATCTCTTCCTGCCAGCACAAACATTCACGTTAGCACAATTTCAAAAATGTACGCATTGTAAACGGCTAAGCTTAATAAATGTTTTGCAAAAAGTCTAATTTTGGATCTTAATGTATTTGGTGATTTGACAGCCACGTGTAAGTAACATGAGTCCAAGTGGAATTTTTGACGCATGTACGATACGCAAAAAAGGGGGAATGAGACAATTCGATACCACGCAGTCCATCGCACAGTGTGAGTCAGCGCTGCCAAGGTGCAGTGCAGAAAAATTACTCCTGCACGACTCTTTCGAATTGAAGGTGCTGTCTCGCAGCAGCGCGTGCAGCACTAAAAGAGATTAGAGTAGCACCTTGTCCATGGGTGTAACTTTTGCTATTATTTGGAGATAACTCAACCAGTTTGCATTATATTTTTGGAAATGCTTCAGAACAAAATAACGGTCGAGAACACTGTCCACGGTCTTTCGGTTGATTGCCATTAAATCAAACGGTTTGGCAGTCATTGGTCTAATTGAAGGAATTTTGTTCATACATAATTTATACATAGTATGCAACTAGGTACGACTTTCTACTTCTTGGAAAATTCGATATATTTTACCTCCTTACTAACAGCGTAAAAATCATTTCAGTGACAAGTTTGTGTTATCATTTTCCAATAAAAATTAGTAGAGTAACAATTGAATATTGACATATTTAGTAATTGAGGGAGTTAGAAGCAAAGGGTTGTTAGTGACATAAACCTAATTTTGAGAAAATTGACTTTGAAGCTTTCAACCATTTTTTGCATTCCTTACAAAATATATGGGTGGCAAAAAACAAGCCCTTTTTCAACGATTCATTATGTTACATTTCTGTTTGACGGAAAAATCACCTAAAAATATCGTTGGAATGCTTAAGAACAGTAGATTTTATCAATATACTTAACAAAAACCGATGAATATGCCACTCACGCCCCTTTGCGTTTAGGTCTCTCAATTTCGATATTTTTACGTCATTCTCCTCTGATTAACTTACTGTTTTCAAAATCTGGTATGGAAGAACGAAAAACAATGATTTTGTGTGCGCTAATTTACCTTTTTTCGCAATTTACAATTGCTTATTTACAGTAAAAACAATGCCAGCTTTCATTTTCTAGTTACTAAGTTAAACAATGTCAGTTGCGATTTTAGACTTTTAATTGATTTTTTTATATTGCTTTCGATACTTTTCGTAAGAGCTGTGACGCATTGCACAATTTATGAAATATTGTACGAAAACTCTAGACAGCGGACACGATTTTCCACTCTGCTATTCTGCATCTACAATTTGTAATGCAGTCTTTTATCTAATCTCGAAAGAATAGCGTTCCCAATTGATTTCTGTTACCTTCCAAAAATTAGGTTTGCTCTCTAAAAGCCCGCCAATGAATTGCCAATATTCATCCTGGTAGGTTTGATGAATGCAACCTACAACCGAAAAGCAAACTAAGCGAAAATTGTCAACCGAAATTAGTGCTACAATTGCTTGCACAGTATTACAGAGCAGTACCAGAAGATGATGGTTCCAGAAATTTCGAATTATAATGCGTTCTGATGGATCATCCTTTCAGTGCCTACAAACCAAGCCTGATCCATTGAAAACTTTCGAAACAAAGCCGCCGAGGAGGATTGTGTATCGTTTCCCATTTCGATACCCAGATCCGAAGGTTTTCCTGGAGGGCACATGTCAGGGAATAGGAAAAACAAAATGTACTCAGTTACACAGCATGATAAATGGTGCACTGGGGAGGGAAGATGTGCAAGCATGTGAGGCATCTTTATATACTTTTCAGTTTGAAAAACGACGGTGGAAAGGGGATCCCAGATGTGCGATGGTTCTCATTTCTGTGTGGAATGAAAACCTGATGGAAATGTTCTGCTCTCTAGACTGTCAGTTTGGAAGGTTTTGCTGAGTGTTTTCCCTGGAATAATTCAGCAGAGACGTAGGTATGTTTGTCAGTTTCAGAGGATTGTAATTGAAACAAAGTTTGCCGGTTTCACAGTTCTTCCGAACCGAGATTGTTTTTGGTCTACTGAGTCAGCCAAATCATAACCGGCCCTTGAAAATATTTAGGGGATTGATATACCAATCCTGTTTTGGAATACGGGCATGAGTGACTGATCATTTTAAGTCACTTCTGAAATTTGATAAAAATTGCTCTGGTAATTGAGTCGAAAATTTGCCTGAAATTGTTAGTTAAATGATAAGATACAGTGGATTCCTTGTCAACCATGTGTCTTATCTCGCATGATTTCGAGATAGGACACATGATGGACGAAAAATTCTTAGAATCAACTATATTTCCGTGACAAAGGAAGTATCATATTGGAGTAGTTCTGGAAATAATGATAATGAAACCACATGTTGTTGAAATCATACTGGTCTTCCTCATAGCGTGAAGTACACTGTTTTTTCTTCTCTACAGTTAACTTTTATCATCTAGATATTCCTCATCAACAGGATAGAAAAAAATCATACGGGAAGTGAGAGATCGAACAAATAACAAGCTTTTAATTAGTAGGTTGCCACCTACATTGAATTGTCCCTCACTCATTATTGAAGACTATCAAACCCTTCCTTGTTAGGAGTCAGCGGGATAAACTTCAATGATTGGTATGGAAAAACAATCACAGTACATGGTCTTGATTTGCATCGAGTTAGAAAATAGTATAACAGGAAGAGTTCACTGCACTGTTTTATCTTTAATTGTGAAAATGGCTTTAATTGTTAACAGTGGGGAATTCAATGATCAGAATTGAACTTTTGCATAGTTATAGTTATACAGCCATTCCATGAAAAACCGATCTAGTGGGTCACCGAATTTCGTGAAAATTTACAATTTTGTCCCTTATCCGAAACAAGGATACACGTGTTTTTGGATTTATTTGATTAGGGTGACCATTTCCAAAATAGGGTGACCAAAAAAAAAAACACGACATCGCAAAATTTTTATTTTTTGAAAAATTATAACTTTTGCATGACCAATTTTCTTCTTCTGAAAAGTTGAAATCTTAAGCTTTCATTCCATAAAAAAAGATTGGAAATCGGTTGAGCTGTTCAAAAATTATGGGTTTTTAAAATAAAAAATGTAATGCGCTGAGACCTACAATATGTGCCGATAAAAAATGACTGATATTTTTATTTTCAAAAATATATATCTCAAAAACTAAGAACAACATACATCGCTAAAAATTTGACAGTAAACGAAAAATTGTCTGAACTTTCAAGAAAAAATGAGAACAGCAATAGCCCCTTTGATCCCAAGGCCAAAGATTTTATGTATGATTATGATTTATTTTTTCATGTTAAAAAACAGTTTTTGTGAAATTTTACATTTTTATTGGAAAGTCAAAATCTTTAGCTTTCATTTCGTCCAAGAAAATTGAAATTTGGTCAAGCGGTTTAAAAGTTTTGATTTAAAAAAAAATAAAAAATTTGCAAGGTCGCGATTTTTCCAGAGGCGTCGCGTCCGCATGTGCAACATGTGCACTGCACAGGTGGCATCTCGTTCATCCTGACCGCCAACAATATGTATAACTTATCAATGACAATTTAATAATTCATTCACCTAACAAAATATAGTCCTTTACAAGTATCACTATTATCAATAGTTTGCTAAATAATTTACATTCATCAAAATAGTTGTTAAAATTTTGCTTTGCAAATTAAATGAAATAGGCATTTTCGTGCGACGCACGATCTGAGAACTATTCTTTTGCTCGCGCACAGCGCGAAGCATGCCACGCAACACTTTATCCCACGCTATACATTGCTGGCTGGGGCGATGAAACCCAACGTGTGCACTTTCATCGGTAAACGGGCTGCCCGGAATCGTACACGCAATGCTGCCAATGTGGTAGAGAGCTTTTTGAACTACAAATGCCAGTGTGTGAGTAGCCAAAGCGTCAACTCCGACCAGTGCACATCTTGTTACAGCAACCAAGTCGACCAGTGTGAGAGTGCAGAAGGGCATGAAAAGAGAGAAATCAATCCACGAGAGAGATTCATTTTGCTTGCTCTCTTATGGAATTCGCGCCATCAGCAATCAGCATAACCATGCTTGTGGTGTGAAGCGCGGGTGTGTCTCAGGCAGCGGAAGGTGGATTATTTATTAGTTGACTTTCAGTAATCAAACCTCGCTTTTCGCATCCTGCGCAGTAGTTTTTGCAATAATTAATCGCAGAATGGACGCCCCCACCCCCAGCGCCATCGTCGTCACCACGCTTGTTCGAAATGTAACACAAGCGAGTAATTTACACGATGCGAACTGTTTTGGTTCAATTCTATGTAAAGATATACATGACCATGGTGACCATAGATAGGCACAGTTTTAAATTGCAAGATTAGTTTGAAACCAGTGCTGTTGAAATTGGCACTACTTCTTCAGAATTCATCATTGAATGATGACTGATTATTGGGTTATTTTGCGATGACAAATTTATCGGTTTTTATTGACTGCTTAACAAGAAACTTGCGACGACTGACGCGCCCCCATTATTCATTCAACGGTAGATTTAGAACTAAACTGGAGGTGATGATTTTGCATTTTGGAAGAAAACATCACCTCCAAACACTAGCGATTTTGCGGTGGGATTTTGCCGTTTGATCACGAATAAATGGATCATTTAAGGTAACTCTTTCGGTACTCACCGCATCAAAACAGCGGCGCTACCGTATATGGAATTTAACATTGTGACAGCATCGCTGTTATTTCAAACACACAATACTACGGTGGCGCTATATGTGCTTTTCATTACGGCCGTTTTGGTTATTTTAATGATCCATTGACCGAAAGCGCACTTTTTTCTTGTTTAGAACGATATTATTACGCTCGACATCTTATTTTTGATATTCTGAATGATCAAAATAGATTTCAAGCTCAAATTTCAGGCTCAACGACATCTCATCCCGACAGCTCGTCCTGTAGTAAAATTTGCCAAGGGGGATAAACAGTTTCAGGGCACGGAAAATGATGAAACAGGATTCTAGTTAACGAAGATTTAGAATATATAAATTGGATATCCATATACAACTCTATTGATAAATTCAACTAAAGAGCTTGATTACTAAATAAAATATAAAATATATTAATTCTATTGAAAAGCTGAGAAAAACACATATTCGAGAATGGTGATTACGCTCTTTATACTAAAAAACTTAGCATGTCCGTGGAGCATACATATTGCAAAAAGAAAAGATAAAGTTAAGTAAGCAGTGCACAGGTGGATAATTAGGTCACGCGACGCCTCTGGATTTTTCTGTTTCGGAAATGGTCACCCTAATGAAAAAAATCCAAAAATACGTGTATCCTTATTTCGGATAAGGAACAAAATAACAAATTTTTACGGAATTCGGTGACCCACTAGTTTTTTTCACGGAATAGGTTTTTCATGGAATGTGTGTATACCTAGGTGAGGTATAATCAACATTGGATAATACATTTGTCATATATTCGCAAATGCTACCATAGTTCTAAAAAAACATCTTAGGTGATCTATGCTATTAGTATATTTATAAAGCATCTGAATGCTCATTGAACCGTCTTGGCTAAAAGTTGTGCATGAGAATCAATCCCATGAAACAAGATAGCAAAACAGATTATATTCTCCATTTGTTATAACACAAACGATGTTGATGCACCACACACACACATTTGCCTGATACATTGAGGCTCAGTCTGTGACACATTTCGCACTTCACATCCCCGGGGCGCCCTGGGTGAGGCAAAGACACGACAGACAGCTAGCTAATCCTCTTGAAGTCTTGTCAGGTCGTAGGAAAGAATCCTTCGGTTGTCGGGTAACTGACAAATGAAACTCCATGTTGCGTTAGTGTGTGAGTGTGTGCGTGCGCAATTCGAGCCAATCTTCATCACCCAAGACGTGGATCGTAAGTGAGAAATGGAAATATTTTCATTTCGATTCGACAGCGCAAACAATTCGATGGAGATACATGCACAGGAAAAAAATTAATTGTAATATCACGTTATATACGGTGTACTATCAAATCATTCAAATGTTCAACACCAATGGACGACAATTGGAAATAGGGTCCTAAAGCCCTGTCCCAATTTTAGTATCAATCGCTTAAGTTTAGGGCAGAAACTCATGTTTACTCAATTTTTAAATGATTTTTATTGGTTTAAGTCCAAAAAACATTTTGTTTATGATTTTTGGGATTTTGTCACACCCCTTGTTTTAAACTCAAATTTTGGGTATATTTTGTTTTCCGCGTCCCTTCCGAAATGTCAGATAGGAACAACCCCAGTGTTAAAACTATAAGCCCTGTGGCATTTTTGTCGAAAAAGTGAATGTCAAACATGATCACAAGTGTCAAGGTTCATATTTGGAACCATTTTTAAAATTGAAGTTCAAAAATGTTATAGCCGTTATTTGAGCTTGGAAAATTGCTAAAGTAGTTCCAAGAACATGCTCTTTCGTATTATTAAATAAAAACAGGAATTCATTAAACATTTTAGGACTCAATTGGGGTCTGGCAATCAATAGAACCGGTGTGAGAAACTAACACAAATAAAAAATGAGAGAGTTTCCAGTGGGAATCGAACTCTGGTCTAGCGAGTGAAAGCCGCGTCCACCCAGACAACCAGAGGATGCATAACAGTTTACGAACAAAGTCGTAAAATGTTGCACATATAAGCATTGCATAGAGTAGAAGGTGATTTCGTTATACGTTTACTCTGGTTCTCACAACACTGAACTAGATGAGATGAGTTGATCTTATACAATTACGTTTTTAACCGGAATATTGTTGTTAAATGAATGTGATCGAATCCACCTACATTCGATTATTGATACGTAATAGGTCATACATGATAACATACATACATCGGCCAATAATAATTCATTTTTTGCTGTGCACACCACTGGGGATTAGCAGAGCAATCTTGAAAATGGATGTGTTAGACATGTCGTCCTAGGATGTTTTGATTGTTAGATGACACTTCTGCTAAGAAAGTGTTGGAAAACAAATTAATTACCATTGTCGGAGATGGTTCATCTCAGAGATTGGGCCTGGTTCGGTTCCAATCTGTTAGAGTAGCAAAAGTCGCCTAGCGTTAGCAAAACATCCATCAATGTGAACTGTAATTAACTGATGCACCCTGGTTCGCATCGAAATAGCAGAATCTGTCAGTAGCAGCTGTTCTAGCCCTCCCAAACGGTGATGGAATTCGAATGACGAATGGTGCTCTAATTGAAAGGCTGAGTCTTATCGTCCCAGCCGTTGGAATTTCTACGGTAAAACACATAAAAACATTCACAGGAAGGTATCTATAGAGTAATGTGGGGCAAACATTCGACATTAATGGAGTAATTCATATTTCCAGTATAACAAAATCAATTGACAAGAAACGAGTTTCACTCAATGACTCATTAACACAATTGTTGAAATTTTGCTAAAAAAAACTTATGTCAAAATATTTACCCATTTTAAGTTATAACAGTTTCGAAATGGGTTGTCCAAAACCATGCTTGCCCAATCTAAAAGTGATAAAATTTCTTTTTAAGCAATACTAACAATATAAGTGTTGTTGCACTCAAACTTTTGCCCCATCATACTCTAAATCTCGACACGTTGATGTTGCAATGCTTTTTGTATCCCACGAAACGAATGGGATTCGGGAAAAATAGAATGTAAAAGCGAAACGAACGGGATTCGGGAGAAATCTCGTTCCGGCTGATGAAAGGGTAGAGAGATCTAAGCCTCAGGTGCCAGTTGGTGCAACCGTTTCGGTTGTTTCGGATACTAGAAGCTGACCGACCATTGTTCGTTGATGCGAAATCACAAAGCAGATTTTTGGTGCGATTGTACATTTTTTGTGTCTAAGCTTAGACTTTTTGCGAGCGAATCTGGAAGACAGAACTGAATAAGGTACATGAACAAGGAAATCTTGTAGGTTGAACTTCCAATAAATTTTTAAGTTAGATTTTAAGAAGATTAATGGGATCCTAAAGCCCTGTATAGATGTTTGTACCAAACGTCTAAGGTTATGCCATAGAACATGTTTATTCAACTTTTAATTGTGTTCCTTTGGTTCAAGCCCTAAAAAACGTTTTTCCTGTTTTTGAGATTTTGTCGCATCTCTTGGTTTAAATTCAATTTTTGTGTGAATTTTGTTTTTCGCGTACCTTCCGAAATTACAGATTGGAGCAACTCCAGTGTTGTAAGTGTGGAGTTTTGTCGACTAAGTGAACGTCAAACACGATCAAAAGTGTCAAAGTTGATATTCGATCCATTTTTTAAATTAAAGTGGGCAAGTAATGAACCTGGTTTTATTCTTGTAAAGACTGCTTATTTTTCGAAAATGCGGAATGTTATAAGTTCGTCATTGTGAAGTGCTCGTTTTGGTGCGAAAAAAATCAGGTAAAAATTTGAAGCTCGTACGTGGACGCTAAGTGGTCCCCCAACGACCCTAAAGGTATTAGGTGTAGATGACCCCCGTGTGCTAAATCGAGCTCGCTGCTCTAGTGTACGCAACATGAGTACGAAAAACCACTAGTAACAAATTGATAATCAGCATATAATTTTAAGTATAATAATATTTTATACTGTGGATATCTTTATAACACTGCAGGTGTTCGATGAAAATTTTCTCTGGAATTATTCCAAAATAGTTTCACAAAATTTGATATAGTTCCTCTGTATAGGCCTATATAGAGTAAGGTTGGGCAAAAGTTCGATCTTAGTGATATAATCAAAGTTTCCAGAAAAACAATAGCAGTTGAAACAAAATAAATACCATACAGTGAACCCTCATCATATTGGCTATAATTTTGCTGAATATATTTATGTCAAAATATTCACCCATTTTTAGTTAAAATAGTTTCAAAATTGATTGTCTTAAACAAACTATTGCCCCATCGGTGGGGCAAGAGTTCGAATCTAGTGTGGAGCAAAAGTTCGCTGACTAAAACACTAAACAATGATACTTTCATGCCGGGCATACCTTATACCAGCCATAAACTTATGTTTGCCGGAAAATACACACTAAATTTTCATCAAAAAATTACCCAAAACAGGGTTAATTTTAATATACCCAAAAATAGCAGTTTTTCGCAGAACTAAGTGTAAATGTAAAATTTTGTTAACATTTTTCGAACGATCAGGCAGATTTTGCTAAATTTGAAGATAATATGTGGGTTTTGAGCAATTTGAATTTTTGCCCCGCTGATTCGAACTTTTGCCCCACTATGGGCCAAACATTTACGCAAAAACTAATAGACCTCAAAGCATCCTTATGGTAGGCCAGTGGTCCTCAGCCTAACTGCGGGCCACCACTTTGCTCTTAAAACACGTCACGGGCCGCAAGATGTAAATATGTAAGTCCGATCGAAACGACTCGATTAGAATTACTGTCGACCAAAAAAATTTGGCACGACTCATTCAGTCGAGTTTTTCAACATTTGTAACTCAGCTAGAATGGGTAACTATTGAGGTCGACCTGAAACGAGACTCGACAACACGTATTTGAATTTCGTGCCAAAATGAACCAGCCTCTGTGCGGTAGCTTCAAAACCTTCTGAACTTAGCTTTTTTCTCTCTTCTTTTCAATTTTCAATAATGTGTACCAGTTTTCTGACAACACAAGGATCATACAAGAGAGGAAAACTAATAAGAAGCCATCTAAACATCTGTAACATCTTGTTTTATAGGACGACAGGTGATTTCTGGAATATCCATGCCTATTGTATCTGACAGTTACAGACAGACGGTTTCAATAATCTTTCCAAATAAGACTGATGTCCCTGGATTCTCAAGAGTTCATCCTTCGTGCAAACATAAATTTCAAAAATTATAGAATTTCCGAAAGTGAAACATCATGATCATAATCAATTCAATACAGATTCAAGAGATAAGGCGGGTAGATTATTTTTTTGAAGATGAGAATGGATTTGATAAACTTTTAATATTATCAGCATTTTTTATTACAATAATTGTAACATTAAAATAATGTCAACAATTAATTTCCATAGAATAGAAAAAAAAACTTAGCTACAAAACAACTATTACTTCATCATTATTTTATAATTAAAATAAAAATACTTGAAAAAAATCGCTTTCTTACTTGAGCTTTGAAAACTGCGCTACTAAAACGTTGAAAACTTTGGTGTTTCAAAGAAACGATGATATCAGACTTGAATAAACTTTGGGTTATCGAACAAACTCCAGAAATAAGAAATTGTATCATTTTCCCTTCGTTTCTTGATAACCATTCCACTGATTAATGCATGAGAAAGAAAAAATATTGAATGGCTTACTACTTATTACAGAAGATAACTTTTCAACTTCTGAAATCACAAGATGCGGGCCGCACTACTCCAATATTCAAAATTACTCCGCGGGCCGCACAAACCTTGGGCCGCAGTTTGGTGACCACTGTGGTAGGCCTAGAAACGCCCTTATATAAAATATTAAAAAAGATTTTATCTTTATATGGTTCCTTTAAACAAAAGTTTGACCAAAAATTACAATATTCACGTCAAAAAATAACAAATAGCCACAAATTTTCCAAATCCCAACCGATTTTTATGATATTGAGAGTAAATAGCATTCGAACCACCATTTCAAGATAGTCCATGTAAGTCATTTTGAGCCATATTAAGAGTTTTAAGTTTTTTAAGACATATTAAGACTATTTGAGCCGTTTTAAGAAGTTTCAAGCCATTTTAAGCAATTTAATCTGTTTTAACTTTATTGATGCTTTTTTTCTAAACGTTTTAAGCCGTTTTCATCCATTTTAAGCAATTTTAAACCATTCAAAGCCGTGCTAAGCTGTTTCAAGCCATTTCAAGCCATTTGAAACCATGTTCAGCCTTTTGAGGCTATTTAAGGCCATGACAATCCATTTTAAGCAATTTTAGGCCATTTTAAGTAATTTTGAACCATATCAAGTTCTTTAGGCCGTTTCAAGCATATCTATTTTCAGACGTGTCAAGCCATTTTCAGCCGTTTGAAATAATGTTAGGACACGTTAAGCGGTGTTAAGCCATTTGAAGCCCTTCTGAGCCACTTAAAGTCGTTCAAACCATTTTAAGGCGTTTTAAGCCTCTTTTAATTATTCTAAGTAATTTTATGCATTATAAACATTTTAAGCCCTTTTATGAAATTTTAAGCAGTATTCCACGGCATTTATAGCCATTTTAAACCAGTTTAGTCATTTTAAGCCATTTCAAGACATTTTAAGCCATTTCAAGACATTTTAAGCCATTTCAAGACATTTTAAGCCATTTTTAGCCGTTTAATCCGTTTCAAGCCATTTGCAGTCGTAAAAAGTCGTCTTAAGCCGTTTCAAGCCATTTTAAGGCATTTGGAGGCATTTAAAGCCGTTATTAGGCATTTTAGACGTTCAAAGACATTTTAGCTTAAATTTTTTAGGACTTTGAAGCTATTTTAATCCGTTTTCAGCCGTTTCAAACCATTTTAAGCCAGGTTAAGGCGTTTTGAAGCATTTAAAGCCGTTTTAAGCCAATTTTTCAGTTCTAAGGAATTTAAAACCATTTTGGGGTTAAATTTTTGAGGCATTCAAAGTCATTTTAAGCATCTTCAAGCCATTTGAAACCTCTTTAATGCATTTAAAACAGGTTTTCAGCTATTTAAAGCCGTTATAATTAGTCTTAAGGTGTTTTATGCCATTTTAAGCCATTTTAGGCCGTTTTAAGCCGTTTCAAGCCGTTTTAAGCCATATTCAGCTTTTTTAAGGCATTTTGAGGCATTTACAGCCGTTTGTAGGCATTAAAGGGTTAAAATTTTTAGGCATTTTAAGCCATTTTAAGCAACGTCAAGCCATTTAAAGCCACTTTAATCTGTTTTTCGCCGTTTTAGGGCATTTTAAGGTGTTTTTAAAGCTTTTTCAAGACTTGAACTGTCTTAAGTTTTAAGCCACTTTAAGCAACTTTAGGCCGTTTTCAGCCGTTATAAGCCGTTAAAAGCCGCTGCATACCGTTTTAAGCCATTTTAAGCCAGTTTAAGGCGTTTTTAGGCATTTAACGCCATTTTATGTCATTCTTATCAGTTCTTCGTTTTAAGCAATTGTCAGCCATTTCAAGGCATTTTGAGGCATTTAAGCATTTTAAGGTTGATATTTACAGGAACTTTAGGCCATATTAAGCAACTTCAAACCATTTAAAGCCGTTTCAAGTCGTTTTAAACCGTTTATGGCGTTTCAAGCCATTTCTAACCGATTTTCGCCACACTCCTAAAAATAATGAAAATTACTGCGGATGTAATTCACATTATGACTGAATGACACATGATGTAAGTGATGAAATGACGTAAAAATGTGTTCTGAAAGATGTATTAAACGAAACATGTAATTTTACATGATGAAGGACATGCAACTATGATTAAAATTTCCTGAATCAGACTCCATCGTCTTTAAAATGTGACACAAATTCTCGTCATTTTGCACGCTTCTTTGATGTGCATCCAAAAGACGTAAAATTACATATTTTTTTCGGAGTGTGCATTTCAAGCTGTTTTTCAGGCATTTTAAGCCACATTAAGCCATTTCAGGTCGTTTTCAGCCGTTTTATGCCGTTGAAAGCCGTTAAAAGCCGTTATAAGCCATTTTAAGCCAGTTTAAGGCGTTTTGAGGCATTTGAAGCCGTTTTAAGCCAATTTCTCAGTTCTAAGGCATTTAAAAGCATTTTAGGGTTAAATTGTTGAGGCATTTTAAGCAATTTTAAGGCGTTTTGAGGCATTTGAAGCCGTTTTAAGCCAATTTCTCAGTTCTAAGGTATTTAAAAGCATTTTAGGGTTAAATTGTTGAGGCATTTTAAGCCATTTCAAGCCATTTGAAACCTCTTTATAGCTGTTTTAATTCATTTTAAGACTATTAACGTCATTTTAAGCCGTTTTTCGTTGTTTTATGCCGTTTGAAGCAGTTAAAAGCCGTCATAAGCCATTTTAAGCCATTTTCAGCCATTTATATAGGTGGGGACGGACCTGGTGTAGTGGTTAGATCACACGCCTCTCACGCCGAGGACCTGGGATCGAATCCCATCCCCGAGATAGTCACTTAAAATTTCAGTGACGGCTTCCTTCGGAAGGGAAGTAAAGCCGTTGGTCGCGAGATAGATAGCCAAGGGCTAAAAATCTCGTTAATAAAGAAATAATAATAAAAAAAACATTACAGCCATTTTAAGGCATTTTGAGGCATTTAAAACCGTTATAAGGCATTTTAGCCGTTCTAAGACATTTTGAGGTTAACATTTCTAGGCATTTTAAACCATTTTAAGCAATTTCAAGCCATTTAAAGCCGCTTCAACTCGTTTTAAACCGTTTTCAGGCATATCAAGCCATTTAAGTCCTTTTGTTGGTGTTAAGTCGTTTTAAGGCATTTTAAGTCATTTAAGCCATTTTAAGGCATCTTGAGACAATTGAAACCGGCACTTTAAGATTAATCAATTTAATCCATTTTAAGCAACTTTTTTAAGCAACATTTCAAGGTAAAATTTTGAGGCATTTTACGCCATTTTAAGAGTTGTGAGTCGTTCTCAAGCCATTTCAGGCCGTTTTGAGCCATTTTAAGACATTTCAAGCCATTTCAGACAGTTTAAGCTGTTTTCAGCAGTTTTAAGTCGTTTCAAGCCTTTTTTCGCCGTTTTGTGCCGTTATAATCCATTTTTAGTCGTTTTAAGTTATTTTAAGCCGTTTAAGCCGTGTAATGTAGTTTTAAGTAATTTTAAGCCGTTTTAAGGCAGTCATTTCATTCTCCCAACTATTTCACGAGAAATGCGGGACGATCTCTCCAAGCAATTTTTTAAAGTTGTGTTTCTAGAAGCTGCTACTAGTGTTTTAAAAAAAATTCAGGGGTCTTTAATTACCACGTGATCCTTTATGGGGTGAGGGGGGTGGTGTTTTGAGAAATCATGGTCCACACAAATTTTAATTTAGTTTTGGAAGACCAAAATGACCACGAGGGAGGAGGGAGGTGTCTGAAAAAAAAAATGGCCGCGTGGTTGATGGACAACCATTATTAGGCTACTATGGAGCCAGCTATATACCATCTGAGTAAGTGATCTCATATTTTCAATTCAGCCAGTAGCTCAGGCTCCCGATAAATTTCTCCAGGATATCGTCAGGAACCTTGGAAAAATCTACCATGGATCAACCCAAATTTGTCAAAAAGACATTGCGTTGTAAATTAATGCATTGTAATAAAATTTTGGAAATATAAAAAAATCTGCAGCCTGTCAATAAACCTTTTTCGCAAAATAAGTCAGGTCAGAAACAGCGCACATTGGTTTATCAGTCTTGAAAAATGACACTAGTTAATAATAGCTTCACGGATCCTTAACAAATCATCACTCCCTACCCTAGAGTTCCGCGTATCTCCGGTTGCGAAACCCTGTCCTAGAGTAATGGTTGAAGGTGTCTAAGTAGAATCCCTTATCAAATTTCTTTAAAATAAATGTAATGATGCCTCTAGAAATTGTTGAAGTATGAATTAGTAAAATTACAAAAGCAAATCTTGGATGAGTTATCAACAGAAATTCAAAATTGTTTCATGGAAACTTAAATTGAACATTTCTATCCAAAAAATGTTGATAGATGCAAATTATCTTAAATATGCTCTGAGACAGAAACAAAAATTCCAAAAACGAATTGAATTGTGTTATTTGAATTAGCTTAAACAATTAATGGTAACAATATTAGTAAAAAAAATAATGGCTGCTTGATAAATTTATTCAAAAAATTATTGGAGGAATCTTTGATGTTAAAAAAATCTCGACGCAATAAATACTCGTTACAGTGGTCAAAGTATAAAAACTCCGGAAAAATTACTGGCGGAATCCATAGATGAAAATATATCCATTCAATAGATAGACCAGTATATCAATATCTGTAAACATAATCACACAACTTCAGATAGTAGCTTTTCTATGAACCGTGTAGGCACATGGCGACCGTGACCTAAGCTCTTACACGATCTCCGATAAAAGCTTTGCCGTTCGACTAATCCGTGACTCGATTATTTTGTTGCAGCGTGGTGCTTCCTGGTCTGTGCATTAAGCGGAAAGCTTTTCCCTCGGGGAATCATGCATTGCTTATATTCGATACTCATTGCACAGTAAAAAATGCGGAGATTGAAATACCAAATTATCATAACATTATGGACATTTGTATTCCAAATTTTATAATAGTTTACACAAGCAAGTAAAAATCGTTAAAAAAAAGTGTTGACACGCATTCCACATTTTTTCGACAACTGTTCCCTGCAAGTTATCCATTGTGAAAACTCTCGCACGAAGAAATGCGTTCAAATGCGATGACCGGTAAAAGCACCTGGCACTCAGCATGGTATCAATTTGGCCAGTTGTAGCATTAGAATTTCACGCCCCGGGGCGCCGAAGCCGAGTAGGAAAAAGTCCACAACGAAACAACGAGCATAGGTATTTTCATTCGGTGGGCTTGGAATGCAGAGCATGAGACTTTGATCCATCCCGGAAGCTGGGCGCTGCACAGTTGTACCGTACTTAGGCCAAAAAGCAAAAAAATATTTCCTGACAAAATGAAAAAAAAAACGGAAAAAAAAATCCTTCACAAGCTTCCAGCTTTCGTCCAATCAGCTTGCTTTCATTCATCAGTAAACTTTTTAAAAAGATCATTTTGAACAGAATGATGGTCCACATCAACGAAAATTCAATATTTTATAATGAACAGTTCGAATTTCGACATGGACATTCGACCTCTCATCAACTTTTACGTGTAACAAATTCAATGCGTCCCAACAAATCTGAAGGCTATTCTACTGGTCTTGTTCTTCTCGACACAGAAGAAGCATTCTATAGTGTTTGAAATGAAAGCTTGATTGATGAAAACACAATAATAAAAAAAGGTACTTAAAAATATGGCCACTTCGTAGAACAAGTGGAACCACTATGCTGCTGGTAAAGTTGTACCGTTCAATTATTCCTTTCACTTGTTTCCCGGTTCGACGTCGACACATTAAAGCAACGTTTGGGGAAAAATGTATGAAAATATGCTCTGGTTGCGTGGCTGTCCTTTTTTTTCCTCAGATTTCAGCCACTTCGCTCGGAATGAGCCTCGTTTGGAGGCATTTTGGAAGCGACGACACGAGCAGAGGCACGATCTGATTAAAAATGCAAATTGAATGGAATCTGTAATCATTTCGAATCGCGTGGGACGAGTTCGAGTTCCGGCCTGTCTCGAAAAAGGGAAAAGTCGGTTCATAACGATGTCTTTGGAATCGGGGCATGCGATAACAATTTGCTGGTGTGGTGGGGGTGTTGTTCTTCGTCTCCCAAGTTTCTTCGGATGCAGGGAGAAGGAAGCTTTCAATGCTGGTGATAAATTGTTGAGCCTGAAGGCGGCGTGCGTCATAATGAGGAAAATTTGTATGCAGGGTTTAATCGGATCAAAATATGCCTTAAACTTTGTTCTGTTATGAATATTGCATTTCTGAAGTTTTGAAAGATAGCCTTCATTCAATTGTCATCATACGTACATCTTGTTGTATGATAAGCAGTTCGATTTTGTTGTCAAAACGAAATGACAGATATTAAAATATCTTGGAATTTTGTGAAGGGACTGTTCATAAACTACCTATGCTAACAATATTTTGATTCCTCGGTCTAGATTTCTAAAATATTTTCATAAAGTTCTAAAAAGTTTACAGAGTTCTGAAGTTGTCAAGCGGTTGAAAATTCTGGCGGTTTGCAAGTTGTTTTACTGTAAATTGAATGGAGTTATGTGAGGCTCTCACTTCAGTGTTGGTTTTCAAATTCTTTTGCAAACCACTTGATAACCCATGTACCTACCTTGTGCCTTGATGGCTACCTTTGACAAATACAAAATTTTCGTTAATAGGGTAAGGGATCTAATTTTCGACCCAGTGCTAATTTTCGATCCATTGATAAAACAAACGTTATTTTAACTACTATTTGAGATTTTCAAACATTTATAAATCACTAGAATATGTCATTGCTGTTATATTTATCATGATCCAATAAAAATTATATCTATATAACGGAGTTTTAATCCTAAATTGATAAATCCTGATTTTCTTGTGTCTGATTCAGTCCTTTTTCTTCCATTGATGAAAATTCGTCACATATTGAAGAGGCTCAAATCAGTATAAAAACTGATCAAAGTGATGCCTAATCGATAAAGTTTGGTGAAACCTGATAAAATTTAAGCAAATTGTAATTAATTTTGTGCATCCATAAGCGAAAATAAATTTTATTACGCGTTTGAAATTGTTCGAAAATTAAAACACCAAGTTTCAATTTTCGACCGGTCGAAAAAGCATGTCATGATTTCAGCAGGTGATGTGTTTTAGTTTTCGACCCTTCATCAAAAGTAAACATCGTTCATAGTGGTGGTTGTTTTTTCGTGGAGTTGAATTTCTTGCTTCAACGGTTTTTAACCAAAACAGTAAGAAAAATACTGATCTTGCTTCAATTTTATCAAAATCATATGGATTAACATATTATAGCGCCCAGAAAAGTACAGACAAGTCTACGCAGAAGCCGACATCCAGTAAATAGCATCTAAGGTAGTCAACAAGAACTCGATTATGGAATTCCGAAATTTCATATACATATTCAATTCAAGATTGGCGAAGAAATATCTATCAGTCCGTTATTCGTCCTGGACCGACCACAATGCACATCGGACCGAATCGACAATTTAGCCGGAAAAAAGTGTTATCTGTTCTCGTCGATTTTAGATGTTCGATGTCTTCAGAGAAGTTATTCGTAATTCAGTTTTGCATCGTTTAAGAAAAAAGTTAAATAGGGTGGCCCATATTTAAGCTAAAATTTTGACTCAAACTTTTTTGTTTGATTAAATTTGTGGCTGCGCTCTTCTCCAAACTTTTAGAAAATATTATTTTGAACAACTTTGTCGAAGACAATTTTGATCTAACTCTTCATTTGAGCTAAGTAAATTGATTTTGAAAGTATTAACATAGGGTGGACCCAAAAAATCAGTTATTTTGATCTAACTTGTTTGTTTTCAGTTTTACGTGAATGTGGTCTTGAGAAGAGTTGTAGAGGAAGTAAAGATACACATTTTTGCTGAACATCGCAAGTTTGTAATTCTTGTGATTTTGAAGTTATAAGCAAATTTAAGTGAAAAACTATGAAATCTTAAGATGCCCATAACTCATGGAGTTGGTTCGATAAAATTTTTCTTTAAGTGGCATTAGAAAGGCCATACAATAGGCAACTTTTGCTGCAAAAACTGTGAGAACATATTTTTTGTAAATTGAGAAAATTCACTTCAAAAATATACTCTAAAAACCCGAAATTCGCTTGTAACTCACAAGATTTTAAAGTTAACGGCATGCTATCTTCAGCAAAGTTGTAGAATTTAACTAGATCTATAACTTTGCCATACACTGCTTGGGCACGTCAGGAGTTAATCATCAATATTAACCTCCTTTTCCCGAGCAGCCTAGATAGCCGCGTAGTGTCGGTAGCGGTTGTTTCAACTGGCTAAGAATTAACACTACGGACTGCCTGTTCCGGTGGTAAAAGTCCACCTTAAAGGTGACCCCTAATTTATGGTGTGATGCGTACCGTGCCTAAGAATGAATGGTTAGGGGGGTCTACATAAAACCTAACCGCAAACGGACCCTGTACCCCATAGTATTGAGTCCTTCCTGTGCTACCCGGAGCAATGGTGCAGGTGACCTTGTGTTTCTCCGAGATAATCGGCTGCCCTTCTTCAGTCTCTACCCTGAGGCTTAATAAGGGTGGGATTATGAATATGTTGACATTTAATTTAAATTATCACCTATATGGATTCGCATTATGCGTTTTACACAGTGTATTCTGTGCTCTTTCGCCTTTGGCGACTTTAAATAGATACCGATCTGGTTTTTTCGTTGCTGGTCTTTTTCATGCTGAGATTGCAAAAAGCTTAATCCTGCGTAGTTTGGGTAGTGGCTACAGTTAGGTTAGCTCAGATCAATCTTCAGCATAAAAGAACAGCAACGATCAATCTTTGCAGACTCATGCAAAATGGTGCAGCCCAAGTGGCGCTAGTTCAAGAACCCTACTTTCGTAGAGGGAACTTCTATCTAGGTAACCTTGTGGACCCAGTTTTTGCTACTTTTAGCAAACTTGAAATGGCAAACTCGCGCTCCATGCCCCGCGCATGCGTGCTCGTTAATAAAGCAATCGTTGCTACACTCATTTCTGAGTTAACTACCAGAGATGTATGTGCTGTCACAATCGATGTTTCTGTTGGTGACCTCAACAGGAAATACGTCTATTGTTCGGTATATTTACCACATGATGAATCATCCCCAACGGATGACTTCAAACGAGTTGTCGTACATTGTGTAACAAAAGGCCTTCCGCTGATTGTGGGCAGTGATGCCAATGCTCATCACATCATCTGGGGCAGCTCAGATATCAATTTGAGAGGCTCCAGTCTGATGGAATACTTAAGTAGTACAGACCTTGGATTACTTAACATAGGCAATCGCCCAACCTTCATGGTTTCTAATAGAGAAGAAGTGTTAGACATAACGCTCTGCTCGAATAGAATCAGTCACGAGTTGACGAATTGGCATGTATCAGATGAGGAATCATTATCTGATCATCGCTACATCTTCTTTAAACATCCTCTGCGGTCTGTAAAGACTACAAGAGGGACCCCATGGTGGAATTCCGATCTGACTAGACTCAGGAAACAATGTAGAAGGAGTTGGAACAGACGCCGTTCAGCTGGATCAGAGTCGTTCAAGAATGTTTATTCAAGTCGTTCAAGAATGTTTATTCAGAGTCGTTCAAGAATGTTTATTCAATACACACTTCCCCGGATGTGTGGACATAGCATCTACGGATGAACCAAATGTCTTTTCATGTAGTTACGAGTCTCTGGCCTCGGCTCGCAGTATCGTAACTACTGAATCGATTCAATGGGCACTTAATAGTTTTGCTCCTTTCAAATCTCCAGGAGCGGATGGGATTTATCCTGTTCTGCTCCAAAAAGGATTTGAGTTTATCAAACATGTTTTGAAAAAGCTACTTGTAAGCAGTTTTGCAACCGGGTACATTCCCAGATCCTGGCGTGATATTACTGTAAAGTTTATCCCAAAAGGACCTCTTTTCTTCTGAAATGTCTGGAACGCATTTTCGATCATCACATCCGTGATGTTTATTTGGCAAACATGCCTCTTCGTGTGAATCAACATGCTTACCTATCTGGAAAGTCCACAGTGACTCTTTTACACAAAATTGTATACGATATCGAGAAAGCATTCGCTCAGAAGCAATCCTGCTTGGGTGTTTTCTTGGATATTGAGGGTGCCTTTGATAACGTGTCTTTCGATGCCATATTGGAAGCCGCACGAAACCATGGGCTACCTACAATGATTACCAATTGGATTCATCAAATGCTCAAAAACCGACATCTCTTCTCGACATTGCGTCAAGCAGCGATTCGAAAATTGAGTGTTTGCGGATGCCCCCAAGGGGGAGTCTTGTCACCACTTTTGTGGAATCTTGTAGCAGATACGCTATTGAGGCAACTCAATAATTGCGGTTTTCCAACTTATGGATTTGCCGACGACTATCTAGCTCTGATAGTTGGTATGTGCATAAGCACCTTATTCGACCTGATGCAAAGTGCTCTTCAGGTAGTCGAGAGTTGGTGTCGCCAATATGGCCTTTCGGTTAACCCGAATAAAACATCTATTGTTCTTTTTACGGAAAGACGAAACCGCGATGGAATTCGACCTTTACGTCTTTTTGGCACTGAGATTAATGTGACTGATCAAGTAAAGTATGTCGGAGTCATTCTAGATTCCAAACTTTCATGGACACCTCACATTGATTTCAGAGTCAAAAATGCTTGCATGGCCTTCGGTCAATGCCGGCGAACCTTTGGTAAAACTTGGGGCCTCAAACCCAAATATATCAAATGGATTTACACAACAGTTGTTCGACCAATATTGGCATATGGATGTCTTGTGTGGTGGCAAAAGGGCGAAGTGAGAACAATCCAATCAAAATTGGGCCATCTCCAAAGGATGTGCTTGATGGCGATGTCTGGTGCGTTCTCTACAACTCCCACAGCAGCGCTTGAGGCCCTTTTCGACGTTGCGCCACTACACATATAACTTAAACAAGAAGCACTTTCTTGCTCTTACCGTTTATGGGTACTGGATCTACTGGAGAAAAATCCAGTGAATCGTAGATCTACACACACTTCGTTGTTTCCACTTTTGGTGAATTGGGACAAAATTGTCCTTGCTCCAAGTGATCTCACAATTGCTTGTAACTTTCCTTACAGGACATTTACCACACAATTCCCTTCACGGGAAGAGTGGACGTCTGGCTATTTGGAAAGAAGTATATCAAACAATATAGTATGTTACACTGATGGCTCGCTTCTTGAAGGTAGAGCTGGTGCAGGAGTATATTCTCGTGAGCTAAGGCTGAATCAGTTTTACTCACTTGGTAGAAACTGCACTGTTTTTCAGGCGGAAATATTTGCTCTTATGTGTGGAGTGCAATCAGCACTTCAACAGCGCGTAATGGGTAAAGTCATATACTTCTGTTCAGATAGTCAGGCTGCTATAAAAGCTCTCGCTTCGGCCAACTCAAGGTCGAAGCTTGTTATCGCATGTCGAACTCAAATTGAGGAACTGAATTCAGTCAACTCTGTAAACCTTGTATGGGTACCTGGCCATTCTTCCATCGTTGGAAATGAATTGGCTGACGAGCTAGCTCGCGATGGAGCATCGCATGACTTCATTGGCCCTGAGCCGGCTATTCCAATTTCGAAGTGCTGGGTGAAGCTTCAGATAAACTCTTGGGCGGCAACTCAGCACAAGCAATATTGGAATAGTTTGGAGTCGTGTCGTCAAACAAAATTGTATATTACTGAGCCATCTCCAAAGGTGGCGAAGTATTTAACAAATCTGTCAAAGCAGAATTGCAGTCTCTTGGTCAGAGCGTTGACAGGCCACTGCCGACTCAACTATCACATGGCAAATATTCAGCGTGCTGACTCATTTGTGTGTGATAGTTGTGACTCCGATTATGGAACTTCGTATCACCTGATATGTAACTGTCCAGTTTTTGCGCAAATGCGATTCCAATTACTTGGTAAACACTTATTAAGTGAAACTGAATACAGAAGCCTGAATCTTCAGGACATCCCGTTATTCTTAACCCGCTGTGGTAATGAGCTATAGGCTCTCTTTACGCTCATGCGTTTTGCAGTGCCCTTTTTAGGGCGCTGTTCGAACCCATTGTGGTATGGAGCTACATGCTCTCATTTCGCTTATGCGATCTTCCCTCTTCAAGGGACCCCACTCCTATTTCCTCCCATCTTTCCCTTCCCTTTCCTCTCCCATCGGGTAGATGATGAAATAGGCTCAAATATGGCGATGGCACAAATCTCCCAACTGGTGGGGAACGTGCCTTTGGAGCCGGCCTTCTGATACCTGCCATACACCAATTTTAAGAAAAATGTGAAACAAAAATATTCAGAACGTATAATACATTTTACTATTAGTTCATACAAAATTATTCAAGTAGTAGCAATATAATTGTACTCTATTCTATCAATAATTTTCCAAATCTGCACACATTTCGATTACCTTGGCTTCTTCAATAATGTTAGATTATTCCACCATTTTCACAGTTCTGTATCCCAGGACACTATTGTATGTATTCAGTCACCATAATAGCAGTCACAATGACGAAACAGTTAAAGTTTCTTATATGGCATTGACATCATTTGAAATTTTGAATAATACGTGAATTATACCACTGAGTACTGATAAAATAATAATAAAATCATAATACCATACAAAGTTTACAACAGCAAGTATATGGAAGCGACTGCTGATATACTAACTTAATGTTTTATAGTAATAAATATAAGGTGACCTACATCTGAATCGTATCATCATTTTTTCATATTTTGTTGCACATTTCTCTAAAAATTGGTGTATGGGAAAGTTGTAGATCTAATGAAATTCTTCAACTTTGCTGAAGACAGCACGCCGTTAACTTTAAAATCTTGTGAGTTACAAGCGAATTTCGAGTTTTTTAAGTATATTTTTGAAGTGAATTTTCTCAATCTACAAAAAATACGTTCTCACAGTTTTTGCAGCAAAAGTTGCCTATTGTATGGCCTTTCTAATGCCACTTAAAGAAAATTTTTATCGAACCAACTCCATGAGTTATGGGCATCTTAATATTTCATAGTTTTTCACTTAAATTTGCTTATAACTTCAAAATCACAAGAATTACAAACTTGCAATGTTCAGCAAAAATGTGTATCTTTATTTTCTCTACAACTCTTCTGAAGACCACATTCACGTAAAACTGAAAACAAAAAAGTTAGATCAAAATAACTGAATTTTTGGGTCCACCTTAGGTTAATACTTTCAAAATGAATTTACTTAGCTCAAATGAAGAGTTAGATCAAAATTGTCTTCGACAAAGTTGTTCAAAATAATTATTTCTGAAAGTTTGCAGAGGAGCACAGCCACAAATTTAATCAAACAAAAAAGTTTGAGTCAAAATTTTAGCTTAAATATGGGCCACCCTATTTAACTTTTTCCTTAAAAGATGCAAAACTCAATTACAAATAACTTCTCTGAAGACATCGAACGTCTAAAATCGACGAGAACAGAGATAACACTTTTTTCCGGCTAAATTGTCGATTCGGTCCAATGTGCAATGGAGAAGGAGACCGAATTTGAAGAGTTGATATTCGGCAGTCAGCGACGGGGATGGCTAGTGAAACGTGACTCAATGTTGGAGCATGTTGAAGGGTTTCTTGATACTACTGAAAGGCAAAACTATTTTAAAGACAACCATCTAGGTGAATTGACAGAGCAAGATAAATAATATCGCAATATTCTTAGAAAGGAGTTGAAGAGAGAATCCGAAATGAAGAAACAAGACCACGCTGAAGCAAAACGATTCGAACAAAATTTGTAGTGAAAAAAATAAGAAAACAATGTACCGAAATGACCCATTAAATAAAAGTCAAAGCCCAAAAAAGCAGTCAAAGTCGAGAGCTAAGAGAAGAATTTGAGTTTTTACTATAATAAACTATTAGACTATTGACGAAACGTTTTACATTCAATATCTTCAAAGGATGTGACAGGGATACAAAACCAGTATTTATGGTATTCCGGAGCATTCCATAGATCTATCAGATAATAACTGTTGAACTGCTTATCATAAAGTTCGTTACGGAAATGGGAAGTATACACTGTTTCCACTGGAATGTAATTCTAAAAAAAAAATCATCGAAGAATATTCAACAGTTTCAAGTTTTTTTCATACAATATACCCGCTATATTGTTTCAATCTGGTACAGGTCGAAAATTAGCACATGCATGGGTCGAAAAATAAAACAGTGGATCGAAAACTAGCACAAAAAGATAAAGTCATTAATCTATAAAAATACAACAAATGCAATGAAATATCATCTAATAGAAGTTATACATGAACAAATAATATGTTTTTCTATTCGACTGCCAAATTTGAATATTAGTTGATGCTTTTTTGCAGGGTTTTTGGGAGTTTTCCACTCATATGCTGGTTTCATGGGTCGAAATATAGTGCTTTTACCCTATCGAGTTCATATTATTCCACAGTAAACATCAGAATCAGTGCATCATGAAAAAGGTAATTTGTGCGCTTGGCACATTTAACTATTTGAATAATTTACTAGAAATTCTACGAATAGAAAACTATTTACCAACGATTGAGCCAATTACTGAGCCCTCATTCCGTGTGCACAATGCATGTCTTAATTCATTTCCAACATTTCTCACTCGCTCTCAAGTTCCAACATTTGCAGCGAAATCCACCCAAATTGATATGAATACCGCTAATTACGACCAAACGTTTTCCCCTTCGTTAGATTGCACCGGATCCGCTAATTGGCGCGAAGCGAACACGTGTTTCCATCAAAACTCAATCCTAGGCAATATCCGCCCATTAACTGGGCAACCAAGCATATACCAAGCCCATCAAGGGGAGAAAATACCTCCAGAAAAAGCGATGAATGTGTTGAATCATTGCAACATCTAGACAGCAAACCGCTGAACGAAGCACCATTTCCGCTGGACTGGACCGAGTTCCGATTCCGATGTTGGATTTTATGAATGAGACTTATGCTCGCGTCGCACTATGGGCCAGGAAGAGAAAATTCACGACAAAATTCCAAAAACTTTCGTATAATCAACCGAAAAGTAGTACTGGAATTTATGAATTCACAACTTTCTTCGAAAAACGGGATTTAAAACTGTCACTAAACGTGACAAACATGGATAAAGGCCGTTTTTCCGGAATGCGCGATTTCTTCCAATGGTGAAATGGTTGATGATGATAATTGCATCGATATGAGCAATCAGTTCGATGCTTCAGACAAATTTTTCGAACATGAAATCGAAGCTGTCTCTAGCTCAGGCTCTTTGATTCAAGTGAGGAAACAAAGAGTGTCGCCAATCGTGGTCAGTTGTTCCGAATTTGGAGGATTTTGGTAGGAGATCTTAAACTCCATCAAGGTCAATCAAGGTCTCCTTCCGAATCGCAAAGAAAGGAGACTGTCGCATTTTGCCGAAAACTCTTAAAGATCGCGAACTTCTTCTCAATCATCTTGAAGAAAGGAAGCACATTTTTACTTTTTACTATATTGAACGGTTTGTTCAACGTGGTCTTGAAAGGTCTCTCCAGTGACTATATAGCACCTGAAGAGATCAAAAGTGGAATAAATTATTAACTTGGGTTTTCCTCAGTTCAAGTAATCATTATGACAAGAAGAACCCAGTCTGGCATTGTTCGGAAAGGGCTTTCTCAAGAATATTATTTAGTTCATTTTAACAAAAAAGGTACCTTTTTTTCTTATTTTGTTCCACGTGTGATTCAATTGGTAATGACCTATAAAAGTGTGACCACTGCACTTCTAGTAACACATTTGCCTCTGATTTTGATTTTTAACTGCGCAATTGAATCAAATGGTTGCAATGTTTAAATCACCACTACAGCTGAAGCAGTACAATTTGGTGTAAAAATTACCTACTAAATAGTCGATCCAAATAATTTTTAGTGTATTTTGAATTTGTTTTAATGGTAAAGAGTACGAGCTGTTAAAGCTGTTTCTAACAGCTTATAACATACACAAAGCAGTTATTACTAAAACTTATTTGAAACCTGGATCCAAACTCAAAAGAGATCCAAACTTTTTTGTATATCGTAATGATCGACTGTATGGAACATGTGGTGTCAAAACACAGCTTATTCGCCTTTTCAATGCACTGGGCAGCAAGCAAATTTGCTTCAAGCTGACTTGCAGAAAAGAAGAAGTCATTTTTTGTCAATATCCATAGCCATCAAAACGCATTCAGACCGAAAAAAAAATTCCGGCTACAAAAAGACTTTTGTACTTTTTTCGTGAAATTCCGATTTCTGGCCCATAGTCCACCGGACTTGATCTCATTAAATTCTCTGACCGCTCTGACCAGGCGCAACAACCTTCACCCTTGACCAACCAACGAATAAGGAGGCCAACTAGACGGGGTGGTGAACTTTCGGTTATGGTTGAAAACCGCAAATACAAATTCTCGGTCCGATTTGGACGAAAAACCACCCGGAACGGGGAACTCGGCTGGTTCAGCAATTTCCAACCAAGTGGAAGAAAAAGGGCGCCGATTCCCACGCCGGGGGCCAATTCTGCAGCTGCGCCCCATTATAATGACTTTGGCGATTACATTTTACTACCATCATGGAATGTTTCTGCAGACGAGGCGTTGAAGGTATGGGTGGGACGTCGGAAGAGGAAATTCCAGAGTTCTAATGCTGAAGGCTACAACATAAGGGGCAAGGGGCAATTGAGGCAGTTAAATCTAACGATATGGTCATCATTTGGATCGGTATGTAGGTTTTCTACCACAAATGTTGAATGGCCATGATATATCGTTTGCTAGATATGAGACTGAATTTCGGAAGCTCCTTCTGGTGCAGCACCACTTAATCCGTTGGGCAACTCTTGAAAAATCACCCATAGGTTGGTTGCGGTTGGGGAAAGAGGAAATCTTGGAAGAAGATTTTGTCTGGTGAAACCCCTAGATAACTGGTTGCAGTTTGTCTTGAAATAGAAAGTTCGATGCCGTTGCTTACTTAATTAACATGAATCCTCAAACGATATGAGTGAGAGTGCATCGAAATGCGAGGATTTTTTTCTGGTAAACTTTTTCTCTTGCTTTTATGCTCACCCTTGTTCACACCACAGAAACACTCCTGAATGTCCTGTCCGAACAAAACAGGCCTCACGGAGTTGTGATGCCATTCTTTTCGGATGGAATTTTTCTCCGTTAAGTTTTGTGTCGAATCTTCTTCGCTCATTTTTCGTTACCGCACTGCTTAGTATTTTTTCACTCCTTCACAAGCAAAGACAGCACGTTGCTATAGAGTATGCTACCGAACTCCGGTGATGTTGAGGAGTATTATTAAGCCTGGTCTCGCACATCCACATAATATTTCTATAGAGACAAACATCCGTTTCTTCGTCGGAAAGTCCAACGCACATTGTTTAGAATTGACGGCTACCTTCGCTGAAATCTTCGCAAACTACTGCAGATTGTTCCGCGCAACTTTCGTTTCTGCATGAGTTACAATTCCATTTTGTTACACCCTATTTTGAAACTTTAATTCGCTTCTCAAAGCTAGGTGTTATTAGCATCTGCAAATGAAACACTGACATTGGCCTCAATAAGGCAATCCATGAGACAGCTGCGATCAGCTGGTCTTTTGTTTATCGAGATCTTTTGATGTTTCGCGATTACAACGGAAAATGTTAAACTCTGATAACACTCGCATGTTTTGTTTATTCTTCCGTTTCGGTTGTATGCTCACTTTTAGCTGTCAGTCCTATCGCGGAAAGTCCTCATGGACAGCCTGTCGATCGTCGAAATGGACGGAGAGTATCAATCTTGCGTTTAGTATCACAACGCATTCGATCACTGCAGATACGCCGTTATGTTACTAAACACTAGCAATGTAATTCAATACAATATAGAATTCCCAGTTCTTTAAGGAAATATTAAAAAAACAATGTCCATTTTTGTGGAGAGGTGGGGTGTTCTACAAGAATGTGAGGTATTCCCTATTATTTCGGTAGAAGAACTAAACCCTCATTATTAATCGAAAACTTTGTTTTCTATGGATATTATTGATGATGTTGAAATCAGTTCGGCTTGGAAAGCCGTCGCGAGCAGTCGTTCCGTATTTAGGTTCCACAAGTGCAGTTATTTGCCTTAAGTTTTAATTAAAACAATGGTAGAAATACGTGTGACTTTTTTCGGGAGAAATACTATGTGCCTTCTTTAGCATACTTCAATAGGGCTTTTGCTCTTATTGAATCCGTAAATTTCTTAGAACACGGCCGACTAGTTGAAAGTGCTTCCTGTTTTGTGTACCCTTTATTCGCGTGAATCGCAAAATACCCAACTGTATCCGAAAGCGGATAAACGTGCGTGTATGTGTGTGTGTGAAAGAGTGAACTATGCAACATGGGAATTAAGTACTTCTCTAACTATAAAAGAGAATGGGGCAATGACTGAAGGAGATGGTGATCAGATTGCAGAAAAATCCGGTGAGTTTGTTCCAATCTACACCGATGTGGAGTATTGGGATATTGAATATTTACTATATGCGTGTTGATTCATTGTGGTGTTTGAAATTTGGGATCGAGGTTGCAAAACTGAGGGGTTATCATGAGTGGGCAGATCGTATTGAATGTGAGAACGTTTCATTTGTGCGTCTTTTCAGTGTGATGTACTGTGTGTGTTTATCGAAGCATGCTGAATTCAGTGCCCGGATTTATCATGGTTACGCTGCGGTCGGTCCGAATTTTTGCCGTACTGCGGTTACTAATACACACAACACGAACAAATTGTTTCACTCTCACGCTCACGTTGGGTGAGCATGTAACAGAATGAAAGTTTAAATATTCGTAGTAGGGGCGCCGATCTTGTATAATGATTGTGTTGGTACAGTAGAGCAAGGTGGGGCAAAAGTTCGACCTTAGTGGTATAATCAAAAAATCCAGGAAAACAATAGCAGTTATAACAAAACAAATACCATACAGTGAACCTTCAACATATTGGCTATAATTTTGCTGAACAAACTTGTGTCAAAATATTTACCCATTTTTAGTTATAACAGTTTCAAAATTGATTGTCTTATTCGAACTTTTGCCCCACCGGTGGGGCAAGAGTTCGAATCTAGTGTGGGCAAAAGTTCGCTGGCTAAAACACAAAATATCGATCATTTTATGACAGGCATACTTTACACCAACCGTAAACTTAAGTTTGACGGAAAATACACACTAAATTTTCATCAAAAATTGCCCGAAACCGGGTTAATTGTAAGGTCGGTTTCACCGGTCGTGTTCTATTCTAAATATTGACAGTTAAATAGACCAAACCAAAGTTTTGCATCTCCACCGGGGCGTTCTAAATTTGATTTTCGGACAGTTCTGGTTCAAATAAATGAAACTGTCATACGGTTTCGTTTCATTCTGCACAACATTTGGAACGGCAACCAGCCCGTTCCAAATTGTGTGAACCCTACAAAAGCAAATTGAAATTTGCTCTGTTTGGCGACGTTTGTGCTGAAGATGTGATTCTGGTTTTGATTTCAGAATCGATGTTGTGGGCGGAAACGTATGCTGCGTTGTATCTGCGGATTTGTTAAAAAGCGTTAACTGTGCTGCCACGGTACATTTATCAAATAACTTATTATCACGCCCTACTAGCCATTGGTAGCGTAGCAAGTATCTCGTTGTGTTTTAACAAATCATTGGACCATGATAAATATTATCACCACTGGGAGATAGAGGAGTATTTTCTCTTCATCGTAGCATTGTTAATTAACATGTATCCATTTGTTTGCCCAATAACAAGAAGATACACACTTGGTTACCAATGGCTTTTAGGGCGAAATCATCAACTAACCAAGATTTGCACCAATAGTTCCTCTTACGTCGTTGTTGAACACACTGTTGAAATGGCTGTAGGATTCCACATAGTTCTCCAGAACGATTGTTCAAGAAATTCTGGGGGGAGGATTTCCTAGAATAATTTCTGAAGCGATTTTTCGAAGGAACTTCTGTGGTATTGGCTACAAGAATAACAGAAAAAAGACATGAAATCCTGGAGGAACTCTTGTAGAATTTTAATGAATCATTGTGAGTTAGCCTGTCAGAATTTCTGTTGGAATCTTGGGAAAGTCTCCTACAGTAACTACTGCAGAAAACTGCGGAAAATCCCTGGAGGAAATTTATTAGGCTTTCCTCGAAAAATTACTGGAGTAGTTCCTGATCGAAACCCTGCAAAACTGGCTGGATGAGTTTTTGAGGATTTTAAGCGGAAATCCGCGAAACTCTGTAGCCTTTGGAATTTTGGGCCAAGATTCTCCATGAATTCTTGCAGAAATTTCGTCTCAATCTTAAATTAAAGATAAAATGAAAATTCTAACATTTTTTGTTCATTCTTAATGCTAGAAATCCATAAACATAACAAATTTACTGCTTTTTTCATTATTTTCTTTGAGTTAGATCTGTACGTCGTTATCTTGAGCTTTACATTTACCTATACAATATGTGCTCATATTGATTTTGCAATGTTCAACTCTCTGACTTTTGGCAACAATGGTTGCGTTATCTTGTAGCCTTTCAAAATAGAATCAAATCTTACGAAAATTAAAAAAAAAAATGTTTAATTTATGATTTTAAGTGGACATATTCCACTGGTGAATAAAATAAAATTTAGTTGAATTTTCTTCGTGAACTGTAGTAGCTTTAAAGTAAACTGAAAGATACAATTAGTGCTGTTTTCAACAAACACATTTTTGAATTTATGATTTTTTTTCCGTAAAAAAATGATTCTAAACATTAGAAGAACACTTAAATAATGGATCATTCTGACAAGATTTTCATTGTAAGTTTAGATACAGGATTTTTTAATAAGGGTTTCTCGATTCATGTAAGTTCCCTAAATATATCCAGGCGCAAAAGGTTGCATCATGAAAAAATCAATAATTAATGTTTCTTGATATCTGTTTGGTCATGTTTGTCATAACAAATCATAAGTGTTTATCTGATAATACCAGTTGTCTAATATCTAATACAATATTGTGAGGAATGAATAATAAAACTAGCCAAAACACTAAAAGTCATATAAAACATCATTGAAAATAAGTCAATTTTATTTATTTCTCCCTTCTGGATTTTCTCTTAATTTAAGGGACGAGGTGATAAAAGAAAAATTTTGAATTTGTTCCGGCCTTATTTTCAAATTAAAATAAAATTAAGAAAATTGGGTATTCTTTGTAGTATTGCATTGATTTTGCTAAATTGAATATACTTGACAACAAATTGACAACGGAATCGTTTTCAGTGATATTATTTTTAGTAAAACATGATTTTCGTTAATTATTTGCAGCATTCATGTGAGGCATGAATCTTCAATTGTGTCATGAGCTCCTAAGAACTAAGGTTTTTGCCAAAAATGAGTTTTGTTTTTGAGTAAATTTATTTAATTCGAAAAAATGATTGCAATTTTTTGACGATGAAATGCATTTCGAACAATGTTACCCCGCTGATTGATCGGAAACGGATGTATGTATATTACCTATGTATGTATATTTACCTCTAGCATGAATATTTCAATTATTTATTTTTCGAGGGATCTGAAGAGAAATTGAAGAAGAAACTTCTAAATGATCATAGAAGAAACAGTTTGAAGAATTTATCTTAAGTGTAATGCCTCCATGTATTATTCGTGGGATTTTTTTTCCAGTGTTGTTTATTAATTTTTCCAATGAATTCTTAGTGATTTTTTTTAAAGATTCTTCCATGCCTTCTTTCTGCCAAAGGATCTTCAAAGACTCTCGTCATCGATTCATCTTAGGATTCCTGTAGGAGTTATACAAGAAAACAGCCATGCATTCTTGCTCTGATCGCTCCTTATGCAGTATTTATCTCCGGAATTGCTGATAAAAATTCCTTGAAGACTTCCTGAGCAACAACTTGGGAAATTCCCGAAGAATTGCCTACAGGAATTAATGTGGGAATTTCAAAGATAGTTCTTGAAGAAAACATTGAAGGTACTTTTAAAGGAATATCAGAAATTTCTGAAGAATTCCAGTAGTTACAGCTTCAAGATTTCCTGGCAGAATATTTTAAGTGTAACGTCTGGTAGGAAATTGGGCTCTAGCCGAGACTGTGATATGGTAAAAAGATACAAAATAAAACATGCATCTGCTCGAGTATGTAGTACGTAGTTTAAGAACCTTTTAATCCTGAATCAGGCTTCCGAATTCTCACTCACTCTCACGATAATGGATTTATCCCTCACAGCAATTTTCAGCGATCAGCTGCCTTGGGATTTTATCCGTCCACAAAACAAAGCGAAAATAGATAATTGCACATTTCCGCAGCTGCGAGAAGTTTGTTTTCTCTTTCTCCGATCCATGGAGAATTTTTCCTGTATCCATCGCCACGAGCAGCAGTTGCTTTTATGCACCAAATTAACAACTCCTTTCGACAAGTTGGTGTGGTAGCATGGTTAGCGTGCACGCATCGCGGTTGTTTTTAGCAATGTTCTAGGTTCGAATCCCATCGCCGGCACTAGTTTTTGTTTATCCACATAGTGATACTTCTCCGGAGCAGTTGGTGAGCGAAAATATGATGGAGTGAAAATCAAATTATCCACAGAGTGGAGTGATTTTCGGTTATCCACCATCGTAGCTCCAGGGAAAATTAGTGTGAGCGATAAAAGATGTTCACGCGAGGAAGCGAAAAAAGCATTCTCCTTACGTGCGAAAAATCGTAGATTTCGCATCATTGATACGAACATTCAGAACCCTGATCCTGATGGATTTCCTGGAGGAAACTGGACGGATTTGGGATGGTACACAAATTATGTCACGCTAAATTTCGACTTTTTGGACCCCCTTCCCCCCCTTTGTCACGTTTTTTTGTATGAGTCCTTCAAAAATTTTGTAAGGCCTGTCACGCTTGGCTTGACCACCTCCCCCCCCCCTTGGAGCGTGACGTAATTTGTGCATGACCCCTTTCTGGAAAAATATATGGGAATATTAATGAAAAAAACTTGAGAAGTCCTTGGAAGAACATATGGAACATTTTCTGAAAGAATCTACAATTTCTGGAGAAATTTATAGAGCAATGTTTGAAATAAATCCTGATAGAATCCATTGAATATTGCCTGTAGTTCTTGAAGAATAAATGTAGAAAGGGAATACAGATAGACCTTCTAAATCCAAAGATAAATTTCTGAAAAACATCATAGAAGATATCCTGGAGCGGTGTCTGGAGGGGGTAAATAATTGGAATTTTCTCGAAAATATCTTGAGGAATCCTTGGTGGAATTTTTAGCGGAATACCTGGTGGAATTTCTTCAGGAATATCTGGTGGAATTTTTGGAGGAATCTCTGATACAATAGATAGTGAAATCCTTATGTGAATTGCTGTAGGAATCCTTGAGTGACTTCCTGAAAAAATACCTTATAGGATTCCTGGAGAAATCTGTGATAGTTTCCTGAAGGAATTACTAGCGAATTTTCTCGAGGAATTTTTAGCGAAATGTCTGGAGGAATAACTGGCGGAATTCCTGGGGAAATCACTGGCAGAACTCCTTAAGGAATTACTTGCAGAAATAATGGAGGTATTGTTGATGGAGTTTCTGAAATCACTCCAGTTGTGATTTCTGGAAGAATCCATGATGAAATTGCTAGATAAATTTCTGTTGGAGTTCTTGAGGTTATTGCTGGGATTACTGAAGTTGTCACTGGTGTGTTTGGCAAAAGACCATGGTTCATACAACTTTCAGCAAAGTTATATGGAGAGATTTAAGTTGAATTCCTTAAAGAATAAAATGGTTAAATCCTTGGAGAAATTGTTGAAGGAAGTTTTGGAAGAATTCCTGAAAAAATACATAGAGAAACTCTGAAGGAGAACATTCTCTGGAGAAATCATTGAAGTAATTTTCTGGAGAAATTGTGGAGTGTTTACTGAGGAAATCCCTGGCGGAATTACTGATGAAACTCTGGGAGAAATTCCAGGGTTAATTTTCGGAGGAGTCTCCGAAGTTATTCCTGGAGGAACTTCTGGAAACTATCTGAACTTCTTTCTTGGTGAAATCTTTAAGAAATTCTTGAAACAATACTTGAATCGAAAACATTTCTTATTTCTTGCCGAAATGATCTTAGAGAAATACATTAAGCAGGTATTACAGAGAATTCTCGGAGGAACCCCTGAAAGAGTCTCTGGAGGAAATCCCAGAAGAAATTTTTGGAAAATGTCAAGGTAAAATCTATGGAGGAATTACTGAGATTCCTGCAGGAGTTTTCGAAAAAATCTCTTTATTATTTAGCGGTGAAATTTCCCTAGAGCAATTCTTTGTCAAATTCCTGAAGGAGCTAATGGAATTCTGTGGAGGAATCCCTGAAAAAAAAAAATGCTGGAACCCTGGGTAGTCCCTTTGGAATTTCTCGGGAGAATTCTTGGAAATGTCTCAGGTGTACCCTTTTCAAAAATATCTGAAATATTTCATTGAGGATTTTTTCAAGTAATTCTATGAGCATGAGCACGAGCATGATTGACCGCCCGCAGTTGCTTCTCCGTTATTGCAAAAAGAGCTGTACTTACACAGGGAACCAATAGACGCTACCAAGGACGCTTCTCACGATCAGTAGCATCCTCAATGTCGAAGTACTGGTGCTCTCCTTATTACAATAAACAATAACAGCGTCGGCTGCTTCCCTATGCAGGTCAATTTGAGGATGGGAGGGAAATGTTGTTACTTGCTTTATGGAAGCCGAGGAGTCCTCTGCACTTCTACAAGAAAACACTGGGAGTTTGGTTTTGAGAAAGGATTAGTTTTGAAAAACGATAAATATCGTTTGAAAAACGATTAAGATTTATATTGAAATGATTATGTGACCTTATAAACGGATGAACGATACCGACAGCGCGGTTACTACGCAAACCAGACACGATCTTGATTTCGTCGCTAGTCCACAAAGGAGTATGCAACAGATCCCGAGCAGGAACGAATAACTCCCCAATAACTTATGCATACCATATTTTGGTATCATACCAAAATTAGGTATTGTTCAGTTGTCACTACCTCAATTTGGTATTATAATAGTATTGAAAAAAATCTTTAAAACAATTAAAAATACTTCATTGAGGTATTAAACAGCTATTGAGGTCTGCTGGAGGTATTGAACTACTATTGAAAAATTTCACTTTTATATGAAAATCCATCAAGTATTACTGAGGTATTACAATACCTGATCTAGTTATCAGTTTGGTGTTCGTAGAATATGCTTGAGATATTATTTGAGGTATTTTACCTCTTATGCAGGGCTCATTCATACCTCATTCAGGTTGTAAGTATTGGAAATTTTCTGGTATGGAATACCTTAGTTCGGTATTCAGAAGTTATTTTCTTCTGCTCGGGATTCAATGGACCAAACTCTACTCTTCATTTTGAAGAAATTCTTTGAAGGATTTACTGCATTGTCTGGATAAACTTTCGAAAAAAAATCATTGAATCATATCCTATTGAAATATTCCTGATAAAATTCGTTGAGAACTCCCTAGAGGAACTTCTGGAGTAATTCCTCAGAAAAATCTAGGACAAATTCCGAAAAGAATTTGTAGAGGGATCCCTTGAGGAACTCTGAAGGAATGCCATGGAGAGTTCTTGGAGGAATTTCTGGACCAATACTTGAAGAAATTTTTAGAAATTGAATTCAGATATCTGTCCAGGTGAAATCTTCGAATGAATTACTGCAATGCCTGAATTATTTCTGTAGGGATTTCTGAAGGAAATATGAGGAGGAATGCTTATAAGAATTCTTTGAAGACATCTTTTGAAGAATTACTAGATGTTTCTTTAGAAGAATTTTTGAGAAATATCTGTTATATTTCTTGAAGACATTTTTAAAGGAAATCCTTGAAGATGTTTTCGAAAATATTTCTGAAATATAACCTGGGGATATGTTATTAGAGAAACTCGTTTAAAAATCTCTGAATGAGCCCTTGGAGGAATTTCTGAGGGATTCCTAGCACAAATTCCTAGAGGAATCCTTTTGAGAAATTCTTCAGAGCAATTGCAAAATAGAGAAATTGCAGATGGAATTCATGGAGGATTCTTTGGAAGTCTGGAGGAATTCTTGGAAAAAAGTCTAGAACAGTCTGTGGAAGAACCCGTTGAGAAATTTCAAAAAAAAAAAAAAATATTATGTCTAGGTCTAGGTGAATTCTTTGAAAGAATTACTGAAATACTTCGAGAAGTTTTCGAAACAATCTCTAAATTTTTTCGTAGAGAAATTTCTCTAGAGAAATTCTCTTTGCTGAATGATTTTCTTGAGGAATACTGTGAAGGTATCTCTGGAGACATGTCCTATAGACAATCTCTATAGGAATCACCATGGGAAATATCAAGGTTAAATCTATGGGGGTAGAATTGATAAAATTTTTGGAGTATTCTCTGGAGGAATTCCTGGTGGTTATATTTAAATTATTTCTTGGTGAGATTTTCCAGAAAGGCCTTGAATGAATTACTGGAATACGCGGAGAAGATCTCGAAATTATCTCTTATTTCCTGGCAAAATGATCTTAGAAAAATTCCTCGATATATCATTGAACTAGTAATTCTCGAAAGAATTCTTGGAGAAATTTCTGGAAAATATCTGTATAATGTCGCAGTGAAATCTATGTAGGAATTATTGAAATCTCTGGAGGAGTTTTCGAAAAAAAAAAACTCTGAATTATAAGGCAGTGAAAATTTTCTAGAGCAATTCCTTTGAAAACCGCTGAATTACTGACTAGATGAATTCCTGAAGGAATTCATTAGAAGAATCCCTCGAGACATTGTTCCCTGATAGAACCTTGGAGGAGTCCCTTTGAAATTTCTTGGAAGACTCTCTGGAGAAATCTGTGGAAGAATTCAGGAAGAAGTCTCAGGGGAAATCCATGGAGATTTTTTGTAAAGTATCTGAAATATGTTAAGATAAATTTTTTTGAAAGATTTACTGATATCCTTGAAGGAGTTTTCGAAAGAATCTCTGAATTATTTGGCGGCAAAGCTTCGCTAGAGGAATTCCTTAGGAAGCCCTGAAGGATTTTTTTGAGGAATACCTTAAGAAATTGAAGAAGAAAATCCTGGAGGAATCGTTGATAGAATCCTGGAGAAATCTCTATGAGAATTATCGGAAGAAATTCTGGTCGAATCTGTGTAGGAATTTCTGGAGAAGTTTCTTCATGTATCCTTGGAGGAATTTGTGGACAATATCTGAATTATTTCTTGGTGAAATCATTTAAGAAATCCTTTAATGAAACACTTAAGTGCCTAAAGAAGTTTTCAAAAATAATTTTGAATTATTTCCTGACAATATGTCGCTAGAGATCCTTGATAAATACCTGCAGTAACTTTTGGAGAAATTCCTGAGGGAATCGATGGACAAATTCCTTTCTCAACAGCACACCCATAAGGAATCCCTAGTAGATTTATAATTCCTGGAGGAATCCCTGGTGGAGTACTCAAATAGGACCCTGGAAGAATTCGTAGAGAAATTTCTGGAAAATGTATACACCATTAGGCGAATTCCGGCTCGTATTTTTTTCGAAGAAAAGAAAATTTTCTTGCTGGTGGATTATGGAAGAAAATTTCTTCTCTTCGAAGAAAATGTGCGCCGGAATTCACCTACATGTCTATTATTTGAAGGAAGTTTTGAAATCCATGGATGAGTTTCAAGAAAATCTCTGAATTATTTCGTGGTGAAATTTTCAAACATAAATTCCTTGAGAAATGGCCAAGAAGATATCCTAGAAGGAGTAAAAAAAAAGAGGCATTCTTTGAAGAAAAGGCAAGAGAAATTGTGAAGGAGCCCCTTTGAGAATACTCTTTGGAGGAGTCATTGGAAGAATTTCTGAAGAATGTCTGACATATTTATTGGTGAAATTTTCGAAGAAATAATTGAAGGTGTATTTGCATTCTCTGGGCGTTTTCCCTGAACTATTGTCTGCATAATGTCTCTTGATAAAATCCCTGACAAAACCATGGTTTTTATTCTGATATGGTTTATATTTACTCTTCACAGATATTGTTGATATGGTAGAAAAACAAAACATTCCTATCGCCCCATAAATTTTCATCTAGAATATGCAAGCATTTTTGGTTGATAACCAACAGTAATTGCAGTATTCCCGAGAAAAGCTTGAGATCATATTGAAAACTAATTTTAATGTTGTGATGTCGTAGATTTTGATAACTCAGTTTGTTGTCATTTTGGTCATTTTAACGGTTAAAGTATCAAAACTATCAAAACTGAGAGTAGAAAAATGTTCCCATGAAATCTAGTTGAAAACTATTTTTGCCGTCAGTTAAAGCGAATTGAAAACTATTTCTGCTATCATGGACAGCAAATTGAGAACGCACTGAGGCTTCGTTGGATAAAGAAATGAGTCTGCGTCAAGATGATTGCTTTATTTTTTGACGTTAACTACGTCTTACGGCAATATACTAGGTGTCAATTGAAAATCTAAAATTTTGCGACCGTCACGAAATTATGTAAGATTTTGAACGCTAATAACTCAGTCATTTATCTATAGATTTTAAAAATTTTCCCACCAATCGGTCGGAAATGTATACAGCAATTTTCTCGAATGGAGAAAACTATTGAATATCAACAATAAACTATTGAAAATTTGGAAAATGTCGACCCCTTTCTTACGCAACCAATCACGTGCAAGCAGTTTTCCACGCTTCTTTTGCGTTCCGCTTCGCACTATAAAAGCAGACAGATTCCTGCTTCTTCGCTCATTCTTCTTTTTGCCGTCAGACTGTGAACATGGTCAGCGAGCAAGTCTCGAGTGCCTTTCGCATTCTCAGCTCAGTTTTCAATGGAACGCGAATGGAACAACAACACGCCGCCACGACTGAAGCCGCTTGTTGAAGCGCACATCGTCATCGCCACCGCAAAGCTCATCGGGCGAGGAGGATTTGTACCAGTGCGCCGTCAAAATGTGTCAGTGTTACGCAAATTCAACATTTCAATCGGCGCTTTCCAGAGCCAACAAATGTGTTTTAAAGAGTTGATTGTGTAATATTCCTTAATTTGTTCAAGATGGCTGAAGAAAATCGACCAAAGCCGCTTGTTGAAGCGCACATCGTCATCAGCACCGAAAATCTCACCGGGCGAGGAGGATTGCTACCAGTGCGCCGTCAAAATGTGTCCGTGTTACGAAAATTCAACAATTCAATCGGCACTTTTCAGAGCCAACAAATGTGTTTTAAAGAGTTGATTGTGTAATATTCTTTAATTTGTTCGAGATAGCTGAAGAAAATCGACCAAAGCCGCCAAAATGTGTCCGTGTTACGCAAATTCAACAATTCAATCAGCCCTTTCCGGAGCCAACAAATGTGTTTTAAAGAGTTAATTGTGTAATATTCCCTAATGTGTTTACCACATACTTGCTATAATTTCTTAATTCATCTCATAGCAGCATACAATAATTGATTTATTACGAATAATTGACAATACGGCAATTTGAGGATGTTTCCGAAGACGCTGCTGCAGTGCCGTCGGAATGCAATAACAGCATAATGCTAATCTTGTAATTCCCTTACCCAGACATCAGTTTCATATAGCCTATTTCCCAGATAAGAAAACGAAGAATTTGAAGGAGGAGCATCACCTACTATTCTAAGGGTATAAAGCATCCCTTCTTCGTTGAATTCGGTTTCATTCTGTTTTCGCTTTCGAGCTGGTAAGAGCTCCTGCAAACCTGCTCAGCTCCTCGCTACCAGAGGCAAGCTGTGTGTACGAGATGGCTGAAGAAAATCGACCGAAGCCGCTTGTTGAAGCGCACATCGTCATCAGCACCGAAAATCTCATCGGGCGAGGAGGATTGCAACCAGTGCGCCGTCAAAGTGTGTCCGTGTTACGCAAATTCAACAATTCAATCGGCCCTTTTCAGAGCCAACAAATGTGTTTTAAAGAGTTGATTGTGTAATATTCCTTAATTTGTTCGAGATGGCTGAAGAAAATCGACCAAAGCCGCTTGTTGAAGCGCACATCGTCATCAGCACCGAAAATCTCACCGGGCGAGGAGGATTGCTACCAGTTCGCCGTCAAAATGTGTCCGTGTTACGCAAATTCAACAATTCAATCGGCACTTTTCAGAGCCAATAAATGTGTTTTAAAGAGTTGATTGTGTAATATTCTTTAATTTGTTCGAGATGGCTGAAGAAAATCGACCAAAGCCGCCAAAATGTGTCCGTGTTACGCAAATTCAACAATTCAATCGGCCCTTTCCGGAGCCAACAAATGTGTTTTAAAGAGTTAATTGTGTAATATTCCCTAATGTGTTTACCACATACTTGCTATAATTTCTTAATTCATCTCATAGCAGCATACAATAATTGATTTATTACGAATAATTGACAATACGGCAATTTGAGGATGTTTCCGAGGACGCTGCTGCTGTGCCGTTGGGATGCAATATATTTTCTATTGTTAAGGAATGATTCAAATATTACGTAACGCAAAATTTTATTTTAAACATATATATTTTCTAAATTCACAAACCATTACATTCTGGATTATAACTAAAGAAAGGTTGCAATTATGACATTTAACTATAATACAAATGCAGCAAATTAAATGGCGTAGTTAACGTCATGCGGTCGTGTCTTGTACACAACCCCCACTGATTTTTATCCTCATATTCTCATATAACAAAATATGATACAGAATAAATTAATGAAAAAATTATATAAACTTGATGCAGATAACAAGATATGTTTTCGATTTGCTTTCTTTTTGATGTTGGACTTTGCTCGGTTCACTGCGCAACATTTGGAACGACAACCAGCCCCTCTATTTTTTTTGGAACCCTACAAAAGCAAATTGATATTTTCTCTGGCGTGGTTTGTGTAGAAGATGTGATTCTGGTTTTGATTTCAGAATCGATGTTGTGGGCGGAAGGGTATGCTGCGTTGTATCTGCGGATTTGTTAAAAAGCGTTAACTTTGCTGCCATAGTACATTTTTCAAAAAACTTATTATCTCACCCTACAAGCCATTAGTAGCGGAGCAAGTATCTCGTTGTGTTTTAGCAAAACATTGGACCAAGATAAATATTATCACCATTGGGAGATAGACGGATTCCCCATGGATAGAGGATTCCACATAGTTCTCCAGAAGGAATCTTCAGTGATTTGCTGTAATCCGGGGTAACATTGATCGGAATGACCCTCTTTGTTTGAATCTACATTTTTGCGTGAATTTTGAACTTTTTGAAACTGTGAATTATATGATTATGGATGACACTATCGAAGATTCATGTCTCACATGAGTTCTGCAAACGATATGATCGAAAAAAAAATGCTTTTGGTACTAAATTTGGCATCGCCAAAAACGATTCCATAGTCAAAACTTTCATAACTATGTTCAATTAAGCTAAATTTGCTAATTATTTTAAATACCGTAAAACGGGGTAACTTTGATAGTTTTTTCGAAGAAAACTTGAATATTTATGCATGCTGTTTCAAAGAATTTTAATTCATATTTTTAAAACAAGTACTGGTATCCTAATTATCGATTCCAGTTGATAGATTTCCAAAAGATTTATTCATAATGGATATATAATTTTTCATATAATCGAAAGTCGGTTTTCTGTTTTGGGGTAACATTGATAATGGAGCATCACTCGAAACAAAATTGAATGAATTACAGAACATTTGTAAGGCGTTGCATATCTTTAGGCGTTTAACGCTATATGGAAATTTCTGACTTAGATTACAAAAATGGTCGCAGTTTGTAAAAATAGTATTCGCTAAGAGTTTTGAGACCGAATTCGAGTTCTACTATAACTAGGCTATCAAGTATAAGTGACGAACTCATTATGACTTCATCAAATAGTGATCGTAGAACAGATTGTTTGAGAGCATTTCAAAATTGCTAAAATCTTATAAATTTTCCATATTTGCATATACATCCTCAAATGTTCTTGATTCCAACGGAAATAGCTTTAACATGAAGTGTCATACTAATACTCTTAACTTTTTCATTCGTTTTGCTTAACAGATTAATAGGAACTTTGTTATTTCGTTTAGTATGTTGAGAGTCTCGCATTATCAAAGTTACCCGCATTATCAAAGTTACCCCGTTTTACGGTAATGCAAAACTTCCTTAGGAAATTGCATACATTTAGGCGTATTCCGCGGTTCGAGTTTTTTTTATATATTTTTGGTAAAATTAATAGTTAAATCCTTATGTGAAAGAATCCTAGAGTGATTTACTCGAAGAATACTTTATGGGATTCCTAGAGAATTCTCTGGCAGTTTACCCGAAAGAATTTTTGAATGAATTATTGACGTAATTTCTTAAGGGATACTGGCGGAATTTTCGCCAAAATTCCTAGAGAAAATTCTGGCTTAACTCCTGAAGAGATTTTTACTGTCAGAAATAATGGAGGTATTGCTTGTAGAATTTCTGAAAGATCCCCAAGTGTAATTTCTGGAGGTACATATGTTGCTGAGAAAATTTCTGTTGTGTTCCTGAGGATATTAGGGAATTTACCGAAGATGGTAAGAAGGAAAAAGATAACCGACTAACATCTTTTTTAGGCGACATGAATAGTGCCGCCCTGGTGAGTCAAAAGCCAACTAATATGCAACGTTCTCCTAGTGACCACCAGATGTTGAAGTGTTCGTTTATGATATTCACGCTTGAAAAAAGGTACACAACTCAAACGAGGATGTCCGATATTGCCAATCATCTCTAAATGGCAGAAAATGTGGGAAAAGAAGAAAAAACGGCAAATGAACGTTTTTTAGTACCTATGTATAAAATTTACTCAAATTTTGTGTTGGTTCAGAAGAGCCTGATGTTACGTGAGTCGTACTCACTTCTTTGTAACATTTTCCAAGCGTGTTTGTTTTGATTTCTTCCACTTTTCGTTTTTTGATTGCACGATGATTTAAATTTAGCTGAAAATAATGTTTACGCGCTTTTGACTCAACAGATGGCAGTAGTGTTACTTGAATAGCGTGTCGTCGGCAAAATGTATGGCAAAATAAAGAGTCGATCATCTTTTTCCTTTTCACCATCTTTGAAATTTTCTGAAATTATCACTGATGGGTATGGTAAAAGACCATGGTGCATACACATTTCAGTAGTATTCTATGACGAGATTTAAGTGGAATTCCGAAGACATTATCTGGTAAAATCCTTGGAGAAATTTTTGAAGGAAGCCTTAGAAGAATTCCTGACAAAATCCATTGAAAAACTCTGAGGAAGACCGTTCTCTGGAGGAATCATTGAAGGAATTTTCTGGAGAAATTGCGGAGTGAAATTACAGGTGAAACTTTGAGAGGAATCCCAGAGATAATTTTCGGAGAAGTCTCCGAAGGTATTCCTGGAGGAATTTCTGAAAATTATCTGAAATTCTTTTTTGGTGAAATCATTGAAGAAATTCTTTAAGGAAATACTGGAATTCATGGAGAAGTCTCGCAAATATCTCTTATTCCCTGTCGAAACAATCTTGGCAAAAAATCCATGAGAAATACATTAAGTAGCTTATGGTCCTGAAGAAAACCTTAGAAAAATTCCAAAGAATTCTCGGCGGAACTTCTGGAGGAATCCTTGAAGAAATACATGGAAAATGTCAAGGTGAAATCTACAGATGAATTACTGAAATCTCTGCAGGATCTCCTGCAGAAAAAAAGAACTCCTAATTATTGAGCAGCGAAATTTTCCAAATGCAATTTCTTGAAAACTTCCTGAAGAAGTCAAAGGAATTATGTAGAGGAATCCCAGAAAAAGTACTGGAATCCTAGGGAACCCTTCTTGGAAGATTCCCTGGAAAACTCTCAGGTGTATCCTTTTGGAAAATATCTTAAATATTTTATTGGGAAATTATTAGGTAAATCCCTAAAGGATTCAATGCATTAATAGGACGAGTTTTCGAAAATAAAATCATTGAACCATTTCCTGTTTCCATGTTCCTAAATAAATTCGTTGAGAACTCTCTGAAGGAATTTCTGGAGTAATTCTCAAGCAAATCTTAGGACAAATTCCTACAAGAATTACAGGAGGAATCCGTAGAAAAATCGTTCTCTAGAAGTTCTCGAAAATATCTCTTATATCCTGGCAAAATGATCTTAGACAAATTCCTCGAGATATCTTTGAAATGGATTTCGAAGAAATTCCTAATGGAATCACTGGAAATTTTCCAGGATAAATCCCTGGATAAATTGAAAGAGTAAATCTTAGAAGAATCTCTGGAGGAATTTCGGGTGAAATTCTAGAGGAATCCCGAAAAAATCCTTGGAAAAATTTCGGGAAAAAATCTGCATTATTTCGAGAGGAAATCTATAAAAAAAATCTTAATTATAAAGCGGTGCAATTTTCCTAGATCTATTCCTTCAAAAATCGCTGAAGGAGTTTCTAGACGAATCCCTGAAAGAATCTTGTGGAAAAATCCCTCGAGAAATGGCAGGACTCCTTGATGGAACCCTGGAGGAGTCTCTGAATTCTGTGGCGGCAAAATTCCATAGAGAAATTCCTTGGGAAGTCCCTTAAGGGTTTTCTAGAGCAAATCCTGGAGAAATTGAAGAAGGAATTCCTGAAGCTATCCTTGGTAGAACCCTGGAGGAATCCTCGGAAGAAATCCTGGTTGAATCCGTGTAGAATATTATGGAGAAGTCTCTGCATGTACCCTTGGAGGAATTTGTGGAAAATATCTGATTTAATTCTTGGCGGAATATTCGAAGAAATCCTTCAAGGAAAAACTGGAGTACCTGTAGAAGTTTTTAAAAAATATCTCTGAATCATTTCCAGGCAATATGTCCCTATAGAAAATCCTTGAAAAATTTCTGAAGAAACTCCTAAAGGAATCGATGGACAAATTCCATTGAGGAATCCCTTGTGGAGTTCTTTGTAGAAGGAGATCCTGGAGGTATCCCTGGTAGAATTCTGGAGAATTTCTAGGTGGAATATTTGCAGAGATCCCTGGAGGATTCCGTAGAGAAATTTCTGGAAAATGTCTAAACTAGATGAAATCTTTTCAGGAACTATTGAAATCCTTGTAAAAGCTTTTGAAAAAAATCTCTGGATTATTTCGTGGTGGAATTATCATGGGCATCAAGAAACACTTGAAGGGGATTTTGGGTAAAATATGGACAACAGCAGGAGGAATCCTTGGGGACATCCTGGAGGAGTCCCTATGAGAATTTTCATAAAAATCTCTCGAGGAATCTGTGGAAGAACTGTTAAAGAAGTCTCTGGAGCTGTCATTGGAACAATTTCTGAAAATATCTGACACATTTCTTGGTGAAATTTTTGAAGGAATTACTGCATTCTCTGAACAAGTTTTCGAAAAAAAAAAATCTGAACTATTGCCTATTGAGAAATTTCTTGACAAAATCTTGGAGAAATGCGTTTTTACTCTGATATGGTTTATATTTACTCTTCCCAGATATTGTTGATATGGTAGATAAACAAAGCATTTGTATCGTCAAATTAATTCTATAATTAATCTAGAATATGCAAGATGTCCATGTTTGGTAGTAGAGATTATGAATGCACATCAGAATACAAAAAAAAAAACGCGTCGCTTCCGAAGTTGGATACATCGTAGACTTCGAGAAAATATATTCTTGGTTGATAATGAGCAGTAATCGCCGTATTCACTATCACAGATCGCCGCAAACATATTTTTGATTTGCTTCACCATCAGGCAGGAGAGCTGATGTTGAATTGAGGACAAATTTATTTGAAACTGGCTTTACATCAAACTGCGGTGGGAGCGGGTGAAATTTGATCTATTTTTTGTGGTCTATTTTTTTAGAACTGTTATACAATTGGACCAAAAAAATAGAGCACCGGTGAAAACGACCTAATATACTCAAAAATAGCAGTTTTTCGCAAAACTAAGTGGAAATGTAAAATTTTGGTGACAGTTTTCACACGATCAGACAAATTTAACTAAATTTGAAGATAATATGTGGATTTTAGGCAATTTGCAAATTTTTCCGTTATTTTATACATGGGTCGAACTTTTGCCCCGCTGGTTCGAGCTTTTGCCCCACTATGGGCCAAAAATTGTTTTCAAGCATTATGCAAAATCTAATACACTTCAAAGCAACATTATGATAGGCCTAGAAACGCCCTTACATAACATATTGAAAAAGATTTTATCTTCAATTGGTTCCATGCAACGAAAATTTGACCAAAAATTACAATATTCACGTCGAAAAACAACAAATAGCCATAACTTTTCCAAATCTCAATCGATTTCTATGATATTTGGAGTAAAAGTCTTTTACTTGAATAGCATTCGAACCATAATGACATTTATAAGATGTGTTTTGAATTGAGCTAGAAATCTTAAAAAGAAACTCTTACCCCACTCGAACTTTTGCCCCACTTTACTCTGTACAGTAATGACCCGATTTTGTCAGCCCCCGATTTTGTCTACCCCCGATTTTATCTACCCCCGATTTTAGCACCCTTTTTGACCCGATTTTGTCTACCCCCGATTTTAGCAGCCTAAAATTTATATAATTTTCAATTAGACTAAACACGTCTATACTGGCAATATTGGGTGCATAAAGTCAATAATGACCTTGGCCACGTCTATACAATCATCTAAAAATCAAATTTTTGAAATTTGAAATTAGTAATAATTTTCCAAGAAACTTATCAATGTTACCTTGGATTACGGTACATAGAAAATGGAAGTAAAAAAATAATGTTTGTATTATCAAAATCATAAAACTAAGCCCTTAAGTTAAAATAAAACTTGAAACCAGTCGAAAAATTTTATCCCGATTTTACCTCTTTCCTGATTTTGTCAATCCTAAATGCAGCATGGGGCTGACAAAATCGGAACATTACTGTATTTCTAACGGGACCAATAAGTAGGGAACCTAATGCTAATTTTCGACCCATCTTTAAAATTACGGCCTATTTGGTATGGAAATCCGAAAATTGACACAGAATTCTTGTTGGCCGAAAATTAGTACTTTCCCTTAGATGCCAGAAATCTAAGTTTGAACCCTTTTGGATCGATGAGTAGAAGGTGAAAGTCTATGTCTGACGTCATTTTGGAACCAAAATGGCGAGTTTCGAGAATGTTGGCATTTGCACTCAATGTTAGTTGAGAAGTTTCATGTAATTTTTCCGTCAATGCAAAGGCCAAAATTTTCAAGAGAGTTTGATACGGAACAGCTTCTTATTTAATGAAATGGGAAAATGCGTTTTTTTTCATTTTCCAGGTAGTAGGTAAGACTTTAATGACAATTCCGACAGGAATGGAACGCAAAATGATTCACGTCGAGACGTTACGGAATGGACTGTGGTCGTCATTCGTCATCGTTATGGGTCGGTGCTTGGCGCTAATGCGATTTCCGGTGACGCCGTTTCGTGCGTCGGTAAATCATTTTAATGCATGGCTTTTCAGCGAAGAGCCTCTCCTAGATGATTGAAAGCAATTTCGGTGGTCTCTTGGTGGGAATTGTTGTGCTACGCACTATGGACTATTTACAACCAGGTTGTGGCCAAAAATGTTTTTGCTGTCTTATGTTTTATGTATTCGAGTTTTGTAACAAAAATTTGTTGTTCTGTTTTCTTACAACATATGTTCGTGACATCAAATATATTTCTTCCAGTGTAGTCCTCACTTCTGTCCGCCAGGGATGCCAAGTCGTTATTAACCCTGGATGATTTTGAAAATTTTGCTTGGAGTAAGTCTTATATGTCTTATATTGAGAATCTTACAAATTCGTTTTAAATTTGTATCGTGATCCAGATTTTTTAAAATGGACCTTCAAGAATCTGGAATATTCCAGACAAAACTGCAAAAATGGCAATGCTTTCTGTCTTAAAGTTTGATTTTCATAATATTTTCTAAGATAGCATTGCAGGAAAACTTTTGAACAGTATTAAAAGGTCTATTTAAAATATTACACTAACGTTTTAAATTCCATTTATCAACTACCTTGTTTTCGGATTGTATTATTTTTTCTTGGCAACTCTAACTTTGACTTACTGCCTCAACAACACCACAACATATGTTGCGCTTATATTCCAGAAATATTTCAATAGATGTATTAACTATTGGATGATAAACAATAAAAACAAATCAGCACAAGTAATTTTATTACGATTTTTGGCCACCTGAATGCACATTGAAGAAAAATACTGAAAATTTTCCGATAGTTATTTAGGCTTTAAAAAACATCTTAAAATCAACTCTACACTTTTAGAAGTTCCTGTTTTACTAATGACTTGTATCAAACATTCGAAAATATGATAAAATCTAATCAAAGATAATTTGTTAGTTCCACCATATTATATCAAGGTTATTTAGTTCACTTTAATCAACGAAAATGGACCAAGTCACTTTCGCAAACACGCTTCAGCATCATCACGCCATCGATTGGTTGTCTCCGCAGCATATTGTGCTAATTTGTTCTCCATTCAATTCTTCTTATCGTAATGCTTTTTCTTTTTCTTCCCTCTCTTTTCATATCCACAACCAGCATGGAAGGATCGGATATCTGCTTTGAAGTGGTCAGACGTGCCGTGGCCGGATTCGTGTACAGCGAAGCAGTAGCATGGTAAGTGTGGATGGATATGACATATGCTTTCTCGCCTCTCATGGACACCGATATAAGGAGAAGATGATTCGAAATGCCATCTTAAGCTCAATCGTATTTAATAGAGATATAACCTAGTTTCACAAGAAACTTGTAACGTATCACAGTATATTATCTCTTGCTTTGGGGGGAGGGGGCATTGAAAAATCCCGCAAATTGTCTTACGTAATTAATGGACAGCCCCTAAGTGGAAGAGAAGAAGTCTATAGTTCTAGGAAATGGAGTAATTTTCAACATAGTAAGTACAGTAAAATGAAAATTAGGGCATTTTACTCCACGAGTGCATTTCGAAACACTTTGCCCTTCTTGTGGATGTTCGATTCCGTAACCAACCAATCGACTATCTAGGTTAGGAACGTTCGATTCCCAGTCAGCAAAATCGATGCCATCCACCGCAACGGTGAGTGCCGGGATGAGCCCGTTAAAGAGAATATAAATGACAGTCATTCGAAATAATGTCAGCGTTGAGATAGCCGGAGGCTGAAAAAATGGCGCCCCCAACGAGAAAGCACCAGTTTACAACAAATGAAAAGCACGGTACGACTTATCGATTGCCGTTAGCTGGTAAGCCATATATCTGATTGGGTGAAATGCGATACAGCTGGTAGTCCTTTGGTTTGGCAGTAGCTAATTAGATGATGGGCAAACAAAAAAGAGGAGCACTACTGGGCTGATTTTGGCTAGGAATACGCCCTCACAAGCAAATGAATTGGTGAAACCGGTAAGGAATGCCTTCGTTCGTGATTCTTTGATTACAAAAAGGGCAAGAAGGTTTCGATTGCGCGATCGAATCAACGGCACTAGAGAGGAGGAAGTTTTGCGAGGAAGAGTGTATACATTACATTAGGGTAATTGATTTAGTCAATAATGGAGCAATCGAATGAAGCTTTTCGTGCCGGGTAGTTTTTAGTTAACCCCTCTACCGGCACCATATAAAATATTCAAAGAACGATAGCTCTTTTGCTCTTCGATATTTTGCACCTTTTTTTCACAAGCCCTCTAAAAACTCTTCTATCTTAAGAACCTTTGTCGATATTGATCATTGGATCATCTGGATAAGGAGATATTCCAAAATTTTCTTGTGGGTTTTGCCATAACCCAGGCTACGGATTTTTTCTCATATTCGATCATTCGCTTGTCGTAACAATACTTCAATGAGAGTCTGTTGTAAAAAATGAAGCAAATGGGTGCAACCGTTTTGGAGAAATGAACATTTATGTTTCCGGTACCAATCTGGCTGTATGAAGATCTCGAAAACTGTGAATTCTCACATATTTTTTTTAATATTGTAATTTGCTAATTCAGGCATTATTGAAGGAATTTCTCTAGAAATCTTCCAAAATCTTCACGAATTTCTCAAAAGATTTCACCAATAATTTCTCAAGGATTCATTTAGAAATATCTCATGAGATTCTTCCATGGATTCCTCTAGGAATTCTTATATGGATTTCTTCGAGAATTTCTCCTGAAATCCCTCAAGAAGTTCATCCTGAAATACATCCAGGAATTTCTCCATGGATTTCTGCAAGAGTTTTTCCAGAATTTCCTCCAGCGATTTCTATAGAAATTCCTCCAGTGGATGTTCCAGAGCTTTTTCTATGCATTCCTCGATATATTCCTCCAGGGATTCTTCAAGGGGTGCCTCCAAAAAATCTCAATAGATTTCGCCAGGAGTTCCCTTATGTATTTCTACAGAAATTTTTCAAGGCATAGAAGAGATTCCAAAGATTCTTCAAAGAATTCCACCAGGAGTTCTTCGAAGGATTTTTTCCTTGTACTCTTTGAGGAATCTCTTATGAATTCCCTCAAGAAGTTCTTCATTTTTTCGCTTTCTATACGAAGTGCTTGAGGAATTCCTGCAAAGATATTTCACGAAATTTCTCTCTATTCATGATATATAATCACATTTCCCAGGCTGTGATAGCCTTTTTAAAAAAGGTTTTCTAACACTATTACACCTTGCACTTTATTCATTAATCAATCTAACTGAATCTAACTAGTTTTACACTGTTCAAGAGTTACTGGTAAAAGAGAGCGAGCTCGACAGCGACTACCTGTATTTAAAAGAAAAAATTGATTAGTCTGCTATTTGTCACCTCGCGCGTGGAATCAGGGCGGCGTCGTTCGATGCGTCCAAAGTCTAAGGAATCTGCTGACCAGGCTGTTGGCTATTCGCGTGCTGTTGGCCGTTGGTGTTGACTCGGCGGAATGGGAGGCAGGTCGTCTCGTAACTCCTCCGGGGGGTGAAAAAGCGTGGCCTCACGCGTTTCTGTTCTGGGTTGATGCGTCTCCGTTATCCTTTGTGAATTTGGTAATGATGTAACGAACAGTCTTTCTATAATAAATGAGAGTGAAAATGGCTAATGATATAATGAGGGTCGTTGAAAAAGACAATCCTCCTAGTAAGCTCCAGTTCCAAAATTGGTGTGCGTATTGATTCAAGTACACATGGTCGATCAATTTCCTGTTGGCTATCGTTTGATTATTGATGTAAGACATACTATCTTCCTCCAGTCTATGATGGGTAAGGGCGCCATGCATTGCTCCTTGAAGAATCGGTAGATGAATAGTTTCGTCTGCTGATATGAATTGTATATCTCCAATAGTTATGTTACAGTCCGAAAAGGATATGAGAAAATTTCCTTTCAGTAGTCGATCGTCTGGACCACAATTAGATTGTAGTTTGAGCAATCTTGCATTGTTAACTATTATGAGATTATCTGTTATTAGGCGGGTTTCTGTTTTGTTTTCTCTTCTTGTAACGCAGAAACTTTGCTTGCCTAATATAAATTTGGAAATACATTCATCTGAGTACTTACTTATGTAATTGTTGCGTTGTACGTACTCTTCAGGTTTGATGGTAGTGAATAATTCATTTCCTCTCCTGATAAGGTGCGGTGGGGAATCTTGTATCACGGAATCGTTGTTGATTAGTGGGTGTAGTTCTAGTATGTTTGCTTCCTCCTTGTCTAGTTGTGGGATGCGTAGGATGTATAATAAGGTATCCTTATTAACTGCTACCTTTGGTTTTACTAGACTCAGTGCTTCATCCGGTAGTTCGACTTGTAAGCCTTGATCATACATGAGATTTGTTATTGTGTTCATTTCCTGGGCTGAAAGGAACTTGTTATTTGCGACTGAAACTTTAGTCCATAGTATAGCGTCGTGGATATTTTCTAGGATTTTGTCGATCAGATCGATGTTCATTATTGTAGTTATTGTTTCAACCTCGTTTAACAAAATTTGGTTTCCATTTTTCCTCTCAATTATCTTGTTGACTGCATTCGTTAAGAGTTGTAGTCGGTTTCCAAGCTGCTCGTTGATTTTGTATTGTTGGTTATTGCTTTCTACCAGGTCAGCCAAGGTCGAGTTGATAATTTGAAGATCATCCGCATCCGGGCTTCCACTGATCCATTTCCAACCTGTCCCTATAGCATTTAAGCTCCTTACTGTGCGAAAATGTTTTTGAGGTCTAAGCTGAGCAAGATTTGTGTACATCTTCTTAATTTTGAATTTAACTAGCTCTAAAAGATGGTTGTCAATTTTGCTATACGCTAAATTTGTCAGTGAATCAACGGTTATTTGTAGATCGGTAATGTTAATTGGGTGAATTAAATTAATGGTCCCTGTCTGTATCCTACATGTTCCGTATTTTAAAATCAGCAGAGAGTCTTCATGCATATTCGTTATTGATAGATCTTGAGAAATTATTCTAATAAATTTAAAAACAATAAGTATCATCAAAATATGTAACTTCATTGTCGCTATCGAGCAATTCCTAGTCTAACTGAGTTCGAGTGTTTATTTCGGGATATGTAATTTATTATTTATTCGTTTTGACCGTTGGATTTGGTTTCCTGTAATGAGAATTTACTTGTATAAGTTTTGGAATGATAATAATAGTTTAATAGTTGTATGAGTTTCGGATGGCAAATTTCCATAAAGCTTCCCCCTAATGTTCCTAAATGGATCTGAAACGAAAAAAATAGATACATTAGTTCTGCTTCCTTAAACGCTTGAGTTTATTTTTATTTCTTTTGACATTCCTTTTTATGCGAATACTTCGAATATTATTCTGCAAACATTTTGTTTCCGAAAAACGGTTATCTAATTTTTTTCTGGTGTCTTTCTTTACGTAGACGTCTGAATTGACTGGAAACTCAGGTGGGTCTTCTTTAGAGGAATTGTATTTTTTCATTTTCTGAGTTGCTTTATTAAGAAAATTTGATACCTTTTTAAAAATGTCAGTTGCTTCTTCGGCGATCTGTTGGGGATTGACGTTATTTCTTTGATTGAATACAATCTCATTGGGTGTGAATGAGGTTGCGGAGTGGACTGTATTGTTATACAGTGCGGTAACTATTGCAATTATTTCGGATGATTGCATTTCAGGAAATTTGTGCTTATTTGTATTAAACAATTCGATAATGGTGCTGTGGGTTTTCTCAATCTGACCATTAGATTCTGAGGAAGAGGCAAATTCTATTTCAGTTCCCAAATTAGCCAAGAATGTTTTTAACTGTAAGCTTGTAAAAGCTGCTTCGTGGTCGCATATTATTCTGTTGGGTGCACCAAATGTTCGAATGTATTGAGCCAAGGCATTTTGAATATCTGTGAGGTTTCTGGATGCGATTTCCATTATTTGTAGATGTTTAGAGAATGCACAAATTAATGTTAAGTAATTATTTTTATCTATGCCGAATATGTCGATATGGACTCTGTCAAATGGTTTGGTTTCTATTGGTCTAGGTGATATATTTATATTGTAAGGTCTTCGTTCGTATTTATGTTTTGCACATATTGTGCAAGTATTGATAATTTGCCTGATACATTTAATCATTTTTGGAAAAAATATGATCTCTTCAACTTTTTTTCAACTTCAGATATTCCACGGTGAGCTCTTTCGTGTTCGGTCTGGACCAGTAATTCCTGTCTTTCAACAGTAGTTACGTCTTCCACCATATTTTGCGTTAACACAAAATGTGTGTTGATAATAGAGAAGTGTTCTCTGTGTACCTCTTGTATTAATTGGAGTAAACTTTCCGGTGCCAGAATTGCAGTTTGTGAATCAGAAGCATACTCTTTCAACCATTCAGCTAAATTGTTTTTATTGTAAGTAGTTGAGCATATGACAACTCGTCTAAACCGAGGAAAAGGGTTTTCAGTTATGATACTATTAAATGTTGCATTTCTGAATACAATTTGGTTTTTGTAGCTATTGATAGGTTTCTCGGTGAAGTGTATGAAAAAATCGTCTGATGTATCTGCGGAGTGATTTGTATCGGTTGATTCTTCGTCTACCTCATTGGCATTGGCGTCAATTTTACGGCTTAGCGCATCCGCGACGACGTTTGTTTTCCCTGATTTATAGATCACATCGTAATCATAATTTTCCAGTTCAAGGCTCCAGTTAATTAGTTTAAGATTCTTTTTTGAATTTTTAATGTATGTTAGTGGTTTATGGTCCGTAATGAGGGTAAACTTATTTCCACAAAGGTATGGCTTGAATTTGTTGATTGCCCATATTATGGCTAAAGCCTCTTTTTCAGTAGTGCAGTAGTTACATTCTGTATTATTTAGTGTTCTGCTGGCGAAAGCTATTGGTCTTTCTAGACCATCTTGTTTTTGTGAAAGTACGGCGCCGAGAGCGTAATTGCTCGCGTCGGTCGTTAGAATAAATGGTAGTTCGAAATTAGGATAGGCGAGAACTTGATCTGAAGAGATAATTGTTTTTAATTTTGAAAAGGATTCAACATAATCTTTGTCATTGATATTGATTTCCATTTCTTTTTTCAAATATTTTGTTAGGGGTTTAGTAATTTTAGAATAATCTTTGATAAATCGTCTGTAATACCCGGTAAGACCTAAAAATTGTTTTATTTGCTTTGGTGTTGTGGGCAATTTCCATTCTAAAATTTGTTGTATTTTGTCTGGGTTTGGTTTGATGCCGCTAGGGGTAATAACATGACCCAAAAATTCTGTCTCGGTTTTAAGGAACTCACATTTGTCCAACTGAATTTTAAGGTTAAAATCCGCTAGACGTTTTAATATTTTCGAAACGTTTTCAAGGTGATTTTGTAGATTGTATCCGATAATAATAATATCGTCTAGATAAACGAAGCATATAATTCCAATGTAGTCGGCTAATATGCTGTTCATCGCTCGCTGAAAAGTAGCGGGCGCATTTTTCAGGCCGAAGGGCATTCGTGTGAACTCGAAATGTCCTTGTCCTGTTGAAAATGCTGTTTTTTCGATATCTTTACTATTCATCTCGATCTGGTGGAAGCCTGATTTTAAGTCAAGTGTAGTAAAATAAGCAGACTTTCCCAGATTATCGAGGATTTCCTCGTCTACCGTTTTCTCGTTGAGTTTACGGTAGTCAATAACAACTCTAACCTTCTTTTTTCCCGAGGCGTCCGTTTTCTTCGGGACTACCCACACGGGAGATGAATATGGACTCAAGGAGTGTCTGATAATTCCACATTCCAACATTTCACTGATTTGTTCGTCCACGTCCTTTTTATAGTGGTGCGGGTATCTGTAAGACCTTGTATAGATAGGTTGGTCGTCTTTCGTGATTATGTTATGCTTGACTGCAGTGGTTGCGGTTAATTTTTCGCCTGTTTTCAGTAGTGTCTCTTGGTGTTTAAGTATGACATCGATAAGCATTGATTTTTCGTAAGCCGATAAATGATCAGTACGAATTAATTTCTCTATGTCATTTTTGTCAAGAGCTTCGTTATTGACATTTGGAATTGGCGATATGACTTCAAAATTATTTACGGTAACGGCGATTTCTGGAATGTATTTTGGTGTTTTTTTGTTGTGGCTTTGAATCATCACTGCTGATTTCTGATCCTTAGAGGTGTAAAGACCCGGTGCTAATGTTAACCCATCTATGAGTTCAGTAAATTTTGGCACGAACCATTCCCCATCGTTTATGGTTTGAATAGTCACGATGTGGTTGTAAACCTTTTCTTTTTTCAAATGATACTTCTTAAACGGGAAAATTATTTTATTGATTCTTATTTCCTCTTTCTTGTAATTTATTGTTGCATTTGTTTTCGCTAAAAATTCGGAACCAATGAGGCCATCAAAAAATGTGTGAAAATTCATTTCGTAAAATGTTTGATCTGGTACGTTTGGTCCTAATAAATTGAGTTTTCCTTTACGTGATACGTTATGCTTGCCGTTTATATTTTTGATGGTTGTGGAGTTTATTTGTTTCGCATTTTGCAGAATTCCAGGTCGAATAAGGTTTTTATTTGCCCCCGTGTCTATTAGAAGCTTAAGTTGGTTTGTTTGTAGGTATGGTAAAAAATTTAATTTGGATTTTTGTTTTGTTGTGTCACACAAAAATTTACTTCCGGCGACTCATCTTCATCTTCTTCGTCCGAATCCGAGCTGTTTTCCGGATCCTGGGAAGTTTCATTATTGTGGACCACTTTTTTGAAGCTCAATCTGCTTCTTAAAGAAGGATCAATTTCCATTGGTTCGGGAGTTTCTGTTTCCTTCTTAAATATTGAATCAGGCTTAAATTTTGATTTTTGATCGTTATTTTGAGTATTTTTGAATGGTTTCTGGTTTCGAAAGGATTTGTTCTGGTTCCCTCTATTTGAACTTTCTCCCATGTTGCTTGCCGTGATTTCTTGTGATTTGAATTTGCACAAAAACGCATATGCGTCTTCGATATCTTTGGGTCGCGCGGCTTGAGCATGTCCGAAATAATTACCGCGGAGTCCCGATATGAAGGCGGCTAGAGCGTCTTCATCTATAAAGTTATTTATCGCGTCCCAATGATTTTGATACTTGGGATTTTGTTTCGCTATTGTCTTAATGTTTTGCACGATCTCCTTGGTTTTGTTATAATATTTATGAATGCTCATGTGTTCTTGCATTCTGTTTTGCCACAATTGGCACTTATAAGTTGAAAGCTCTTGGCGGTCTCCAAGGGCGGCCGATAAAATTTCTTTTATTTCGTCAAAATTTTGTGGGTTTCCGGCGAGACACAAAATGTCTTTCGCCTTACCCGTTATTTTATTAGTGACGGCTGTCACATACATCTCAAAAATTTGGTCACTTACTAAAGGTTTAAAGCGGTTGAGTGTACTCTCCGCCGTCGTAAGCCATGATTGCAATTGTTTACGATTACCCTCGTAACTAGGGATAGATTTTATCGGATCTGGGATTTTAAATAAGTCTCCCATTGTTCCGATATTAGATGCGTTATGTGCTCCTAGTGCACCTGGAGCGTGGGTTTCCATCTGTTCTTGCTTCTGCTGAAGCATGGCGATGGCAGCCATCATCTCAGACATTTTGTCGACGATTTCTTGCATCTCGTCTGTATCAGTGTCTGATTCTGATTCGGAAATGTGGGTATCAGCTGTTTTATTTGCTTTTGCCCTACGAAAGAATTTGATACGGTCTACCTTAGGCATTCGCCTCAAGCTAGGTTTATGCAACAGTCCGCTTGTGCGATTCTGTGCTTATTTGAGATTCACGGTGGTAGCGGCCTTCCGCGACTGAAATAAAATTTCAATCAGCGCACTGCACTTGTGAACAAGAGAATAAAGGAATTGAACACACGTTCTCTAAGTACTCGTATGTCCGATGAAATAACGTTCTCTCAGAACTCGTTAATTTCAATTACTGATGCACTATTCCACTTGTGGAGGGTGTAACAGACGTGGGTAACACTTTTTATCACTTAGAAAAAAAAAATGTACTCACGGTTTTGTCGTGTGGAGGCTCGGCGAAGAACGTTGACGGTGCTCCGTGTGCTGCAGAAGCGGGGGGTCCTCGAATCAATCCAGCAGCTTATGCTTTCAGCTGGCGACGTTTTTCAACGGGTACCACTTTAGAACTGTTTTATTAGGACAGTCTTTTCCACTGTTTGTCTTCTGAAATCACTTCTTCACTGGCCTATCCGGCTGCGCCAATCACATTTCCCAGGCTGTGATAGCCTTTTTAAAAAAGGTTTTCTAACACTATTACACCTTGCACTTTATTCATTAATCAATCTAACTGAATCTAACTAGTTTTACACTGTTCAAGAGTTACTGGTAAAAGAGAGCGAGCTCGACAGCGACTACCTGTATTTAAAAGAAAAAATTGATTAGTCTGCTATTTGTCACCTCGCGCGTGGAATCAGGGCGGCGTCGTTCGATGCGTCCAAAGTCTAAGGAATCTGCTGACCAGGCTGTTGGCTATTCGCGTGCTGTTGGCCGTTGGTGTTGACTCGGCGGAATGGGAGGCAGGTCGTCTCGTAACTATATCTCTAGTAGCAATTCCTCCAGGGTCTTTTCCAGGGATTTCTTATGTATCCCTTAATGGACTTCTCAAGGAGTTCCTTATGGGATGCCTATACAAAATTTTGAACAGATTTTCCAAGAAGTTCCTTCTTGTATTTATACAGTAATTCTCCATGAGATTCCTTCAGGGACTCCATTTTGTCAGAGATCCATCTTGGAATTCCTATACGAATATCTCCAGGGATATCTCTAGAACTTTTTCCAGTTTTCCAGGAATTCGTCAAGGAATTCCTCCAAGAGTTTTTTAAAGGATTCCTGCAGGAATTTTCCCATGGACGTCCTCAGGAATCTTTTCTGAAGTCCACCAAAGAATTCCACATTCTCTCACTTATTTCTACAGGAAGTGCTCCAGGAATTCCTCCAGAGATATCTCCAGATATACCTCAAGTTATTCTTCCACGGTTTTTTCTATGAATTTCTCAATCTGCTGAATCCGAATCAATTGTGTCCGGTTCGCGTTGTGCGAGAGAAAAAAAGAAACGAAAATTCGACAGTAGTGTTTGATCCATTGAATCTGTTACATGCTCCTTTGTGGGCGAGCGGCGGAATCCGGATCGTATCTTGTTCACTTAGCAACCGCATTATCGGTATTACTCGTCCGTGTGTATGCTCATTGCTCACGAATTCATTTCAAATTACCGTTTTGATTCATATTACGGACAGCTTCAAATTCCGGACACTCTCGTTTGTATGGGAAACATTTCACACGAAATGTTTCAATTTTCGCCGTCCAAAAGTTCTCATTTTCAAGGCTCGTTTTGTTAGGTTTTTTCCATAAATATCATTGCAAATTTATAATGCCCAACTACCTTAGACGTCTCTTAAGTGGTTGAACGATTTCAATTGATGATTTGACTGTTCCATTAATGATTATCATGAGCTGTCCGTAATTCGAATCAAAGCGTCCGGAATATGAGGCAAAAGTGAGGGAGCGTCCGGAATAAGAATCATGAAAAGGCCACACGTTTTGTTTTATTTAAAATTATTCAAGTTGCGGACGCATATTCTTTACCCACCATCCGAAAATTAAGGGCTTCCGACGCTCGATAACGGTAAAAAATCATACAGAATGATTTATTTTGTATGGTCCAAGCTGGGTTATACTTCACTGAGGCCTTAAGTGTCCGTAATATGAATCAAAACGGTACATATGTTTCGTTTACCAAAACGAATCCTTTCCCGTATCCAAACTCCCAGTGTTTTCTTGTGGAAGTGCAGAGGACTCCTCGGCTTCCATAAAGCAAGTAACACGTAAACATTTCCCTCCCATCCTTAAATTAACCTGCTTTCGGACGCAGCCGGTGCCGGTATTGTTTGTTATAATAATGAGCGCACCAGTACTTACACATTGAGGATGCTACTGATCCCGAGTAGTGTCTGTTGGTTCCCTGTGTAAGTACAGATGTTCTTGCAATAACGGAGTAGCATCTGCGGGCGGTCAATCAAGCTCATGCTTATGCTTATGAAGTACTCCAGGAATTCCTCTGAATATATCTCTAGCAATTCCTCTTCATGAATTCTTCAATAGACTCCATTTCATCAGAGATCCATCCTGGAATTCCTATACGAATTTCTCCAGGGATTTCTCTAGAATTTTGTCCATGGTTTCTTCGAGGGACTCCTCCAAGAATTCGTCAAGTAGTTATAAGAGTTCTTCAAATGATTTCTCCAGGATTCTCTCAAGAGATTCCTCCAGGAATTTTCCTATTGACTTTTTCAGGAATCCTTTCTGAAGTCCCTCAAAGAATTCCTCATTCAATCACTTATTTCCATAAGAAGTGCTTCAAGAATATTTCCAAATATATCTCCAGAAACTCTTCCAGGAATTTGTTCAAGCATTTTAAAAGCGATTACTCCAGGATTTTTTCAAATGTTTTCCACTAAAATTCGTGAAGAGATTTCTCTAGGAATTCCTTCCATCTAGAAACTTTTCAAGAGATTTCTCCAAGGATTCCACAATCCAGCAATGCTTTCATGGATTTCTCACTAGGATCCCTCTTTGAATTCTTCCAGGTTTTTTTCGGGAATCAATCTAGTAGGTCCTTCATGAATTTCTACAGGAATTTCTCCAGAACTTTCTCCAAAGATGTGTTAAGGAAATGAATTTTTGCGTACTGTACGTAATTTTAGTAATGTACTGTACTGGACAGAATAAAGTACACATTGGCCGTTTTTCCATACAAAATGGTCAAGTTTGGAGATCTGAATCTCAGCTTTTAGTGGTCCGAAATTTTCACCACAACCTAGATATAACATAGATTTTACTCAATTAAAATATCACTGCATTTGAAACACAATCTTTTAAATTATTAAAAATCTCTCAATTTGCCAAAAATTGCAAAATTTAATTTTGAAAATATTTTGAAAACAATCAGTTTTACCGAAAAATGATGTTCTGCAAACTTGTGTGTCTTATCAAATTGTACATTTTTGCGGAAGGACATATTGCTCTAAATAGTTTCATTTAAAAATTATTTTTACTTTAAAATTTTGTCATTATTCTCGAAATTTGAGATTTGCGATAACTTAAAAGTTCGTTTATGAAAAACTGTGAATTTCTAGCCTAGCAGATTTGAGGTTACTTTCAAGCTGCGGTGAAAATTTCTGGTTAATCGGACAATTAGAAACCGAGATATAAGACTCCAAACTTGAACATTTTGTATGGAAAAACGGCCAATGCGTACTTTATTCTGTCCGGTACTGTACGTAATTTTTTTTGGGTTATAAATCAAGATAGAGAAGCTATACGCACCACAACGTCGATCAAATTAATTAGCACCTACACTTAGAGACTACCCCATTCAAATCATCTCTAAGCGGTGTGCCTTTGATTCATGGAGTGCGAATATGAATAGTTTAGCTTCCAATTTATATTCAAACCGCTATTTCTAATGAGTGTATCAAAACACCTCAAGAAGTTACCAACATATTTGAAACCAAAAAATACTCATATGACGAAAATTTGGTTTTCAAGTAAAAAAATGAGAATAAGTTTATTTGGCAACACTACATTCAATATATAACAATCTTTGTTGATTCCTCATACTAGCGCAACTTTTTTCCGAAGAAACTATGGTTCTATCTCTTATGATTGCAGTGTTATCAGAGATCCAGCATCCACGGGCGGCCAATCAAGCTCAAGCTCAAGATCAAATCAAGGCTAATTCTCGATCACTGTTTCAAATCGACGTATGTAGCTTTCAGATGGTTTTGAGAAAATCAATAAATAAGAAACACAACCTGTCTTCTAAAACTGCTTTAAAATAAATCACCTTTTAAACATTTTTACGCCGTGTACATCGCTTGAATGTTGCATACAATCAGCTCGCATTCAAAAACTAGGTGGTTTCTATTATTTTCCACAAAAAATCGTGGTTAAGTCACTTTGTTCAACGGAGCGGTGAAAGTAGTGGCTAGGTTGTGAAAGTTGAAAATCTTACTTACGCCGTTCTGTTAGTCTTGAAATAAATGTTCTAAAGTGAAAAATCGAGTTGGCTTAGAGCGGAACGTGTAAAATTTCGTCTGCAAAACACGTAGGATCGATAAAGTAAGTTTTTTCTTACTTTTTTTTTTGACTTGAGGCTGTTTGAATATGTTTTTGAGAATTGTGTATTTTATTTCAAACATATGAATCAGTTTAGATATGAAATCCATTGGGCCTTTGGCAATACAAGGCAGCACTGCATCATCACGCTAAAGTGCGTCTCCAATTTACTTACAGTTCGTTCATTGCATTGGAATGCTTTCCGATCCTAATACTGTAATATGGATTATCATCGACCGTAAACTTGGCGGGGATCAAACTTTCAACCATTTTCACTAAACTGACATTGAATATGCGCTAACCAAGTCCCCCTCTTCTCTTCCTTCCCCTCACAGCCACTACATGCGACAGATTCTGGAAGCGCTGCGCTACTGCCACGAGAACGACATCATCCATCGTGATGTGCGGCCAGCGTGTGCCCTGCTGGCGACCGCCGATAATTCCGCACCGGTGAAGCTGGGTGGCTTCGGATCTGCCGTTCAACTGCCCAACGGACGCGACTCGGTGGAGACGCACGGTAAGTGGTTCCGATTATGTGTACTTAACATACATATTATGTTTGCGCCCGCCCTTCATACAATCATCCCTTCATCTTTCTCTCTCTTGCTCTCTCTGACTGAACCGACACGTAATTTGATTTTGCCATTAAGCTGCGTTTGGTCGAATTACTTCGAGAGTTAAAGGCTTCTGTCCAGATCATCAAGCGTGAACAGGGGTGCCCGCGCCACGTATGGTTCCGATAATTAATTAACTTTTCCCATATCGCCCATGTTGACCGCAGTGCGAAGCAAATGTTCGTTGAGAGCTGCTATGACAAATAACCGAAAGACGTTTACCCGAAAACCGTTCACCCGAAAATCGTTCACCCGAAAGCAATGTTTACTTGAATGGTGCATACTCCCATTTAGAAAATTTGGGTTCATGCCCAAAAAACATTTGACCCGTTCGGATGCCATTTCGTGACATACAAACACCATTCATTTTTTGTTTATATTTGTAGAAGATAGATTTATAAGACGGGGTTGGTGGTCTGATGGCTACCGCTTCTGCTTCATATGCAGAAGGTCATGGGTTCAATCCCAGGCCCGTCCCTTTCCTCGTACTTTGTAGTTGTATATCTCTCACTTGCTTCTATCTTCCATTCTAAACATATCACACTCAAACTATTCGTTCATAGCAAACGCTAGAACCAGAGACGGACAAGAAACCGTTTCCCTAACGCTTCCTACTTCCACGCGCACGCCTCTCTTACGCCTGATACATAGGCAGTCTGATTAACCACAAAAGCAAACCTCTCTGCCATGCCTTTTCCCCAATCCATACACTCCCGCATGAACTGGCGTGGATGCAGTGGAATATACGGTCTACGTGGTAGTCAGTTCAATGCATCATCAATTCCTCCCCCTTCCCCTCATTGGTCTGCATTCTGACGTGGCAGGTGCCATTGTTGCCTAAAAATAGAAGATCACCAGCACTTATCCTCAGTGTATAAGTATGCCTGTTAGTCCCAAGCAGTCATTCGGTTGGTTCCTTGTGTAAGTGCAGCTGATCTGGTGGCGATACTGGAGTGCATCCACGGGCGGCCAATCAAGCTCAAGCTCAAGCTCAAGCTCAATATTTGTAGAAGATAGATTTATATGAATTTTGTATTGTATTTTGCTATCATGTTTTTTCTGAATTTATTGGCCTTAGCTAATTTGATGACACATAATTTGAAGAAGTTTTATTTAAGTACAATTTGGGTCAAGTGTCATTCATAACAACATAATAAATAAGATATAAGACTGGCCCAGCTCAGTATGGGAGAAAAATAAAGTCGTATGATTCCACGGGGCACCCCCCAGGATTATTTCTTGGGGTTAGAGGAAGCCTTTCTGAAAAATTCAGCTCATTTGGTCGTTCCATGAGCTGGCGCATTTTAATTGAAGTTAATATGGGATTTTCAGCTCAAACATATGAGCAACAGCACATCATCTACTATTTGGTTCAGGAAAATTGATGATCGCGTTCAATTAGACCCAGAATGTCAAAAACACTACTTGATATAATAACGAAGAATATTGTAGAAGTTGGTGTTTTAACCATCTGAAGTATATCATGCAATACTGCTTGTATTTCTTCAACATAGCTTGGAGGTAACCACTAAGCGCATCATAGCCACCTATGACGCTGGGCGAGCTGAGGCACATGTCGCATGCATATAAGTGACTGTACGGGAGTGCTGATCTAAGCCTAACTTTCAACAACTGAAAAAGTAATGAAAATGAGATTAAATCCAGATACAACCTTCTGCAATTATGTTCATTAGGGTATCAACTAGTGTATTTGTCATTCTGGGCTTATTTGAACGCGAACAATTAGTATACGGAACGAAACAGTGACACAGGGTCAATTTTCAATATATTTGAGACGAATATCCCATACAAACTTCATAACGATTGCGCCAGCTGGTGGAGCAACCAATTGAGTTGAAATTTTGAGAGAGCGTTTTTCTTACCCTAAGGCTCATATCTAGGGGGTGCCCCGTTAAGTTTTACAACTTTTTGTTTAAGGGCCAGTCTAATAAGATATATTTAAAAATATTAGGTAGTCTTGCCCTCCTCTTCGTGTGAAGCGCGACCATTGTGCACTTGAAACCTTGTTTCACCAATTCAGGTTAATGTTGCATTTGGATATGTGTTACATTTTGTGTAAATGTCGCATTCGAGTAAATGTCCTTCGGGTAATCAGTTTCTGGATATTTGTTATAGAATCGCGCTCCGGTCCTTTGAAATGGGTGACCTTTTTTGGAGAGCTGTTTGCCGTTCAGCCTCCCACGCGAGGCAGAACCATATGCTGCTGTTTTGCGCGAATTGGAAATGGCGAAATTCTGGTGTCATCGTTCGAAAAAGCGGGTCCTAGGTGGTGCGGTTGTGTGCACAAGTAGTTCTATTCAAGGACTGTGGTGGTTGTGGTGGTCGTGTGACCACTTCTTGTGCGAAACTTTTACGTTCACGGGTTCATGTGCGAAGCGAACCACTTTCGGATGTTGGATTCGAGTGGTTTCAGCTGGAGGATGTGGTGCTTCGCCAATGTTGGAGTTTCAAAAGTGTTGGCCACCACGGAAAATGCAGTTTGATATGACGATGGAGTATTTGGAACACGTATTCGGAGGAGCAAATGCTTCTACCCATTTCTTTTTTTTATGCATACAGATGTTTTGTTTACGTCACGATAGAACAGTTTTTGATCTATTTGAAAGTTCATTTAAAAACCAAAATGGTTGAGAAGGTGAACCATTCATGTACAAGATAGTATTAAAAAAATAACGACTGAGCTCATTATCAATATGAACAGTAGAATAAAGTTACAATGCTATTTTTCTGTATAGCATAGCATTTTCTTTTACAAAAATACATATAACTTATCGTGGAAGTGTTTTTGGAATTCTTCTAATAATGTATGTGGGAAAATATATTTTTCATTTTACAATCAAACCTTCATGCCAAACACCCTTGAAAGCTTTTTTATGCGTAGAATCTTATCTTCCCTTCTGTCCAAATGAAAAGTATATATTCATTTGGATTCTTCATAGCTCTGAAGTTCCCAAACCGTATCTATCGCCTCATCCAATTAGTGCCAAAGCATCGCTTTGAAACCACGTAGCCAACAACCTGGATGAGATATTCCAACCTTGTTGTATTCAGTTCACCCTTGCACTCGGTTTTCGGACCAAACATCATTGTCCTCCGCATCACGTAATCACATAATCACTGTTCTTCGTAATCAGATTAGATGGACTTGCAGCAGACGCCCTGCCGGTGTAAGAATAAGCGGCGTGGCGGAAACGTTATAGAATCTTTTCTTCCACTTTCAGACACGTTTAAAAAAAGTTACACTCACACACGCTCTTCTAGACAAATGACAAATTTGTGTAAGTTTAACACGTCGTTTTAAATCGCACCTGCTTCTGCTTCTTACATTTTATGGCATAAAGAGATAATTGGCAATATCAAGCTACCCTGTTAGTCAAAAACTTAAGAAAAAGTAGAATAATTCAGCAAAAGTGCGATTTTAAAGGACACAAATATTGTATCTCTCCAGAAGAGCCCGAATTTGTGTGAGTCGTACTCAATTATGTGTAACTTTTTTAAGCGTGTACTGACTGAGGAGATTCACAAAAGACCGAGAGAAGAAGACGTCTTGGCGAAGGCAGAAAAAGAAACTTGACCGGAAAAATGTTTCCCACTTTATGATGCACAAAGGGCAGCTCCAGAATGACTTGCAAATTGGGGAGGATTAAGTATTTCCTGGCTGCAGGCTCAGGTGTTGGAGTCCGTCCAAAGTTTCGGTTTATCTTCATTCTTTCAGCCCTGAGAGGAGCTTGCGTGGGATTCATAACAATTGCTTTGTCATAAGAAAGAATTCAGACGGTCAGTTTGTATACAGGATGTTTCAACGTACACAAGGGAATTGAAGTAGATGTACATTTGGTCGAAAACATTGAGTCACCTCCCTAAAACATAAGGTACCCCGGAGACTTAAAAAAAACAATAGTTCCAACAAATTGTTCAATATAATTTTCAAATGTATTGACATTTTGCAAATCCAACAACACGGTCTCCTTCTGGCAAATATTTGCCAGTGTGTGCATAATTTGATCGAATAATTTCTGTCCATACTCGCATAACAGTTCCATTTTCTGTGGGGTTTCGTATACACATATAAATACAGTCCCGGCGAGCATGGGCAGATTTCAAAATTGTGAAAATCTTAGAAGAAAGCTTTAAAATGAGCCATAAGACGCAGTTACCTCACTAAACGAGGCTAGTGGGCCCATCCAGTTTCATGCGTCAATTAACATCAGTAAGTCAACCATTGAAATAATAGGATTGATAAATAGTAGATTTCTCATTTTGGATACATATTTAGTGTACATAAGAAATCAACCATAAAATACGTAATGCTTTTGGAAGAAAAAATGTGATATAGCTCATTGCATCTTATAACTAAAAATAACACAGTAAACTTCAATATTGAACGAAGTTGTAAACATGTTAACATGTGTCTAATAAATTTTTACTTGAAATTGTTAATTTTTCAAAAATTCATACTTAAGATATATGTTTGAATTATACAGCAATGAATCGAGCAAAATTTCAAATCGATTCGGCATTAGAATATTTATTCTATACGTTCTGAAGGGGACCAGGCCGTTGGTCTGATGGTCATTTATCGAATTCCGTTAGGCTGATTGTACCCCGTTTGGCATAAAGTCGTTTGGCATAAATCCGTTTGGCATAAAGTCGTTTGGCATAATGGTCGTTTGGCATAATGGCAGTTTGGCATAATGGTCATTTGGCATAATGGCCGTTTGGTATAATGATTGACTTAAAATACATATCGGTATTTTTATTGTTTTACCGAGATGAACGCCGTTGAGCCCATATCAAAAAATGTTGGTAGGTTCTAAATAAGCGCGGTGTTCGTTCAGAGATTTTCCAAGCTAAGAATTTCAAAAATTGTTGTGTTATTAGAGAGCATTACTAAATAAAACTCGTGACGTGTCTCTACATCTCAAAACATAGAGAATCTTTGAGCTTGTTGCGATATAAATATGAAAAAAAAAAAGTAAATTGGTAAAGAAAGCATTAATGAATGTTTGCCCTTTACTGGCATAAACCAGATTTGCTGGTATGTCTGAAACATAGTATTTGGAAACTTGCAATCAGAAGACACAGTGTGTTTGTTTGACAAATTGAGACATGAATTTGCGAAAAAATACGCGTTTTAGTGAGACTCGAACTCACGACTCCGTGTACGCTAGACCGGCGCTTTAACCAACTAAGCTACAGAACACCTTATGTTTATGCCAGTAAAGGGCAAACATTCATTAATGTATCCCGAGTTGCGTCCTCCTGGCGCAGTTGGTCGTAGAGCGTGCGCCCGCACTGAGAGCTCAACGCATACTGAATTTCGTGCCGGCAAAGCATTCGGCTTATAGGTATGCGGCTGTAGAGCGTAAGAACTCAGTATCCATCAACAATTCGCTCTCACTTGCGATCGGGAGATACAAACGTGAGCGTGTTGGGGGTTTGGCATCTAAGTCCGAAAGACACATGGATTTGCGAAAAGAGATGTGTTTATAGTTAGTACTCGGATTCAGTTTGGCTTTCTATTCCGCAGAATCATAAGGTGTTCTGTAGCTTAGTTGGTTAAAGCGCCGGTCTAGCGTACACGGAGTCGTGAGTTCGAGTCTCACTAAAACGCGTATTTTTTCGCAAATTCATGTCTCAATTTGTCAAACAAACACACTGTGTCTTCTGATTGCAAGTTTCCAAATACTATGGTAAAGAAAGGTCGCAGTTATTCCTCAAAGGAACGCTTATAGAATATTTCGCTGCAGATCAAGCTCTGTCCCAGTTTGGACGTAACACTCGATGAAAATAACTTGATAAAAGAATGGATTTTTTGGCGAAATATAAAAAAGCTCTAATTAAAAGATCTATCAATGCGACTTAATGCAAAAATATCCTATATACGAGAGCAGATTATTTTTCGATTGAAATATTTAAGACTCTAACGCAAAAAAAAAAAATTTCAAAGCATAGCTCAAATAAACAACACGTCTTTAAAAGAAAATATAAGTGGCAAAACTTTTCAACAGTTCAATACAAATTCTAATTTTTGAAGTGTACATCAAAAACATCGTCTATTATCGAGAGAAGGGATAATTTGTGATAAAAATGATATTTATTCCAGCATATCTCGGAAGGAGATCACGCGTTTGTCCCAAAAAAAGTATATGTTAAATATTTGCAGGTTCTAAAGTAATTATCATTCTAGCAACACATTTGGAAAAAATTGATAAAACAGCAAAGTATAAAAATGGTTAAAATTTAGCTTTACTAAATATTAAATTTCAAACAGTATATATATATAAAGAACAGCTTATTTTTAAAAGAAGGCAAAATTTATAACTCAACCAATAGAAGAATAGGGGCCAAAAATTATTGCGGCATAATGAAACGAAAAGACATAAAAAGTGCGTTCAGAATCATCGAAGTGATTGTGCTACTCTTCCCAGAATGCCATTTTCCCGAATGACTGGTTTCCCCGAAAAGTGATGACGAGAAAGAACGATGAACAGTCAAAATAAGGAAGTATTCCGTCATTCTCGGCTATACACATGTTGACAAAAATGCTGAGAACGGTAAAACTCGAAAGAACTGCCAATTAAATAAAGAAGGGTGCATATTAGATGGTCAGTTTGTTTACCACCCTGAAATGAATAAAGTTACGACAATTATGAGTGCTAAAAACTTTTCGGGGAAGTGAGCTAGTCGGAGAAACGGAATATTAGGGGAACCGGCGCTCGGGGACACGACATTCGGGGAAAAATAGCACAACCCATCGAAGTAACTACAGTAATCGATTTTTCTTTTCGCTGATAATTTAAGCAGATCAATGTTATCGATTGCCGCCCTTTTGTCAGTTGGGAACAAAAAAAAATACTTAAAAAATATAGCTCCAAAGAACAGCCTATGTATAAAAGAAGGAGAAATTTATTGAGATTTTAAATCAACAGTTTTCATACCTATAATTATGGTTACATCATATATAGAAAAATGAAATAGAACAATTAAAAGAAGGGTAAATTTGTGATAAATATATAAACATTTTCAGTGCAAAAATTTGTTCCAAAAGCGAAACTCAAAAAAGGAATTAATATTTGAAAGAAGGGTAATTTCTGGATAAATAATAAAATACTAAGGACTGTTCATTAAAGAAAGTGGACACGTATTTTTTAAAGCAAACTGTTTATTTTCGAACAAATTCATGAGTTCTCTTGAAATACATGGAAATCAAAGTAATCTCGACCAAATTCACATAAGTTTAAACATTTATTGATCATTCCTGGATAATGCTCTGACTTTTCTCTTGATGCCTCCCATCGAATTTTGCACAACTTTCTTCGTAACTTTTCTTTGTGTTGCTTACCACATTTTCTTGAAAAAATCCATGGAACTTGCTTATCTTCCATCCTTCTTAAGATGTTGTTTGATTATTGCCCAATATTTCAAAATGGGGCATAGTTATGGGCAATTCGGTAGAATCTGCCATGTTTTAACAAATTCGAATTTTTCCTTCTTGATCATCTCTAAAGTAGCTGAAGCATAGTGAGTCGATGCCAGGCCTGGCCAAAACAATGGAGGCTTGTTATACTTCCGGTAGATGGACAGAAGACGTTTTTAAATGCATTCAGTTCTGTAATTTTCGCCGTTGATTGAACCCGTTGTGAAAAATGTAGTATTTTTCATACCGCAGGAGCAAATTGCTTGCCATAAAAAAACTTTTTTCCCAAATTTTTCAGTTCGGATGTATTGCACGTCGTCATAAGCATCTGTTTTTGAAACAGTGTCGAAAAATTGGAATTTGGACACTTCATAGAGGATATTATGGACTTTAAGGTAATACAAATAATGCTAACTAACAACCCATTCGGCCTAAAAATTTAGGCAAAAAGGGTCGTAAGACCAAAAACATTTATCTATATAAGGTGAAAATACAAACTATTGTTTTAAAAGGTTAACTAATTTTTCAGTGTTTTTACTTAAATGAAAACTGTTCTTCTATTTACATTCTACAGCAGATATTGTGGGCTTCAATGTAATACATATAATCTTGACCAAACTCCTACCAATCAATTCTGTCAAAAAAATCATTGATACCTGCGACCCATCAGCACTTTCAACCATTCTCGGCCTATCGACCGGTCGGCTTATCAACCTTTTCGTCCTAGTGGTATTCGACCTAACAATATTCGGTCGAACGGCGTTCGGCATAACGGGATAGAACTATTTGATTTTTACAGCGATGAATCGACTGAAATTTTAAATCTATGCGGCATTAGAATTTTCATTTTATACTCTAGAATACTTATATAGAAAGTATTGGCGGGACAATTAAAAGACCTTATTAAAATTGTGCAAAAGTGCAAGTTATTTTTAATAATATCCTTATCATTTTTTGACCATTTTTTTTAATTCAATATCACGGTCAGAATTGTTAAAACATCCACAGACTGTTAGTAACGGTTCAACTTTTGAATGGAATCGAATATAGTTTTTCTTTCCTCAACTGACTTCACTCTGGCGCCAAGCGAACGATTCAATCGCGTGCATGTGAAGCAACAATATCCATGTCCAGCGAGACTCAGGGCTAAGAAAGATCAAAATTGGAACCCGATCAATCTCACCACACTCTGACCCCACAAGCAAAATATTAAACAATCCAAAAACCATCAATATCGAATCAAATCCTATCAAAAACGTTTCAAGCATAATGTTTCAATCTGACGTATATGCAAAAATAAACAAATCGATATTTTCTTTGTATGCAACCATCTTTGATTGTTTTCAAATAAATTTCAATTACGTCCTACATGCACTTTACTCAGTGTTTCAAATTTCGCCACATACACCCTACGTTTGTAAAGCGACTGAAGTGTCAACATTTTCCAGCACGTACACCGTAGTAAAACGACCTAATATACAGAACCAAACCATAAAATTTCAATCAGCAGATACGTCATACTGTTTCCAAATCATGAACTCAAGAGTGGTCACGCATTCAGCCATCACCAGCGCCACCTCGCTCGAGCTGTGTATGAAAAGCGAGCTTTTTTCAAGGAATTTGTAACTTCAAAACGATACCGGTGCATCTGATGTTTCGCATGTGCAAAAAGAACTGTCAAACCGACGCATCAAGCAAGGTGTATGTGAGAAGCACAGAGCATTTGATAATTTTACCAGTTTTTCAAATTTGTTCAAAACAAATTGAAATTGCTTAATAGTGGTTTGTTTGTTCTTTTTTCAAGTTTAAGTAGATACGGCAATAGAAAAAATGAAAAAAAAAAACATTTTAAACAGGATTTAAAATGCTTAACAATAGGGCGTCTGCACCAGAGATATAGGATAATGTAACGGGTTGAGGAATAAAAATCGCCAAAAAATAACGGAAGCTCGTTTTTTTATGCCCGAATACGTCATTCAAAAGCTTTTCTTTTCTATCTCACGTTAAAAATATTCTCAGAATGGTATCATCATTGAATCTTTCAAAAAAGCACTTTCTACATTACTGGAACATTTTCTAGAAATAGTGGTATTTACTAATTTTGATTCCTATAATAATGGTTTACATAGATTTCCCATTGAGACTTACTATTATAGGAACACTCCCGTATTACTGGTGCAAAGGAGCAAAAAAGTTAAGGTTTTTAATTGTTTTCTACTATTTCCTTACTAAATTCAAAGATTTTTTTATACACATTCATATAATTTTTACAAGGGCCATGTTAGAAAAATACCCATGAAAATAATAATTGTCTTTAACACGCTTGAGTAAAATGGTATAAAAAACGACTACTTCATTATTTCTCAATAGTAATAGAGTAGAACGACATGCACTAAACAAAGGACACGGGTATACCACAAAAGATCAAAGAAAACTGGTCGCAGTGGTTCATCAAGAACAGAAACAGAAAAAAACACGCTTGAAACCGCACTACCACTATTATTAGGACACACACTACCACTTGATCAGCCACCCTATATTGCATCGCATTTTTCCCGAATCCTCCCGAGTGTTAGATACGCCGTTTTGAAAAAGCATGCTTGCTTTTTTCAGCTCAAGCGTGTGCTAGAAAAAGGGCATAAGCCGCATGATCGATTTCTCTTCACCAATCCTTTCTTCTGTAAATAAAGGTACTTTCAAGCAGTTTCTCTTCTCATGATACTAGACGGCAATGCAATCTTGCATCCAGAGAAGAAAAATTGCTAACAAGCTTGCATCTAGTCACCTTTATTCACAGAAGAGAAATCGAACATGCGATACGCCCTTATTCTAGCACACGCTTGATCCAGGGAAAACTAGCAAACGTTCATATTAGGGTAACCAATATATTTCGGACCCCCTGTGCCATTTTCCTGCAAATTTCGCAGTTTAAGGGGGCAGGATCCGTCATTGATTTCGGAATTTTCAAAAGCAGTTTTTTCGTTCAAAATCGAGAATATATACAGGAAAATACGTTCACTGTATTCTATTTGTGGGCTTCGTAGCCGTGCGGTTAGTGTCAGCAAGGCATTTAGCCGCATCGTGCTAAGGATTGTGGGTTCGATTCCCGCCTCAGGCCGAAAAACTTTTCGACAGGAATGTTTTCCGACTGTGCCGCTGGGCGTTGCATGCTAGTCCGTTGTCTAGTGTGGTGCTTCCTTCAAAGGGCAAATAGCCCACTGAAAACATTAACGTGTAGTGTCTTTATTCTAGAACCGAAACACAGTGAACACATTTTCATCGAAAAATTTTCAGTTTTGAACAGAAAAACTGCTTTTGAAGTTTTGATGATGACGATGATTACGATGACGAAACGGTGAACGTTAAATCGAAAGCCCAACTCAATTCGCATCCATTTGGAAAGATAGGACTATTCCGCACTAGCATCAACCGTATGTACATAGAAAATGTGTTTATCTTATCTGAAATTAATTTAATTTAATCGGTTCATCCATGCAACCGTTACAACACGTTACACACAGAAATTGGAGCCGTCAGAAATTTTTCAAATGTAAACAAAAACTTTTTTCAAATTTCTGAACTAAGAGCGTTCATTTTTTCGGTTTTCCATTGTTAATCGATTGATTAGACTATGGGCAAGCATATTATACAACCAGTGTCATGGACTTTGTCACCAAACGTTAAAAAATGCCGGGGGTCCAAAATATATAATTTGAGGGTCCAAAATGATGAAAAACAGTGCTTCACAATTCAATTATTTTCAACGGTGCTACGAACGGCTATATTCTTGGAGGCGGCGCAACCAATTAGTCGTAAGCCGTTTTCGCTCGTCAGCCGGTGAACTCTCCACTCCATAGTCGGTGTGAACTCTTCCTCCTGGCCAACCTGAGCGTTTAGATCTCCTGTGATAATTTTGACGTCGTGGCTTGGGCAGCTGTCGTACTCGCGTTCGAGCTGCGCTTTAAAAGCGTCTTTATCATCATCAGTGCTTCCAGAGTGAGGGCTGTGCACGTTTGTTATGCTGAAGTTGAAGAACCGGCCTTTGAGCCTCAACTTGCACATTCTCTCATTGAATTGCCACCACCCGATCACGCGTCTCTGCATATCACCCATCACGATGAAAGCTGTTCCCAGCTCGTGTGTTTTGCCGCAGCTCTAGATGTACAGTTACCTATAACGTTTGCACCATTGATCCCTTCCAACAAACTTTATGCAACGCTACGATGCCGAATTCGCGGTCCTTCAGTACATCGGCAAGTATGCGTGTGCTCCCGAGGGCACTGATACAACTTGAACATTTAGTGTAATGTCCAACAGAATGTTAACATGTTCATCACTTCGCATACTTTCGATTAATGTTTTACCGGGCGTTAACATTTTCATGACTTCGCAAAAATCTACGTAAGAAAATGTCAAAATTCAAGCGTTAACATGGTTAAAAGGTCACATCACCACAAGGCGCTAATACAGCTTGAAAATTTCGATTGATGTCCTACTAGGCGTTAATACGCTCATGACTTCTCAAAGATCTACATTCGAAAAGGTTCACTTTTGGCCGCTGATACAGCAAGAAATTTCGATGGGAAATGTTAACGCCCTCATGTCTCGTAAAAATCTATGGGAGATAAGGTCAAAACTCATGACATCGCAAAGATCAGTCAGAATACTACAAGGCTTTGATACAGTTAGGGAATTTTGATTGAAGAATTATAGAAGGGCGTTAACATGCTTATGACCTCGCAGAGATCTACGTCAGATAAGGTTTACACTAGGGCATGCTCATGATCCCGGAAAGAACAATTTGAGACAAGGACCAATTTTCTACAGGGCGCTGATATAGCTTAGAAATTTCGGTTGATGTTCTACAGGGTGCTGTCCTTATTTTGCAAAGATGTATTACAACACTTATCATTTTTTTATAAATTTGGGCGATAAAAGTCTGAGAAAAGCTTCTTGGTCGTCGACAAAGCGTGACTAAGCAGGACTGACAGCTGATTTTCCCCCCTCTCTTAAGTTTTTCTTTTACACATTTTATATCATGTACATTAGTTTTTTTTCATGAGAGTAGTAACAAAAATCAACAAATGGGCTTTCTTAAAATGGTAATGCATGAACGTGTACATGAAGGACATCTGAACCACAATGAATCGCTTTGCTAAAAATTTGACTTTTGAATGATTCTACTAAAATTTAATTTATAAGGCCATTCATTTGTCGATGAAATAATTATGGATATGCCTCTGATTCAACACAACTAGTATCACTGATAGCACTCTACAAATATTTCTAAACAGGAGTGTCAATGTACCGTCAAGCTACCATTCACCGTGCATTTAAGAAAAATTTGCACTGCAACAAATTGTATAACTTTGCCAAAGAATTTGATGCGTACTAGAATACCACTACGTAGCGTGCAATTATATAATAATTCAGGAAAAAAATATAAAACTAGTGTTGGATAACAAAAAATACTATAAAAATATGTTTGAAAATGTAATGTTAAAGTCGCCTTGTACCGTGCTATGTCACCATTTACCGTGCACACTAGTGCACCATTCACCGTGCATATAGTTTTCGTCATGATTTAATTTTGTATCTTGAAGAAACGTTTGTTAATGGAGCAACTATGTTGCTAGTAGTGTGCGCACTTATTTTTAAGAATATTAAAATCTTCATTTATAATAAAAACCATAAAACGTTTAAAAATTTACTAAATAAATAATTTTTCATTGAAATCGTTATAGGAGGTTTGACTGTATTGTCCAAACCATTTCATATTCACTCAAACACTCAATATGAAGTTTTTTAATCACGACATAACAATAAATCTAATATTACCGAATAATTTCAAGCTTTTTACAGTAATGCACGGTAATGGGAACCATACATATTAAAAAGGGTCCATTTACCGTGCATTTGGGTTTTGACTGAAACACAATGAAAAATTAAAAATTGCATAAAATTTCATTGCTCATACGATGAAATACATCTAACTAGTAGTATCCACAGTGTAAACTTGTTGAAATTTTGAAAAATTTCATACTCTAACGTTAAAATGAAAAATGGTAATTTTTGGCATTTCTACTAAGAGTGTTGAAAAATCTCATTATCGAACAGAATTCACATGATTTTGACTACATAAACTAGGTTTTTCAAAATGTTTTGTGACAAAAACTACTTCATTTTATTAGTTTTATCTTATTTTGCTGACAAAAGAATAATTTGTGAAAATTGTATGAATATTTTGTAGGAATTTGTATATGTGCACGGTGAATGGAGCCCGCACGGTGACTGGTGACTTAACGGTAATACAAATCGATATTGTCACTATGTCATCTCACTCATACGTACTTAATTGCATCATCATACCTCTCGATATCATTCGATATGTAACTCTACTCGGAAGCTCACAGAAATTTCTCATTACATTCTGTTCTTCTCTTTCTCTTTTTCTATGTCCGTTGCTTTCTTGATTTCTCCGATCCGACATCCAACTAACCAAAAAAACCACACCAACCCAACTTCAACGCTAACAATTATAACAACGACATCAAATACAACAACAACAATAACCACATCAACATCAACAACAATCCCAAAATTCAATCCAACCACCAGAACCACTCCGGACGTATTTGAGTCCCCGAGGAAAGCTCTACCTAAAGTCCGACGGCGAGGGTAAGCACACGAAGAATCGTTTAGAGCACAGATTGTTCACATTTTTATATCGCATATTTGATGGTGCTAGAAAAGCTCGATTTTTTTACGTTTTGCAAGTTTCTTCTATCTGCGCAATGTTGTTTCGGTTGATGAGTTTTCACACAGTGGTGATGGCAGCGGGATCTGTTCGGAGGGAAACTGGACATTAGGGTGGCCCATAATGATCAATCTTCTTAAACCTTAAGTTATACCCCCCAAATATCTTCTTTCTCATGGCCAAAAAGTAGTTGAATTAGTTTTGCCATATATTTGGTCGATTTCTCTACACAAACTTCAAGTTCGATAAGCCCTAAGAGTTGACGGATTCCACTCAAACTTTTAAAGTAGCATCTATTTTTTTCACATAAAAATGGGCCACATTACCGGACAGTAATTCGTTCCATCCCGTGTTATCGTTTCGCTTCACTGTTTCGGGTTTCATTTGTGTTTGTGTTGTTACTACAGTTTTGCCCAGTCATAATCAAATTCTCACTGTACGCTTTCCCTTTTTTCTTCCTGATCCTGTTTTTGTTGATGCCGTCATTTCAAAACTAATAAAATTCCGCAATTTATCTTATGGAATCGTTGATGTTTCGATGTTTGTTTGAAGCTGCTTCGTAACGTGACCGCCAAGTGGAAGAGTGCATCTGAAATGTTTACTCAAGCTTTGTTGTTTTGACTCGGATTTCGGATGGATTTTTCCTATTGAAGTTTTAACTTTTGAACACTATTTCTTAGGTTTCTTGCCATTTCAAGTAAGTTATAACGAATAACGCAAGAACCTGTGCTTATTGCACTGCTTCATTTAATGATCAATCAATATACACGCTTCATACACTTTAAAATCAGCAATTTCACGCACAAGTATCACAACAAAATCTTATCATTTATTGTTACTTCACTTTCAATGTCGTAATGTTTTGTTATATTGTTCAACTGTTATATTTCAATCAATGTTTCAATGTTAGTTATTCATGTCTCCATTGATTTAATGCTAATCTCATTAGATTGTTAACTTTTCAAAAATGTTGGTTACTGTTATTCTAAATTTATTTTTATTTTTTTTATATATTTTATATATTAAATGATGAAGCAGAAGTTGTTCTAAATTCAGCTTGTCAAAGTTAATCATCTTTGTTGTCTTGTGATTTTAACAAGAACAAACAGCTGTCATAATTTTGTCGTAATTCGCGTTCACATCCGAGCTTGGGAACTGTTCACAAGCGAAAACATTAATGAAGAATCAGTATTCCCTGAAGTCATTATTGAAGAACCGATAGAAAAAGTCATGAAAAAAAAACACTGCATCAGTATCTTGTAAGTGAGTGAGAGATATCTTGTTTAATTAAGGGCACAATCTATGTTCGGAGTAATTCCTGAGAATATAAGAAAGAGAATTAATTGAGTTTTACAGTTCTTTAGCTCGCTGATAGCCTGATCGTCATCGTCATTGTTCATCCTATTTTCGCCGATTTTTCGCTACATTTTCACCGATCGAAAACTGCTGAAAGCTGCCCTTCCACCTGACAGCCGTTTTAGCGGTCAGCAAATACTCTTCCTAATAATTGCACATGGCGGGCACTGGCACGGTATTGTGCCGCGCGTTATTGACCGTTGCATGAAATCTCCGCACATCGTTCCCGTACATGGTATATTGAGCTTCACCTATCATACCTTCGTGCTGTCTTTTCATTTTGCTGTGTTGGTTTGTTTTCTTTGTTTTGTTGGATACCGACCACAAGCTAACGGCTTCTGGCGACATTATTCACGTCTGTCACTCTCTGGCACTCTTCATCGAACCAGTCGGTTTTATCAGAGTTCTGAACCTGTTGCTCTGGTTCTCAATAGTTTCAAGTTCTTTTCGGACATCCTACTATGGTGAGCCGTTCGAACCGTAAAACTATAGAGAAAGACGAGATCCCGTTCGAACTTCTCAAGGACGGAAATGAGCAGCTTTAGCAGTCGATACACCGAGCACTTCTGAAGTAATGAGAGAACGAGGAGATGCCCACCGTCTGGTTGGATGGCTTCATACGCCTGATCTACAAGAAAGTGCACAAACTGGAGCGTGTCAATTACATAGGAATTACCTTGCTGAATACTGTCGCGCATTCTGTTTTACAGACCCAGATTGCTCGAGCAGTACTTCGTTGGCAAAACTCCTAGCCGATTTTCGTGAGGGCCTATCCTAAACGGACCAGATGTTTACTTCGCGAATGATAATCCGGGAGTATAACTTGCAGACTCAAGATCTGTTACTTGATTTCAATACGGCTTACAATTCAATAAAAAGAAATAAACTGTGGCAGATAATGTTTTAGCATGGTTTTCCGGAAAAACTATTTAGTCCAGTTCGAAATCAAACTGTTCGGATTGCGGACGAGGTATCAACCTCGTTTGTGACGTTTGATGGATTGAAGCAGGGCGACGCACTTAAGAATTAACTGTTCAACATTGCACATTGGTTCCACAGCTATATCTAGGAAGACAAAAATGTTTGCGTCTAAACTGCCAGTCTTAGATATATGGTATCTTCGGGAAAGTTTCTCCATATTTTTTAGACATTTTTTCAGTGTTGTGAAATTATGATGGCTCGCGTGGATTAGGAAATCAGTATATAAACTTTTTTGCGGATGCATTTAGACCAACACAATGTTCTACAATGTTTTAAAGCAATCGATTTGGAGTAGCTTCGCCCAGGAACCTAAATTTCTATCTTTTATTGTTCGCGAGTTATGATATTTTTTATTTAAACAAATAAATTAGGGTGGTCCTGAAACATCAGTTTTTTCTCCATAACTTTTTATGCGATAACTTCTCGTTAAAACTTTGTACCGAGCACTTTTAGCAATTTCAATTTCGCAACGTTTTCCCGAGAAAATCACTGTTATATCTCTTATGATTTAAAAGTCATCGTAGATTTTCTTCGAAAAAATGATTGTTTTCAAATGTCGATATCTCTGAAATGTGCAAACGGATGTTACATAATTTCGATGCCATTAGAAAGATTATCTTTTTTTACTATGAATGGTGAGAAAACTGTGTTTTGGACGTTTTTTGTTTGAAGAGAATAATTAAATTTTGAAAATAATGTTTTTTTGAACGAAAAACGTATATACTTTTGGGTGGCTTCACCAAAAATGTGCACAATTGGATTTTATAAAAGTGTCTAATATAAAGTTATCATAAAAATCAACGCTTTAGGATCCCAGGTGGTCGTTCCTGGGATATTTCGATGGTCATAATGTGCCAGGGTGGTCACTCATCTATAACTGAACTAGAAGTGACACAGGTATTCTCGTATTTTCTCGTTGATTATTCGTTGCTTGATGTTTTTACGACTGGCTTGCAGGGTCTGACACCAACTCCCTAGATTTCCGGAGGACCATTCCCCCTAAATGTTCGGCAGACCATAGTACGCAGTTAGCTTAGAGTCCTACTCTGGCACTCGGACGATGATCAGCCGCCCCTGACATGGGGAACAGACGCTGTTGTGAGCCTCTCCTAACATGGAGTACAGACGCTCCAGGTTTGCAGAAGCAAAAAGAGGAGGCTAAGGACCGCACAGATGGGTCTATTTTATTCCTTCAGGTACGCGAGGCACCAATGGTACGCCATGCCCAGCCATTTACCAAACATCAAGCAACGAATAATCAACGAAAGAATACAAACCGGGACAATCGGCAAAGACCACAGTAACGTAAAGGGACTAGCGATTGGAAGCTCGATACGTGGAACTGTAAATCTCTCAACTTCATCGGGAGCACACGCATACTCGCCGACGTGCTGAAGGACCGTGGATTCGGCATCGTAGCGTTGCAGGAAGTGTGCTGGAAGGGATCAATGGTGCGAAAGTTTAGAGCTAACCATACCATCTACCAGAGCTGCGGCAACACACATGAGCTGGGAACATGCAGAGGTGCGTAATCGAGTGGTGGCTGGTGTGAAAGAATGTGTATGTTGAGGCTTAAAGGCCGCTTCTTGAACTTCAGCATAATAAACGTGCACAACCCTCCGGAAGCACTGATGATGATAAAGATGCTTTTTACGCGCAGCTCGAACGCGAGTACGACAGCTGCCTAAGCCATGACGTCAAAATCATCATAGGAGATCTAAAGGCTCAGGTTGGCCAGGAGGAGGAGTTCAGACTGACTATTGGAAAGTTCAGCGCCCACCGGCTGACGAACTAAAATGGGTTACGACTCATTGACGCCTCCAATAATATGGCCATTCGTAGCACCTACTTCCAGCACAGCATTCCATATCCAAAACAACTGGAGATCACCACAGCAGACAGAATCACAAATCAACCACGTTCTGATTGATGGACGGCACTTCTCCGACATCATCGACGACAGGACCTATCGTGGCGCTAATATCGACTCTGACCACTATCTGGTGATGGTTAAACAGTGCCCAAAACTCTCCGTCGTTAACAACGTACGGTACCGACGGCCGCCCCGGTATGACCTAGAGCGACTCGAGCAACCGGATGTCGCAGCGGCATACGTGCAGCACCTCGAGGCTACATTACCGGAAGAGGGTGAGCTGGAGAACAGTGAAGGCAGCCATCAACAATGCAGCTGAGAGCAACGTCGGGTACGTGGGACGGAATCGACGGAACGATTGATTCGACGAGGAATGTAGGCAGATTCTGGAAGAGAAGAATGCAGCGCGGGGGGTCATGCTGCAGCAAGAGACCCGGCAGAACGTGGAGCGTTATAGACGGAAACAGCAACAGCAGACCCGTTTCTTTCGGGAGAGAAAACGCCGCCTGGAGGAGACGGAGTGCGAGGAGATGGAACAGCTGTGCCGGTCTCAAAAAACACGCAAGTTCTATCAGAAGCTCAACGCATCTCGCAACGGCTTCGTGCCGCGAGCCGAGATGTGCAGGGATAAGGATGGGAGCATTTTGACGGACGAGCATGAGGTGATCGAAAGGTGGAAGCAGCGCTTCGACGAACATCTGAATGGCGCTGGGAATAGGCAATAAGGGTTAGGACAACGGAGGAAATGCCTTCGTTGGTACTGCGGAGGATGGAAACCTACCAGCCCCCACTTTGAGGGAGGTTAAGAATGCCATTCACCAGCTCAAGAACAATAAAACTGCTAGTAAGGATGGTATAGGAGCTGAACTCATAAAGATGGGCCCGGAGAGACTGGGCATTTGTCTGCACCGGCTGATAGGCACAATCTGGGAAACAACAGCTACCGGAGGAGTTGAAGGAAGGGGTAATATATATGCCCCATCTACAAGAAAGGCGACAAGTTAGATTGTGAGAACTTTCGAGCGATCACCATTCTAAATGCGGCCTACAAAGTATTATCCCAGATCATCTTTCGTCGTCTGTCACCTGTTGTAAACGAGTTCGTGGGAAATTATCAAGCCGGCTTCGTTGACGGCCGATCAACAACGGACCAGATCTTTACTGTACGGCAAATCCTCCAAAAATGTCGTGAATACCAGGTCCCAACGCATCACCTTTTCATCGATTTCAAGGCGGCATACGACAGTATCGACCACGTAGAGCTATGGAAAATCATGGACGAGAACAGCTTTCCCGGCAAGCTCACGAAACTTATAAGAGCGACGATGGAAAGTGTGCAAAATTGAGTGAAGGTTTCAGGCGAACATTTCAGTTCATTTGGATCCCGCCGGGGACTACGACAAGGTGATGGACTTTCGTGCCTGTTGTTCAACATTGCACTCGCGGATGATATGGACATTGTCGGCAGAACATTTGAAAAGGTCGCAGACCTGTACACCCGCCTGAAACGCGAGGCAGCGAAAGTTGGACTGGTGGTGAATGCAGCCAAGACAAAGAACATGCTAGCTGATGGAGCCGAGCGCGACAGGGCTCGCCTAGGTAGCAGTGTTACGATACACGGGGATACGTTCGAGGTGGTCGATGAGTTCGTCTACCTTGGATCCTTGCGGACGGTTGACAATAACGTTAGCCGTGTAATACAGAGGCGCATCATCAGTGGAAGTCGGGTCTACTACGGCCTCGACAAGAAGCTGCGGTCAAAAAAGATTCACGCCCGCACCAAATGTATCATGTACAAAACGCTCATACCGTAGTCCTCTACGGGCATGAATCGTGGACGGTGTGTGGCGGCGAAGGATGAACCACAAGCTCGCCCAACTCTACGGCGAACCCAGTATCCAGAAGGTGGCCAAAGCTGGAAGGATACGATGGGCAGGGCATGTTGCAAGAATGCCGGACAGCAATCCTGCAAAGATAGTGTTCGCTTTGGATTCGGTTGGTACAAGAAGGCGTGGAGCGCAGCGAGCAAGGTGGGCGGATCAAGTGCGTATCGATTTGGCCAACGTGGGGCGGAACCGAGGATGAAGAGATGCGGCCACGAACCGAGTGTTGTGGCGTGAAATTGTTGATTCAGTGTTATCTGTTTAGATGTTGACTAAATAAATGAATGAGGCAACAAGGCAAGTATTACAGCTTTACTCCAGGAAGTGAAGATCTAGACGAAATTACAATAACATGTTTGAGGAGCGCACTGTTATCGCAGTACAATATGGGAGAAGCTCCGCAAGAACGCAAACGCACTCGTATGAAAATCAGCAGGGTCGTCGTACGCTCCGCCGAGCTGGACAGTAGTGTACTATGCCCAAATATTGGATGTGCCAACCGATAAGCTGACCGAGCGTTTTCCGGTAACCACCGGAGCAGCAGGCTGTGGAGAGGAGAAGCAGACTGACCAGCGCGAGGGAGTACGCCAGTTGAAAGCTGTGCAACGAAGACTTCGCAAGCGTATTTCTCATAAACGGCCGGGAATCTATCGTCGACTTCTGCAGTTTGTCACGGATGAGCAACCTGAACTAAAGAGTTCACTCACAATGATCATAAGGTGATCTAATACAGCACTGATCAGGGAAATTGTACTGTAGTAGAAGACGATGGAATATTTCATCGTAAAACTCAGAGCAGCATGAAAGTGTTCTAAACATTGATGCAGGTGAGTTAACAGAAGCACCAGCTAGAGCGTTTGATGCGTTTGATGTCGACGAAACTGAATTCTAGAAATCAGCTAAGTCCAACGTTCTGGTGGAACGAAAGACTCAGCATCCTTCGTGAAGCCTGCTGAAGAACCTAAAGCTGCGTTCAGAAAGCTAGATCGGAAGTCAAAATACTACAGCATATGCCACGTCCATACTGACTTTCAGCAGATAGCACAAGATAGCATGATCCGGAACAATATGCGGAGATTTTAAGCAACGGTCAATTATCTTTAAATTGATATTGGAGGGATCATCGAGGTAGGGAGGTATTGAGTTATGGTACACAAAATCAGTGCAACTGCGTTTGAAGAAATTCATGGAGGAAGCCATGAACTCTAAAGTTTACTAAGGTTCTCTTGCTACTCCAGAATTACTTGTTTGATACTCCAGTATCGCCTGATCAACTGCACTTACACAAGGAATCAATCAGATGACTACTTGGGACTAACAGACATCCTCAGTGTGCTATTATGATTGAAGAATGAGAGCGTAGAAACACAGTGTTTTTCCGTTTCTGGTTCTAGCAAATGCAAAGAACGAATAGATCAAATGCGATAGATTAAGAGTGGAAGGTAGAAGCAAGTGAAAGATTGAACTACAAATACGAGGAAAGGGACGGACCTGTGATTGAACCCATGTCCTTCTGCTTATTAAGCAGTAGCGGTGACCACAGACTCCACCAACAATGGTGAACAGATAAGGGAAGATCCAAATAAGACGTCCATCGTTTTTTCAGGATTTCTAGAACCCCACCCCTCCCTCCTCTGTCGCGCTTTTACAATACCGTAAAACGGAGTAACTTTGATAGTTTTTTTCGAAAAAAACTTAAATATTTATGCATGCTGTTTCAAAGAATTTTAATTCATATTTTTAAAACAAGTACTGGCATCCTAACTATCGATTCCAGTTGATAGATTTCCAAAAGATTTATTCTTAATGGATATATAATTTTTCATGTAATCGAAAGTCGGTTTTCTGTTTTGGGGTAACTTTGATAATGGAGCATCACTCGAACAAAATTGAATGAATTACAGAACATTTGTAGGGTGTTGCATATCTTTAGGCGTTTAACGCTATATGGAAATTTCTGACTTAGATTACAAAAATGGTTCCAGTTTGTAAAAATAGTATTCGCTAAGAGTTTTGAGACCGAATTCGAGTTCTACTATAACTAGGCTATCAAGTATAAGTGACGAATTCATTATGACTTCATCAAATAGTTATCGTAGAACAGATTGTTTGAGAGCATTTCAAAATTGCTAAAATCTTTTAAATTTTCCATTTATGCATATAAATCCTCAAATGTACTTGATTCCAACGGAAATAGCTTTAACATGCAGTGTCATACTAATACTCTTTACTTTTGCATTCGTTTTGCTTAACAGATTAACAGGAACTTTGTTATTTCGTCTAGTATGTTGAGAGTCTCGCATTATCAAAGTTACCCGCATTATCAAAGTTACCCCGTTTTACGGTACCTGTTACATGCACTGTCACACTTCCGTAGACACTCCCTCCTCCCCCAAATCATGGACGTTATTTATTTATGATCCCCAAGGTAAGTTAGAGGCAATTTAATTTCTTGGATATTTAAATTTGTTTGTGATGTTTTTTGCGATTAAATAAAACAGATGCATCAGCAGTGCAAATCGAAATTGATTGCAACATTGAAATCATCAGCTGAAGATGCACCGGTGCATGGTGGTTAAGGTGATTGTAGAACGAAGCCACACCTCAAATTTTAAAGAGCACAAGACTTAACAACCAAACAGCGCTTCGCGTTAAAAATCTATCCCATTGGTCACCACCACCAAGCAAGCAAGTTGATTGGTTTTCAACGCGAACTGTTGTCAGATACTCTCGTCTTGTGCACTTGAAAATTTCAAGTTTGGCTTTGTTTGATAATCACCTTAAATATGCAAATGGGTATTTCATTCTTTCCAGAGTCGTTTAATGATGCCATTTGGTGTGTTTGATCAACCATCGAAAATGCAAATAAAACTGTTGAGTAAACACTCGTTAAATGGCACGGCTCACGTTTTATTAAATTTAAACGCGAACTTATAGATGTACGTATTTTTATTGCATTCGATTGATTACTGCCAGGAACGTTCCGGTACAAACAACAGGAATGCCGATTCAACCTCAAACTACGGATGCACGTATGTCCTTCCGAATTCCAGATATTGATACTGCTGCTTCGAAGAAGAATCCTTGATTCACCATTTGCTTACACGGCCACTTCTGTGACTGTAACGATGACGTTGGCGATGACACAGAGTTAACTCTCGAGTTTTGTCACTGGTCGCACTGTGGTTCAGATTTTAAAGTTCAAAATTAACTATTTACTATTGTAGGTGAATGTTTGACTTTGTTTTGCCACTAAAAACCATGTTTGGAAATTGGGTTTTTGCTAAACTGAACCACTGTGGGTCGAAGTGCTTGCTCATGTTACACTGATCCGTCTTGCAGTGCTTCCACACGGCAAACATCAGCACAGCACTCGTCGATATGCAGATAACGAGAAAAGTTGCGCCATTGAACCCGAACGCCTCTCGTTTGGGTGAAACTCTTCAAGTTGTGCATTTCAGTACTGCGGGGAATAGCTGCAGTGCTTGCGGGGTATATTTTGCCGGGTTTTAACTCCTACTTGTATGTTTTCTGCTAGATCTAACTGCGCGACGGAAGACGAGCTACGGGTAAGTTGCCATGCAATCCGTATGCATCGATGGCACTTTTACAGGACTAGACTGGGTTGCAGCAAAAGTTGTGGTTTTGGAGCTACAAGCGAAATTTGGGTAACCGCAACGATGCAGTTGGCACTCAATCGAGTTTCGGCACCACCGCCGCATGGTTGAAGTGTACTGCTTTGAAATAAACAACGAGGAAGGATGGGCTTAGCTGTGGAGGCTGTAAGCAATGTAAAGGCTTAAGTATATAAAACATTTGTTTTTATTGATATTTTGGTCATGATTTGTTGTTAGAGTCAATTCTGTACGAGCTCTCTTGAAAAACATTGGAAATTCGTAATTTTTTTTTCATAGATTCGTTTTTGTTAGGACGGGAATCTGCTAAAGTTTTCAGATCATGTAAGAATTACTTCAATGATCTTTAGAGGAGTCAACTTATGAAATCTCCGTGGTTTCATGATATTGAGGAATAGTTTTAACAATCTTACCCAGATTGACCTAAAGTTTCTGAAATTTAGGTCAAGACGAAAAATAATTTATATTGGAATTAAGTTTATTGATATCACACATATGGAACTGCAGCTTTCAATGTTAAGAATGTAGCTAATCAAAACACGTAATGAATTCAACTTTACCGCATTGAATAAAATTGTCTTGTGTGTTATCAACTCCCTCATGCAGTAGTGGCTCATGATCCGTCTCGTATTAGCTACTAGCCTGGTAGCTGGGGAAACATTATTAATTCAGGTAACCATAAACTTGGGCAAAGCTCACCAAAGACGACTTTGTCCGCAACCGTATACAGCATCACCGGTGACAAAAATGGGCCGTGAACCGGAAGACGTTACTCACTTCGACGCGCAACCTCTTACATGAAAGACCCGAGCCTTGACATCCTTCATCCATTAGGGGGGGTGGACGTGCAGATACGTGGGGACGACGCATATGGACGGACATGCCACGGAACATTGAGACGAATCTATGTCGTGCACTCGTTAAGTTAGGCCGCACGGAGAATTTGCCTCCCAGGGCCATCGTTTTTCATATGCGGATGCCGGCTCCGATGGGAGGAAAAATGACGACTCATATAGTTACTCTTGAAGGCCATACATTTTGCTTCACTGCGGTTTTTGCTGGCTAGAATGGAAGAACTACTCGTCTGCTGCATACGGAGGTTCTCACAACACATACGTACGACGTAACATTTAGCTGCAATAAAGTGCCATGTGCTTGACGAACTCCGAGGGCTCGACCTCCGATTGACCTCCGACCAGCAGAAGTGGTTGCTAAAGACATTAAGATTTGTGTTTTCCCAAGATTGTGATTTAAGGTGAAGATGAATCGAAGCCAAAGTTCAAATATTCAAGAGCACGGATCTGGAGAACCAAACGTCCGTTTAAGCTGAAAACTTAATCGATTGGTCACCACCAGCTAGTGACCAATCGATTAAGTTTTTAGCATAAACGGAAGTTTGGTTCTCCAGATCCGTGCTCTTGAAAATTTGAACTTTGGCTTCGATTCATCTTCACCTTAAATATTATATGATTTGTTGGGTGAGAAATGCCATTCTTGCCTTGAAGAGAATCAAGAGTAGATTTGAGTAATTTGTACCTTATAATTTCACCAAGAATGCTATCACATTACCATACTACAATAACGAGTCCTTCGCACCATTCGAAAGTGATCTTCCCCACCAAAAACATATATCAATATTTATCGTCATTCCTGCCCATGAATCCTTTTCTCCATTCGCCCACCCCATTGGTTAATATCGGCAGTAAATCTCGGAAAAACAAACTCCAACTTTGTGCGGTGCGAAGGTAAAACTTTCCCTCCGGCTTTCCACGATATCGTCCCTTCATCAGCAGCAGCACTCATCGTTCTAAAATTTCACTGTTCCGCGAACTTCTTGCGGCAAACATCGTTCATCTTTTGCGGAACGGCTTCTGGTTCTTCAAAGTTTGCAAAAGAGTTGGTCGAAATTTGAGCTTTTATCTGCCATTTTTCATGCGCGTAAAATTTTACGACCCTCATGCTTGTATGTACTGTATAAGAACTGAGACGAAGTGAACTTGGAAAATGCAAAGCCCTTTAACATTTTGAAAATATTATTGTCGTTAAAAGTGAAACCCTTTCTTGTCTAAAATTATCCGGTTATATGAAAATAACAACACCAATATTTTATGTGGACGCCGTGGAACCCAAAGGCAATATTTTTATTATGTGTACCTACTTTACTTCTGATTTTTCTTATTACTTCACTTCTTCTATTCGTTTGTCATCTTCTTATTACTCTTTTGCTTTCTTCTTCTTGGCATTAACGTCGTCACTGGAACAGAGCCTGCTTCTCAGCTTAGTGTTTTTATGAGCACTTCCACAGTTATTAACTGAGAGTTTTCTTTACTAAAGTTTCCATTTTCGCATTTGTATAGTATATCGTGTGGCAAGTACAATGATACTCTATGCCCAAAAAAGTCAAGGAAATTTTCATTACGAAAAGATCCTGGACTCACCGGGATTTAAATACAGACATCTTCAGCATGGCTTTGCTTTGTAGCCGTGGACTCTAACCACTCGTTTAAAGAAGACCCTTTTGGCATTATTGCTTATGAAAAGGAGCAACCTGAAGTTTTTGGATGTAGGTATTGGTTTTAAAGTTATCATTGCTTGAATTTCACAAATTAACTTCATCACAGACCTTACTGCCCTGGAGATGTTATCGTGGTTTCATTCGTTCAATTCCCGTTCACTCACTTGCTACTACTACCTACTGTTGATAAATGGGAAATCTGAGATTCACAGCAAAGGTGGAAAATTGATGAGCACTTGTTCGCTCAGTATTTATTTGCTAACGACCCGGAAGAAATAAACTCGGTGGCTATAATTCAAGGGAGCTTTTCTTCGAGAGTGGAATTCAGGTATATTGCTTAAGATTGTACATATATCTTCTTTTAACTCAATATAGAATATAGCAGATTGTGATTATTTTTTGATAAATTTTGCTTTTTTGCTATGCATTTGCCAGGTAAGGAAAAGCACTACTTGGAAATCTTTACGATTACTTTGGTGCAGTTTTTTGTGGATATTTTTTTTGTACTTATTTGTTGAAAAAGCGTTTCAAAGTAGTATTTAGATTATTTAATCCTTTAAGGCCGGACCATTTTCAGGCATTTTTTAATGGTCAGCTTGATACATTCTTACATGGGAAAACAAAATAATATTTCAGCTGACTACGCCCATTCTTAAAACTTCCATGGAATTGCATGCCGTTTTATCATCTTTATCCCAGCACATTACTGGTACATTCGACAGAAATCATTACCACCAATCTGATTTCAACTACAGACATGGTAAAATCAAGCGCATTTCTGGTCTGCTGAAAGTTGCCGGTAAATCACGCTTAATATAACCCCCAACATTGTAGTTTTTACCGCACATATTTTTTGGTGTATTGTTTATATGTTATTTAAAAAAATGATCAAAATTCAAAGATACATATTCTAGGTAGTCCAAAATACAAGAAAGAAGCTCAAACTTTACTTTAAGAGCTCTTTTTTCGCGGAAATGCAATTTCACTTGAATCGAGCTACCGTTTTGAATCGTATTACGGACAGCTTCAAATTCCGGATTCTCTACTTTGTATGGGAAATATGTCACACGAAATGTTTCAATTTTTGTCGTTTTCGAGGCTCGTTTTAATCAGCTTTTTTTTTATAAATAACTATGCGAACTTATAATGTCCAACTGCCTTACACGTCTCTTTAGTGGCTTGACGACTTCAACTTTTGATTTGACTTTTCTATAAATGATTTCCATGAGCTGTCCGGAATTCGAATCAAAGTGTCCGGAATGTAAAGCTAAAGTGAGGAAGTGTCCGGAATAAGAATCATGGAAATGCCACACATTTCGATTTATTTCAAATTATTCAAGCTGTGGAAGCGTATTCTTTACCCACCATTCGAAAGTTGAGGGTTGCCGACGCTCGATAACGCTGAGAAATCATACAGAATGATTTATTTTGTATGCTCTATGCTGAGTTATACTTCACTAAGGCCTTAAGTGTCCGCAATATGATTCAAAACGGTAAGATGACTCGATTGATAATAACACAGCCGAACAAGAATGTGTCCAGCGAATTCAGTGTTGGTGAGTCCGTTGTCGTTTTCCCGTCGCATAAATGTTCCAATACATTAGAATTTTGTGCCACAGGTTGTCAAAGATCTAGAAATTACTGGTTTAATTGATGTTGGAATAAAATTCAAACTATTATTTACTGATTTTACTGTTATTTTATCAACCGAGCAAAGAACATCCCAGTTTATTCCATAGTATCTTTATCATATCTGTATGGGCTTTAGGACATTTGGTCGAATGACGTTTAGTCGAATGAAATTTGGTCGAAAGGACATTTGGTCAAATACCATTGGAACCTCTAGTAAAAAGAAAATTTGTCGATTGGATATCAGATGAATTTTTTTTATGATGGTTTATTGGGAAATCATTTTGTTCAATAGATATAGAACAAAGCTGGATTTTTTTACTACTGCCTAAATAGGAATAATTATTCTTGTCAATTATTATATTCTTCAGCTGTTTTTGGATTTGAAGACGGGACGTTTTATTTTACCAAATTTTGTAAAACCCTTAAATAAATTATGTCAAATGCTATAGACATAGTTTTCCTACGTTTACCAAAATATTTAGCTACTATAAATGTTCTTCAAACTACAGTACCTACTTCAACGTTGGGAGCATGAAGATATGTTGAATTTATTATTCTTCCAGAATATCATCATTCTAAGAAAAATGCCTCTCAAAAGCTGTTATTGCTAAGTTATTGAAGTTTCAAGCTATATAGAATTTATTATTCTTTAAAAATGTCATCGTTCTTTAAAAACTGCTAATCTTTATTGAATGACAGCTTTCAGTGTGATTGCTTGAAACATTTTTGAGTTTTAGGTCTTAAAGCGTGGTCTTTGGGCTTGAGAATTTGAATGTGGGAATCAAACATGAAACGGTTGGGTATAGAACTATTTGATCACCTGTCATTGTCATTGTCCTACTCATCGTAAATCAGTTAATTGTGACCTCATGCTCTATTACATTCCTTGAGGCGTGTCGATGGAATTGGTTGATTAATAATTCAAACAAAATCAGAGATTAGAGATGAGCCTGTGGTGACAGAAGTTAACTTCGTCCTTAAAAGATCTGCTCTTCGCAATTCATCCGAGTGACAGAATAAGCCTGAAAAAAAAATGTCAACAAGAAACGTCAACAATGCAAGAAGTAAATCGATGTTGTGGGAGAGTCTGATTAAATGGATCTCCGAAATATCGCTCGACGCAACATTATATAAGTTTCAGAAGTAAAACAAAGCTGACTTTTGGCGCTCTATCATGTAGTTTTAACAGTACCATAATATATTATATTGAAGGCACTTCCTATTTTCAATCACTGTACTAACAACAAAATGTGAATCTGTTCCATAATCTGAAAATCCACATTTGACTAAATTCTCTACTAAATGTTCTCTCAACCAAATGTCGAATACTTTTATCAATTAAATTCTTTTCGACCAAATGTCCATTCGACGAAACGTCATTCGACCAAACGTCATTCGACCAAACGTCATTCGACCAAACGTCATTCGACCAAATGTCTTTCGACCAAATGTCATAGATTCATCTGTATGACTGTAGATCTTATGTTCTGAACTCCAGAATATCCCAGGATATCAAATAATGCCTGCCATACTAAAGATCACTCCATGACTACGTATTATGAGTATTATTGAAGCTGCGTATAGTGAAAATGATTGTGCTACTTTTCCCCGAGTGTCATTTCCTCTAACATCATTTCCCCGAACAATCCTCTTCCCCAATTGACCCGTTTACCCGGTGATGCAGTTCAAAAAAGACAAGAAAGGACTTCAGTGAGATCTTGAAGTACTAGAAAGAACGGTAAGCAATCGAAAAGAAGGGAATATATGGCTATTCTTAGATCGGTGCAACTCGAAAGAACCGCCATTTAAACAATGAAGGGTACAACGACCAATGACTAGTTCGGTTACCACTCCATAATGTATGAAGTTATGACATTTCTGACTACCAAAAACTTTAAAAGGGGCTATTCGGAAAGCAGGGAACTGGCGTTCCGAGTAGAGTAGCACAACCAGCGAAAACAGCAACTGTCACGAGTTTGAATTTTGTTCTGAACTCCAAAAATGTTATACTTGGAAAGATGACTTTTGAACCTTCCAGAAATTCAAAGCATGTTGATAAGCATTTATTGTAATTTTGTATAGCGCTGCTAAGGTTGTGAACATTGGCGTAGAAACAGGGGGCAGGATTTTGTAGCCACCCCCCCTCCCCCTAGAAATATTTAATGATGATGAAAATGAAATAGAAAAAAAAATATTTACAAAGAAATTTATTCATGCAAAGCTGTTTTTAGAGTTAAAAACTAAAGAATTGAAGAAGTTAACAAATATACGTTAAGTAATTGAACTTCTTCTCGTCATATAATTAGCCACCTCCAGTTCTCAGCCCTGTCGTTGCAAAATTTGAGCTTCTTAGTCATCCCCTTTCGAGGAAGGCGTTGCTATAGCCCAGAGGGCGGTTGTACTCCCAGGCGTATATGAGGGAGTCTCACAAGAAAATTGTATCAAACTAACATATATTCCATACACATGAGAACTAATATGCATTTGCACGTGTTTAGTTTGTGTTCAATGCTAATTCCAATTAAAATGTAAAACGGAGAAACACCTATAAATTAAAAAAAAATATATGAATAATGTCGAGCCTTCTTGGTACATCGGAATATCTTCAAAATCATGGACAGATGATCAAAACTCACACAGATTCTCAAAATGCAGAGTATTTGCTGCAACTCAATTTTTATTTCATATTTCAACATGATAAGTATCAACATACTAAATAACTCATACTTTTGCTTAAAATCAAGATGGCTTCATAATACAATATGGCCTCCAGATGTTTTACCCAAAATTTAATTCCTTTTTACAGTTTACTCGAGGAAATAATCAGCGTTTGAATACTTATTACTTTGTTGTACGAAATATGTTGTTTTACTAAATTTAGAAAATTGTTCGTTTCAAACGGCTAATACCATTGCTCACCTAATTTTTGCAAGCTGTTCTAACTCAGTTTTTTCTTAGGGAAGTTTCAAATATGACGTCCATAATTTTTCGGGATTTCTAGACCCCCCCAAAAACCTAATACATGCACTGTTACATTTTTGTAGAACACCCCCTTCCCTCAAATGATGAATGTCATTTTTGGGTGACCCCTTAGTTAGCTTTTTTGATGGTGACCACAAAATTAAGATCGAATGGTGCACTAATGGTGAAACATTTTTTTTTCTGTTTTAGGATATATGAAAAGAAAGATACGTGAAAAAATACCTGAAATGTAACAAAAAATGAGCTTCTCTTCAAACTGCTAGCTAGCGTAAGAGGAATCCACTAATAAGCCTGCTTCCCCTGACGAGATTTCCGAACAAACAATTTCGCCAGGATGTCATTGATTGAAATAAATACGCCTCAAATTGCGGCTTATGTGAAATTGTCGAACAGATTTGCCTGCAGTTCTTATGGGAAAGGCTGCTGAAAAAAAAGAGGATGCCGGCAATAGTCACAGCTACATGTGACATTTTTTAAGTATTGTAAAAACGTTTTTAAAAAGTTTTCAAGAAAATTATAAATTAATCGTGGCATCGGCTTAGACTGCTGAAAATAAAAAGATTTCCTTATATTATTATGTATAAAAAAAATAGAATCAAAAATTTAAGTTCACGAACAAATGCTCAAGGTTTCTTAAAGCAGGACATCTAGAAAGTTTGAGCCTTATTTTTGGATTAAACAAAAGGTTCAAACTTCAGCCAAATATGTCGCCTAATTTTAAAATAAAATGTCGCTCTTGAAGTGGTATCAAAGTGCAAAAAAATTGACAATTAATCTGGATTTCAAAATATTACGTTATTGTTTATTATAGTAGTTTGGCGTTGGATCTATTAGTGAATTTTATAATTGTTAATTATTCATTACAGCTGGTTTTTTAAACTCAAATACCGTTTTTGATGCGTACTTGATAGTGAATTTTCGTCACTATCTTTTTATGTGATAGTGACTATTGGTCCAAAATGAAGAAGAATACGAAATGATTGTCTTTATAACATATGAAATGATTTTTTCTGCTTCAAAATTTCATGTATCTTATGTATCTTCAAGAGTTACTTGAGATGATTCGATCGATATTGTTTCATGCTGAATTCAACATAATTTTTGTTTTCACACGGAAAAGTGATATGTACACCAAAAGAATATCAGAATTTCAGAATTCAGTGGTGACAAGGGGTCATACAGCTTAACAAGTTTGATTAATGCCATAAAGGGCGTTAATATGCAGCTGATCTATGTAGGATAAGGTCACATTACTCCAGGGCCTTGATACAGCTTGAAATTTTCAAATGATACAGAGTGTTAAGATCGAAATGATCTACACAAAACAATGTCAGATTACTCTAATTCGTTTTAGAAGCTTGTATTTTACAATTTTTATCCTTCAGGGCGTTATGATGCACCTAATCTTCTTGAAATAAGGTCAAATTACTCCAGGGTGTCGATACAGTTTGGAATTTTTAATTGATTTCGGGCGTTAAGGCGCACTTTATCTACAAAGGATAAGCTCAAATTTGCCGTAGGTACCGCTTAGAATTAGCAATTCATCTTAATTAGGGCGTTAAGATGCAGCTGATCCACATAACACAAGGTCAAGTAATTTCAGTGTGTTGAAGCAGCATGGAAATTTCGATTGATTTTGCAAAGAAGTTTTAAGATCCTTCAGATCTTGCAAAGATATAGGTGAAATAAAGTCAAATTACTCCAGGGCGTTGATATAGCTTACCAAATTTAGTTGAAGTAGGAACAATTTTAATTTGATACAGGACGTTCAAATACACCTGATCTATTTGGAATGCTGTCAAAATTCTACTGAGTGTTGATACATCCTGTAATTTACTATTGACGTTCTACGGTGCGTTAAAATTACTCCAGGGCGTTGATACAGCAATGAATTTATTAAATAATGTCCGACAGGGCGTTAAAATACAGCTCATCTACTTGAGGCTTAATCAAATTATTCCACAGCGTTGATATAGATTGACAATCTCGATTGATGTTATAAATACAGGGCTATGAGGTGCGCATGATCTACATAGGATAAAGTCAAATAACCGTAGGGGTTTGATACAGCAAGAGAAAATCGATTGATTTGCTATGGGGCGTAAATATGCTTCAGATCTCGCCAAGATCTTTGTGGACTCTTACTCCAGGGCGTTGATAAAGCTTGGAATTATCAAATTAAGTCCTAAAGGGCGGTCACATGCACCTGATCTACATTGAAAAAGGTCATACTAATCCAGGGCGTTGATCCAGCTGAGAGTTTATAATTAATGTCCTACAGGGCGTTAAGTTGTATCTGATATACATGGAATAAGCTCAAATTACTCCAAGGTGTATCAACGCCCTGGAGCACGTAGGTTTCGATTGATTTTCTACAGAGCGTTCAGATGCTCTAGATCTTGCAAAGATCAGTGTGGAATAAAGCCACATTTTTCCAGGGCGTTGGCTAGGAATTTACAATTGAGTTCCTACAGAGCGTCAAGATGCACTTGATCTGCATGGAATAAGGTCAAATTACTCTAGGACGTTAACACAGCATGACAATTTCGATTGATTTTCTACAGGGCGTTGAGATGTTCCAGATCTCGCAAAGATCTATGTGGAATAAAGTCAAGCTACTCCAGGGCGTCGACACAGATGGATCGAATTATGTCACACAGAGAGTTAAGATGCATCTGATCTACGTGAAACAATTTCAAATTATTGCACGGCGTTGATAAAACTTGGAATTTTCAATTGATGTCCTACAGTGCGTTGAGATGAACCTGATCTACATAGGGCAAAGTCAAAACATTCTAGGGCGTATATACAGCTCGGAAATTTTGATGAATTTTCTACAGAACGTAAAGATGCTCCAGATCTTACAAATTAGTCTAGGGCGTTGAATCAATTTGAAAATTTCGAATGATGTCCTACAGAGCGTCAAGATGCGTCTGATATACATAATAAGGTCAAATAACTACAGGGCATTGGTACAGATAAGAAATTTCGATTGATTTTCTACAGGGCATGAAGATGCTCCCGATCTTGCAAGGACCTCTGTGGAACAACGTTAAACTATTCCATGGCGTTGATACAGCTTGATCGATTGATGTCATACAGGGCGTTGAGTTGCACCTGATCTACATAGAGCAAAGTCAATATACTCCAGGGCGTTGGTATAGCTTGTAGTTATTAAATGATATCCTACAGGGCACTAAATGCAACTGATCTAATTGAGACAAGGTCAAATTACTTCAAGGCGTTGATACAGCTTGACAATTTTGATTGATGTTACACAGGACGTTTAGTTGCACCTGATCTACATGCAAAAAAGTTAAATCAATTCAGGTCGATGATACAGCTTGAATTTTCAACTGATGTCCCAAAGGGCGTTAAGAAAAAAATCTGAGAAAAGCTTCTTAGTCGTCGACTAAGCGCGACTAAGCAGGACGACAAGGCTGCCAGTTCTACTTAATTTATTTATTTATTTCATGTCGTCAATCAGAAGTAGACCATTTTGTTACAATTTTAAACTTAGTATAATTTTGATTGACGACATGAAATAAATAAATAAATAAGAACGTTTAACAAATATTATGTCAAAAATCAATGGAGCTCCAGAGTTACCAAGGAAAAAAGTGTGTTAACTGTATTATCCAGATAAGACTTTTTTTGCTGGTACTTTATCAAAAAAATGTTTGAATTCTCTTCGCCGTTAGTTCAATATAAAAGTTTCGAATGAGTATTTATTTTTGTTTTGTTCAACAGTTTTTTCTCTCAAAATCATTGAAATTTAAAAAAAATCTTAAAGAATCTTAGATGGTAGAAATTGCTGGATAATTTATTTGAAGAATTTGAAAATTTGTAAAGGAATTTATGAACGGAAAAACGTTTTTTTTTTGCTGCAAGTAATATTTTTAAATTGAACACTGAAATTAGTAAACCTCTTCATTGAACATGTTTAGAAAAATTCTTTTCATAAACTTTGGCAGATCATATTTTTAGTTCGTGTACACATTTTCATTATAAGCTGTTTGAAAAAAAAATGTTTTTTTCATTTATTTTTCTTATATATCAGAGAAAAAAAAACTTTGGTGCAATTCCATGGCTAGAATTTCCAGAAAATTTTCTGGCAGATTTCTGTAAAATTTAGGTGTTCCTGAGAATGAAATATGAATGAATACATGAGGTTTGTACTTGAAGTACAATGAATTCTTGAGAAAAGAAAATGATTATTTGCAAACACACTCTGGATATTTTTCATCAACCAATTAAATCGAAAAAGCGTTAGTTTACTTTAAATAATTTCAAAAATTGCAGAAATAATAGCTAAGAAACTTCACCTGAAAATCTGTCTGGATTTAGTCATTACTTTTCTTATATTTGTCCGCAATGTATTTTTGGCGATTCATTCGAAATGTATCGAAACATTCGTCGATAGCTCGTATAGGTGCTTCTGAGAATCTTCCTGGAAAAATTAGAATAATATAATCGTACTTGGCTGAAGAAATAACCATAAAGCAATTTCAGTAGTTTACGGATAAAAATAGAAATTAACATTACGCTAACGCTAACGCTAAAAATAGAAACTAACTATTAATATACTTGTAATATTGATAAGCCCAATCACCTCGAAAAAAAAAAACTTTCAGGTGCTTCATCAGAAATCTCTGAAGATCAGAGTAACAAACATTTCTGTAATGTTACAAAACGCTTGCCATGTTTGTATTTGTGAAAGAAGCATCGGTAGATATTTTGCCAAATTAACCTTTTAATTTATCACCAGTTATACTTAAGGAAATTCCATTTAAAATCTTTCTTGTTTCCTCAAGACGTTAAACAAAAGATTTGTTAATCATTCCAACATAAATTGCTCAAAAATCAATCAGTTTTTCCTTCAGAATTTTCTCTAGATTTAAACTTCAAAGGAATTTCTTGAAAAAATGTTTAATGGAAGTAGAAAAATCTGTTACAGTTATTTTTCAGAAAAAAATCTAACGTTGTTTTTTGTTTTCATCCAAAACTGCTTTGAAAATCCTGCAAGACTCTATAAAATATTATTATAAATCCTGGAGGAGTTTCTTAAAGAAAAATCCATGGATAACAGCTTAGAAGGTATCTATATAATACTATAGTATTTTCCGAAGAAATTTTTTGAAGAATTTTTGTGAGACCTTTGGAATTGTTCTTGAAAAATACTGAATAAAATTCTGGTTGGATTTGTTTGTATTTAGATCACCAACAGAAATATCAATTTCTTTATTTGCTTAATTTCATAAACAAAATTCTGCAATATTCCCTGCAGAAACTTTACATCCTTAGGGGCCGTCGTCCATAATTTACATAAGGGTTCATGGGAAGAGGGGGGTCTTACGAGGTTTCTAAAGCATCAGACAATCAGACAAATTCAATCGTGCAATTTGAGCCAAATAATATCCTAAATAAAAGTTAATGTTCTATTTTACATGCTGTTGCATCAGTGTTTTTTTTATAACTTTGACGACCTGTAGCCTCTATTATGTTGCGTATTATATACCTGGTTTAGGATAAAAAGTTCTTTACATTATAATAGTTCGGGTGGCCTAGAACATCCTAAACCGATCCCATACTCTTCATTAAGCTTACATAAATTCAGTATCGAGGATTTCCACTTTGTATATCTGATAAAGATCTGGATAGGGTAGAAACAGTAGTAACAGTTGTAGCTCTTAATTTTCAGCTTCAGTTTGGAATACCTAGAACCTCCCTGAAGATTACGAATATGACTAGCGTTGGTTGATTTGTTTGGGTTCAGATTGTTCTAGATTTTCATTTCTGCCTTATTGTGTTTCCCTCTTGAATTCGTCAAGGAATCAAAACCACTTCATGATCATGAAAACTTGTCGAATCCGATGAGTTACATAGAATATCTAATGTTGAATCATTGGAACAAATGTCAAATAAAGTAATTAATAATTTCAGGCAAAAATCGTTACAATTTTCTATTGCCACGATTAATGCGTTATATAGTTAGTCTCTTCTCTTTTTTTTATTTTCGACTTTTGCAGTCAGCTATTTTTACTGTTAGGGGAAAGGTTTTCAATATCGGCAGATAGAGATATGTTTGCCAAATTAAGTGTAATTGTGGTAACATTGTGCTAAAAGATTATGTAGCCGGCGGGACTTGAACCCACAATTTCCATTCTGTACACGGACGCATTACCAATTATACTACAGCTACGCTACGGTAAACTGAAGTATTTGGCTAATGACCTTTGTAGCATCCCCAAGCCCCACAATCTTGCTAGTCCAATATACCACACTTATCCCTCACCATATCTCTATCTGCCGGCAATGAATACAGTCGGTGTGAGAAAACGCAACACTATTGTACCTACATCCCCATATGATCGCACGGGTTGTCGATTCGGCTGAGGAATAGGTACGTGGTTGCTGCCGTACACACTGACCAACGACGGCTGTGATACATCCGTATCAAAGGGGTTTACTAGGACTAGCAAGATTGTGGGGCTTGGGGATGCTACAAAGGTCATTAGCCAAATACTTCAGTTTACCGTAGCGTAGCTGTAGTATAATTGGTAATGCGTCCGTGTACAGAATGGAAATTGTGGGTTCAAGTCCCGCCGGCTACATAATCTTTTAGCACAATATTACCACAATTACACTTAATTTGGCAAACATTTCTCTATCTGCCGATATTGAATACCTTTCCCCTAACAGTATATAGTTAGGTTAAGTAAATTGAAAACGTTTTTTTTTCTCCTATAAGCGAGTGAAATCAACTCACCTGTAAAAAAATCTGAACTGCTGCGGCAAATGCAATGTAATATATTGTTAACAAATGTTAATAAAATCTTAAATTTGTTGTAGCAAATGAGGATGATAGTGTTGTCTAATAACACAGAACACCTAGATATAAGAAATGAATGAATGTTTGGAATGATACTAATAAAGAAATTAAAAAAAAAGTTTATAGGCATTACATCCGCACTAAGTTATAGTCTGTTTATTGGCATAGTGTTTCAAGAGCACTTTCTGACTTATTAACTAAGAGTATTTTGGTGTATTATGTGGCATGATGATAGGAAAATGCCAAAATAAGTCAAGAAAATTTTAATTATGAAAAGAACCTGAACAGTCCAGGGATCTAGAAATAAAATAATTTTTATAAATACCTAGTACAAAAAATGCTAGTTTTTACTTGAATTCCCCAAAACTTATAATCTTAAAGTTGCACTTGAGACGGGCCAAAATTTTTCAACTTTCTCACAATCCGATTACCTTTGCGGTGCTGCCATTCGTGATTTAGGTTACTACTTGCGTTGAACTTTTGATCCACTTTCAGCTACTACTACCACTACATTCTGCTCCTCCCACCTTAAGGAAGCAAACAGCTCCAAAAGAGCCCAACCATCGCACAATACCAGCCCATTAGGTATGCTAAAGCTTTGCCCGACGACACCCTCACACATGGTTTTGTGCCTCATCAGCTGGGAAAACTTTCCAACTGCTTGCCGAAGAAAGATTTGCCCTGGGAAAAGTTGGTCCTCTCGTGGGCTGAGTTTTCGCGCTAGGTTTTATGGAGGGTATTGGGCTGTAGATGGTCGACTTTTGTCGATGAAAATGTTAACGATGCAGCCTATTGCATGTTTTTCATTACTGTGGTTCAATGTGACGTTTCAAATTGTGACTAATTGGTTACATTTTCAGCGTGGAAGGTTGTATGGTTCTTTAGATATGTGCTCTTTGAAATATTGAGTTTTGGCTTTGAAGTTTTTATTTTATTTAACTGTTTGTAAGAAAAAATACGCTGCTTTAATTTAACCTAAATTTACAAAGCACTTGTTAAGGTTGAAACGATTTTTGCCTAAAATTCTTGATAACAAATTACGTTACAAGTTTTGTGTAGAAACTTCAAACATAAAGAAAAAAAAAATCCCATTTTACGGTATACCATAATCATTGATAATTGTCATGGAAACTCATTCTGCAGAATACTCGCAAAAACTCTCTGAAAAACGCTTTCAGCTCCATATGTTGAACAGTTCGTGAAGCTGTATCAAAACTGAAAATTTCCCGTGAATCATTAAGTTGATTCCTGGATGGGAAGTTTCATGTCATACACATAAATCTCCAATGTAAGCAAACTACAGCATCAAAATTAACAGTAATTTTCCACATAATCGACAGAAAATGTACACTCAGCCATCAATCCTTTACTATCCAACGTTTACTGTTCTAGTTATAAACGTTCCCCAAAAAAGCACAGGTATGCTGCCCTTCAGCCGAACAATGTGCCCGTTGGCATTTTATACATTCACATTTATTGCCCGATGGAGAGCTCTAAGCTCGAGTGGGATTTTGCCAACTTTATCACATTCCACATACTGCCCTTGACCTGACCAGGGATGAGTGAAAAAATCCCCATTTCGTCTCCGTATGGAAGTTACCAATTTTGCTCGACGCACTCTTCCGTAGATGTAGAACCAACGCAATCTAAATATTTAAACTACTCATGTGCGGAAAAAGTGAAATAATATGCTCCGACAGATTGCTATCTGATGGCTGTAAGAGGTTGTGCTGTTGGAACCCATCTCGCCGTTTAAAGTTTGTTCTCCCGGGCAAAACGGATAGTCTTTTTTTGTACGGTGAAGAAGTGAAAGGGCCGTGATGGAGTTTGTGTATTTCTTTTGACTGGAATTTCCGAGTGATGTGTATGATGTTTACTTTTTTGCTTCACAAATGTAACGACCGTTGGAGCTATGTTGCATTATAAGCATATCTTTCAAAAGGATGGAGTTTTATGTACAGGTAATTCGATTACTTTGGTGGTTGGCGAGTAAATTGTTTGTTTTCGTGACTGTACCGAGCTCACGGATAGGATGTTCAAGAAAAGTTGCAGTTGATCATACTATTTGTGCATAATTTTGCCTAAGTGAAATTGAGAACTATGCTACTATAGAAAGTTCAAGACATCAAATGCCATTGCCCAAACAAAGTGTCCACTAGACTGACGTGTGGGCTTCGTGGCCGTGCGGTTAGCGGCGTCAGTCGTTTAGGCGTATTGTGTCACGGGGTGTGGGTTCGATTCCCACTCCGGCCGGTGGAAATCAAACGTCAAACGAAAAATTTGTCACTGGGCTACTGGGTGTTATGTGTTGTCCGTTGCCTAATGTTAGTGATCGGTCAGTCTGTGCAGCCTTTGGCTAAAGACGGTGTAAATTGTCTTTTAACGCAAATTTTGAATTTTTTGCTCCTTAAGATAAAGTCAATTGTAAAAAGGGATGAAAATCATTCTCCCAAAATTTGAAGTGATTTGGAAGCAATTTGATTCTGCACACTCCATTTGAAGTTTATATGGACATTACTATGGAAAGGGCAAAACTTATGTGTTCTGTCCTCTAGCTGCTCGTCATAATTATCTATGGAAAGCGAACAAACCTTTTCTCATATGTAATCTTTCCAGCTACAACTTTGCCGAAGTCCACATTTTGAAAGAACGTAAGGATAATTTGTCATTATTGATAACAAAATCTATATCATGCAAAGATGATCATTTAATTTCTTCAGAGCAACACTGCTTTTTTGCTGTAAAACATAGCAGCCTGGATTGCTTTGATATATTCTTCCCGCCATGAGCACCACTGTTGCCTGCCGAACAGTTGATGAAGCATTTTTCTTTTTTTTTTTAATTCTTTTTTTTATTTGTGTCATTCCAAACATTACATTCATTATTTCTTATATCTAGGTGTTCTGTGTTATTAGACAACACTATCATCCTAATTTGGTAACACAAATCTAATATTTTATTAACATATTGTTATCAACATATTACATTTCATTTGCCGTAGCAGTTCAGATTTTTTACAGGTGAGTTGATTTCACCTGCTTATAAGAGAAAAAAAAACGTTTTTATTATACTTAACCTAACTTAACCTAAACATACCTACCTTACCTAACCTAAACATATAACGCATTAATCGTGGCAATAGAAGACTGTAACGATTTTTGCCTGAAATTATTAATTATTTTATTTGACATTTGTTCCAATGTTTCAACATTGGATATTCTATGTAACTCATTGGTACTATAACAGAGAGGAAGCCTCAGAATCATTTTCAAAATTTTATTTTGAGTTCTCTGCAGAGGTTTCTTCCTGGTATTACAACAGCTAGTCCATATTGGTACAGCATACAACATGGCTGGCCTGAAAATTTGTTCGAATATCAAAAGCTTGTTCTTAAGACAAAGTTTTGATTTTCTATGAGTAAAGGGATAGAGACATTTTACATATTTGCTACATTTGACTTGAATGCCCTCAATGTGATTTTTGAAAGTTAAATTCTTATCTAGCATGAGCCCTAGATACTTAGCTTCATCTGACCAATTTATTGGAACACCTCTCATCGTGACAACATGTCTACTTGAAGGTTTCAAATAAAGAGCTTTGGGTTTAGGCGGCATCCACAAATTACGTAACGCTCTAGGGGGAGGGGGGGGGCATGCTCAAGCGTTACGGCTCATACAAAAAATTAAAAAAATTCATACAAAAAGCGTTACGGAGGGGTGGGACGGGGTAAAAAAAATCCGATTTTAGCGTTACGTAATAAATGGACGCCGCCTTATGTGGGAATATTATTAGTTGAGTTTTGGAAGCATTAGGAGAAATCTTCCATTTCAAAATACGAGGCTTGGTAGCATTGCTAGGCTACAGTCGTGATATAGTACCGCGCCCAAAGATTTATTTATTAATTAGTGTATTTTTCAACAATAAATTGCGAAATTAAGTGTCATAAGTGTAGCGTGTTCGAGTTTACGGAGCGTAATGAAAAATCGATTTCACAAGTGATCTAGCCATTAGAAAAGTGAATTTGAAATGTCTCGTGAGAAATTGAAAGCATTCGGCCATATTTTTTGGTTCCAATTTTGCTGAGGAGTGTGTTTTGTGTGTATGAGTGAAGCTGCAGAAATGGTCTTCTAGTGAGGAAAAAGTGTGATTCTATGCGCGTTCCGGATCGTTTGGTTGCTTAAACGAAAAATCTAAACATAACCTCGAAATTCGACGCGACATCATCCGGGTTCGGTTCGGCGTGATTGTTTTAAGAAAATAACAAGCAATAATGTCCGCTTTGGTTGTTACGGAGGAGCGTGTCTCCCGGAAGCGCAAATCATCGACGGATTTGGACGCGACCCTTTCGACGTGTAGTTCCGTGGAAAGTTTGCTCGCTTTAGAGGGGGAAGATGGGTCATCAGCGGTTGCCGTCGCGAGTTGGGAAGAAGTGGCCGCTGTGGTTTTTTGCTTGCAACGGTGCGCCACAGAGGTTGGCCTGTCACCGATGTCGAAGATAGCGCGGAACATGAAGGACACCTCGCTGGATAAGACCGGTTGGGTTAGCGGCGGCGGCGCTGGGGGCCGGGATCAGTCTTTCGGCAAAGAGTGTGTGAAAAAAGCAAGCCATGCATAAAACGAGAGTAGTGCATGTGTGTGAGTGGTGGCAATAAGTGAAAGCGCAGCATGTATATTAGTGTGCAGATTAGATGTAGAAGAGCGAAGAAAGCGAGCGCTTCACACGAAGATAAAGATAGGAGAATGCAATGCGGATCTGGTGAGTTTGTTCTGATTTGCATATCGTCGTTGTGTCAGTGTATTTATTTTTCGGTGCAATAATCCAAAGCGGTTTTGTACTAATACATACTCGATAGCGCATGGTATCACGTGCTTCAATGTTGTGATGGTGGTGTTTGCAAATGTAACTTGTTTATGTGTTGTTTTTGTTTTTTGCGAGATGGATTAGTTCGTTGAAAGACACCACGATGCGTTGCATGCAAGCTGTTCCCGTACAGGCGTTTTTTGATTTGACACGGCATGAGTTTACACTCAGAAACGCGGGAAGTCACAAAATGACTAAATTTTAGTAATCTATGACTATTTTCTATCTGCCTCTCTTTTACCCTGCAGGGAATTTTATTCCTATTTGTCAATTCACTCTGGTTGAAGCATCGCTAAGCCTGAACCCAGTCGAAATGACAGTTAGTGTGAAAATTCACAGCATAATGAAAGAGAGGCAGATAGAAAATAGTCATTAATGCATTAGTAAATTTGTGACTATTTTTATTTCTCAGTGTAGTAGAATACGAGAGGGATTCGCGATAAGGGCATGTCTGACAAATCAATAATAATGAGATAATAAAACTTTCCACTATAATTCACATTTCATAAACCTTGTTTTAAAACATCATGAATAATACACATATCTTGTACAATTTATCTTGCTATTTCGTCCTCAATGTTATAAGGTTTCGCGGATCTTTCTAGAGTTTATAAACAAAAGGTCGTGAAGTTGTGGTTCTTGTTTTTGTCCTCGAAAATTATTCGACAATAATAATATTAACTGTTAGTATTTTGAATAGGTAGACAGTTTGATTCGTTGTGTAGATTGGGTTTCTTTCATAAGAAAAATAAAACCTATTGTTTAGAAATTAATTAAATAACTATCAAGAAAAGTTTTAAATGTTGATGGTTTTACATTATAGTTGATGATTTTTAACAATGTGGATAATCGATTCTGGGACGGTGGAGTATGCGGTTTACCAAGTCCGATCAGTGTTTTTATGTGTTATTGCGAAGCTCTTATTTTATGTTATGTTCTATTAACCCTTCAGTCGTCGCACGGTTGCCATTGTCAGATCCACCACGCTGATGCTGTGTACGATAAGCGAGGGTTTTTTTTTCACAAAAGTTGTACAAAAAGCAACAGTGCGACGACTGAAGTGTTAAATTCGATTATATTATATTCTATTATATTGCATAATATTATATTGTATCATATTATATTGTATTATGTTGTATTGTGTAATATAATATTATATTGTGTTATATTATATTATGTTTTATTATATTGTATTATAATATATTATATTATATACACAATATAATAGTGTTATATTATGATATGTTATGTAATATTATATTATTTTATGTTACATTATATTTACTGTTTATTATACTTTAACTGTGTATTATACTTCATGATACAGCACCCGTTCGATTTTGGTACGGTTCGTTACTGCCACTGTTTGATTTTGGCAACATGAAACCATTTGATTCTTACAACACACCTAAAATCTAGTTTGACACCATTCTAAAATCCAACAATTAACTATCAACTATTTCTACAACTGAGTTGAAGTTAATATTGCAGAATTACTTCTTTACACAATTCAGTAAACTTTGTAATATTTTGGGCAAAAAAAAGGACGATATGGATTGTTTTTGAAAATACAAAATTTTTGGTTGCAGTAACAAAATCGAACGAAATCTGCCTTCATTTCATAAAACTTTATATTATTTCAGTATATTCAACTTATTCATCATGCCTACAGTGCTTCAAGTCGGCAAAATCGCTTTAAATTGTCTGTGGTCGCATAGGCATAATCATTTCAATACAAATAGTATACAATATTCCTTTTTATATAGGTATTACTAGTATCCAAGCTTGCTATCATTTGTCTGTATTTATAATCATAAAATAAATGTGAAGATAAACAAGTATGTATAATTTCAGTCGCGATTAACTGATGGAGATACTGTAAGAATACATATTCGTCTTTTTCGAGCAGTGAACAGTAAATTATACATCTATGGCAGTTTAACCTGATGGAACTACAGAGTATACTGACCGTTACATTACAGAATTCTATTGGCACTAGTATGTAAAAGTCCAAACTCCAATAAAATAAATTTTAATTCAATTAAATTTATAGAGAACAAAGAAGGATCAATCGATGGATCGATGTTGGAGCTGCAAACAGACTAAAGGTGCATATTGCACACGGCCATCGATTAAGTTTTATTTCATAAATTCTTCTCTCTATATATAAAAAATTGTAGGGGCGGCAGCAGGTGTGAGCATTTGAATAGTGTTAAAATTGAAGCTCTTAACCGTTTTTCTCTTAGGTACGACAATAGTTAAAAACAAAACGTAGGATGTACAGCGTATCATAATGGTTATATTGTAGTTCATTGTACGAGATCCTGAGAACAATAATTCACCAAATTATGAAATTCGGATATGAAGTGATGTTGCACGAAATTAACATCAGTAAGAACAGTGTTGCCGTTTTATACAAGGGACTAGTGGGTAATGTTATTTTATGTTATATTGTGTAGCGTTGTACTATATCTACTGTTCATAGGTAATAAATAGGTATACAAATAATTCCTTTGGCTCATAAAATAACAGATAATTTTCAGTCCAGTGGAGGTGCACGAACTACTTATTTAAAATTGGTTTGTTATACTAATTCTTTGGCATAATTTGCAGAAGCATCATGGAGTCATCGGAGATACTAAAATAATCACTGCTATTAATATTTCAGCATGTCGTTCTATTCCAGAAATTGTAATTCTTCCTTATTTTGGAGACTACCTAATGAGGTTCAATTCATCACATTTAAAGAATGGAAATTCTGAAACATCTATATTCATATCATATACAACTATAAATTCCAAATATTTTATTATAATTATTTCATTTATTATATGCTGAGTTTTGAAAGGGTGCATTAGGGCATCAGAGAAGTAACAGATGGACGATGTAGTAGGGTGTCAGCTGGAGTCTGGGGAAATGTGCCGTAACATCCTTGCACTACATGCTGCTACTTAAAAATGACTTTAATGTAATTGTTCTTGTTTACTACAGTAGGCTACAGCGAATAAAACGAAGTGTCGGATGTAATATTACTTTATTTGTCCTCCCTATACATATGGAAGCTGGAATTTTGTTTTTGATGTATCTGGAAACTTTATTAACAAATCGCTGATTTTTTATTTTTATTCACATTACTTGTTTATTTTTATCATTCTTCCATTGACCAGCCTAATATCATCAGTAGGACAAATATTCAAAAGAAAAGTATATGTCGGACGATATAATACTGCATGCATTCAGATTCACTGCGTCATATTTTATTATTACTACCATTTTATTATCATATCATTATATATATTATAATCTGTTATACTATATAACATATCACTATAATTGAAGTTATCATGTTTTGGGGAGGGAGGGAGCATCAGGGCATCATTGAATTTACAACTGGACAATGAAGTGGAGTGCCAATCGGAGTCAGGAGGAAAAGTGTTAATCGTTCGCGTCTAGTACTTTTCTCTCCAACAGTTGTAAAAGATTTGACGCGCCCTTCTTCTAACAAACCTTTCCGTGGAAAGCTCGACAAGTATTGCAAATTCTAATATTCAATCTGTTGGATCATATGGTTGGAAGGAGATTCTCTAATTCCCGCGGGTTTCGCGTAAGTGTTTCTACTTACGGGTCCGCCACCCCCCTTTTGGCCCTTCATACAGCGATATGTTGAATGCAGATTGGTAATAAAATTTGACATTACTGTTGAGTGGAGCCGCATGCAGAGCAAGACTCAAGCAAGGATTGGTGGCTACCTACATACATACATACATTAGGAGAAATCTTCCATTTTTGCAAGTATGAAGAAATTTGGCAACTACTTTACACTTAGAGGCTTATCGGAAATCAACTGCACTCTTTGACTGTAGATTGTGTTCTTTGCTTTATTCAAAAATCGATCTTACAATAACCTAGTGCTTAATCTAGTACTCCACTATATTAGGAGAAGGCTGAAACAACTAACCAATCATAGAATACCAATTGAACAGAGGGCGTTTACCAAACGGATGGGTAAACGTTTACATGTGTGTTCGCTGGGCCGTTGCACTGTCGGTTCAAATCAGTGCAAAAGGCAAAAGCAGAAATTGTCTTTATGGGAATTGAAATTTGAAGCCACTCAGCATGAATGCGCTTCATCATGGGAACAAAGTAAGTTGCTCAAATTGTGTGGTATGTGGATAATCGATAGGTTGTGAAAAATGATACCTAGTCGATTAGTTGAGAAATGACATGTACCAAATACTTTGAAAATGCAAGTACAGCTAACTTGCGTGTGGGAATGTTTTCCTAGAAGTTGTAAGCTGTCATGATCCTTAAATTACGATCTTCCAAAAATGCGTTAAGATAAATATGATTACTAGGTTAATCTGAAATATCCAAACTTTTTTGCAATCGACTACAGATGGCACGCAGACTTCGTCCTTTGGCGGGGGGCCTGTGTCATCCGCAAACAAGGATTTTTGACATCTCTGAAGTAACTCAGGTGAGTCAGATGTGAAAATATTGTATAATATTGGTCCCAATATGCTGCTTTTAGGAACACCAGCTCTTACAGGAAGTCTTTCAGATCTGGAGCTCTGTTTATTAACCTGAAGTGTACGATTTGACAGATAACTTTGAATTATTCTAACAATGTATGTTGGAAAAATAAAGTTTTTTTAATTTTATGTTTGATCATAAAATTAAAAAAACTTTATTTTTCCAACATACATTGTTAGAATAATTCAAAGTTCATGCCAAACACTGTCGAATGCTTTCTCTATGTCTAGAAGAGTAAGACCAGTAGAATAGCTTTTAGATCTGTTGGAACGGATCAAATTTGTTACACGTAAAAGTTGATGAGTGGTCGTATGTCCATGGCGGAATCCTAACTGTTCATTGGCAAAAATTGAATTTTCGTTGATGTGGGCCATCATTCTGTTCAAAATGACCTTTTCAAAAAGTTTACTGATGGAGGAAAGCAAACTGATTGGACGATAGCTAGAAGCTTCTGCAGGGTTATTGTCTGGTTTTAAAATTGGAACAACCTTAGCATTTTTCCATTTGTCAGGAAAATATGCTAATTGAAAACATTCGTTAAATATATCAACTAAAAATGATAAGCTACTTTCTGGAAGTTTCTTGATGAGGATGTAGAAAATTCCATCATCGCCAGGAGCTTTCATATTTTTGATTTTTTTAATAATAGTTCTCACTTCTTCCAAATCAGTCTCCCAGGCATTATCGAAAACGTTCTCTTGATTGAGAATATTTTCGAAGTCCTGAGTAACTTGATTTTCAATTGGACTAGTAAGTCCTAAATTAAAATTGTGCGCACTTTCAAACTGCATAGCAAGTTTTTGAGCTTTTTCTCAATTAGTTAGTAATAATTTGTTTTCCTCTTTCAATGCTGGTATTGGCTTCTGAGGTTTTTTCAAGATTTTAGATAATTTCCAAAAGGGCTTAGAGCCAGGGTCCATTTGAGAAATCTTATTTTCAAAATTTTTGTTTCTTAAATCTGCAAAACGTTTCTTGATTTCTTTCTGCAAATTCTGCCATATAATTTTCATAGCAGGATCGCGAGTGCGTTGAAATTGCCTTCTCCTCACGTTTTTAAGAGGGATCAATAGTTTAAGATCATCGTTTATAATCATGGATTCAAATTTTACTTCACATTTTGGAATTGCAATGCTCCTGGCTTCAACAATGGAAATTGTTAAAGTTTCAAGAGCTTTGTCAATATAGAGTTTAGTTTCTAAAGAAATGTTAACATCAAGATTAGAGTCAACATACGTTTCATATATATTCCAGTCGGCTCGTAAATAATTGAAAGTGGAGCTGATAGGATTGAGAATCGCTTCATGCAATATTTGAAATGTAACAGGGACATGATCAGAATCAAAATCAGCATGAGTAATCAATTGGCTACAAAGATGACTAGAGTTGGTTAAGACTAAATCAATCGTAGATAAATTTCTAGAAGAGAAAAAACATGTAGGGCTATCAGGGTATTGAATTGAGAAATATCCTGAAGAGCACTCATCAAATAAAATTGTGCCGTTGGAATTACTTTGAGAATTATTCTATGACCGATGTTTGGCATTAAAGTCACCAATGACAAAAAATTTTGACTTATTGCGAGTCAATTTTCGTCAGTTTGGAGCAAATTAACTTGCTGTCCAGAGCATTGAAAAGGCAAATAGGCAGCTATGAAAGTATATTTACCAGACTGTGTTTCAACAGAAACACCTAAAGTTTCAAAAACTTTAGTTTCAAATTACGAGAACAGTTGATGTTTTATACGCCTATGAATGATGATTGCAACTCCCCCACATGCCCCATCAAGTCGATCATTACGATAAACAAAAAAGTTAGGATCTCTTTTGAGTTTAGATCCAGGTTTTAAATACGTTTCGGTAATAACTGCTGTATGCACGTTATTAGCTGTAAGAAAATTAAACAGCTCGTCCTCTTTACCATTCAGGGAACGCGCATTCCAATTTAAAATATTTAAATTATTATTTGGATCCATTAGAAAAACGTAATCCAATATCAATTTGATTTGTAAATTTTACTCCTACTTGAACTGCTTCAGTCATAGTGGTGGCTTTGAACATTGCATCAATCATTAGATTCAATTGTTCAGTTAGAATATTAAAATCTGAGGCAGACATATCTTTTGAAGTGGGTACATTTGATGATTTCCCATTAGAATTTTCAGTAGACGAAGAAGCTGAGTAGGATATCGGCAAATGATTTACCGTGGGTAGATACATTCGAAATTGAAAGATTCAAACGGCTACCCGACGGATTAAAATTAGTTTGTGAATGAGCATGATTATGATCTTCCTGATGGGTATGATTCCTAATCAAGCGATCGTTAACTGAAAAATTAGCATTGTTCGATACTCTACCAGGCAAACGACCGATATCGTAACGGATATTATCTTTCATCTGGCTGGCACGAGCCTCAATGACTCTTTTGCATGAAGAGCAATTCTAAAAATTTGACTTATGATTAGCCCCACAATTAGAGCATATGAACTTGGTGGTATCTTCCTTCACTGGACAGACGTCCTTGGCGTGAGAAGAACCTCCACAAATCATGCATTTAGCATCCATGCGGCAATTTTTTGTACCATGGCCCCACTTTTGGCACCGATGGCACTGAGTGGGGTTCTGGTAATTTCCTCCAGGTTTCTGGAAATGTTCCCATGTCACACGGACATCGAACATAAGTTTTGTTTTTTCTAAAGCTTTAATATTATTTAGTTCTTCTTTGTTAAAGTCCTTTCTGAACAATGCCAGATTGGGTTCTCTTTTTCATAATGATTACTTGGACTGGGGAAAATCCAAGTAAATCATTTATTCCATTTTTGGTCTCTTCACTTATTTATTTATTTATTTATTTATTTTACTCATCCATAAACTTAAGACCATGTCTTTTATGTTTCAGTTTGTCTAAGGTAACATGAAGTGCGCCATAAACAAAAATCAAACTATTAGAAACAGATCAAATGCAATTTTTAATTGACTTGCTGTAAAACTGATTTCTTGAAATGCGATGAGGAAACAATTGACTGAAATTCAGCCGGCAAAGAATTCCAATTGTATATACTTCTAACAAGAAGGGAACTTGCATAATATGAAGTTATAGATCGCGGCATTGAAAATTTAATACCTCTAGGGCTTCTTAATCGAATAAGTTTACGATGCAAGTATGCAGGACATTTTTTGGTTACAATTGTGTGCAGTAAAAATACGGATTTAACTAAGGGAAAATTGTTGAATGAACAACCAATCAACGATTTGTGTAGGTGAGTAACAGGAGCATATCTGTTTAAGTTATATACAAATCTTACTGCGCAGTTGAGAGCTACCTTTAGTTTATGCAGGATGTTTGCAGATAGTTGGGTGGTGACAAAATCACAAAATAAGAAATGTGGATACATCAAGCTCTTGAACAATTTTAGTTTTGTATCAGTCTTAAGAAAATCTGTATTATATCGTAATGTGCGTAAAACCGAATAAATCTTTCCACATTATTTCAAAATGAAACTGTCCCATTCAAAGTTACTTTGAATAGTTACGCCCAAACTAACAACTTTGTCAGCGTAACTGATTGGTATACCGTTTAAACTTAAGGTCGGTTTGTCATGACTACGGCTCTGGCGAGTTATGTAACACGCTTGTGTTTTTCGAGCATTCAACATCAACGAATTTTCTGAAGCCCATGATGATATTCTTGATAAATTATCATTGATCATATATGCAGCAGCATCACTAGTCATTCCAGACACATTAACATATATTTGGACGTCGTCTGCAAATAAGTGAATTTGGCATCCGTTAAGCCTCAACGGTAGATCATTAATATAAATGGAAAATAATAAAGGACCTAAGACGGATCCTTGAGGAACTCCTGATAAAATTGGGAGGTAATTAGAAAAACAATCATTAACAAAAACTGTCTGATTCCTATCTGTAAGATATGTATGAATAAGTCTAACGGCATCATATGAAAATCCAAAATTCTGTTCAAGCTTATTGCAAAGTTTAACATGAGAAATGGTGTCGAAGGCTTTGGAGAAGTCAAGCAACAAAAGAACTACTGATCCTCCTTTATCTAAAACAAGACCGATATCATCGCATACTTTTAACATTGCCGTTTTGATGCTATGTCCTTTGCGGTAACCTGATTGGTATTGCGATAAAAGATTGTTACCAGATAGATAACAAGTAATTTGATTTTTTAACAACCGTTCAAAAGCCTTTGAAATTGCACTTAAAATGCTGATAGGTCTAAGGTTCTCCAGTGAGTTTTCCGTGGATTTTTTCTTAATTGGTACTATTTTAGAATACTTCCAAATTTTAGGATATATACCACTTTTGATAATACTATTGAAAATATGTTTTAATGGCTTCATAATTAGCGGAAGTATCATTTATATAAATTTTATGGGTATATCATCAAGACCTACAGCATTCGACTTCACTTCATAAATTGCGTTTATAATATGATAGTCTTGAATTTCGTTGAATCGGAAAAATGTCTCACTCGAGTTAATATTTTGGGTATAAAACGATCGTGTAGGTGAACTAAAACTCTGGGAAAAATGTTTGTTAATATCATCAGGGCTGCAGTTCATTAGAAAACCGTCGTTTTTCCTTGTAATGTTCAAAGATTTTAGGTTCTTCCACATATTTTTAACACTGCCAGAGCCAGCAATTTTAGAATTCCAGTAACGCTGTTTAGCATTCAGAATTGATGAAGTAGCGTAGTTTCGTAGCCTTTTAAAATGTTCAAAATCGCTGTCATTTCTTGTTGTTTTCCATTGCCGAAAAGCTAAGTCACGATCAACTATTGCTCTAGATACCTCAGCATTGAACCAGGGATTGCATTTACGGTTTATCACATTTGTTTTCACGGGTATAGTGGTATCAAACATTGTTTTCACGTGCTCATTGAAAAAATGCAATAAAATCTCTGGATTATTTGATTGATAAAATTCATCCCAGCTTATTTGATTAAATATAGATATAGCAGTGGAAGGATTGAACCTGCTGTAGTCTCTGTAACTCACTGGATCGGCACTAGATAGCAGAACATCCACATCTAAAGATGCGAACAGTAAATCATGGTTCGACATGCATGGTACATCAACTTGGTTAAATCGTAGAACTGATTCTCGTTTATTAGTTATCATAAGATCAATTTGAGAAGAGCCTGTCCTATGAAAGTGTGTTGGTATAGTTCCAAGAGATGAAAATGAAAAATTTTCCATGAATGAAACAAATTTTTTACTTTTGTCACATCGAGGATTGAGTATGTTCGTATTGAAATCACCCATTAACATCACATGTTCGAATTGGAATTCAAAATTAGAAAATTTTTGGGCTAGCAGTTGCGAACAATCAAACTCAGGAGGATTGTAAAAGAAACCTAAAAGAAGTTTTTGATTGTTAACTACTAGTTCGAGAAAAATATATTCGGTTTCACCAGAAACATACCTTGATTTATCGAGAATCTTGAAATTAAACTGTTTTTTAACATACACAATTATGCCGCCACCCAGGCGTCCTACGCGATCATTTCTGATAACTGAATAATTTTCAATTTTGATGACATCATCGGATATTCTCTCATTTAGCCAAGATTCAGAAATGCATATAACATCCACATTAGAAACATTGGCTATTTTACGCAGTTCTTCAAGTTTTGACATTTTCCTTGCACAAATACTTTGGCTGTTCATACAACAAACCGATAATTTGTTAGGTACAAAGACAGACTTCATAACAATACCTTGTGTATTCCAATTATTAGAAGTATTGACAATCAAATTATTAGCCATAATAGTTAACGAAAAGCAATTACAAGTTAAGAAAACAGTTTAAAAGCTATACAAAATAAACACTTTAAAATTAAATTTTAATTAAACTTAATAACGTTTTATCTTATCGACGCATCAACAATAATTAACATGATTTTACAATTACAAAAAATTTTCTCTATCAGACGACACGGTAATTTCATCAGCACACCAATCGAGCAGCAACAGCAACAGCAACAACCCAAACACCTTCGTAGCAGCAGCCCCAAAACTTTTAGGAGAGGAGTCATGGAAATATAATGGATTGGAGTGGAAGGACTGAGAAAAAAATAATGAAGGAAAGGTTCATTGATGGTGATGTGGACCAAAGCGTTGCAGATCCTCCAGGGATTTGACGACAATGTTATCTCCGCTATTCTGCTCTCTGACATAAATCAAGCCGCCACGGGAAAATACGTACGCCAATTTTCCTTGCTTCTTCAGCTCGATCGCCTTGGTTTTAATTTTCCTGGCCAAAATAGTCAAATTCTCATTGATATATATCCGTTTGTTGGTTTTAAACCCGATCTGCGATAAATTCAAAGAACGCATCGCAAGATATTTGGAGAAGAAGTCGTTTCGTTGGCTCGTGAAGGCAAACTGTACTAGAATGAGACAGTTGCTCCCGGAATTCATCGGTGATCTTGTTAAGCGGCGAATATCAACCAGCGGGATCATATTCTCAGTATATCCCATGGCCGAGCACCAACAACGAAAATAGTGCTTCAGATCCTCTCCAATGGTGTAAGGGACCCCACTGACTATGAGGTCGTCAGTCAAGAGAGTCCTGGCAATGGATTCAGCATTAGTCTCCTGTTCGGTCTCCACTTTGCTCAATCTGTTGTTGACATCAGATAATTCTGCTTTAATCTCCTCCAATCCCTTCGAAAGTTGGTTGTGAAGCTCATTTTCAAGTTTGTCCATACGAGCCTGCAATATTTTGTTTTGATTGGTGATCATACGGGCCAACTCGTTGTTTGTGACATCAGACGTCGGTGAACTGGAAGGTTCATCAGGTTTCACTCGCTTGGTATTGTTAGCAGACTGTGACATCGTATTGGTTTTGCTTCTTGTCCACAGTTGACTCATAGATGAACCCTTGCTGTCAAACGCTATATCGTTGTGTCGCCGAGGCAGAATTGACTTCGATGATATTTTTCACAACAGTGGATAATTTCTAGAGATAACAGCCTCCCTGATGCATGATAATATGCTTAGTCGATATACACAGGGTGTTGGCCGATAGAAAGCAGAAATCCGACGTTAATTACAGTTGATGATGCGTACTGATTCTACTGCCACTTCATTTTACCACTGTTGACTATCACTTAAGAGACCTTTCAAGACAACTTGACTGCATATTTGTAACATTCGACAAAAGTAAGCATTGAGTAAACGGAATACCAAGTGTGAATTTGATGGCAGTATGGGACGAAACTAAATTTTCTAAAAATTACTACTTATCGGGCACTTATCCACATTATGCAAAACCTTCGTACATCATCATGCCAATTACACGCCGGAAGATTTCACAATTCACGAAATTTTAAGAAATTTTGCCCTATGGGCCAGGGACGTAATCTGGCAGGACAAAATTAATAACTCGGTAACGAAGCATTTCCGGTATTTGGTGTCATCAGCAAAATTTTTGGTAACAATGAGGACCATCTACTGTTATAATTCGATAGTACGGAAATCGTCCGCATATATGGCGCCACAATATAACTTTTTACTGTGACATTCTGGAGACTTAGAATGTTCGACAAATTTGTTCATTTTGAGAAAACAAACAACTCTCACTAAGACGTCAAAATTTCTTAACCTACTGTTTTCGAGTAAATGGCAAAATAAGACCAAATCAGTGAAAAACGGCTTTTTACCGAGTTTGAAATATTTCTTAAGAACCATATCATATAATATTTTTTGCTGATAATAATATAACAAACACAAACTTTCGTGCAAAAAATAATAATAATACAACGCATATCAAGTTATGAAATAATAAAAAATAGTGCAATTTTTTGAACATTAATACCTCCAAAAACGAAAACAATCGCAAGCTAAAATTTTCAGGCGGCATAGAACAATACTTGATGAAACGGTTGTCAAAACTTCAGAGATTTAAATATTTTCATACGGTTTCCTTTTCATTACGTGATTTATATTTTCATGGCAAGTGTAACTTAACATTAGCGGAAAAGGTTATAATTTATTATTTCATGAAATTATTAAATCTGCTAAATAAACAGTACAAGCAGGCTTCAGATTTCACGTAGGTTGGGGGCTTTTCAATTTTACTCTCAGCTGTCCTCCACCCTTGCATATACCCAGACAACTAGAAGTCGTTTATTTATACAAACTTCATCACACCCGCCATGCGATGCGATAAGTTTTCTCAGCAGTTTTCAAATCAGCTTTGTTATCATAAATAAAGTCACATAAGAATACAGATTAGTTTGCAATAAAATCTGCACACTCGCATTGCATGCTGCTTTGCATCATGTAAAATATGAACGTATATCGCCTCAACTATTGTGCACATAAGGCCTATTCGCGCCATCTTATACGTGAAACTTTGCACATACAAGCATCGCATAACGCAAAAGGTGACCTCGTTATACGTACATTCTGGTTGTCTGGGTAATTGAGAACATACACAAAGTTTTCCATCGATCGTTCGTATCAATGTGTTGTGAAAACGGTTTAAATGGTTATGGCGTGACAGATTGTTTTCGCTGCACTGTGAGCCGTCACGCATTTGTTCGGTCAAAAGTAATTGTGTTTATATGTTTCAGCTGTTTTTTTTTATGGGGCCAATGATCTGTGAGAGAAATCCGCATTTTTCATCATTTTGTAGGAAGGCTCGGAAATCTTAACAATCTAGTTAAACATATTATATCAATGTTGAAGTGATGTATTTTGACCACTCACATCACAGTGAACCGTTAGTAGTGAGACGGATCTAAACTGATTGCGACCAACATAAAAAATTGATACGACGGATATAGGCAACGGGAAGTGATAATTTCATTGCATTATTTCCAATAAACGATCAAGATTAATCACAATCTTGGGAAAGCATTGTTTGGCATTACTTTTTTTAAGAGAGTTTCCATCATAACCAGACAAAAATACAGATCTTCATCCAATCGACAGAGGTATATATGAAAACAACAATTGTCTCATAAAACGAATGTTTACTGTAAAAGTGGTAAATTTAGTTATAGTACTTTAGGAATAAGCTGCACCGTAATAGGCTGCTTTTAATCACACCAATCCACAGTTATTTCTGCAATTTGTCTCAGTATTTCTTCACCACGCCAGTCTGACATGAAATGTCCTAGTTTTATGCACTAGACAATGCAGCATCATTGCCTTTTCATTACGCAACTCAAACAAACAATCCTTAGCAAAACAATTCTCCGAAATTTCAAAATAATGCTATAGAAACCATCATCCTTCAACTTGTTGCGTAATAGTCGAAAATCAGGCAGATTTGCGTGATGAAAACATCCTTAACGATGAAAAATAGCATAAACTACATGTTTGAAATGTGTGCATCGTAGCTGGCTGCTTTTGTGAATTTGAAAGTATAACAAAATTTAATCACAATTATATCAACGGTTGACATTTACATCAATGTTTGTTTTATCAACATATATCATAATAGCATGATTAAAGATTGTTCATTTTATAAAGTGGACACCTTGTATTTGCAATTATTTTTTTATTTACCAATGATATCGCAATCGGTTTTCTGTACATCATTCGAATATTGTGCAATGTTGTGATAATAAAGAAGCCACAAAATCAATTAATTTATCACTAAGAAGACGAAACGTGTAGAACGATTTTTGAAGGCTATCAACCATTGAGGTTGTAAGAAATTGGCAGGAATATCCGACTATCTATATTTTTTATTTTCAAAAAAGGCTTGTTCTTTGAAAGCATCATCAATCAGAAGCAGGCTTAACAATATCAAGTAATTTTTTGCGTAAAAAAATTTCAGACATTATAATAGTAGTTTACGGAACAAGTTGCAGAATGATGATTTTTACAGCACGCGTCGTAAATTTGTCCTACGAGGCTTGCCGAGTAGGATAATTACGACGAGTGCTGTAAAAATCGAGTTCTGCAATTAGTTACGTACAACATTTTTTGCAATTTCGTAGAAGACCACTTGAGGATATCAGAAATTATATGCAAGCATTCTCCAACATTTTACAATTTCTGAAAAATTGTTGTGTAATGATTCATTACGCAACTTAAAATAGTTGTGTAATGAGAAAGCGTGGCGTAATGAACCATTGCAGCACTGGTTTTAGTTGCTTAATGACTATTCCCGCACTGCATACTTCAGTGCAGGAAAGTAGGCCGTTTGATGACAGATTGGCGTGAAGAAAAACAGTCTATTACGATGAGAAATTGCAAAAAATAAATTTAAAACCATTTTTTTTTCGAGAAAAATATTTTACATTCGAAAGGAACTGATATTAGTAGAATTTTTAAGATTAAAAGTACGTCCAGACAGAAGTACTAATAAAGAATTACTATAAAAAATAACCTACACCTTCATAGAATTGCTTGTTCAGTCCCCACGTCATATTTCAAGCACAATAGAAAAACAAATGCTCTATTTTCAGAAGATCTCTAATAGCATAATAACAATCATCAAAATTGGTAACATTGCTGTATTGAAATTGAAGTCATTTCCCATGCATTGATTTTCTTAATGTATGATTCTGAGATTACTCATCAAATTATTCGGAGTGAAATGCTTACAATTTACTGTAAATTGATAAATATGCGTACATGATTTTTAAAGTATGGAATTTTTTCCAGACATTGGTCTGCCTTCGAGTACAATTTAACCCAACTTGGACCCGACCCGACACTTTATGCACTAATTGACCTACCACCCATCAGCGCACGATCGTCCAAAGCGGTGGGTAGACATGCTGAGGGGAGGAGGTAAAGACATTTGAATCAGAAATAGTTGTTAAAATGTAAAACTGGTTCGCTTCCCATCAGACTCTCACTCAAATGCGTTGATAGCGTCATTGCTAGAGGCAGTGACAGTCGAAAACCAGAGTTTAACTCCCATCATAATCGAATTTCTTTGGTTTTTTCTTCAAAATAGAGTAACACGCTTAAAAAGATTACTTCAGAAAAGTGTTAAATTTTACACAAATTGGTTTATACCCTAAGTTTACATGTAACTAAATATATTATAGTTTTGAAATAATGGTATCAATATGTGTTATAATTTTGTTGCATTCAATGTATATTTTGTAACAGCCAATCAGCTTATTTTATTATTATTACAAAATATAATTTGAAATAAATAAAACCATTTTATTATAACTGTTTTGTTCTTCTGATCGGGTTTCAATTTGATTTTTGCAATTTCGTAAAACACCAGATGCGATCACCATTATCTTTTTTCAATTTCTAAAAGTTGTTGTTTAATAACTCATTACACAACTTCAAACAGGTGCGTAATAAAAAAAAAGTTCTGCAAAATGGTAACTTCCCAATTGAAATCAGTTGCGAAATCGTTTTTATGCAACTAAAATCAATTGCGAAATGGTCATTACGCTTAACTGAATTCAATTGCGTTAAGACTATTACGACACTGCACAATTCAATGCTGGAAAGATGGCCGTTTCACGACAGATTGGCGTAAGAAGCTGTTTTTCCTATACGGAATAATGCAGTGTCGTAAGAATCATTCTGCAGCACTTATTCATTACGGCAACTCAGCGCATTTCAGAACTCAATTTTGACAGTACTAGTCGTAATAATTCGACTCAAAAAACCTTGTTTTATAAACATACGACTCGTACCGAAAAAAACATTATTCTGCAACTTGTTGCGTAAACTTCTGTTAATTAGTAAACAGCCACCCCAAGATGTAGTCCTACGTCAACATCCCTACCTCCGTAATAATGTAAAATAATCCCTTTGTTCAAGTACGATTTCGCTCACCGTGGAAAACTTTCAACTCCCGTCCACACTTCTTCTTTTTTTTCTGTCTTCCTTTTGGAAGGCGACAACGTGCCAAATTTCCTCAATGGGGATAACTTGCAAAGTATCATAAAAGAGAAAACGGACGGACTAAGACTTTTGCCAGCCTTCTTCACCCACGTCACCATGGACAGCATGGAAGCACCCTGTGGTGTGGATGGGCAGAAACGAGAGGGTTGAAACAATGATGAGCCCTCGAACTCAAAGGACTCGAAAAGGATTCCGTTCCGTTGTCACCACTCGTTGAGATACGGCCTCCTTGTTATTTTGGGTAATGCACAATAAATGGATAAAATATCAGTTTAGTCAAAACTTCATCGTCTTCTTATTACTTGAACAATAAACTAAAATATTGAATGAAACAGATTATAAATCTTTTTTTGTGAAATCTGAGAATGCTTTCAATGTGTATTTTTCAAAATGTTGGTATTTAAAATATAAAAAATCATCAACATTACTCAAGTCTATGAATTTCCATCCTTATTTCGTTATCATATTATTGATTTTTTTTTACCTTAGCTTGTTTGACGGCATGGAAGTCTAAGAAATTTCCCAGTCAACCAGAAATCGCATGAAAGTTCACGTTACAATTTGTTTATTCATGCTAATTACATCAAGCCCGCAAAACACCGTGGATAAACTCGTCAGATTGATGGGTTTCCTCGCATAAAACACTTCTTTTCTGAGTTCATTTATACATTTTGTTTCGTCTCGTACACTCGTACAAAGTAAGTCGATTCAATCCGTAGCAGCTGTCAAATCAACATTTGTTATCATAAGTTAAGTCGCATAATATCACAAGATAGTTCGGTAGAATATTTATACACTCGCATTGTATGTTATTATTCATCACATAATATATGCATGCATATCGCCTCCACTTTTGTACGTAGAAGGCCTTTTCGCGACATCTTATAAGTGAAGTTTTGCACATATGAAGCCTCCAGGTGATTTCGTTATACGTACATTTTGGTTGTCTGGGTTTTACAATTCCAAGCAAAGATCATAAAAATATAATAAAATACATATGTTTTAAAAAAATCAAAATTATAATCATATGAAAATCACATCTGATAGTTTTGGTCATTTCTTAAATGTAGCCCGACCGTTGTCCAGCGTTACGAATGTCCTTGTCTCTCGGCTTCTTGGGCATCGCTCGAGTGATGCTAAGTGGGACCGGTTATTAAATTAGGAAGAACGACCATTCGTCGACGACGACGGACGAGTGTGCTGACGGGTTGGATGGTTTCGGTATTTTTCTCCACCGATTCAACAAGGTATTGGATTAATGGCTCTGTAATGGGAGCTTTATGGGAAGGGTGGGGATGGGGAGCTTGTAATTTCGGCGATTACGATCCGCAGGATGAGAAATGGTTGGCGAAGAGATGATCTAGACAGCAAACAGTAGTAGTCAATCAACCAATGGAAGCGGTCACATAACTTTGATGGTCCCCTGTAGCATATGGAGGGATGATAGTCATCGTCTGGGCTTATAAATTGTTATTGATTTGACTTTTATTGACCAACAGAGAGGGTGAAAGTTTGATGATGTTGCTCTATTCGGAATTTCCTTAATATGCTGTTGGAAACAGCTTTATGCAAAACCTTTAAAAGTTCCTGAAAATTATTTTTGGGGAAATTCCATTTCGCTTCCATTGCCATTCCTTTGCCAGTCCATTACAAGTCTATTGCAAGTCCATTGCCAGTCCATTGCCAGTCCATTGCCAGTTCATTGGCAGTCCATTGCCAGTCCATTGCCAGTCCATTGCCAGTCCGTTGCCAGTCTATTGCCAGTTCATGGCCAGTACTTTACCAGTCAACTGCCAGTCGATTGCCAGTCGATTGCCAGTCTATTGCCATTCGAATACCAGTCCATTACCAGTCGATTGCCATTCAATTGCCAGTCCATTGCCAGTCCATTGCCAGTCCACTGCCAGTCGATTGCCAGTCGATTGCCAGTCCATTGCCAGTATATTCCCAGTCCATTGCCAGTCCATTGCCAGTCCATTGCTAGTCCATTGCCAGTCCATTACCAGTCACCTGTCAGTCGATTGCCAATCCATTGCCAGTCTATTGCCAGTCGATTGCCATTCGATTACCAGTCCATTGCCAGTCCATTGCCAGTCTACTGCCAGTCCATTGCCAGTCTATTGCCAGTCCATTCCCAGTTTATTGCCAGTCCATTGCCAGTCCATTGCAAGTCCATTGCCAGTCCATTGCCAGTGCATTGCCAGTCCATTGCCAGTCCACTGCCAGTCCATTGTCAGTCCATTGTCAGTCCATTGCCAGTCCATTGCCAGTCTATTGCCAGTCTATTGTTAGCCTATTGCCAGTCCATTGCCAGTCCATTGCCAGTCCATTGCCAGTCCATTGCCAGTCACCTGTCAGTCGATTGCCAATCCATTGCCAGTCTATTGCCAGTCCATCGCCAGTCCATTGCCAGTCGATTGTCATTCGATTACCAGTCTATTGCCAGTCCACTGCCAATCGATTGCCAGTCAATTGCCAGTCCATTGCCAGTATATTGCCAGTCCATTGCCAGTCCATTGCTAGTCCATTACCAGTTCATTGCCAGTCTATTGCCAGTATATTGCCAGTTCATTGCCAGTCTATTGCCAGTATATTGCCAGTCCATTTCCAGTCCGTTGCCAGTTTATTGCCAGTCCATTGCCAGTCCATTTCCAGACGATTGTCAGTCCATTATCAGCCCATTGCCATTCTATTGCCAGTATATTTCTAGTCCATTGCCAGTTCATTACCAGTCCATTGCCAGTCCATTGCCAATCCATTGCCAGTCTATTGCCAGTCTATTGCCAGTCCATTTCCAGTCCATTGCCATTCGATTGCCAGTCCATTGCCAGTCCATTGCCAGTCCATTGCCAGTCTATTGCCAATCCATTCCCAGTCTATTGACAATCCATTCCCAGTCTATTGCCAGTCCATTGCCAGTCCATTGCAAGTCCATTGCCAGTCCATTGCCAGTCCATTGCCAGTCCACTGCCAGTCCACTGCCAATCGATTGCCAGTATATTGCCAGTCTATTGCCAGTCCATTGCCAGTCCATTGCCAGTCTATTGCCAGTCCATTGTCAGTCTATTGCCAGTCCATTGCCAGTCCATTGCCAGTCCATTACCAGTTCATTGCCAGTCTATTGCCAGTATATTGCCAGTCCATTTCCAGTCCGTTGCCAGTTTATTGCCAGTCCATTGCCAGTCCATTTCCAGACGATTGTCAGTCCATTATCAGCCCATTGCCATTCTATTGCCAGTATATTTCTAGTCCATTGCCAGTTCATTGCCAGTCCATTGCCATTCTATTTCCAGTATATTGCCAGTCCGTTGCCTGTCTATTATCGGTCCCTTGCCAGTCCATTTTCAGTCTATTGGCAGTATATTGTCAGTCCGTTGCCAGTCTATTATCAGTCCATTGCTAGTCCATGGACAGTCCCTTGTCAGTCCATTACCAGTCTATTTACGTTCAATTTTTATTTTATTTATTGACCGGATATAGTGACTCAAGTTCAATGTTTAGGATCTACTTGAGTTTAGGTTTTTTGCTTTGAGTAATCCCAAGCAAATCGAGTCTCCCAAAAGTTCTGCATAATTTGTGATGATTCCAGTATTTTACCAAACCAATGTGTAGAAAACTAGCGAATTCATTAAAAATGAATCAACCCAGATTTGAAATCAATCATAAATTGCTCTACAGGTCGAAACGATCGAAACCATATTGGGAGGAAATCGACGAACAACAACCGGTAAACAAAACTGCAATTTCTGCCAACCCAAGCCAAAACCCGCTCTGGAAGCAAACAAATTCCGCCCCACCCCATCAATGTCCGGAAAACTCCTCCGTTCAAAGTCGGTACCAAAAGTCAAGTTTGGACACCGGACCGTAAAAACCGGTCGTATCAAATATTTACCTAACTCCGTTGGTTCTGCTAAACGATACGGAGCTTATCGCTTTCTGTCGATTTAGGAAAGGCAAGCAATTTTAGGGAACCTAGTCTTCCGAGTATAAACAAACTTTACGTTTACATCGTTCGGGAAATTTGTCATTTTCCATTATCGATTGGTCCAGCCCCAGCTGTGGGTGGTTGCGGCAGGAGGACCTTATTGGAACATCATCTTCGATGTCTAGCACCATCCTGGAGATAGGGCCAATAGTATCCACTTCTGAGGCGAAATCGGCTCGGTTCCCATGCATTCGAATGGAGTTTCGATTCGACGACGACGGGAGGAGACCAATCGAGAAAGACGTGTTTTACCACGGTAATTGATAAATTGGAAACTGTCACCATGGAGCACCGGGAAAACTTAGCCCTTGTGCAGTACCTTCGATGATGCCGAATGCATTCCGAGCGATGTCGTGGAAGTTTATCTGCGAAAACTTTGATAAATTGAATTACATGACATGGCGATGATAGAACTTGAGGAAAATTTTGGTGGAACAAGTTGTTCCTTAAGTTCTATCATGCACTTTGGTAAAAAGGAACTATAAACGGCACCCAATTTATGCAGCTTATTGCGGAATTTAATAACCGTCATACCAAGAATTAATTGTTGGTTCAAGCTTAAGTGTCTTGCTGGGTAGTGCTTCGTGAAGCCCAAGCAGGACAGTTTGATTTTGCGTCGTCCGATAGATTTAGATCACGGTTTCGCGTGTGTTTTCGTCGCTGGAGTTTTTTTTTTTGTTTTTTCCTGTTTTGGAGTGTTTGTTGGGTAGTGCTTCGTGAAGCCCAAGCAGGACAGTTTATACATTCAGAAATGGAATAGTGAAAAGTGAAAAATGAAAAAGTGATTTGTTTGATTTGTGTCCTCAGTACTGTCGGTTTTTGGCTGCCCTAAGTTCACCGAACCATCCGGAAGTGACAGGCAGCACATAAATTTAGAGAATCAATCCAGTGAGTTTGTTCCAGTATGATATTTTTTCTTTTGTGAGCCTTCCGGATCGTTTTTGTCCGCGTCGTGGAACTTCTGATCGTTTCTTGAACGGAAAATGTTATTTTCGGAGTTTGATAATTATGTTCAGATTGCGCATTCTATCCGGACGGGTGTTACGCAACTAACAATCGGTTGTGGATGCTTTTTAACCGTTCGATGACCCTGGAGGGATCGATTCTGCTTTTCGTATAATTTTGAGCAGAAAAACCGACTGTGTTATCCTAGGGTGTTTAGTTCGAACGCACTTCCACAGACAAACAGACGTAACACTCTGATTATTTTCATCGCACAGCATAATAGTGCCCAATTCTAATATTTGGTAGTTGGCCGACCGGCCAATCGTGGCGCTCGCATCACTTTTGTTCGAGTTTGACATTTGCTCACTACCGCTACCTAGTTCGCGGTTGGCCAAATGAAGTATTTTAGCATTGGGCGTAAACGTTCGCGTGACTATGTTTGAAATTGATCATTGTTCTAGCTGTTACGTCTGTTTGTCTGTGGCACTTCCTTTCGTTTTTCGATTATCTAAAAATACAGTATCACCCAGTACAGTTTTTCAATGGGCACAGTACAGTTTTGCAATAGGCGTGATTTTTTTTTTTACGCGTATCGTTATTTTATACAATCCGATGACCCTGGAGGGATCGGTTTTGCTTTTTACTGGTTATTGAGCAAAAATATTACTGCACAATTGACAAGCAATTCGCGAAATACTATTTATACTATAAATAAGCTATTGTTTTCTCTTTTGATTGCCGGCATTCAAAAGATTAATTTGAAAACGCTTAAACAACATATATTTATGGTCTATCCCCAGCTTTCTAGGCGAATCCTGACAATATACCTTCCCCAACCTCCAACTCCGTAGCACTTATGAGGGTGTCGCTGAGTCGGTGGCCTCTCATTAAGTAAGTGCTACATCAACATTTCCTTCCCCTATCCCAAGTTACGGTAAAGATGGGCGTGGCCGGGAATAGCGATATTCATGCTTTTAGTATTCTTGTTTATGATTTGACCAATGTATACTCCTCTGCCTTGTTCTTGAAAGTAGTCAGGATGAGATTATTAAAAAGAAACATGAATGTTGCTAGCATCCAATCTACGAAGTATACCGTAACTACGCTAACGCTAATTTAATAACCGTCATACCAAAGATGGTTAAAAGGAAAAAGATAAACGACTCTTTATTTCAATATACACTACCCACCAAAAGTATGGAATCGTTGCAATACCGAGTATAAGTATAAGTTAAGCATTACCCAAAATAGAGTAGTAAAAGTTTTTTTCAACAAAAATTAAAAATCGATGGGGACGTATTTTTAAGGATTTCCTCAAAATTACATTAATCTAGCATTTTGAAATCGCGAGATTATATTCATTTTAGGTGATGCTATACTTTTCGAGGTGGTACAATATTCAGTATGACTGCTGCAATATGCGATTCCATACTTATAATGGGTAGTATATATATTTTGCCGATGACACACAATTCAAGTAACAATAACGTCATCTATTGGTTGAATTGATGACCGTGAACTTCTATTTGATATTATAGGCTTTAGGACATTTGGTAGAAAGACATTTGGTCGAATGACGTTTGGTCGAATGACATTTGGTCGAAAGTACATTTGGTCGAATGGACATTTGGTCGAATTGCTTTAAAACTGTTCCGAAAAAATATTATTTTGGAATCGAGTGTTCTTTTGGTTCAATTGATATAAAATCAATCTAAAATGTTTGCACAATAGATGGCTTTACGATTATTTTGGGCAAACATACTATTTTCAGAAGTCAATATCTATCTACATAATTATTATTATAAGTGTCTATATGGGATGAATTACTCTTGTAAATGCTCTTATTCTGCAGTAAATTTTGGATTGGAAGACAGGAAAAAGTCCGAAGGTAATCAAGGTCTGTTGATTTTTTATTCTTCCAAAATATCATCATTCTTTGGCAAGAAACCTCCAATTTTTTTCATCGTTATTGGAATATTAAACTTTGTTGAATTTATAATTCTTCCAAAATGCCATCATTCTTAAACTGTGGATCTCTATTCAAAAAACAATTTCCAGTGTGAGTGCTTGAATCATTTTTAAGTATCAAGTTTTATAGCGCACGACCGTGCGTAAGGGTTTGGAGTGTCCTGATGAGCATTGAACAAATTGGTCACCTTGAATAGTCTGCATATAATGCAATTTTATCCGAAGAATAAAGATACTATCAACTTTTAGTAAAAGTTTTTGATGAATTGCATCAATAGTTCCACATGTAGGATTCCTTTTCCTACTCATGATGAATTATTGTTGTGGTTGTGACTTCCAGCTAAATTGAATTCCTTGGGACAACATGTAGCTTTGATGGCAGAGTCGATGTAGTAAGCTGATGATAGTTAATTGATAATTGGTTCAATCAAAATTGTTCAAAAAAGATTATTTTACTTATTATGTGTACCATGTGAGATTACACGAGTCTTAGGTGCTAAAAATTTACTTGCTTCCATTCTAGATTAATTTGTCGCGATTCATCCGGTTCGCAGAATCTGCCAGAATGACAAAAATGACATAATGTAACGTCAACGACGCAAGAGTTCAATCGATTTTGTGAGTGAGTCTGGGATATCATCTAGCATATACAACCTCCAGTAATAGCACCTACCAGTAGCGCAACCAGGATTTGGCTCTAGGGGGGGTTTTGGATGGTTAAAATGGAGTCAAAGTAGAAAATTTTTAATATGTTAACATTAACGAAGGACGCAATAACATTTCAAACATCAGTTTCTCTCGCGGCATGCCTTTTTGTATGAACTTACACCTCTAGTTGAAGAAAGTCTATTGAACCTGGTATAATTTTCCAAAATTTTCCAAAATACGCCTGTGGTGAATAAAAGAAGCTTTGTATTCTACAAGATATTTTATTCTTTATAAAAATTAGCATAGATTTTACTTTTTAGATATGAATTGAAACGATGGAATTTAATCATTCTGATTTAAATCTCCATCCATTGTGGTTTGCTTGAAAGTTCCAAAACTGTGTATTCACTTATACACAGCAAAAAAAATCTCAAATTTACATGGCACGTAATTTTTTATGATAATCATGTAAAACGAGTTGCAACTGAACATTCAACGATAATCAATGTAAACTGTCTCATTGCATTCGATAATGCTTGCAAACTTGGGTGAAACTGAAACATTTCATGATCTTCCATCCAACATTCGCCAATGTTGCATGCTGTCTTGCATCTTGCAAGTGAAATTGCAAACAAGAATTCTCGGTTTACATGATTCTACGCTGAATATTCTGTCAAAAATAATGCACATGGATAGATCGACGGCTTGTCATTCCATGTGCATTATTTATGATTAAATTTTCAGCGTGAAAATCATGTAAACCGTGCCGTTTTGCATGCAACATTCTTCGAGAGAAGTCGTTTCGCCTTCAATATCAAGGATTTTGGTAACAATGTTGTATATAATAGGTGTGTTTATAGGTTTTATCATTGAATAATACATGAGAAATGGCTTTGCATGATTGAGGCTAATATTACGTTACGTGTAAATCTAAGATTTTTTGGTGTGTAGTTCTATTTAGATGAATAGATAAAGAATTACTAAATCGTACTACATGGACAAGAAAACTTGCATTTTTTTATTTGGCGAAGTCATAATCGAAAAAGAGGATTGATGAAGAGAAATCGCACATGTAAGGTAAGCACTTTGGAAGTAACAGTATTGATATGTGATTTTTCAGCCTACGAACCGAATCGCCATCCCCTTCGAGCTTTTCTAGAACTAGGATTTTTTCTTAATCATTGAACACAAAAAAAAGCTTCTGCAACAATTCACGTACTGTGAAGGTCGTAGAATTTGACTAAATGCTGCATCAACTATAAGAATGATGAAGCTTCGGAATCAACTGTTGAGAATTCCAATATATCTATTAGTACATCTCGTCAAAAGCCGTCAGTAAAAGTGAGAAAATTATGTTTTTACACAATTTAGAAAAATATTACTTGTAATACTGTTGTAGTGCTTGTAGGTTACAGTATGGTTAGTCATATAAATATTTTTGCCCTGGGGGGGGATTTGACCCCCAAAACCCCCCCTTGGTTGCGCCACTGGCACCTACCATACCTTTCCTCTTTTTAAATGACACAATTAGGCTAATACAAATATTAAATTTATGTTAAGTCCGAGACTACTTGAAAGGTACGAGGAGGGGGGGGGGAGGTATAAAAATAAATAAGGAACAAAAAAATAAAATAAAAATGAAAAAAACAAGTTTTTTTTTCGAATTTTTATTTTTAACGATAAATGTTAAACTTTTTTCAAACGTCCTCTGGGTTATTATTTTCCTTGTTTTTTACTTTTAAAATTGAAAAAACCTAACTGATGTCAAAAAATGATGAATCTTTTTTTTTCTCCCCTTCAAAATTTTCGGATTTTTTAAGGGGGGGGGGGGGGGTCATAAAAGAATATTGATATTTGTATCAGCCTTACTGTGTATGAACGTCAGAATGTCACTCTGTAAGATCATTCTCAAAATCCCTATTCGACTAATTTTTCGACTAAATGTCCTTTCGACCAAATGTCATATTTATCTGAGGCAATTAAATTGTTTTCGACCAAATGTCCATTCGACGAAACGTCCATTCGACCAAATGTACTTTCGACCAAATGTCATTCGACCAAACTTCATTCGACTAAATGTCATTCGACCAAATGTCATAGATTCGATATTATATACACTGAGAGGCAAAATAAAGTGCCCACCTCACCAGTTTTCGAATTTCTCTCATTGATTTGGTTCACATTAAAGTTAACACACTTAAATCTTTTTTGATATTTTATTTTTCATATTCTTTTAAAGTTGCACTTACGAAATTTTGATAAAAAAAAAGAATTTTACTCAAAGAAAAAGAAAATCAATTTTTATTGAAAAATAAATAGTGACAAAATAAAGTGCCCACTTCCTTCTTGGCCTCAGAAAAGATGATTTGAGAAAATAAAAAGCAATTTAATAGTTAATGTGTCCTCCTTTGGCCTTAAGGACTTGCTGGAGGCGCTTTGGCATGCTTTTCACCAGGTTTTGTAGGTGTTGTGGTTCTAGTTCTTCCCAGGCGCGCTCCAAGGCTTCAAAATAATTATTTTTGTTGGTAACACCAGTTTTGTCAACCCTCGCATCGAGAATCGCCCACAAATTCTCGATGGGGTTGAGGTCTGAGCTTTGTGGAGGCCATTCCAGCGGTTTAATCCGACAAGACCGGAAGAAAGACTTGGTGTTCTTGGCAGTATGCTTCGGGTCGTTGTTCTAGAGAAATATGAATTTCTCTTCAAGGCCCGTCTGGATCAGCGAAATCTCCAGATTTCCCCGCAAGATGTTGATGTAGGAATCTGCCGTCATTATTCCGTCGATTTTCACGAGGCTTCCTACTCCACCCCATGGAAAACACCCCCAGACCATCACATTTCCTCCTCCATGCTTCACCGTTCCTTGGATGTGGCGCTCTGCACCACACACGAGCCCGCCGCTTTCTGTTAAACAGCTCGAGCTTCAGGAGCGCTACATCCAAGGAACGGTGAAGCATGGAGGTGTGATGTGATGAAATGTGATGGTCTGGGGGTGTTTTTCGTGGAGTGGAGTAGGAAGCCTCGTGAAAATCGACGGAATAATGACGGCAGATTCCTACATCAATATCTTGCGGGGAAATCTGGAGATTTCGCTGATCCAGACGGGCCTTGAAGAGAAATTCATATTTCTCTAGAACAACGACCCGAAGAATACTGCCAAGAAGACCAAGTCTTTCTTCCGATCTTGTCGGATTAAACCGCTGGAATGGCCTCCACAAAGCCCAGACCTCAACCCCATCGAGAATTTATGGGCGATTCTCGATGCGAGGGTTGACAAAACTGGTGTTACCAACAAAAATAATTATTTTGAAGCCTTGGAGCGCGCCTGGGAAGAACTAGAACCACAACACCTACAAAACCTGGTGAAAAACATGCCGAAGCGCCTCCAGCAAGTCCTTAAGGCCAAAGGAGGACATATTAACTATTAAATTGCTCTTTATTTTCTTAAATCATCTTTTCTGGGGCCAAGAAGGAAGTGGGCACTTTATTTTGTCACTATTTTTTTTCAATACAAATTGATTTTCTTTTTCTTTGAGTAAAATTCTTTTTTTTATCAAAATTTCGTAAGTGCAACTTTAAAAGAATATCAAAAATAAAATATCAATAAAGATTTAAGTGTGTTAACTATAATTTGAACCAAATCAACGACATAAATTTGAAAACTGGTAAGGTGGGCACTTTATTTTGCCTCTCAGTGTATTGGCGTTTCTCGGTGACAACAGATTTTTTTCTTACTGCTGTTGTCACCGAGAAGAGCCAAAATATAATATCAAATAACGTCATCTGTTGAGTTAAACACTATTTTCGGCTGAATGCAAATCTTGGTGCAACTGAAAACCGATGATAAAAAGGAAGAAATCAAACGAATCTAAACGAAGTAGCCCACTGTTCTCAAGTGCACAAGTGTTTTTCCGGCTCACATAGAAATTGACTTTCTATGTTTAATTACCGGTATAAAAATCGTGAGTGACAGTGCAAAAGGTGCATAAGATACCGCTTTGAAGATTTTCGCGTGTGTAAGAGTGAGAAACAGTGAAAATAAACGACTTTTCTTCATACAAAAATCTGGTGTGACGGTAAATAAAAGATATAAAACGATTAAAGAACACGGCCATCATGCATGATGATAGTGACAGCAAGAATTTTCTTGCATAGCATGCTATTATATGCTTGGATGGTAAGTTGCATGCAACATTTTGTCAAAACTTGGATGAAATGACATCTGTGAAACTTGCATCAAATCAGTGCTGCAAGTTTCGCTGGAAAATTATAAGCTTAAAATAAAAGTAAAAAAAAATATATTTTACTTTTTTTTTAAATAACAGTAAACCATAAAATATATTAAACTAATTATTCATTAGCATTATTGTTTTTTTTTTAACTTATTGACATTTTTTTTTTTAATTTTTATTTATTTATTTATTTTTTTGTGGATGATAAACGTCTTGATTAGTTTTAAAAGTTGTGTCACAGGTGACATGGTTGGTCATAATTCTTCAAGAGTATTACGTCATAGAGGTTGCCTAAGACACACAACAATAAAACATTTTCTGTGACATAAATAATCACAAATATGAAGTTCATCAAATTCCTGCAGGTGAACCTCCATCATGCAAAAGGTGCATCTTCTGTTTTGAGTCGGAGGTTCAGAAAGGAGGGATTGGACGTGGCACTAATACAAGAGCCATGGTATAATAAAGGAAAAATACTTGGAATTGAAACCAATAAGTGTAACTTTTTGTATGATGGTAATCAGAGTTCACCCAGAACTGCTGTACTCATTAATAACACTTTGAAATGCTACCCTTTAACTGAATTTATACAACGTGACATTGTTGCGGTCATGGTTGAGGTACCGACCACTAGAGGAATTACAGAGGTTGTAATAGCCTCAGCTTATTTCCCTGGTGACGCTTTAGAGGTTCCTCCTCCTGAGATCGTTTCATTCGTCAATCATTGCAGAAAAATCAATAAGTCGTTCATTATTGGCTGTGATGCTAATGCACATCATACCGTATGGGGTAGTACGGATATTAATAGCCATGGTGAATATCTTCTGGACTACCTGTGTTCTAGTAACATAGATATATGTAATAAGGGTAATGAACCTACCTTTTCAAATGCAATCAGACAGGAGGTTTTGGATTTGACATTGTGTAATGCTGCAATTTATGATAAAATTTCAAACTGGCACGTCTCAGAAGAAACTTCCCTGTCCGATCATAAGCACATTATGTTTGAGTGGAGCGGAGGTGATTATCCGCGTATTGCTTTTCGAAATCCCAGGAAAACCAACTGGGAACAATATGCACAGTGCTTGAATTCCAACTCATTTACAAAGGATGAAAACATTGATTCTATTCAAAAACTAGAGTCGTTTTTTTCAAGAAGTAAAGGGGAAAATTATTCATTCGTTCCATACTAATTGTCCTATGAAGCAATCTTCTTCTAGTAGAGACGTGCCTTGGTGGAACACTAAACTTGAAAGGTTACGAAAACTTTCTCGTAAACTTTTTAATAAAGCGAAACAAACTTCAGACTGGGCTCAATACAGGAGAGCTTTGACTGAATACAACAGGGAAATAAGAAAATCTAAGAGAAGATCTTGGATTCAAACATGTGAAAATATAAGTGCTACTCCTGTAGTCGCAAGACTACAGAAAGCGCTGGCCAAAGATCACACGTTCAAGCTAGGGTCGTTGAAACAAGAGGACGGAGTTTCTACGAAAACTCCGGATGAAACCTTAAATTTGATTATGGAAACTCATTTTCCTGGGTCAATTTCTTGTGTGGATTCAAACAGCTCTGAACCAATCGAGTATGAAAGGTGTTCTGTCGAAGCTTTGTCATCTGATAGAACAGTAATCTCTGAACCAGATCTTGCAGACGAAATATTTACAAATGCAAGAGTGAAACACGCTATAAGATCTTTTCAACCTTACAAATCTGCAGGAGTGGACGGAATATTCCCAGCACTGATTCAAAACGGAGAAGCAGTGCTGATTTCGCCTCTAATTGAGATGTTTAAGGCGAGCTTAAGATTAAACTATGTTCCATCTGATTGGAGAGCAGTGAAGGTTATCTTTATTCCTAAAATAGGAAAACGAGATAAAATGCATCCAAAGTCATATAGACCTATTAGTCTCTCATCAATTTTGTTAAAGACTATGGAAAAAGTGTTGTATGATTACATAAATTCAACATACATGCTCAAGTGTCCATTATCTGACTCGCAGTTTGCTTATCAATCTGGTAAGTCAACAGTTACGGCACTTCATACATTGGTAACAAAAGTGGAAAAAACTCTTTCAGTGAAAGAAATAGCACTTTGCTCATTCTTGGACATTGAAGGAGCCTTCGACAACGCTTCCTATTCTTCAATGACTCGTGCAATGAAGAAAAGGAATTTCAACAAGAATATCATTAACTGGATCAATAATATGCTTGCAAAAAGAGAAATCACTTCCGAGCTGGGAAGTTCGTCTATAACAGTAAGGGCTACAAAAGGTTGTCCACAAGGAGGAGTCCTCTCGCCTCTATTGTGGTCTTTAGTAGTTGACGATCTTCTTAAAAGCTTGGAAGAAAAAGGTTTCGAAGTTGTAGGATTTGCAGATGATATAGTCATTATTGTGAGAGGGAAGTTTGACAATATCATTTCAGAACGAATGCAACTGGCCCTAAACTTAACCAATTCTTGGTGTATTCAGGAGGGCCTTAACATAAATCCTTCAAAAGTAGTAATTGTCCCTTTTACTAAGAAAAGGAAGTTCATCCTAAAAGCTCTGAAGCTTGGAGGAGTACAAATGCACCTTAGTGAACAAGTCAAATACTTAGGAGTAATTTTGGATTCTAAACTGAATTGGAATTCTCATATTGAATATGTGACTAATAAAGCTACAAGTTCATTTTGGGCATGCTCCAAAATTTTTGGCAGAAGATGGGGCTTGAAACCAAAAATGATAATGTGGATTTATTTGGCCATAATTCGTCCAAAAGTAACCTATGCTTCGCTAGTGTGGTGGCCAAAAACAAAAGAGGCCACAACACAAGCAAAACTATCAAAAGTACAACGTCTTGTGTCCATCGCTATAACGGGAGCGATGCAAAGCACTCCGTCAAAAGCATTAGATGCTATTCTTCATCTGCTACCGTTGTACGAATTTGTACAATTAGAAGCGGAGAAGAGTTTTCTAAGGCTTAATAGATTAAATAAGTTCAAATCAGGTGATCTTGTTGGGCACTTGAATATTTCACAACATATCCATTGTGGGCCAGTGATGACTATGCATGAGGACTGGATGAAAACTGTGGACAATTCTGATATCCCTTACAATGTATGCGATACGACGCGTACGGATTGGGATGTTGGAGGTCCCAATGTTCGTCAAGGCTCCATAAAATTCTTCACAGATGGCTCAAAAATTGGGACACAAACTGGAGCAGGAATCTACGGCCCTGGGACAAACGTCTCCGTGGCGATGGGAAGCTATCCAACAGTATTCCAAGCGGAGATTTTTGCCATACTAGAATGCGCTAATATTTGTCTTAAGAGAAAATACAGACATGCAAATATCTGTATTTTTTCTGATAGTCAAGCTGCGTTGAAGGCATTGGGCGCATATAAAAGCTCATCAAGACTTGTCTGGGAATGTATTCTCTCATTGCGAAAGGTGTGCCAAGAAAACTCTGTATGTTTGTATTGGGTTCCGGGACACAATGGCATTGTAGGAAATGAAAAGGCAGACGAGCTTGCTAAACAGGGATCAAGTACACAGTTCATTGGACCGGAGCCATTCTGTGGCATATCGTACTGTGCACTAAATAAGGAACTAAAAAGCTGGGAACGACAAATGGTGATGACCAATTGGATGGTCACCACAAGGTGTAATCAATCTAAAAGATTTTTAGTTCCAAATGAAACTATCACGAAAAGACTCTTAGAGCTCAACAAGAGAGTTCTTTGTATATACACTGGCCTATTAACTGGACACTGTCCGAGTAGATATCATTTGAAGAATATTGGTCAGGTTCAGAATGATATCTGTCGTTTCTGTAACATGGAACGCGAAACCTCGGAACACCTGCTCTGCAGTTGTAGTGCATTATACAAGCGCAGATCCAAATTTCTAAACGGGGGTTATTTACCACCAAGTGAAATTTGGACTGGAAATCCCAGAAAGGTTGTGGGTTTTATTAACTCTATTTTGCCTGACTGGGAAAAGACGCGTCAAAGTGCTTAAGCTGTTCACTTGATTCATGGTGGACAGTTTTAGTTTCTTCAATGATGCGAATAGTAAAAAGGGACATGCCACAAAAGTTCAATCCAATGGACGCAGTGGCTTAACCTTCCCAACAAAAAAAAAAAAAAAAAAAAAAGAAATCAAAACAAACACGCTTAAAAAAGATACACAGAATTGAGTACGACTCACTCAAAACCAAGATCTTCTAGACCAACACAAAAATTTGTGTTAGTTTTACACATACTCAAAAATTGCTCCTGTGCTGGTTCATTTTTTTCTTACTCTTTGTTGCATTCAAAGATGACTTTCAATATCGAGCAACGAGGTGTGAACTGTGTATTTTTTTTAAGCGTGAATGTAATAAATTTTGGTAGGGAGTTGTTTTCCACTAGAGTAAAAAGTAAACAATGATATTTAACTGTCAAATCTAAAAGTTTTGCCAACATTTCGTACACACATAGAAATAGATTGTTCGTTCTACTAAATTGTCGGTAAAATCCTACAAAAATGTTTGTTGAATTAAATCAAAAAGGTTAGTTGACGACTCTATTCGGTAACTTTGTCCTTTCAACAAACGTTTTGTAACATTAACAAACAGTTTTGTTATATTTGACATCTACGATATAGAATCTTCTTTTTATGCATAAAACTTACTAAATCATGTTTCGTTCAATTGACTTTTTATTGTTATTTATAAAACATATAATTCTATCCTCAACATCTCAAAATGCTTAATGCTGTCTAGAGCAAAAAATCCCTTCATTGCTGTTAAACATTGGAGGGAAAGCCTTCTGAATTTTTGTGGCTTACGTTAGAATCTGTTTTTGACGGCAAAAGGAACGTGTTTACATTTTCTGTGAAAAATAATGAGTTGGTTTACTTATTTTATTAAAAAATAGTTTTATACTTACTCATAAATGTATAGCACTAAAGCAAATGCCCATAATGATGTATACTATCCATCCATGTATAATTACATGAATCAATGGAAGAAAACTGATGACAAAATACGTTGAGATTTTTGGTTGGACAAAATACGTTGAATTAACGAACAATGAGGTTTTGAAACCAACTAACTAGTTTGTTGAATCAACTCAACCAAATTTCTGTGCATGTATATTGTTGGAAAATACTTGACACAGTTATACTTAATGCTCAGAGTGGTCGAGAAAATTCATAACTAAAAAGTTTTATAGCTTGACGTTTACTTAGTTAATTATTAAAGTTCCAAGGATTTTTCAAAAGAAATCGTATATGGTTATAGTGGATGTTGTATGCAATGCAAGAGTTGAGTTGGAAATTAATAAAGTTTGAAGTAAATCAAAAAAAAAAAAAAAAAAAGTCAAGAGTAAATGATACAAAAAAAAGCATTATTTATACTGCGATTATCTCGTGAATCGATTTATTGAAGTTCGAGAGCAACAATTAGCATGAATTTCAAGGATATTAAGTGAGAATGACTCATGTGTTGCATTAGTGAAAGCTGGATTACAACTGAGACCATTGCGAATCAAGAGCACCGAGAGTAAGTCGAAAAAAATAAAGGGTGATTTGGGAATGAGTCAGAAAGGAAGAATTCTGGACCTTATCTAGAAAAAGTCGAGAGTTGATCAAAATTGTATCGAGGATTTTGTCGAGAGTGAGTTAAGAATAAATCAGGAGTTGTACATAAACAAATAAAAGTAGAATAAGCTTGGGTTAAATCAAAAGTATGTCGGATGAGCATCAAACGCAATTGAAAAGAAACTTGAAAGAGAGCTGAGATAAGTCAAAAGTATGTGCAGTGGGAGTGGAATGAGTTGAAAATAAGTTAAGAGTTAGTAGCGAGAATGCCGAAAGTAATACGAAGGGTTGATTTTATTTTGAAACCTTATTGATGGAAAAAATAATGCATTTCGCGCTGACTCGAATAAATTTTGGTGCACCCTCTCATATTTCAATGAAACTTTCTGCATGTGTAGACCTTGACTAACTAAGAAAGCAAGTTTTGTCCAAAATTTATCTGAACTATCTATTGGAAAGGGATTAACTTTTTTACTAGACATTTTTGTTCAAAATAATGTAATCGAAAAATAGTAACTCATACAAAAAAGTGTTGTCTTGTAGATAATTGTCAAAAACTTTGAATGAAAATACTGGAAAAAATCTAATTAAGAGCTGAAATACTGAAAAAAAAAAAATAATTTCAAAAATTTCAAGTCAATAAAAATGGTCGTTATTTATATTGATAGATTTTGTCTCAAGATCACATCGCGATTTGCGCACTTTTAATAAGCATACGCATAAGCATTGATGACCGTACAATTCGTAGTTGCTACTCCGTGATTGACCAGAATAATCGATGTTGCACAAGGAATCAAGAGATGTAGCTTGGGAGCAGCTTTCCATCTTCAATGTTCACTTTTGAGAATTCCAAACATTGAAAAGCCAATAACGGGACCGGCCACGTCCTTACGGTCATCGGAGAAGGTAATGAATGTTAGTGTGACATCCATTGTTACTGGAGGCCGAGATCACCTCTGCATCTCCATGGTTGTCATGGGAAGGAATTTTGTTAGTGGGGAGAACGAACTGTTCATATTTTGTCAAATCAATTTATTTAAGTAACATTCCCATCGTTGTCATGATAAAAATACGTTTTTTAATATATTGTACATTTCAAATGAAAGTATGAAACGAGCTCACCAAATTGATCATCCGTCCTTGATTGAGCTGCTGAATCATCGTGTTCATTTCGCAAAATACCACTTCGGCGACGGAAAACCTGAACTCGATTGCACTCATAACGCGTGCAAACCAAAATGAGAAAGAAAAAAATCGGCAACGACACAGAAAAACCATTTTTCTGGAGAAGATGAAGCGAAGCCAAAACTCAAACCTCCAAGAGCACAAGTCTGGAGAACCAGACAGCGGTTCAAGCTGAAAACTTATTCGATTGATCTCCAGCGAGTGACCAATCAATCAAGCTGCCAGCCCGATCCGCTGTCCGGCTCTCCAGATCCGTGCCCCCAAAAATGTGAATCCTGACCTCGATGCATAACAAAGCACTGCCCAGCAGAACGCGTGCAGAATAATCCTATTTTTTACTAAATGCATTTTTTATCACAAACTGCACCAGCCATTTCACCAGCCGAATCTCCATCGCGTTTTGCGCACTTGTAAGGCAAAAAAGTTTTTATTTTTATTTTTTATGTTGCGATAGCCACCTTTTTGGCAATCTGTTGAGCTTGGTGGTTTCGCTGGCTGGCAAACGATACAGATAAAGGTATATTGATGAATACGCTAGTTTGTTCTCGCCTCAAGTAAGCTTGAAGCACCCACTGTCGTGCACAATTTAACTGACTTACGTGAGGGTGGCCCACTTTACCTTTATTAAAACACCGCTGAAGCTATTCAAAATTCAACAAGTTTTCAGGGTTTCTGGAATTGTATTAAATCTACATAATTCACGGTTATCAATGACTAATTGAATGACCAATGATTGAATTCAGATTTACCATTATTAACCCCCCATACTAGCAGCTTTGTTTTTTACGTCAAAAAATTCATATCGCGATAACTTTTTTGTTTCTCAATATTTTTACACCATTTTTTCACAATATCTCAAATATGGGTCGATATTGATCATTGGTCGGCTAAACAAAGGACGTAAAAAAATGTCGTCCGTCAAATTCAAGAATTTACCATTATTTTATATACAGTGATTGCTGCATTCATTACGTTATGAAGTGTATGTATCCAATAGAAGTGTTCTCACTGAGAAGATTTTTCAAGCAATGTTGCTGCTACTTCCATAAACGGTGAACTTTCGTTTAAGTGTGAGCCCGAGTACAGTCGAGTACAGAGTACAGTGACGGGACAATGCACCGAGGTTACCAGTGGCAAAAAACGCTGTATTTGGTGACCACCAAAAAGCTACTGCTGATTGTCGAAACGCAACATGCAAGCATTGGCGGTAACAGCAGGATGCACGATCCAGGAGTATAAAGATAACAAACGTTAGTACAGTACATCCGGTGAGATCGTTTTAAATACTCAATATTATAGTTTTTGGTCAAATTGCACACATCATGAATTCATGGGATACAGTTCCTGTATAGTGGGTTCCTATATAGCGGGTAAGGGGAAAAATAAATTTCAGAGAGCGAGCAAAGGCGCTTAAACCAAGGCTTTAGAGCCAGGACATGAGGAAGAAATGCCTATGTCCCATCCCAGGAGAACAACAATGAAGTGTGCATTAACTTTCGTAGCAATGCCGTTCCCAACGATCTAATTCTAACATCTAAACCCTGAATTGAAACGGTCGGTACGGTTGTCCCCGTTTCTCTTTCTTGAATTGAAATTTTTTTTTGTTCATCAGTTTATTCATGCGTGAATAACCTGATCGTCATGATTCTTTCAATTGCCTTAAACTCGAAGTCTGCACATTGGGCCTGGTCATTTTAATATTTGTATAATATCGTCGATATTCTGCAAACATTAATACACAGTACCAAAAAATAATGTGATTTACGTCTTTTGGGATGCACATAAAAGAAGCGAGCCGAATGACGTAAATTTGTGTTCAATTTCAAATACGTTAGTGTCTGATTCGGGAAATGTCGATCACAGTTCCATAGTTTTCGTGTCCTTCAACATGTAAAATTACATTTTTTGTTCAATACATCTTCAAAAACACGTTTTTGTATCGTTCCATCACTTACATCATGTGTCATTCAGTCATAACCAGAATTACGTCCAGAGTAATTTTCATTATTTTTAAGAGTGTACTGACAAGAAAATATCTTAATTAATTAAGTTATTTCCAGGATAGTTTTCAATATTGGCTGCGCAAGCGCTTAGATTAGATAAGATTATAAAAAAGTTTTTATTTAAAACAAAAATCTTGTCTGAAATAAAATTTATAAGTGTGTCATTTCCAAACAACACCAAACAAATGAAAGTCACAAGCATTTCAGAATTAAATGAAGCACAAAAAGCAAGTCAATTTTGTCTTATTAATTTACTTCCAATTATCAAGAATTCCATTTGAAAAGGGCTCACGATGCGCTTCTCGCAACATCATAATCGGAGTTGGCAGCACTATCTTAGAATACAAAAAAATGGATATCAGACCTAATCGAAAATATTATTCCTTTATTGTTTTGTCCAATACTGAGGAAAAATATGATAACATATGAGAAAAAACAACACGATTTTTCATACTTCATTTTGTCATATTTCTTCAATATCGATATCGGTGATATAATATTACCGATATCTGATAATTGAAAAATGATTGAAATCATGTTTTTTCTGTAACATGTTATCACTTTCTTCCTCTGAATCAGACAAAACAAAAAGGAATATAATTTTCAATAAAATTTCATAACCATTTTTTGTATTTATATGGAATTTTCTAATCAAATTCAACAAAATTGACTCACTTATTGAGCTTTATTGAATTCTGATATGATAATGGCCTTCACTTGTTTAGTTTGTTTAAAAATGACATGCTACAAGTTTTATTTAAGACATGAAAAAGTTTTTGTTAGAAAAACTTTTTATACTTCAATGTCATCTAGCGATGCATGGTCGGTATGGTAGTAAACTATCTTGAGAAAAAAAAATCGATTATATTAAAAGAAGACCAGTTTTTTATCGACTTTTACCTTGAGAATCATTTTTTTTCAATGTGTATCACAAATGAGATAATATTTATATGGAATTCTCGATAATTTGAGACATTGACAATTTGAGAATTGATTAGACAAGACTAACTCCCTAATTGAGATGATTGTTACTGTTGAATTTAAAAAAAAAAGTTATTGTTGTTAATCTTTTTTTCACTATTTATGGACGATTGGTAGTGAACATAATCACCTGTTTTAGGACAAATTTCATGAAAATAATTAAATACCATACTTGTTTTTAATTATGAATCGTGGTTTACGGCTAACCAGCCGAGTGGAAGTTTAACAACTACCGAAAAGCTAAACATTACATATAATTTGCAATTGGATTAGATGGACAAATTGATGTGAAGATTTGCGAAAAAGTTACACGTCTTCTCAGTGAGAATCGAACTCACGGCTCCCCGATCTCTAGTTGGGGCGCGTTAACCACTACGCCACACAATAGATACCTCAGTCAGCGCAGTTGCTGGCTAGTTTAGTGTGCTATTCCTATACCTAAAAAACAATGCGCTCTCGGGCTAGGCATTGGAAATATATAGAAAGCGTTGTGTTTGGATGGGCATCTAATTCTTCCGAAAGAGGTGCACTTTGCGAAAAAGAACCACGTGATTATTGAGCTGAAATCGAATTCAGGTTAACTTCTGCGTTCATGAGTCCTCTCATGGCGTAGTAGTTAACGCGCCCCAACTAGAGATCGGGGAGTTGTGAGTTCGATTCTCACTGAGAAGACGTGTAACTTTTTCGCAAATCTTCACATCAATTTGTCCATCTAATCCAATTGCAAATTATATGTAATGTTTAGCTTTTCGGTAGTTGTGAATTAAATACCATTTTTTTCAAATCGACTTCAAATTTTGAAAACCATTTTTTTTTTCAGTGTAGCCATTTGTAGCCACAAGTGAGATTTTGTGCAGTACTTATTGAAAACTTGTTTCTTTGTTGTACAAAAAAATGATGTTTGTATTGATTGCACTCGCCATATACGTCAAAATCGTATAACATGATTTGGAAAATCGTTCATTTGATAGGGTAAATACCATTGCTCACCTAGTTTCTGTAGCCTATCTTACGCAATTTTTCCTCAGCTTTTTGATGGTGATCTCAGAATTCAAAACTAGCGGTGCGCTTATGGTGAAAAATCGATTTTTCCAACAAAATTCAAGATAGCAGCCAAATTCATAATGGCCGCCAAAATTTTTTCAAGTTTAAATGAAAGCTTTATCTTTTCTCTAAACGATGCCACTAAGTTTGCTATGTGTTCCAAGCGAAATATGAGTCATATCCCGTGAAGAAACACCCAAGATTTATCAAAAAATGGGCTTTTTCGCAAACTGTTCAGCTAGCTGGCGTACGAGGGGTCCACCAATTTGAGAAAACAGAAAGGACCACCCTTAAGTTTTATCGAAAACTAGCGATCAGTGACATACAATTGGAATTCTAACGATGGGTGCCGATGGCGGCCTGGTTTCAGCAAGAATTGCTCATTGTTTCTGATAATCAGGGCCAATGAAAATCCGTTTCAATATCTCAGATTTCCTTTGAATTAGTAGACTTATACAATCAAAAGGGCGTAACTTCAAAACGGGCCCTACGATTATTTTTTTAAATATTGCTCAGGCAAGCAACTTAGCTATAGAAAACGACTGGTGAGCACAGATTTAATGGAGATTTTTTCTGCTAATAACGGTCAGGGGATCACCGTGGCAACTGTTTCGCAAAGGTAAAAGGATTCCGATGAAAATCCTGAATGAAATTTGATAAAAGTCTTGTAAGGATTTTGTTGAGAATTCTAATTCATGAGTATCCTGGAAGGGCTCTGTTAAGAATCTTGGAAGGATTCTGTTGAGAATCCTTGATGTACACTGTGAAGAATTTTAGAAGTGTTTTGAAGTAAACCCTAAAATAAATGTCATGAGCATACTGGAAGGATTCTGAAGAGAGTCGTGGAGGTATTCTGAAGAAAAATTTGGAAGAGTTTTGATGATAATCCTTAAAGAACTTATATGGGAATCCTGTAGAGATTCTCATGAGAATTCTAGAACGATTCTGATGAGTATCCTGAGTGTAGTGAAAGGATTCTGATAAGAACCCTGGAACGATTCTGATAATATTCCTGGAACGATTCTGATGCGAATTCGGCATCGATACTGATGAAATCCTAGAACGATTCAGATGAGAATCGTGAGAGGATTCTGATTAGAATTTTGAAAATATTCTGATGAAAATCCTGGAAGATTTTAGATGCTGTCAAATATCCCGAGGGGATTCTGATGAGAATATTATGATGGTTCTTATTAAAATCCTGAGAGTCCTCGAGTTTTAAAGAGAATTTCATACAATTCTTGAGACGAGACTTATGTGAATTCTAAGAGGATTTCAAAGAGCATTAAAAGATTCTTACACTCTTCCAAAAGATCAGGTAAATTTAAGTGTTTTTAGATGCACATAAAAGAAGTGAACCTTTTGACATAATATTACATCTGTTCTTAAAATTACATGACCACCAGAAACCAAAAAAAAAAAAAATACACGCCGGGACGTAAAAGTCAGTCCAACTGACTTTTACATCACGGCGTGTAATTTTGTTCGAATTTTGGTGTCATAAATTTTAGGCATTCATTAACAGGCTCGCGTACTTTGGCATTTATATTCTCATAACATCAAAACTCTTACCTCTATGCTACTTTTGTCGATGCACGCATATCCGATGGGCAACAAACGCACAACACATAATAGAGCGATGATCCTTCGAGATGCAACAAATAATGATCGATTTCAATCACTAAAACCTGGCTTTCTTTTGGAATCACTTCACGGAACCCTTCTTAACACAGTGGCAATCTCATATTAGATCCTTCAGACCGATTAGACCTATAAACTCTACGATGCCACATGAAAAAGCAATTCCAATTGACAGCGATCAGCCAACGCGAAACAAAGCAAACATTTTTCATGCTCACAAATCACTGCATCCAAAAACACACGGAATACTCGGTCAAAACCGCACTTACTTGAAGCAAACACAACTTCTCACAATACTTTTCAAATTTATTTCATTTGTTTAGCCAAACTTTGATTTTTCTTCAGTTTTCACAGTTATTTCACAAAAAAAAAACTGAGGAAAGAAATCGCGAATTACACAACCGGCCATGTTTGAAAGCAAACTCGATGATTTGCATGATGCCGAAACCAAAGTCAAAGATCACGTAAATTTACGGCTTATGTAATACAAATTTCCGTCTAACGTTTATATTGTACAGTATGCAGCGTGTAAAATTAGGAAATTGACAGAAACGTTATATGTTTTGGAAAAAGAAGGATTATTGGACGTAATTCGAATTGTGAATCAAAAGGAACAGAAAAATGCGTTTGAAATGCGTTTACGTCACAAAATGTTTAAGTTCTGGTTAAATTAGGTCACATGTAAATTCCTATTTTTTTAAGAGTGTATGAGAATCCAGAGAGGATTCTGATGTGAATCCCAAGAGTGAATCTCAAAAGGAATCTAATGAGAGAGAATTGTTAAAGAATTCTGATGAGAACTTTGAAACGATTCTGATGCCAATCCTACGAAGATTCTGACAAACATCCCGAGAGGAATCTGATGATAATATTGAGTGGATTTTAAAAAGAATTCTGAAAGGATTATGATGAAAACCTCGATTTTTGAAGCCTGTTAGGAATCTGATGTGAATCTTGCGAGGAATCCAATGAAAATCCTGAGAGCATACTGATAAAAAATTCTGTGAGGATTCTGAAAGGTTCATCAGAAACCTTCTATGAATTTCATTTTTCGTTCCAGGATCCTTCTCAATGGAACCAAAACTTAAAAAATAAATTATTGGAGCTTTGTTACTACACCAAAGTTTTAGCACAATAAGCGAATATATTTAAAATACTCAAATTAAATCTTCGATAATTTGACCTATACGAAACAGTTTGGTTTTATATATTTCCCAAAATGGCCCCTATACGTCCAGAATGTCCCAAATTTAACTCTAAAAGTTTCAATTTGCAGAAACAGTGTTATTTGATGTTCGGAAATGGGTGTTTCTAATGAAGATCGGTCTTTTCTAATCAAAAATGGGTTCTGAACTTAACTTAAAATGTTCACCTGTATTCGAAATGACCAGCAAGGTGATCTTTTGTCGAGTTAATATGATTTTATATGACACAGTATAGAAATCAACATTTGATTTGAATTGGTTCTCCTAGATTTCATACTAAGACTTCCTGCATCCAGTATTTGAACTTGTCAAGCGACCAAGTGATTATTGTGGTTCAATAAACTTCCACATGGGCTCGTAAGACTTGAGACTTACTACTTTTACAAAAATTGACTTGAGACTAGACTACTTTTACAAAAATATATTCGAAATTGGAACATATTAAATGGAGCAGAACTGGCTCTTTTAGTCATCGACACTAAATGCAGTGTTATCCATTATATAATCCAGAAATTTCTGCACCTCTAATACATATTTAGCTCGCAATCAACTGTTATTTATTCCAGAAATATGGCACTGTTAGAGCAAAAGGAAGTAAATGAACGATTCCTGTAAATTAAATTACCACCTTGATGTTTTTTTTTGTCATGGAATATGGAGGTTTTCAGAACAAATTCAGCAGTACAGATTTGTGTAATGCAATTGTTTTAAAGTTGCACAACGCAGAATGCATTACAATTCTCTCAATAAAATAGCGACTGTTGAAATCAATTTCCATATTCGGAGTGACACTTCAAACGCATGGATGGTTTTCCATTTCCGGTCCACAGGTTTTTTTTCTCTGTTTTATTCCGAGATGAAAAGATAACATCAATCCTTCCCGGTGGCATTTCCAGCCGACAGGAACAAAAAAGGAACAACAGCCGCAAAGCCCACTCAAAGTTTTCCGCATCATCGGGCGTGAAGACAAATAGAGAAGAAAATTACTTCCTCGTATATCTTTCCCATCATCATCACCATTGCACAGTTGTCCAGGTTTCTAGAAATTTGGCAAAAAGTCAATTTGCGCCCAAAATAGGATCTGCAACCCTGACACATGTTCCTAAATATTTGTCACGATCAAATGTGTAAAATTTGAAGAATGCGTATTTTTTTCCATGATTTTTAGAATCTGGACCACTACGCATCGTTTCGGTTGATTCGGTTTTTGTTTCAACAATTCCGGTCTCATCCTGTCAGCAGGATACAGTCTGGAAAATTTGTCTGGGTTGTCTATCCTGAGCTATTTTTGTTATGTGCTTTTCCTTCTTTTTTTGATAAATTTCCCAGCTGCAGAAACTTTGTTGCCCTTTTATTTTTTGGAGCACAGGTTATCGGAACGGAAATCGATACCCACTTCAAGGGGATATTTACAGGTTCGGAGTGTCTTTTTCTTCATCAATCTTTGCCTATATCGGTTGAGTTGCTTTTGAAATATTCAAAATCTAGGAAAAACACAAGCGGAGATAACCTTGTCTCATTAGCGATGGAGAAGAAAAACTCAAATAATTTATTCATGATGCCCATAGCCTTGAACAACGGGCTTTGGCTGTGAGAATATAGGTTTGTTGGCAGGGATGTAGAACCAAAATGTGGTAGGTTGCAAAAGTTTGGCAGTTAATTGAACAGCCGTTTGAAAGCGATATTGATGCCGGTACTTTCCCTGAACTTGAATCTTGCTTAACATGATGTCAAATTGGGTGTAAAACTTCGACAAGGGATGTTGTTAACGAGCCGTTGTTTCTCTCTTTGCAAGTATTATCTTGTCTTATGGAATAATAATTCCCGAGAAGATCCAGAGGATTCTAGCTTTCTAGTTGTCACGCAAATTTTTGTAATACAAATATCGCACATTGATTCACACCCTGGTGAATTAAAATCCAGATGGTGTCAGTTTCCGGACACTCTGATAGTATTTAGGAATTAGTTCAAAAATTTAATGTTATTTTTTATGGTTTTACACATAACTTATACTGTTAACACTGCTGATCATACCACTATCGTTTAGAATTTAGTAACCTTTGCCAGATAATTAATGGAAATAAAAATAAAAATGTTCCCTTCATAGATGGATGTAGGGTTTCAATCTACTTCGTCGTAAGCGCTATTATTCGTCGTATCAAACTTAAAATTTTCAACTACGATGGATATTCAAACTTCACTGCTTCATTTCCAAGTGTAATTTTGTAAAAGCTGTTATGGTTCGTCCATCTTTTACACCAAAAAATTAATAAAATTACTGTATTTTGATAAATACCTTCAGTTCTATTGTCCACTTTGTACATTTTGACGGAAGTCGTAGAACGAAAACGTACCGATTGGAATCGACAGAGCCACACCACATTACATTTCACATGTCTACCCGCCCCCTGTGTGGCTTACTTCACCGGGCGCTTTTTTACACAATGTAAAACCTTCGTACTTCCAATCAAACGTCCACGTGTGACACGTACTTCCAATCAAACTTCTATAACTCTAGATTTTTTTTGAAATTGCCTCCAGGACCGCTTATAACTGAGAACGTAATCAAAGTTTTTCTTTCGTCTGGACTGAGAAAAAAGCTTGTACGCATCAATGTGTGCGTGACGTTCGGCGTAGAAAACAGTGCCTTTGTTTGTAGTGGTTTTGCAATACTGAAAAAAAAAATCAAGTTTTCACTTATCAAAGCCTCATACGATGGTTATGAGCATATCACCCAATAAGCTTACTTGTTCAATTACTGAACTGGCTGATGGGCATTGTCTGTGATGAATCATGAATACAAATGTCCAAGATCGGATATTCATAATAGGCTCTCGGAAGTTCGAGAACTAAGGCTGTTGAGAATCCTTTAATTCCTGAACTTTCCTTCGACCTATAGAACGTCAAACAATTCCAGTGATAAAGCTGCATGGTGTTCCATCCAACAGTAAAGCTTAACTGTTATTTTACGACCTTGGCAACTATTTTCTCGCCGGGAGAACGACCCAAACATACTAAAATCCAAATGACCTACGTCAGAGCTTAGCTAATCAGTCTCGTTTCTCCAGGAATACCACAGGCGGATGCCAATCTTGGGTCCAGCGGGGCTTAACACGGTTCATGGTTATTTTCCGTCTCCGTCATTACAGGCAGCTTCCGTTTCGGCCGTTTCTCGGCAATCAAATTTGCATAATTTATTCCATTGCTCAGCTGTCACCACCGGGGAGAAGGTTGACCGGAGACCCATTAGTTTGTGGGTTATTGCCTGTAGTGAGTGGACCGTTGATGTCCCCCCGCATCTATGGAAAACCACCATCGAAGCTGCGGTGAGGCGTTGTTTAACACGTGACCAATGTTTGCCATTTGCTTTCATCTTTGGCCGTCGATGGCTGTTGGATCTATCCGGACCACGGTGCTCTCTAGACCGTTATATATCAAAAATTCTTCATCAAATCGATTCCCTCTAGTCGTTTGCTATGGTTAAGCTGGGAATTAAAAAAAGGACCTGTTTTGAAGTTACGTACGCTTAATGAAATACATTAACCAGATTTGTTTAATGCCGGATCAAATAGCACCTTTAGCAATTCCTCCAGAAATTGTGCCTGGAGTTCTTTCAGGGATTCCTCCAGAAAAATCTCTACAGGGATTCCTGTAACGAGTTTCTTGAAGAGTTCCAATAGGAACACCTCCAGTGATTTTCCCATAAAATCCTTTGGTGATACAGTCGACTCTCCACATCTCGATGTCCTACATCTCGATATCTCTCCCTATGTCGATGATTTCATAAGTCCCTTCAGTCTGCATACATTTTCACTCTCCATATCTCGATATCCTCCTTGTCTCGATATCTTCATATCTCGATGTGTTTCTGTTGATTTTTCGTTCTCAATTTTCTCTCTGCATGTCGATATGAACAATATCAAAGGTTACTAGACCAAAGTTTTAGGATTCAAAACAAATTAGCAGCGCAAAGTGACGTCTGTTTGTGTATTATTTTCTTGGCAACGGAGTGTTTTTCAATCTAGTATTCATCAAAAATTTGTTCTTTGTCTCGATCTCTCCCTATCTCGATGGTCCCTTCGATATCGAGATGTGGAGAGGCAACTGTATTTATTACGAGATTCCTCCAGAAATATCTCCAAGAATTAATCCATGAACATTTTCAGGGATGGATCCAGGCATTCCTCCAGTGATTCTTCCAGGTGATTTCTCAACAAATTCTTGCAGAGACTTCTTGAAGCATTCCTCCTGAAAAATATCTACAAGGATTTTTCCAGAGATGTCTCCGAGAAATTTCCAGGAATTCCTCCAGGGGTTACACTGGGACAATTTATTTTAGGATTACTCCAGTTATTTCTTCAGTAATTCCTTCGAGGATACTTTCAGGGTATATTCCAGGTAGTCCTCTCGATATTCTTCCAGGATTTATTCCGGAGATTTCTTCAGGGATTCTCCACGGATTACTCCAGATATTCTATCAAGAATTCCTGCAAGGACTCCCCCAGAATATTTTTCTACATGTAATAACTTCACGAATTCCTAAAGGTATTCCTCGAGAGTTTTCACCAACAATTCTCCTAGTGATAGTTTTATCAAAATCGCTACAGGAATTATTCAAAGGATTGTCTAGAGAATTGTTATGAGCCTCATACAAATATCTACGGGGATCTTTTCAAGATTTCCTCTAGAAATTTCTCCAGAGAATCCAACATCAATTCCTGCAGAATTCCATCAGAAATAGTCCCGAGAATTCTTACTTCAAGAACTTTTTCCAGAAACTCCTTCCCGAAAGGACTTTTTTTAGCAATCCGTAGACAAATTCCAGAAGAAACACTTGCAGGGATTCCATAAACATTCCCTAGAGAAACATCTGAATAAAAAGGATCTCCTGTAGAATTTTATGGAAGAATGCCTAGAAAAATTTCTGAGGAAATCTCTGGGAAAATTCCTGGAAAATTTCATGCCAGAGTTTTCGGAGGAATGCCTGGGTAACGCTCTGGAGGAATTCATGAAATAATCCCTAGAACAACTTTTGGATGAATTATAAAAAGGATTTTCTGGAGTAATCTCTGGAGAAATTCCTGAAGAAATTGCTGGAGAAATTTCAGAAAGATTACACGGGTAAATTGTTAAAGGAATCCTTGGAGCCACCTGTAGAGTCATCTTTGAAGAAATCCCTGGGGAAAATTCTCGGAGTATCTTCCAACAAATTTATGGCAAAATTACTGCAGAGGTTTTGCTCAATAAATTCTTCTAGAGATAGCTTTAGCAAAATCGCTACAGGAAGCACTTTAAGGATTTTTACTGCAACACAACTATTTTCACATATCCTCTAGGGATTTACCTAGAAGTTTATCCAGGAAATTGTTCTGGGCCTCAAAAATACCTTCGGAGATCTTTCCAAGCATTCCTCTAGAAATTCTTTTCGAGATTCTATCATGAATTCCCCAAGGAACATTTTCAGAAACAATCCCAAGAATTCTTCTAGAGATACCTTCAATATTTTTTTCCAGAGTCTCGTTCTATGAAAAAACTTTTGGAGAAATAAACACTTGGAAGGATCTCAGGAGCCATCCCTAGAGGAAACTATAAAAAATTTAAATCACTGGTTAAGTCTTTGGAAAAATCTTTGGAGAAATTCTTGCCGGAGTTTTTGTAGGAATACGCAGGAAAATTTCTGGAGGAACTCTTGAAAATAATCCCTTGAACAACTTTTGGAGAAACCATAAAAAGGTTTTTCTGGATTAATCTATGTGTAGAAATTCCTGAAAAAAAATGATGAAAAAATTTCAGAAAGATTACCTGGGTAAATTGCTGAAGGAATCCTTGAAGACATCTCTAGAGTCATCTTTGGAGAAATCCCTGGGGAAAATTCCTGGACAGGGTTCTTAAAGAGTTGATGTAGAGATTTTGCTTTAAAATTTTCTTTCAATTTTTTTTCTTGGAAAATCCCTGGAATAATCCTTAGACGAATTATCAAATTTATGGAGACAAACCTGTAAAAAGCTCTGGAAATCACCGGAGGAGGGGAAGAACTGGAAGAATTCTCTAGAGGAATACTCGGAGTAATGGAATGTACCTGTATCGGAACTGGTCTAAGAAATACGGTTGTAATTGAAAGCTCTTCCTAAGGGAACCTGTAGAATTTTCTTTGGAGAGATTTTGTGCAAAATTTTTTGAAGAATCCCTGGAGAAATAGATACTTTAAAGATTTGGAGAAAATTACGAATAATAAAACGACCTTCGCGGTGGCAATGCAAGTCGGGTCAACTAGTCGAAAATGAGATACCGGGAGTTTTTTTTTTGTAAAATTTCTCAATATTTTTTTGGAGAAACTATGAAGGGATCTGAAAGGAATTTTTAAGGGATAGTTTGAGAGAGTTACTGAACAATGCATAATTGGATGAGCATTTGAATTCCTTAACCAGTTCCTAAAAAATATAATAAATGTAATATAATATGTAACATCATAAATGAAAATTTGAAGGAATTGGTGGAGAAATTTTTGGAGACATTTCTTGAATTTACCCTCCTTGGTATTATTTTTGTTTTCGATCTAATTGTCATTTTTTTGTTATCAAAAATCGTTCTAAATACGTTTCGAGTAATTTTTTTTTGTTTTTGATGTTATAGTTTTTATTTTTGATCACCCCTATCCTTTTTCATTTTTTCATAAGGCCTTTTCTGATTACTGATTTTCGGCAATAATAAAAATTCATGTTTTTACAATACTTTTAAAAATATTAAGTCTGGAGGAACTCTTGGAGGAAATCTTGAAGAAACTCCTGGAGTAATTCCTGAAGGAACTAGTGGAAGAATTCTTGAATGAACTCCTGGAGGAATTTCTAAAGGAAGTCCTGGATGAATTCCTAAAGGAACTTGTAGAGGAATTCCCAAAGGAACTCCTGGAGGATTTCCTAAAAGAACCTCTGGAGAAATTCCTAAAAGAACTCTCGGAGGAATTGCTGGAGGCACTCCTTGGAAGAGTTGCTGAAAGAACTCCTGGACGAATTTCTGAATGAACTCTGAAGAAACTCTTGAAGGAATTCCCGAAGGACCTCCTGGAGGAATTCGTGAAAGAATTCCTGGTAGAATCGCTGAGGGCAATTCTGGAGGAACTCTTGGAGGAATTCTTGAAGGAACTCCAGGAGTCATTCCTGAATAAAATTCTAGAGGAATTCTTGAAGGAATTCATGAAGTTACTTCTGGTAGAATTCCTAAAGAAACTCCTGCAGGAATTACTGAAAAAAACTTCTGGATGAATTTCTTGAGAAACTGCTGGAGGAATTCCCGAAAAATTCCTGGAGGAATCCCTAAGAAACTTCTCTAATGGAACTCCTGGGGGAATTCCTAAAAAAGAATCTAGAAGAAACTCCTGAAGGAATTTCTGAAGGCACTTCTGGACGAACTCCTGAAATAACTCTGAAGAAACTCTTGGAGGAATTCCCGAAGGAACTCCTGGAGGAATCTCTGAAAGAACTCCTGGAGCAATTTCTGAAGGGACTCCTGGAATCGCTGGAGGCTCTCCTAGAGGAACTCTTGGAAGAATCGCAGAAGGCTCTCGTGGAGGAATTCCTGATGCTACTCCTGGAGGAATTTCCAAAGTAGCTCCTGGTGAAATTTATGTACTAACTCTTGGAGAAATTCCTGAAGAAACACCTGGAGGAATTCCTAAAGGAACTCCTGAAGGATTTCCTGATGGAACTTCTTAAGGAATTCCCACAGAATTCCTTGAGTAATCTTTAAGAAACTGCTGGGGGATTTTCTAAAGAAACTCCTGGAGGATTTTCAGGAACTCTTGGAGTAATTCCTGAAGGAACTCCTGGAGTATTTCCTCAAGTAACTCCTAGAGGAATTCCTAAACGAGCTCTTGGAGGATTTCCTGAAAGATCTTTTGGAGGAATTTCTAAAGGAACTTCTGGAGCAATTCTTGAAGGATTTTCAGGAGCTCCTGGAGGAATCCCTAAAGAATCGTTCAGGGTTGACCAGGCCCTACGTTGTGTAATTCTAGGTCCCGAAGGGGCAGACGAATAACGACGACTTTCTTCTACTATACTGATTTATTGCCCACCACCGAGAGGCAGTGCTCCTGCTCGGTGGGGGATACTACTCGTTACAGATAACAACTTACAAGTAACATTTCATACGAAACGAAGCCTCTTTTATACATGCGAGGTAGTACGGCAGAGTGTAACATCACAATACTGTATTGGTAACTCACAGAGAACTCACAACTACATATATATGACAGAGAATATGCTGCCAGCCGAGCAGCCACCGAAGAGTCCCAAATATCGTTGCCGACGATATTTTTTGACAGTCCGGTTATATCCTGGTTTGACCCCGGCACGGTAGCTTTGGTGTGAACGCTCACATATAAAAAACATGAAAGTTGTTCAAAACATAACCTTGTCGGGCCCCGGATGAGTTCCGGTACCGACCCGGCACGATGCAATGAGAATGGCTCTTTACATTTCCACGTACCGAGCTTCCTATTGCTAGTCCCTTTACAACGCTGTGGTCTTCGCCGATTGTCCCGGTTCGTATTCTCTCGTTGATTATCTGTTGCTTGTTTTTTTTTACGGCTGGCTTACAGGGCCTGACACCAACCCCCAAGATTTCCGGAGGACCATTCTCCCTAAATGTTCGGAGGGCCATATTACGCAGTTTAGCTTAGAGTCCTTCTCTGGCACTCGGACGATGATCAGCCGCCCCTAACATGGAGTACAGACGCTCTAGGCTTGCAGAAGCAAACCCCTCCCTTCTTTTCTGTCAGCATACGACCAAAGTTCCCACCGGGGTTGGTTACCCGATCTTCCCTAAGGTTACTCGTACCCCGGCCAGTACCACAAAAAGTTAGGGATAGGAGTTGCTGGGGAGGAGGCTAAGGATTGCACAGAGGGGTCTATTATACTTTCAGGTACGCGAGGTATCAACGGTACGCCACGTCCAGTATTGTCCAATCAAAAGCCATAGAAAACGACTGGTAATCACAGATTTGATAGTTATTTATGGTGATAATAACGGTCTGGGAGAACACCGTGTGGGTGGACCAGTTTCCGATGGTGTCTATTTTGCAGCCCATAATCGTCGTCTGGAGAAAAGTGCCGGTGTCCTCGTCGTCGGGGGTGTGAACCGCATTGGAAAACCGTGGGACGTCGTCCAGCAAATTCGGTGAAACAACATTTGTCTACAAATAGGGATTTGTAACGACGGAAATTCGTCCCACTGAGCAGACAGGGCTCCCGGCGGTGATTTATGTCTGTTCATTTACTCGGGATCAATTTTCCGGGCTGGCAAACAATTGGTCAGTCGGAAAACAGAATTCGAAAAACTAGGCCCCGTGATGAATGATGAGTTTCCTTCGTCAATACTTACGGCATGTAATCCTTTTTCATCCTATACGGTGGTCAACATTTTTTGTGAAAATATCGTGTAGTATTTTGTCTATAGGGAATTTGAAAAACTTGAAAAACTTTTTAATTGCAATGATAATCTCAAAAAGCCAAAGGATCTAAATCTGCAAATAGTTTGAAGACTATATACTTCATAATTATTTTTTGATAAACCCTCAAAAAATACAGAAATTTATTAAAAAAAAAACTGTACTTGACTGCGGCTAAACGCATGGCTAAGCAAAAATTACGTTGGCCCTCGTTATTTTTCAGTGTATGTGTAAGTGTGGTGCATCACCTGATCGAATGAATATTCTGTATATTGTAGTCATGATCAAAATTTATTGTAGTTCAATTGATATCTGGAACTTAAAAAAATGGAACTCGGATAAACGAATGCCGACCACTGTATTTGATCTTGGTTGGTTACCGCATCGCACACAAAATCGATACATTTACAAACAGAAGAAACAACTTTTCCACCCCCAAGACTGATGGGAGATTTCGTTTCGTTTCGCTTTCGTTGCAGGTCGCGTCGGATGTCCACACTACATCGCTCCAGAAGTGGTGACGAGACGGATCTACGGCAAGGCGTGCGATGTCTGGGGCGCCGGGGTGATGCTGCACGTGCTGCTGTCCGGTCGGTTGCCCTTTCAAGGCTCCGGCAAGCGACTGCAGGAAGCGATCGCCCGGGGAAGGGTGATGGTGAGTATATGGATGGATGGATGGATGCGGGATATTCGGTACCTACCTAGTGGGAGTGATTTTTCGTGTTTTTGCTTGAATGATGACGAGACAGGCGGAATGATAAATCATGGAGAAATGTGGATACTTTTCAGTGCAGCATAAAACTATCAAAGATAGAACAGATACGCAAAAGCAAATTACATACCTTCTTTCTATCTTACGTGTATTTTGATGATGCAATATACTGAAGTTTGCTTATACTTAGTATTTTGGCTAAGAAGTTTGGAGCTTACACAGAACGAAGGACAAGTTTTGAACACATACATTCAGGCATTCTTTTTCATAATGCTTACTTAGACTAAGGAAAATCCAAGTAAATCATTTATTCCATTTTTGATCTCTTCAGGTGACTTATAGTCACTTGAGAGACCTTTCAAGACAACTTTGAACAAACGTTCAGTTTTGTCGTCATAACTAAAAAAATTGTGCTTCTTCTCTTCAAGATGTTTGAGAAGAAGTTCGCGATCTTTAAGAGTTTCCGGCAAATCACGACAGTCTCCTTTTTGTGCGATTTGAAAGGAGACCATGATTCCCCTAATGGAGTTCAAGACCTCCTGCCTTAACACTCCAAATTCGGAACAACTGACCACGATAGACGGCATTCTTTGCTTCCTCACTTGAATCAAAGAGCATCGATTTGGTGTTCGGAAAATTGGTCTAAAGTATAGAACTGATTGCTCATTTGGATGCAACTAACATCATTAACCATTTCACCCTTGGAAGAAATACTTCGATGTACTGTACTGGGACCGTCGCGTGGTGTTTTCGAGCTGCGGATAAATCGCAGGTTTTCGGATCGGTTTGATCGAGTTCGGGCGCGAAAAGTATGTGAATCGCGAAAGTATGCTCGCTATTAGCGTAATGTGTACATGGATCGTGTCATTCTGTGGATTTGAGCCGATAAAAGAGAATTTAAAGTCATCCATTTGAAAACCCCTTAGTGCACGATTGTGTACGTATAATCGCTTGGATGTGGTTGTGCAGCAGTGCACAGTGAACACAGAGCAAAACACAAGTTGAACTGCTGCTTGTTGGTGTTTTTGCTAGAAGTGTATAGCAAAAAATCCGTTCGAATTCACATTCATTCTGCAGCAAAACGCCACGGTCACGATGGTTTGCTGTTCGTATCAAGATTATTGCCAACCGTCGATGCTCCGCTAGTGTCCGTATCACAAACTAACATGGAACAATAAGTGAAATTTTGCCATAGTCGTCTAATGCTGTGCTAAAAACGTCACCATGTCCGACTCGTGCTATGTATGTGGCCGTAAAAATTCTCCGACATCCGGAAAACGGAAGAAGAGTTCAAAAAAGACCAACTCTGAAAATGTAAACTGGATTTGTTGCGATAGTTGTGCCAAATGGTGTCACACTAGTTGTGTGCGTATCAATGAAGTGATTTTACCAGCCTTAGCACATTTCTGGCTTTTTCTGTGCTGACTGTAGCATTAGACTGAAGCAAATTTTGAAGTTTTTGCTCCCCTATACTTAAACGGTGTCAATTATGATGAAAATTATGATTCTCCCAAAATTTGAAGTGATTTGGAAGAAATTTGGTTGTGCACAGGCCATTTGAAGCTTCTATGTAAATTACTATGGGGAAGACAAGCCTTTTGTGTTCAGTCCTCTAATTGCTCGTAATATTGCTGTGTGCGTTTGAAATGCAAATAGCAAATGCGGGAACACCAAATGCGGTAAGATTTTTAACTAGGAAGGCGAAGTCAAAATTTGATTTTCTTTGCTTGGTTGGCGGTGATATGCATCATGGTTGCATCCTTTGGCTACTTTGTGTTCCTGAAATTCCGAATGATCTTCGGGCTGATTCGTATTGTGGGCAGTGCTCGACAGAGTTCTGAACGCCACAAATATAGCATATCCGTTTGAAAGGACCACGTCCCGCCATGTTATGCGAAAACCGTGTATGCCCGGTTCTCAAACGGGAGATGACTCGTTGATCGTGGAGAAACGGACAATCGGCCCAATTTTCGGTTGAGATTTTGATTTTTCGTATGTGTGGAGCGTAGGACTGAGCCCATTCAGTACCCCATACGGTCTTGAAGGTTTTCGAAATCCATCTTTTGACGTCATCGAAGGGAACCGTTTCTTCGAAACGTGGAGAAGAATGGCCAGTACCGGCAAGGTTATCGACAGCTACATTTCCGGGTATCCCACAATGTCCGGGGATCCATGCGTAGGTTGTGTTCGACAAAGCATTTTCCAGCGTCTCCTGAATTCATGGATGTGTAGGCCTTTCGGATTGCAAGGCAGCAACAACGCTTGCTGAATCTGTAAGGATTACTACTGGCCGGTCGGATGGTATGGTGGCTAGCGTTGGGCGATTTTGAATCGATGTTCCGAAAATCGATGTTTTCATTCCGATTAATCGATTTTTTGATTCGATGTTTGGGGCATTTTAAATTGAGTGAATCGATTTTCTTCATTCGATTTTTTGATTCGATTCAGTGTGTTGAAATTGATACATATTTCTTGATTAGTGCATGAAACTGAAACAAAATTTTGAACTTGCCTTGAAGTATTAAATTTGTTTTATTGTATTTCAGAACTTATTTAATTTTGAGATGTTAAAATTGAATGCAAATGCATTAGGCCTCATTTCAATTTTATTTCGATTCGAATCGATTCAAAAACATCGATTCAAAGGATTCGATCAAATCGGTGAATCGATTTGGCAGGTCAAATGTGAATCGATTCAGTAACATCGATGTTATAGAAAAATTTGCCCAACGCTAATGGTGGCTGCTGTGAAAATAGCAGCGGCTTCCGCGGAGAAAACGGAGCATATAGGAGGTAGACTGAGGCTTAGTGAAATTTCGGGGGCCGAGACTCCCAGGCCGACGCCGAGATTAGAGAGTGACCCATCGGTGTAGCGTTTTTCGTGTTTAGGATACTTGGTATGTAGCCAGTCGAGGACGGTAGCCCTAAGGACCGATGAATTATCGCCTGCGCGAAACTGATTTGCAATCGTGTTGTCAATGTTTGGTTTCGATGAGTGCCAACAAATGTCTCCGTACCAATGAGCCTTGGCCACTGGGGGGAGCTCAATTTCGGTGGTTAGATGGACACACGTGACATCTAACGCTTTTCGATGCAGACATCTCGAAGCCAACTGCAGAAGCCCACTTGTATACCGCGTTGACAGCTGCTTGGGTTTTGATTCTGACACGAACTGGTGTTTTCCCGCAAACGACAAGCAGAAAATCGTCAGCGTATACAAATACGTATATGCCACCGGGAAGGTAACTAAATACTCCGTTCATTGCCACCATAAATAAGGTGACGGCTATCACACTGCTGTTTTGCTGTAGAACATAGTAGCCTGGATTACTTTGATCTACTCTACCCGCCAGGAGCACCACCGTTGCCTGCCGAGCAGTTGGATCAGCTTGCAAAATGGAAACCTAGTTTATGTATAGCAAATTGTCCCTAAGTCCTATCAAAACGTAGTCTTTAGCAAAGTTGTAGCTGAAAGTGGAATCCTTTCAGCTACAACTTTGCTAAAGAGGTTGTTCACTTTTCCATAAAATATTATGTCGAAGAGATAGAGGCCTGAACACAAAAAGTTGGCGTTTCCCATAAAAATCTCCTTAAAAACTTCAATTGCCTTGTGCACTGTCAAATTTCTTCCGAATCATTTCAAACTTTGGGAGGATGCTATTTACCATAATATACAGTCGACTCTCCATAACTCGATATTCAAGGGTCCATCGACTTATAGAATTATCGAGTTATAGAATATACTGACGTAAAAAAACCCCAAAATCAAAGGAACAAATTTTTGTATTTTCAATATATATTCGATTACTTCTGCAAGAAAGCAATATTATGTTGTTGATTGTATTTGATGCACCATCATTTAAACACTTTTTTCGAAATGCTTTATTTTGATTGACAATATTTTTTTTTTATTTCATGTTTTTCAACTTTTTTTACAGCTTGCAAGTATGTATTCACCTCCATACAAGAATTAGCCCTAGTTTCCCCGAATAAGAAGGATTTTTAAATTGATATCGAGTTATGGAGAGAAATTTAACTCTCACGTGACATCGACTAGAGGAGATATCGAGTTATAGAAATATCGACTTATAGAAATATCGACTTATGGAGAGCAAGATGTATGGAAATTTGAAGGGACCGAAAAATCCATCGACTTATAGAGTATATCGAGTTATAGAATATCGAGTTGTGGAGAGTCGACTGTAAAACGTTTAAGCGTAGGGGAGCCAACATTTCGAAATTTGCATCACTCTACTGTAACATCATCGGAAATATTATTCCAAAGCAGCCTTCGTCTCAAACTTCACCTGCTTCGCCTTCTGAAGATCTCAAGCAAATCACCAACCTCATCGATGATCTAACATCGAAGATAGAAAAGCTGCAAACTGAACTCGACTCACTGCGATCGAAAAACAGAAAATGCAGTAGCGTAGCTAGGGGGGTGCGGTGGGTGCGGCCCGCACCGGGCCCCGAGCTGCTAGGGGCCCCAAAATCGCGATAAAAATTTATCATAGAAACAACAATTTTAAATGGCTTATAGAAAACATCCTAAGACTCTAAGATCAAATTGGACATGGTAAGAATACGTTTTGAAAGAGTCCTAAATCGGTGATACACAGGGGTCCCTTGATTATTCATTAATTTTAGTCATTCAACTGGGCTAGATTTAAAGTTGGCCTAGGGCCCCATCGAGACCATGGTCTGGGGCCCCCTCATTTTAGGGACTTTTAGAAAAAATAGTTTTGTAAGTAATTTTAATTCAAATTGATGTTGACTCCTTATCGGTAATTGGGGCCTTGAGATAGACTCATGTTCAAATGTTAAAGATGTAGAGTCTGAACTACGGACTTGGATTGATAATTGCTTTTTTCATGTATGGGGAGATCCTTTAGTACCGGACAGCACCCAATACCGGACAAAGTCGAAATATTGAGAAATAATGATCCAACCAAGATGGTGTATTAGAAGAAAAGAAAGCTATTACGGAGAATAATGTTTGCGTAGAATAACACATCCTTGAAATATGCACACTTTTATTTTTTGAAAAAGTAGAGATGTTTGAAAATTGTTCAAAAATTGACGTATCGCCATAAATTTTAGCCTAATTAGTAATTAATTAAAAAATGGAAAAAAGTTTGAATCACGCAAGCATGATCGAATACATTCATAATTCGAAAGTAAGAATATATTTTTCACCATATTTAAACTAAATTTGGACAAACTACAATTTTGGTCAAACACCTTCAGTCCCCCAGTTTCAAACAGCTTGATTTGTTATATGCTATCTTTGTAATTTTTGCATCAGTGTCTCAAAATAAGTTCATTTTTTATGGATTCCGTAGATCATGATATCGAACAAACAATAAAAATAAGAAGATTGAACTTTCATATCTACATCGTAATATGTGATATTTTTTCTCATATGGTCGGCGTTAAGTCAGAGTGGACCAAGTGACATTTTTCATATTTTGAGAAAAATGGGTTTAAAGTCTAACGCTCTGTAATTTTTGAACTCGTTCAAATTTTGGTTCAATATTTCTACACATCTTTGTGTTACTTCCAAACAATTTAATGGGAAGTGATAATCAGAAAAAATCATAATCAAAACCTCTGATAGATTGTATTTGGTCCACTCTGACTGAACTAAAGACCACCGTTTAGTGAGTTGGTTCACTCTGACTGAACAATTTCTAGGAAAATAACAATCATTCATTGCTTTCTTGGTCAAACTGTGCGCATATCTCTAAGATAAGCAAATTATCAAGACACTTCGACACCAGTTCAGTTTATTGCTCTTCAACATTTGGTCCGCTCTGTCTGCACAGAAATTGTTGCAATTTCTGACCACCCATCCAATTATGGCCAATGTTCAAAAATCAAAATCAAATGCATAGAATTAAGTAATATTTATGAATTTCTATTGATGGAGAAGTAAAAGAATCATTCGATGTCGAAAAAATCTGACAAATTTCTTGAAATGTTTTTCGTTTACTCGCATTCCTCAGCGCGTCATCATTTTTGCTATTATGGTAATAAGCACTTGATCCACTCTGACTGCACACTTTTATCTATTTTTATCGACCATTTAAAGTAAATTTGTTACATATCTCTCGCAGTTTGCAGCATTCATCAAATCTGGTCAAAGTGAAACGGAGGTAAGGTAATTTCGCATCCAATGGGAAAATAATTCAATTTTCCCATGTTTTGTACTTGGTCCCCTCTGACTTAACGCCGACCATATATGAAAGAGATTTTTGATGGTCCTCTTGCAAACTAAGTAAAACTCAAATTGTTCTTGTAAATGTTGCAAATGCATTGAATTGGTTATGAAATACTATTCCTGCAGTAAAAATATTGATAATGTACAAATTTACAGAAATCGAGCCATTTCCAGATTGTGTCCGGTATTGGACGAAAAACCGTGTTAATAAACCTAGTAACCAAGCGGAAGTAGATTGCTAAGTAATTTCAAATATGTTATTGGTTACTTACCATGTTGAAACATGGTAAAATTGAGTTAAAATCACAAAGAATGATGACAAAAAGTTGCGCCTGTTTATTCAAGAGCAAATTTTTGTTATTATAACTCTGAAATCACCTAAGTCATTCAGTTATTCACCTTCGCTCGGGTAATAATCTATATGGCGTTTCTGTGAGGAAAACTCTTCTTTTTCTTGAATCTTTCTTAATAAATTTCAGCAAAGATTCTGATTTTTTTCAAACCGCAATCTAGATTTTGTTTCAAGGATTTTTAAAGAATTTCTACAAGAAATATTCCAGAAACAAGCATGGTTGAACCAAGAATCCCTCTGAGGAGACCTCCAAACATATTTCCCCAAATGGTACGCCAAGAAATCCTTTCATGAGTTTTCCTTACTATTTCTTTACAAACAACTTCAGAGATTCACCTATAATTTTTTGTTGTTTAAAATATACCCCTTGAGAGTTTCTTTAGAATCTCTCACTTGTATTTTTTTTAGTAGTTTGCGATGATTCCTCAGACCATTGGCAATCCTTTTAGGTTCCCTTTTTTTCAGGCAGTCCTTCTTGAATTCGTCCTGAAATTAATTCAGGCATTGCTAGGAGCAGTTTTTCAAGCGGTGTATACAGTAATTTCTTCAGATTCTTCGAGGTGATTCCATCCGATTCGTTTCCAGAAAACCGCTTAGTATTCATGCATGAGTTTTTTTTTTACAGGCATTGCAAGGAGTTTTGCAAAAAAAAAAACATATTCCAAGAAATTAGGAAATTCCACCAGAGTTTCAAAAGTATACTTTTACTTCCAAGCGAGTTTTATTTCATAGTTCCTTCCAAAATTTGACCGACAATTTTTCTTATAATACCTCTATGAGTTTCGCTGGGGATACCTCATAAAATAAAATCAACTATTCATTCAAACATTTTATCTTTATTTACAGGTAAAATTGCATAAAAACACAACAATGTTTTTTTTCAGAAAATTTGAATTTCAGGAATTCATCGGGCGAAATGACCTGAAATTTGGCATTGAATTATTTCAACATTATTTAATGACTTTTCTAAGAGTACAACGAGAAATTACTAGCAAACTTCTATTAATTTTTCAAGGTATTCTAGTCATATGAAAATTTTAGAAAAAGTTGATTCACATATTTTGTTCTTGTATTACACAAAATATCGCTCCAGAAATTACCCTACGACGGAAATCCTGGTTACGCCCTTATATGAGTCAGCTCTTGCCGGCTGAATGTAAATCGTTTTCAAGAAAATATTGAAGGTACATGCTAATTTAAAACTAATATGTATGTTTAATTTCATTAACTACAGGTTTTTCAGCACAGGGACTATGCATTAGTAGTGTGTGGGGCGAGATGACAGCAGTGTGTTTGTGTCGTCTCGGCCCGATCGTTGCTCACCGATCAATCAGTCATAGTGCAGTGGATTACAAAGGAAGACGTGTATTTCCTAAACGGTTGTCTGCGTGATGGGTGATTTCCCAGTTACAGTTACATAAGTAGAGAAATTCTACTTTAACTTATTTTGCAGCTAATTTTTACGATACTACGGCGGTGCATTCCTCTCTTTTGGGGGCCCCTAAAATTATCTCCGCACCGGGCCCCGAAAATTCTAGCTACGCCACTGAGAAAATGTATCGATAGTCTTCAAAGTCGTCTACAAGAAGTTAGTGGAGCAGAAGAACGACAAGCTTTGCAGCAGAAAGTTTTGGATGATGTAGGGCGTAAATTCGAAATAATCGAATCCGGTGCCAAACTCGCCCAAACATGCTCCCAAAGTGTGAACAACTTCAGAATAGTAGTCAACAAAATCCCATATCGGATCGGAGAGAATGTCACGGGCTTTAGAGCTTAAGAGCTCTGTGGTTTCCTCGGCATCCCCAATTTGATGCCGCACGTTGTTAAATGCTTCCGATTACCTGTCAAACCTTCCAAGTGGTCTGATCGGTCCTTAACCCCTACTTTTATCATCATTATTTGTGACCGCGAGGCACGCGACACAGTTCTACGTCAGTACTTCAAAAAATACAACGACGTTAAACTACGCCGGATCCTTCCCGATTTGCTGCTGGACTACCGGTTCACACTCAACGAAGTACTCCCCGTCGCAACAATCCGGATAAAATTTTGCTGGCGCAGATCTACCATCATCTGGACAACTCCAACCCTTACCTCATGGCCTCATATCAATCAGGCCACAGACGCGGTTATATCATAGCACCACAACTGCACTGGCAGAAGTAACACATAATATCTATGGTAATCTTGTCAATCACCACTGCACAGTGATGGTGTTGGTTGATTTCTCGTTAGCCTTCCACTTCGTTAAGCATCGACTCATCCTGAGGAAACTTTGCCAAGAATTCGGGTTTTCTCCAGCGGCCTGCGAGTTGATCTCGTCATTTTTGATTCAGCGGAGTCAAGTAGTAAAGCATGGGGATACTTCTACAGAAATGCGCTCTTCTTTGAGCGCCCTGCTATTCAGCCTGTGCATCAATTGCCTGCCGAATGATCTCAACTGCAAATACCAATTCTATGCTGATGACCTCCACACACCAAAAAAATCTTAGATTTACACGTAACGTAATATTAGACTCAATCATGCAAAGCAATTTCTCATGTATTATTCAATGATACAACTTATAAACACATCTATTATATACAACATTGTTACCAAAATCCTTAACATTGAACGCGAAACGTCTTCTCTCGAAGAATGTTGCATGCAAAACGGCACGGTTTACATAATTTTCACGCTGAAAATTCAATCATTTATAATGCACATGGAATGACAAGCCGTCGATCCATCCATGTGCATTATTTTTGACAGAATATTCATCGTAGAATCATGTAAACCAAGAATTCTTGTTTGCAATTTCACTTTCAAGATGCAAGAAAGCATGCAACATTGGCGAATGTTGGATGGAAGATCATGAAATGTTTCAGTTTCACTCAAGTTTGCAAGCATTATCGAATGCAATGAGACAGTTTACATTAATTATCGTTGAATGTTCAGTTGCAACTCGTTTTACATGATTATCATAAAGAATTACGTGCCATGTAAATTTGAGATTTTTTTTTGCTGTGCACAGCAAATAACCACTCAACTGGACACATCAAGTCAACGATGTAGTGAAAAAGGTATATGGCACCCTACAGACATTTCGTCGTTTTCGGAGTGTACTATCTCTACCCATAAAAAACTTGTCCAATCTGTATACGTTCTGCGACGTGGTATACTACCCAGTATTAGCGGATACGCTAAAAGACCAATTACACCGAAGCTTCGAATCAGCCGTACAATTCATCTACAATCTCCGCCGACGTGACACCACAGCTGACATTCGTCATACGATTATAGGCAGAAATCTTCTAGACAATTATAGACAACGTATTTGGTGCTTCCTACGGCGCGGATACCTTCGAGAGCTACCCCAATACTTACTACAACACCTCCAACCAGGAATAAACAACCGAGCACGCTCCTTCGTTTTGCCACACCATACGACGGCCAGTAGGAAAAGTGTGCTTATCAGCGGAGCTTCAACATGGAATCATTTGCCTTCAGCCCTTAGGGAACAATCGACGCTTGCAGCGTTTAAGAGAGGCTTTATGTAGATTCATGGAACAATAATTCTTACCTGTAATTGTACTGATTCCCTTTTAAATTCTCTAGACAACACCTTTTTTTCTGATCACTTTGAATTTTCCTGTAAACCTTTGCGTGACCTGATCAAAAGTTTTTAGGCTTACTTTGATGAATGAATAGAAATACAAAATTACAAAAAAGCGCGCATTTTGGAGAAACGTCTTTTATTTTAAAATGTTACATTTGTCACTTGATACCTGGTTTTCTGTACCTTTGAAGTTAGGGAAAATACCTAAATACATTTTTGAGGGACTCCTCAAAACATTGCAGCATTTCTGTCAAATTTTCTGGAGTTTTTGACAGAATAAGAATAAGAAGTGTTTTTGTCACACACTAATATACGCTGGTTTCATATTTCGCTGCAAATTGAACTGAAAAGGTAATTACCTATTTAATCACTCTTTGGTATTGTTCTGACGATTCTTCTAAACATATATATTCTTAATATTCTAAGAAAAGTATCTGATATTGCTTTACATGAGAAAAACTGTGCATATTTATGTCAATGTCAAATTTTGATCGTGTCAAAAACATTCAACCCTAGTCTCCGTCACTTTTCAATATTCAACCTCTTCCAGCTCGACACACCGGAATGGAAGCACGTCTCTTCAACGGGCAAGGACCTGGTGCTGAAAATGCTCTCCCCAAATCCAATTAATAGGCCAACCATCTCGGAAATCCTCGAGCATCCTTGGATAAGGGTAAGTTACACTCCCATCTGATCGACCGTTTGACCCACCAGAAGTGACCCATATGGCGAACCCAATTTTAATGATTCTTATTTTCTTTGCCCAAATCACCATCATTGCTGGTTTACATCATCTTCGAACACAATCGAAAAGGACCGTGACAAACTCCAGCGGAACCATCTTGGGGACACGGTGGAAGAGCTGAAGCGCTACAATGCCCGCCGCAAGCTGAAAGGGGCAGTGCAAGCAGTCGCCGGTGGGGTCGCCCTGGATCCCCTCTGCTGTGCCGATACCGACTCAAGTAAGTTTCGAGTTTTTTTTTTCTGGTTATCATTTTGTGTTGTTGTGGAGTGTGTCGCATACTTCCGTTTGAGGATGTGCAAATCGATTATTTCAGTGCAATCGATATAATCGATTTATTTTGAATTTTTGCTAAAGCAAATTTTAAGGAAGTTGGACTTTATCACATTATGATCAGAATGACTTTCAAACGCAGTTCTCAATTTAAGAGGAATTAATTGCACAGTTAATTAATTGTTTATTCTAGGTTTTGAAGTTTTGAATGAATAAGTGAATCCATGAATTAATTAACTGTGTAATTAATATGAGTAACGGTCTCTCTACCGTAATCGATCGGCCGAGATCCGATTTCGTCGGACGACGATCACGCACTAAATTTACTGACCTATAAGTGATCGGTAGGTAGCGCTGGTTACGATGCCGATGTCTAAAAATAACACTCTCTCGCTTTGATGTCTACATGTACACGACGATGTATGTGTCAAATGTAGGGAGTCGATGCCGGTTATGGACCCTTTGTGTATTATGGACCCCCTACATAAAAACATAAAATTAACACTCAAAGCAACCTTATTCCTATGAATATCCAACCGGGGAACTTCGATTGCATTGTTTGTCAGCAGTTTCAGGCAAAATATTTGGTTTGAGATGCATAAATACAGATATTGGAACAGTTTTGTAAATGAAATCACACAAGAGGGTCCATAATACGCATTTCCAGGTGGGTCCATAATAGGCACGTCGGCAGCGAGCTGGATTACATGGGAATCAAATGGAGGGTCCATAATAGGAAACGTCAAATTTGTAAACATTCCTATTATGGACCCCGGGAGGGTCCATAATAGGCATTCCGACAACGATTTTCCAAATGCATATTTTGCTGGAAAAATCGAATGATTTTGTATGTTTCATAGGCGTACTATGAAGTAAAGACATTGAGCTTGTTTTTAGACTCCACAAAACGTATATCCGTCTGAGATATCATTGCGGAAAAGCGTCGAGAATGAATTTCAGCTACTAAGGGGTCCTAGTAATGAAATCCTACATCTCATACATCCGAAGGAAGTTTAGACTGCGAAATGATAATACCATGTGTTTTGGGATAATCGATGTTAGTTGAAGCGCCTATCTAGCGAATAGGAAGTCGTGGGTTCGACCCCTACCGGAGCTCGTGGTTTATTTTGGCAGTTTCAATTTGTCAGGCTTTGGAAAATTTAACGATCATTGACACACGAGCCAAAATTTCAGCCCATTTATCCGCCTGCATTCATACCACACGCATGACATTTATCGTTCGTGGAGATAACGATCCATGAACGAAAACAAGACAGACACACACCACCCACTGTTTGGCCCCGATCACTGTGTGTCAACACTTGTAACATTCGCTGACCTACACTCATTCTGATCAAGAAACAGAGGCGAATATTTTTTTATTTTCTGTGCTATGTTTGCAACCAAAGGGGTGTTCAATGGTCCAACAAATTCTAATAAAGTTGTTAAAGGCTGCATTACCAGAAAATATGAAAATTATTACCAATTTTCTGCAAAACATATATCACCCAAATGGCTCGATACTATTGCAGTCTGGGAGAGTTGCTGCTCTTGAACGCTCTCGTGTCACGTAGCAAACGAGAGAGTGAATGTTTATATTCGTAGGGCTCTCCGAATGTGATATGCCATGAATTGCTATGGTTCGCGAACTGTAACACTCTCCGAATATGGTTCTCGGCTTATTCTGATCGAAATCCAAACACTGCAATTTGTACATTTGACGTGTTTGCCGTGTACGTGTCAACTTCAAAACCTTACAACAGTACTGTTTTGCGTTTACATAAAATCTCACATAAAAATACGCAGTTTGTAATGTCCTTAAGCTTAGTAATTTGTTCAGAAGACTTGATTGTAAAGCTAGCTGTAATCTTTGGCATTTCCATTTACTTCGATGATGAAAGCATGTTGCGAATAAAGCGCAAATGTCTTTCAACTGACCTCACCTGTTCTCCCTGGTGGAATGTTAGCTCTCAGCTTGACGACCTCTATTACACAAGGGGAGCACAACATAAGAGATTTCAGCTGACTTCCCGATATCGTCATCCTCCATGCTCAAAGACGCTGTCATCAATATCTTGAAGGTCCCTCTCTTACCGCGGCACAGCCGCATACCGGTGCACAACTATTCAGAATCATAAAAACCGATCGGAAAACTTTCGGTAGAAAGTCACGCTCGTACTTTTTTTTCTTAAGATTCTCTCGAGAGTGTATTAAGAAGCATTATGGTCGGTCTTAAAGTGAACTTAATAGCCGCCCGAAGGGTTTGCCTTTCTTGTCGACGGTTTTTCCGCTTTCATGTATGTGAGGACCGGAATCGGCAGCGAACGCCACAATGGACGGGTACCATATTGAGAAGGGGCCAAAAATGAATCCTTGATTGATATTTTACTAAAATTAAAGATTGAAAAACAAATCGCGTCATACCGCCGCCAATAATAAATAATATCCTTGGATGTTACAAAAAACGTTTAATGAATGAATGAATTTTCTTTATTAACGAGACTTTCAGCCCTTGGCTGGTTAGAAAAAAAAAAACGTTTAATTTTTTCGCAGAAAATTGCTAGTTTTGAAATTGAAGCTGTCTGAGAAATTCCATATTATTATATTCAATCAAAAAATGTTTATCCACACTTTATACACTTTTTTAAATAGCGACGTTTGTATTTTGTATCAAATTTGTTTGTCTTCTTAACAAAATCATCAGTTCAAAAAAGTTACGAAGTGTGTGAATAGTCCCTTCTAAAATAAGAAACACCAAAACGAATATTAGGATTATACGTTTCTTCAATATAAACGCGAAAATAAGTTTTGGTCAAACTTTTTTCGACCATTGTGAAACGACGGCAGTCATCCGTGTTGGCGTCATCGTCTTCGTCGTCGTCGTCGCCGTCGCCGGTGGAGATTATTTTTATCCATTTCCCACTCAAAGTTTCACCGATCGGCACCGTCACACGACGCCCGCCACGGGTGGGGATAATGGACAGCGGGGAAATCGCACCACAACAAAAGCTTTTATTACCATTTTGTGGCACTTGTTGCAAACTTTTATTCAGCCACTCGTCGTCGTCCCACTACCACCTTATTAGAAATATATCTCGGCAGTGTTGCCAGAGTCTTTCATTTTGTCACTGTTACATTTTTTCGAATTTGATTTCCTAGGAACCTCTTCATCGAATGCGACATAAGGTCGGAAATGACGAGTTTAGCAGGAAATTCTTCTTAAACAAATAAGATTTTTAACCTTTCGTACCATTTTTTATTTCTCAACCTTATGTCGTTTCGACCGTTTGTCTTTCGATTAGCTGACTTTTGATCGTATTTCAACCTTTTGTCATAGATTCCGGTACATGTGAATAGCTTAAGGGAAATTATACGCATTTTAATTGAAAAAAAAAAACCTCAAAATTATTAACCATGACATCACAGTCCCTGCTCCTTCTTTCGGCCATGTTTGCGCTTGGCTTGGCATAAAACCGCGTACCGAGAATCATGCAAGGCTTCATTTTTGTGCTTCTACTCGGAATGCCCGGTAGCCATTGTGATGGCTTTTTGATTTCGGTTTTTAGGACTCTGCTGGGTGGACCATTACCGACGGCAACGGTATTATGATTCCGGTGTTTCCTCTATGTATATATTTTTTGTTCTTCTTATTTCCAAGAAGCGACAAAGCTTCAATTTTGTTCGATATGATGCGTCTTTGGGGACACTTCATCAGACGATGGTCGATGACGTTGGATCGTTTCTTGGGGAATTTTCTGAATTATACGAGGTAGAGTCAATGTAAATGAGGAAATGTTGGTGTAAGAAGGATATCCCTGAAACTTTGATATTATTTTAATCAATCCTATAAAATCTGAGTATTCATATTCCTTAAGAAGATTCCTGAACAGTTTTGTGTTACTGGTCGAAAATGATTTTTAACATTTTCACCAAAGAACTCCGTTTACATTATGAGAAGAATATTAATTTGGATATTTGGATGAAATTAAGTCTTATTATTACATTAAAACGTTGTTTAAATGAAGTCGGCTGACTCCAATTCATATGTTGTAGTGTGGTGTGTGCATTAGGACGAATAGACTGACCATTATTTTTCATTATTTATTGTTAAATGAAAAGCAATGAATATCATAATAGGTTACATTATTGTTTGTCTACTGAAGCGAGGATATGTGAAAATCAACAGTTAGTTTAGTGTAAGAATTGAATTTTTTTAAAATTTGTAAGCAAGGCCTCCAGTTTTAAAACTTTATATATAATAACATGTTTCGAATGAATATTACAAATCAAAAATGTATTTGGATCAGCCCTCAGGCAATCGAATTCTGTTCACCGATAAATATTTTGAATACAGTCCGAAAAATAATCGGTATAAGACGATCACCTAAACACAAACAGAAGTAAAGGCGGTCGCAATCATCTCGATTTTCACAAATTTCGTAGTTTGTCTAGATTTGTATTGATTTTATTTGTTTGTGATTTTGTCTCATATCACCGCACATCAAATCATAGTAAATTTCAATGTTTACTAGGGAATATTTATTATTTGTATAATCCAGTAAAAAGAGAAACCAGCAAAAAACCTTTCAATTCTTCCAAAGATATAACGAGGATTATCCTTTGTGATTCCTTTACAAACTTTCAAATACAGTCAAACCTGAGTGGACATCGGAAGGGACCATCGGCTCATGGAAATATCGATTCATAGAACTCTGTTTGAAAGGACCATCAGAGCAACCATGAAATTTTGTGTCTAGTTTGTTTCATAAAACATCGACTCATGAAGGTTTCGCTGTATTCAACCTTGTACATTGAACAGATTCCTCTAAGGAATCCCACAGAGTTTCCTTCAAAAAATATTTCCGTACTTTTTCATTGAATTCTCCAAGACCCACGGACAAACATTCCAGAGATAAGTAGTAATTATTCAAAATTTGAGCTTTTTCTTCAAGTTTCCTCTTAGATTCCTTTATCAAATCTTCGGAAATTTTTCAAAAATTGCTTGAACAATTCATGGGTAAAAATATCAAAGACTTCCCGCGAAAAAAAAAACAGATTCCTCCAGGAGTTTTTAGTGGAATTCGTTCAACTGTTTTTTTAGTTCCGCGAAAACACTTTAAAATTTCCCAGCAATTTGATCAGGGATTTCTTTAGAGAATTATTAAAGATAGAAATATCATTATTTCACTGGGATGACGCCCTACGATACTTCCGAAAAAATAATCAGAGTATCAATCAAGTATTTTACCAGAGATTTTTCTCCTTCAACACCAGTAGCGATTTTTCTGGGGATTTTTATGAAATTTTCCAATAGAACTACTAAAGGATTTTTCAATTCATTTTTAAACTCCCCAAGAAACAAATCCAGAAATTCCATTAGATATTGTACTTAATCCCGAAATTCTTACATGAATGACATCCAGAATTCATTCTCCATTATTTGTTCAAACACTACTCCAAGAATACCTTGAAAATTTTCTCAGGTATTTCTTTAAAATGACTCTACGAATCCGTCCATATCCATCTCCAACTCATATCAGATTTTTAGAGTAACACATACAAAAATAGTAGTGGAAGAACTTCTAAAGGAATTTGTCGAATAATTTTAGTTTAAATTGAACTCGAAAAAATTTACTAACTCCTAAAGATATATTCTACAGAAAAGCTTAAGTTGCTTTTGTAGGATTTGCTAAACACAATTTTTGTTCTTCGTTTATTATAATGGATAATAGTAGCGCGATAAAACGGATGGTATTTATACTGAAGGTAATCTTAGAAAATGTTTTGCATGAACTTTGAAGTCTCATGATACTATGGCGAACAGATTGACGTAGAAACCTGCTTGCAGTAATTTGAAACAAACTTTTTTATATGGAATGTTTTAGATTATTATGGTAGAACTGTAAAAGTCCAGCACGATAGTGGTATTTTTAAGACCATTGCAATGATTATATAGGTGGAATTCATTATGTAACATTTTACTTAATTTAAATATTTGAGGAAATGTTTCCATTATTTTGAGAATTTTGACAATTCGGCGACTCCTAGAATTTACCTATTTTTGGGTATGATAAGATTTTTATACGAAGTTCCTTAAGAAGGCGTTACGCGAAAGAAGAAGAAATAGCAAAATGTTGAAGCAGGTGGCAACAATCGATAGACAACAAAACAACAAAAAGTTAGTAATCATTCATGATCTTATTTATAGAAGGTAAATAATTACAAGATAATTTAATCCTCTCTAATGAATTAAAAACTAATTTCCCAATAAGTTCCATCAGAATCCTGCTTCCAAAATTATTCCTGAAATCCAGCAGAATTCCTTTCATGACTTCTAGATTCCCCAAGATTATGCCAGTAACCCTCTAGGAATTTCCGCCTGGAACTGCGAAACAATTTAATATCAAAATATGGTTTCTGCCAATAACTGATAAAATTATTTCTAAAAACATGTTTTGAGAGAGATCCTTACACATTTTTTTTATGAAAATCCTCATAAACCCATTTCACCTTCCCAGATATTTAGCTAAATGATTCTCTTCAAATTTATGAAGGACTTCGTGAAAGAGTATGTTACAACATTTTTGAGATAACTATTTAAAGGAATTCACAGAGGAATTTCTAGTTAGATTTTTTTTTGACGAATTGCGACACTGAGCTTTGGAATGGTTAAGATCTATTTTGTTAAATCCGGAAACACGAATTTTTGGGTAAAATATGAACATAGAAGGAATAGTTGCCCATCAAAAAGAATTCACATTAACAGTATGAACAAATCTCACAATAGGATTGACCTATTTTCGAAGAAATTTGTTGAAATAAATAATTTAATTTTACTAAATTTAATTTTACTAAAAGTTTTCAAGAAGTATCGGTGGCTCACAGATTTTGCTTGAAATCTGATAAACAATTTATGAAATTTCCTAAGAATTCTAAACATATTAAGTTTTCTTTAAAAAATAGTTTACAGATCAAGCAATGAGTTTAATCATGCGAAATGGCTTTAAAACAATTGAAGCAAAATCAATGAAAGTATAAAAAAATAAATAATGAAAACCATGGTCGATTTTGTTGGATTTTTCACACTAGCTAAAATTTCTGCCATCCATCTGGTCAGCTATGAATGAAATCCTATTTTCATCAATAAATTCCGCTATCTTTTGTTTAATTAATTCTTCAAAAATGTTGCCTATTCTCTTCAATTCATTTTGTCGGAGTTGTAGTTAATGTATGAATTTATTTAGTGAATTATCCTAGACATCTTTCAAAAACCTAGCGGATGTATTCTCAACCACATGTTTCACTGACAGAAAGCAATTGATTTGTTAAATAGCTATGCCAAACACACCTTCCTTCTAGCTTATCAGGATTTCGAGAAAAAAAAAATGGTTCCTAGTGGTATCTAGCGAATGAATTTTCAATTAGATCTGTCACTGCCGTATAATCCATGATCTGCTAAACAATTTTGTCGAAACCCTAACATTCTAGTTTTCAGTATCTTAAGATACAGCAGATCTAAGAAAATTAATTATTAGCGGATTAATTTGTAATCATATTTGTTATTGCCCTTTATCTGCTGAACAACTTTGCCGAAGACACCAACCTGCAAGTTTATGCGGATCTCGAGATATAGAAAATTGTAGAAAATTTGTTACTTTCGCCACCTATTGGATAAACTCCAAATCAAATTTGTCATAGCCAGTTAACCCTTGATCTGCTACACAATTTTGTCACAGACACCAAGCTTTTAGCTCTTCGGGTCTCAGAATACAGAAGTTTTAAGAGAATTTGTAACTAGCAGCACCTAGCGGATAAATTTCCAATTAGATTTGTTACTGCCAGATAGCCCTTGATCTACTGAACAACTTTGCCAAAGACACCAACCTTATAGCTTATCAGAATTTTTAGATATAGACGATTGAGGTAAATTTGTAACTAGCGCCACTCAATGAATTTGTAACTGAATTTGTTAATATCAGAAGGCCCTTGATCTGAACAATTTTGCCTAAGATGCCAACTGTCTAGCTTATCAGGATTTCGAGTCATAGAAGATTGAAGAAAATTTGTTAAGATCGCCACCTAGCGGATAAATTCGCTATTCAGCTTTTTGAAAGCGCTAATGGCTGCCGAAAGCAGGCTCGTTTTCTGGTAGGGATCGATCGATTTGACGTTTGATATGGGTCGTTTGTAAACGGACCCAAGCCAAACGTCATATCATTTGATCCCTACTAGGAAGCAAGCCTGTTTGCGGCAGCCATTGGCCCTCATAAAAAAAAGCTGGATTAAATTTTCTACTACCAGATAGTCCTTGATCTACTGAACAACTTTGCCGAAGACACCTTATAGCTCGTCAGGGTCTTGAGATATCCGTTGAATGGATGATTTTGCTAATTTTGGTACCCCAAGACAAGCTGAGATAAATCCGGAATCACTTGAACCATATCCCCAGCTAGAAGAGTTTTTCGGGAAGTTCTGAAAATTTCAACAAAATCCATCGAGAAACAAAAAAGTTATGCACATTTTAGTGTGTATTTCAGCATGTGAAAAGAATGTTGGCTACATGAAGGTTAAATTTTCGTAAGACTCCATTGGGTAAGGAACAGAATTTGACCAGCCAAAACCTGTCATTCGAAGTGCTAGAACTTTGGTGTCTTCGACAACTTGTCATATTTTTATACGTTCTTAAGCTTTGCTTAAGACGCGGAAGTTCTAAGTCACGAAATAAAAAAGTTTGCATCGTAGCGACACCTATGAGGCGAAATTTCATACTAACTTGAATCATCAAAATAAAGAACAAATAAATCCAAGATAAGTCTCCCAAGACAACAATCCAAAAAAAATGCACTTCTAAAGCACTGAAGTTTCGTTTGGCTAAATTCTGTCGCTGGCCCAGTGTGCATCAATTTATTAAAACACAAATTTTTCTTATAAATCTTGCATAATTTTGATCCTAATGAAGAAAGTAGGTATTCTATAGGAACAAAGGTACAGCCTCTAAAACAAAAAAAAATGGTGACTTACTTGTATTGAATAATTGCATAATTTCAGAAAAACTTTGCATTTTCGTGGTTTAAGTTTAAGTGTTTTTAACTCATTGTTGAAACAAATGATTGTAAAATATTACAAATAACTGACTTTAAGCCTAGAATTCAATATATTTAAAAAAAATTGAAAAATTCTGAAAACGATTCAGGTTTTGAATATGGCTCTAAACAAAGAATGATTTGTTAATATCTCAATTGAAATAAGAGACAAACCTGGAAAAGATAACGAATCTTGCTCTGGCAACAAAACCAATGAAATCTTTAAAGTGGAGAAAATGGAACTTATAAGGAAGCATTCAATCAATGCTTTTCGAAAAAAAAACTCTTAACTGGTGAATTATAGACTGTTTATTTTACAAAGTGGATTACCTTGTACATGCAATGCCTTTTTTGTTTATTAATGAAATCTCAATCAGTTTTATGTACATCGTACGATTTATGTTGTACAATATTGTGATAACAAAAACCCACCAAAATAATTAAATTTCACACGAATAAGGCACAACGTTTAAAACGGTTGATTTTTTAAGTTTATCAAAATCAATGATTATTAGAAAATTTTCTGGAAAATTCGACAATCTATATTTTTTATTTTCAAAAACGGCTTGTTCTTCGAAAGCATCATCAATCAAAAGCCTGCTGCAAAATATCAAGTGTTTTTCGGAGCAATAATTTATCAGATATCATAAAATCATTTTATCACCGATTTTTTTGAAGAAAAAATTGGGGTGGGTAATGTCTGTTACATTACCGCGGGGTTGACGTAGAACTACTATGGACACAACTTCGATCAATTCTGGGTCAGACTCTAACAACAGTGCGGTAGCTTTTTGCAGGAGATAGGATATTTGATGATAGGTGCTGTGATTGTGAGTATTCAATTATGTTTTGGTTTAAAGGGAGTCTGTCATTTTGTTTGGAAGCTTTTCCAGAGTTTCGGATTTCAAAGTAGAATGCTTTGAAAAAGATTTGATTTGTTTATGACGATTGAATGACAGTGAAGTTTAGTATGAGTGTAGTGAAAGATTATGAATAATTTGTCATTTGTATGAATTTGTAAGTGTACTAGTTTTATGCTGTTATTGATCGGATGAAGTTTTCAGAAATTAACTCTTTTTGGAATCATTTTGGTGGTCCTGAAAAGGACCAATTGTCGTTCTGTGGTTCCGGAAACCATTGTTTGGTGTTCCAGGAATAATTCAGTGATGTGCCAGATGATTGAGGGTGTTTGTTTGGTCGTCGCCTTCTTGTGTTGTTTGGTTGGGTGATCGGTCTATGGTAAGAAAAATATGGACAATATCGACTGCACTCTACACTTTTATTTTTAATAAACGATAATTCAATACAAGAATCACCTAATGTGGTCGCTTTATTTGGACGATTTGCCAACTTTAAATTAAAATGTTTATTCATGAAATCGACAAATAAATATTTTCTTGTTTGAACACGTCAATATTCAAGTCACCGGTGATTACAGTAGGAGTATCTTGTTTTACATAATTGAATAAATTACAGGTCATGAACATTTTCGTATCTTGCACAGTAGTTCCTGGAGAAATGTACACTATTAGCAGTACTTCAATGTCCATAACCATAATCGATGCCACACAAATATCTCCAACCTAATCTGCTACACCAAGCATTGCATCATATTCTTCACTAATTTTTTGAATTGTGTGAGGAACAGCTTCGTTGAAGGCCGTATCCTTCTGGTAAATCGCCACACCTTCAGCTCTCACGCCTGGGCGTTTAAATTGGTTATTCAGCTTTAGCCAGCAAATTCGACGGAGGAGTGATCCTCTAGCCAAGTCTCACTCAGTGCAAGGAATTCTACACTGATCAGAATTTGGTCTGTAGCAATATCCAGTATTTCACGCAAGCGTCCGTAATGGATGATTGCCCAAGCGTTGCAGCTCCTGGGATAATTACTGCAGCTCTTGGGAAAATTGCTGCCTTAGGCGTGATGGAACTTTGGTAGAGTTTGTCAAAAATAGTCCTTGCAGTGAAGTAACCCGCGACAAACCAACATATACCAATTGCTGATCCTGACTTTTGTCATAGTCGTACCTCGGGGAAAGTTCCACCTTGCGACTTATTAATAATAAAAGTGTCTGTTCTAACTACCGGAAACTGAATGCGTTTGCATTTGATTATGCCGCTCTGTTTGATACTCAAATAATAATTCTCTATACAAAAGTAAAATTGTAATTTCAAAACCAAGAGCGTTACGTTGGCAAGAAATACTTTAAACTCTTCTAACTTTTTGCTGGCTTAACGAAATTCAAAACACAAGGCATAAAAGGGTCATGTCGTTTACTTACTGAATCCCACATACCTGTCCAAATAGTTTAATAACTGTTTTAAAAGAGAACGTTGAATTCAAGCAAATCTATAAGTAGGAGTGCTAGAGAAAAGTTGACGTTATTTGCTTTTCACTCTCCGCTTGGATCGCATCTCAGCAGGCAACAGATCGGCTTGCTCTGACCGGGCGTGCTTCTCAGACACAGACATCGACAGCCATGGACCCCCCGTTTGTCGTGGTTCGCTCAAATCAAACTGTCGAGCGACCGAGAGAAGATGCCGTCCGAAGCCAAAGCCATCACCATTGCCGCCGCCAAGAAGAAGAGGAAGCAGTCCACAGAAGACTAAGATGGTTGTGGCCGCCATCGCAGTCCTCAACTGAGACTGTGGCTGGTATCCGCGAGAAAGGAGGAGAAAAAGAAGGCAGTTCCTCAGCAAAACCGCACCAAGTTTCAAAGATCACCGTGATGAAGACGACCCCGAAGAAGCCGCCACCGCAAACCTCATCTTGCGAGGTGGATTTCAACCCGTGCGCCGTCAAAATGTGTCCGTGTGACTCGAATTCAACAATTCAATCGGCCTTTTTCAGATCCAACAAATGTGTTCTAAAGAGTTATTTGTGTAATATTTCCTAATATGTTTACCAAATACTTGCTATAATCTCTTAATTTATCTCGTAGCATCATACAATATCTGATTTATTACGAATTATTGACAATACGATAATTTGAGGATGTTTCCGAGGACGCAGCTACAGTGCCGTCGGGATGCAATAACAGCATAATGCTCATCTTGTAGATCCCTTGCCAAGACATCAATTTTATATAGCCTATTTCCTATTTAGCTTATTTCTTCGCTTCATGATCTGGGAAATAGGCTATATGACAGCCACTGGGATTAAGTCGAAACCTGGAAACGTTGCTCAATCTTGAGCAATTCCACATACCCGAAGATTGGCAGCTTTTCAGATCAGCCGATCATGAAGCTTCTTGTAGTGGTGCCTAACGGGATTGTATCTTGACTGTTCCAATGCTGCGATTATCACGAGGAGCTCTTACTTGCTCGAAAGTTTAAATGAAATGAACCGAATCAGTGGAAAGTAGTATGTTTTACACAATTTGATGTTCCTCCCTTTCGTATTCTTCGCCTTCTTCGGATCGACCAATCTGGGACATAAGGTATATGAAGTTGATGTTTTGGTTAGGAATTTACATATCTTTGAAAATGCATGGACGCGTTCGGATGGACGATAAAACATTATTTCAATAGTTTACGATAAATGAAAATCACGAATGTTTTGCCTTCGAGCAAATTTTAAATATTTCTGATCAATGTGCATAAAAGTTATGGAAATCGGAATTTGAAACCCAATTCAAGCGTTAATATGAATGCTCTGCTATACACACTCAGTCTGTTCGGTAAAAATAACTGGGTTTTTGAACTACCGAAAAAGTCAGTAAACTAAAAAAAAATGTCAGAGATCGAAAACCAGAGATTTTTTACTGAAATTTTACAGAGAGCTTTCTTTTTATATCATATATCGATAAAAAATAAAACATGATGAAATTTGCTTTTCAATTATGCGTGGCGACAGTTTTCATTTTACTGACTTTTTCGGTAGTTCCAAAACCCAGTAAAATTTTACCGACCCCAGTAATTTAATTTAAGTGTGTACTATGACATTTTCAATGGATTTCTGTATTGAAACTAAAATGTAGAAAAAATGCAGATTAATAGATGCTTATTACAACTGGTCAAGAAACAGTTTAGTGAACAGTATTTAAAATCTGTTGCGATTTTAATACATTTATCAATTTCCGGAGGATTTAGGAAGTGTTCCCCCACTTTATGATAAATAACGATGCTGTTAGAAATGCCATTCAATGCTGAGTACTATGATGTTATTACGGTCCGAAAGCGCTGCATCGGCGTCCACGCGTAAATTCTCAAATTTCATGATTATGTGGGATAAATTATGTGATCTAAATCAAGTTTTGTACAATACCGCTTGATTAAGATCATGATAGATAAATCAGGAAATATTATTCTATAAACTCTTTTAAGAACGTTTGATGGCCTTCACGAGTTAGTATTACATCGGATTCTTTGGATTCTCCTCAAAGCTATTATGAGGTTTCCCCGTAAGATTAACTCCTGCACTTTCAATAAACGTATAATAGTCTCCTGTTGACAATTATGCGTTCATGAGCAGTGCATTAATCAAGGATTTCTTAGTTTGATTGATATTTAACGCATTATGCTTCATCATCATACTTGTATTAAGCTCAAATTAAATTAAAACTTTGAGCTTTAAACTATTCATTATGAATCTTACGGGTCATATGCGGCCCTTCGGCCACAATTTAAGCACCGCAGGAACGAAATCAATTAACCTTCCAGTCGTCGCGTGGTTGACTACCGTCAGAAACCACCACGCTGCTGTTGTGATCGAAAACCGAGGTTTTTTAACCAGTGTTGTACAAAATATAACAGCGCGACGACTGAAGTGTTAAATTGTCCTGTAGAAATACCTCTTAAAATGTCTACAAAATTTGCCAATCGTGATTTCCATGATCTATTTTTCAATTGTACTAAGGCTAACAGAAGATTATTAAGAGCTCGACGCTTATTAGGTAGACGTGTGAATGGATCAGAATAGTGTTTCATGATGTTTAATACATAACTCGAGATTGTCACAAGTTAAAAATATGTGAGGTTGAATTCATTACTTGTATAACTTAGTATTATAATATTATTATAATACTTTCAACAATTAAGAAAATCGAAAATGACTTCAATTTGTGATCATATTTTGCCTTCTTCCATTTGTACCGTTTGACTTTTAGCCAGCAAACTAACTTTAACATTCAAGGGTTTTTTTCTTGAAGAATAGGGGAGCAATGATGGACGCGATATTACGAAATTTTGTTAATTTTTGCATGTGCTTTGGATAAACTGTCTATTGAATAAATACTGAGTTAATCAGCATATAGAAAACAAATAAATTGGTACGCTAGGATTAATTTACATTAAACAAAGCTTTTGTTTTGATAATATCTTAGCTCTGCTTTCAAAATAGATACGAAATTACGTAAAACCATGCTACTTTTCTTCTACACTACTTCCGCTTTCTATTTATCTTTTGAAATATTCAGAATCCATTCAATCACAGCCCTTGGTCATATCGCATCACGCGAAATTCACTCAATCCATATGCTTTTTGACCGTATACCATTTCTCTTCATAAAACAGAATCACAACTCACAACCTATTCACTCGATTTCTGATCGAACATCAAATCGACATTGTCCTACTCTCGCCTATGGTTTGATTCCTATTGTTTCTTTTCTTTCCCCCCGTTTGTTTCTTCCACCCCGTTCTCATTGCAGTGGCGATCGGGACCGCCTCCGAGAGCCTGAACGAATGGGCCGACGAAGAAGCCGGTCTGGAAGCCATCCAGAAGGTTCTTGACTCATTAGACGACATTACCGCTTTGCAAGACGCCAATTGCGACCCGGAAGTGCTGGCCAGTATGCTACGTGACGTCAAACTGCACGAATTGCTCCAGGTAACGATCGGTCCGCGCTTCGGCTCCTTTCACACTCATGTTACTCTCATCGATGCTCTCATCTGCCACTCATTCTCATCACTTCATCTTTCGGTGGACGCAGTTGTTCGGAAGAGTGATTTTTGAAAATGGTTCATGTTAGAGAATTTTCTCAGTGTCGTCACGCAATGAACCAACAGAAATCGCTCTTCCCCATAACTGAGCCCATAAAATTTATTTTTATCAACAAAAAATCACATCTCTCGTTCTTGTTTCTCGTTTTTCTTTCTTTTCCGTTTTTGGTTCGCTGGAATATCCCGATTCTCGTTTCTATTGACAATGCGCACAACCCCAAAATCAAAAAACCTATCAGCTATACGATAGAGTTAGTAGTTCCGTTATAAATCCGTCGCGGGCCCCTCCGGGAGATGCCATTAGCCGCTGTCGGGATGCCATGGATGCCATCAGTTCCGCTCCCGGTCACAAATACGGACGGGAGAAGGGCGAACTCATCAATCTGCTTGGATCGCCACACATACAGGTGAGTGACTGTTTTCGGAGCATGCTCTGGCTTCTGGTTTTTGTTTTGTCAGCCTTTCAATTAGTGTTTTCTGCTTTACCGATGATCCGAAGGAGGGAAAAAGGAAAGCTTCTTGATTGCTCGATAGGTGGCTACGAGATACGAAAGCTCGAGCCTGCGCAGTGGAGTGCGGAGGTTTTTCTCGGTGGTGGGTGGGCGATGGGTAGTAAGGATGTGGGCCGAAGAAAATAGTGGTGTTTTTATCCGTAGTTATCTAGATATCCTATTGAGCGAGCTTTCGAGAAATGTTGCTTGAAGCTTTTTATCGATGACGATATGATTCGAATTAGTTGCTCTGAAGCAGTCAATAATATTGTACATATACTGGAGTAGGTACTGTTTCAAAACATGATGCGATGGCGAACCTTAAATATTGTTAAACAATCGCTGTGATTTATTTCAAGTCTATAAAATCTCTAGGTTTGTCTTTGATGATAAAGTATGGTTTACTTAAATTTCTTGTTGTCTACATAGATTGTACAAAACAAGGTAGTAATTGTTATTCTGAAGATGAAGGTCATTAGGTATTATCGAACATAGTTACACAAGTATTCTACAGTTCTCATAAAACTCGAAAATATGTATCTCAATGAGTCTGCTTCTCAGCTTAGTGTTCTTCCACAGGTATTAACTGATTGCTTGAAAATGAGAAAATGTCATTACATTAGATAAATATGCTATCATATTGAAATGTGTTAAAGACTTATCATCACAACTCTTTTTGTTATTTCTTATTACAATATTCTATACGAAGCAACAGTTGACACCCTCTCTTCTATCAAAGTTTATTGATGATGATGACGATGATGATGATGATGATGATTAGGTTCTACCACCTATTGTAGCAAGAAATCTGCCTATAGCACTGGAATAAACTGAAAAACGATTTGATCAAGATTGTATTGCTGTTTGTGAGCTGTCAGTCTCCTATATTATGGGCCAAAAATGGATGTGCGGACCCACAAGCTGAAACACTTGCACGAAATCTGCTTGAGGGCAACAGAATCTCTCTCTAGAAGCAAATTTTCACAAACAACTGTAAAACCAAGTCCTCGATTGACATAATAAGGCCAAGTGGTCCAAAATGGCCCAGTTCACATTTTAATGAATTTAATAATATAAATAGCACTTACTGGGTAGTAAATGCTTAAAATCACTCAGTTGGCGGTATATTATCATTCATAGCATGCACATGGTTGCTTGCTTTTCCACTTTAAAAGAGAATTCTTATAAAAATTGGTAGCATTTCGTGATTCCGTGTCAAACAGAGATCTCAAAATAAGCTTTTACACTAGCAAGTGTCATATAACTGCTCAAATAAATTCATGCACGGCAAATTATTGCTCTAATTAGGGATTATTTAACACTTTGGATCGGTTTCAGCCGTTTTTTGCTTCGAAATCAATAAATCAATAATTAGTGAATCAACTATGTCAGCCATTTTGGGCTCGATGCGCATTCGGTCAAAGCTGAGGAAAGAACACGATAGGGTTGTTCCAATATTCTCGATTTGGGAAAATCGTTGAGATACATACATACAATATGGGTATTTTCGGAACGGGTACGAAAACCGATATCCGATGTCATTTTGGAATATATAAATTTACTTCGTGGTCATTAGAATAGAAAATAGAAAAAGTTAATAGAAAATCCCTTTTTTATTTCTTTATTAGTATCATTCCAAACATTACATTCATTTCTTATATCTAGGTGTTCTGTGTTTTTAGAAAGCATTATCATCCTAATTTGGTAACACAAATTTAAGATTTTATTAACAACATACCGCCGTGCGGGGTGACATTGGGCCTAGGGGGTGACTTTGACCGCCTCTTTCGATGCATCTCATGGCTAGTAGGAACGTCAAAAAACTAATCTATGACCATTTATTGGCTATTTATAACGTATTCTTGAAGCTTGACACATTGTTTTCATTATTCTGGCATTAGCTTGCCGTAAAAACATTGGCCCAAAGTCACCCTTATGGCCCAATGTCACCCCGCCTTACGGTATTACATTTCATTTGCCGTAGCAGTTCAAATTTTTTACAGGTGAGTTGATTTAAAAAAAAATAACGTTTTTAATTCACTTAACCTAATTTAACCTAAACATATAACGCATTAATCGTGGCAATAGAAGATTGCAACGATTCTTGCCTGAAATTATTTATTATTTTATTTGACATTTGTTCCAATATTTCAACATTGGATATTCTATGTAACTCTGCAGAGCTTTCTTCATGGTATTACAACAGCTAGTCCATATTGGTACAGCGTACAACATGGCTGGCCTGAAAATTTGTTTGAATATCAAAAGCTTGTTCTTAAGACAAAGTTTTGATTTTCTATTAATAAGGGGATAGAGACATTTTACATATTTGTTACATTTGGCTTGAATGCCCTCAATGTGATTTTTGAAAGTCAAATTCTTATCTAGCATGAGCCCTAGATACTTAACTTCATCTGACCAATTTATTGGAACCTCTCTCATTGTGACAACATGTCTACTTGAAGGTTTCAAATAAAGAGCTTTTGGTTTATGCGGGAATATTATTAGTTGAGTTTTGGAAGCATTAGAAGAAATCTTCCATTTTTACAAAAATTAAGAAAAATATCCAAACTTTTTTGCAATCGACTACAGATGACACGCAGGCTTCTTCCTTTGGCGGAGCGGCCTGTGTCATCCGCAAACAAAGATTTTTGACATCCCTGAGGTAACTCAGGTAAGTCAGATGTGAAAATATTGTATAATATTGGTCCCGAAATGCTGCTTTGAAGATCACCAGCTCTTACAGAAAGTCTTTCAGATCTGGAGTTCTGATAATTAACCTGAAGTGTACGATTTGACAGATAACTTTGAATTATTCTAACAATGTATGTAGGAAAATTAAAGTTTTTTTAATTTTACGATTAAACCTTCATGCCAAACACTGTCGAATGCTTTTTCTATGTCTAGAAGAGCAAGACCAGTAGAATTGCTTTCAGATTTGTTGGAACGGATCAAATTTGTTACACGTAAGAGTTGATGAGTGGTCGAATGTCCATGGCGGAATCCGAACTGTTCATTGGCGAAAATTGAATTTTCGTTGATGTGGGCCATCATTCTGTTCAAAATGACCTTTTCAAAAAATTACTGATGGAGGAAAGCAAACTGATTGGACGATAGCTAGAAGCTTCTGCAGGATTTTTGTCTGGTTTTAAAATTGGAACAACCTTAGCATTTTTCCATTTGTCAGGAAAATATGCTAATTGAAAACATTTGTTAAATATATCAACTAAAAATGATGAAGTTTCTTGATGAGGATGTAGAAAATTCCATCATCTCCAGGAGCTTTCATATTTTTGAATTTTTAATAATAGTTCTCACTTCTTCCAAATCAGTCTCACAGGCATTTTCGAAAACGTTCTCTTGATTGAGAATATTTTCGAAGTCCTGAGTAACTTGATTTTCAATTGGACTAGTAAGTCCTAAATTAAAATTGTGCATAGCAAGTTTTTGAGCTTTTTCGCAGTTAGTTAGTAATAATTTGTTTTCCTCTTTCAATGCCGGTATTGGCTTCTGAGATTTTTTTTCAAAATTTTAGATAATTCTCAAAAGGGCTTAGAGCCAGGGTCCAATTGAGAAACCTTATTTTCAATTTTTTTTTTATTAATTGTGCAAAACGTTTCTTGATATCTTTCTGCAAATCCTGCCATATAATTTCCATAGCAGGATCGCGAGTGCGTTGAAATTGCCTTCTTCTCACGTTTTCAAGGTGGATCAAGAGTTTTAGATCATCGTCTATAATCACGGATTCAAATTTTACTTCACATTTCTAGAAGAGAAAAAAACATGTAGGGCTATCAGGGTATTGAATTGAGAAATATCCTGAAGAGCACTCATCAAATAAAATTCTGCCGTTGGAATTACTTTGAGAATTATTCCATGACCGGTGTTTGGCATTAAAGTCACCAATAACGAAAATTTTTGACTTATTGCGAGTCAATTTTTGCAAATCAGTTTGGAGCAAATAAACTTGTTGTCCAGAGCATTGAAAAGGCAGATAGGCAGCTATGAAAGTATATTTACCAAGCTGTGTTTCAACAGAAACACCTAAAGTTTCAAAAATTTTAGTTTCAAATGACGAAAACAGTTGATGTTTTATACGCCTATGAATGATGATTGCAACTCCCCCACATGCCCCATCAAGTCGATTACCACGATAAACAAAAAAGTTAGGATCTTTTTTGAGTTTAGATCCAGGTTTCAAATACGTTCCAATAATAACTGCTATATGCACGTTATTAACTGTAAGAAAATTAAACAGCTCGTCCTCTTTACCATTCAACAAATGAGCATTCCAATTTAAAATATTTAAATTATTATTTGGATCCATTAGAAAAACGTAATCCAATAACAATTTTATTCGTAAACGGAAACGACCGTTATCGTAACGGATATTATCTTTCATCTGCCTGGCGCGAGCCTCAATGACTCTTTTGCGTGAAGGACAATTCCGAAAATTGGACTTATGATTAGCCCCACAATTTGAGCATATGATTAGAGCATATGAACTTGGTGGTATCTTCCTTCACTGGACAGACGTCCTTGGCGTGAGAAGAACCTCCACAAATCATGCATTTAGCATCCATGCGGCAATTTTTTGTACCATGACCCCACTTTTGGCACCGACGGCACTGAGTGGGGTTCTGGTAATTTCCTCCAGGTTTCTGGAAATGTTCCCACGTCACACGGACATCGAACATAAGTTTTGCTTTTTCTAAAGCTTTAATATTATTTAGTTCTTTTTTGTTAAAGTGAACTAAATAATATTCTTGAGAAAGCCCTCTCCGAACAATGCCAGATTGGGTTCTCTTTTTCATAATGATTATTTGAACTGGGGAAAATCCAAGTATATCATTTATTCCATTTTTGATCTCTTCAGGTGACTTATAGTCACTTGAGAGACCTTTCAAGACGACTTTGAACAAACGATTAGTTTTGTAGTCATAAGTAAAAAAATGTATTTCTTCTCTTCAAGATGTTTGAGAAGAAGTTCGCGATCTTTAAGAGTTTCCGGCAAAACGTGACAGTCTCCTTACTTTGCGATTTGGAAGGAAACCTTGATTCCCCTAATGGAGTTCAAGATTTCCTGGCTAAATCCCACAAATTCGGAACAACTGACCACGATAGGCGGTACTCTTTGCTTCCTCACTTGAATCAATGAGCCTGGGCTAGAGGCTGCTTCGGTTTATTGTTCGGAAAATTTGACTAGAGCACATCGAACTGATTGCTCATTTCGATACAATTATTCATTTCACCCTTGGAAGAAAGTTCGCATTCCGGAGAAACGTCCTTTCTTCCATTCTTGCCACGTCTAGTGACAGTTTTAAATCCCACTTTTTTGGAAGGAAGTTGTGAATTTAGAGATTCACCCTCCCTTTTATTTGTAGTTGCAACCATGTTTAAAAAGAAGACGTGACCTCCTGAGAGGTTTTTTTCCCAAGACGGTGTCCAAGAAGGATTACCACCGCTAGCTTTCGCCAACGGGTCCAACGAAAAATCGAAGGCACGGGTCCAAACAAGGATCGTAAAGGGATCAATAGTAGAAAAAATAGTACTGAAAAGTACTGTTTTAGTAGCACTGAAAAGTACCGTTTTTAATTTTAGCACTGAAAAGTACTGTTTTTGTAGCACTGAAAAGTACTGTTTTATTGCTTTAGGTAGTTTTTAAGAAAACTTCCAAGAGCAGAGAGAATTCGTGTACGCACAGCACGAAGGTACGATGCGTACTAATAGAAAATCCATCATTTTTTTAACGTGAGCTGATTGCATGCAAAGTTTAAGTGACGTGTAGGCCAAGAAATCCCAAGGTACTCCGGATAATCGAGTCCGACCTGTTTATCTTTTCGAATAATATTCGGATAAATTGACTGTTTTGGAAGCTTGCTTTAGAGCAGCGTACTGTTTTTCCTTCTTTGTGAGGGAGCAAAAAAAAAAATACAAGAGTGGCAACGCAAAATGAGCGAGATGCGACACAAAACACAACGAAGAAAAATTACATTAAAAAAGAGTGCCATCACAACTGCGCGAGGCCTGTTTTGTTCGAACGGGTCACTCAAGAGTTCTTTTAATTTCAATGCATTCTCACTTGTTCCGTTTGATGCATACTTTACAGGCTAAAGGTTTTGTCGACCGCAGTGCCTCAATATGTAGTACCGTAATCCGGGGTAACATTGATCATTTTTTTAGTTTTTCTTCAATTTTTCATTTCACAATACAAATGTTACAAGTTTCATGTTTTTAAAACAAGTACTGGCACCCACCGCTCCTAACTATGTACTTTATTTTGTTTTTCGAAAGATTTAAACATGTTTAAATAAATGTTTTAAGTGATTTTTTGATTCAGCTGATATGGGGTAACATTGATCACCCAAGTAAACAACGTTCGCTAATATTGGAAATGTCGTTACTTACTAAAATCAGGGCCCCTGAAGTCGAATATGAAGACCAAACTCTTACAAGTCATTTAGTTTTTGAGTTATTTCAAAATTAAAAACACCTTGAACCGCGGAATACGCCTAAAAGTAGGCAATTTCCTCAGGAAATTCTACATTCGTAATAGTAATTAGTTAATGTTGCCTAATTGAATAAACTTATGAAAGATTTGACAACGGAATCGTTTTCGGCGATGCCATTTTTAGTAACACCCGCATTTTCCTTGATCACATCGTCTGCAGAACTCATGTGAGACATGAATTTTCGGTAGTGTCAGTGAAAATGATAGAAATCATTGTTTCAAAAAATTGACAAATTTGCGCATGAACTAAACGCAATTTTTGCAAAAATCTTAATTATCATTAGCTTATGAATATACGAAAGAAATGCACCATTCATGGTTCGAAAATGTTTCATCAATAAATCTTTATTTGAACGTTTAACAAGATGAGTCATCCCGATCAATGTTACCCCGCTGATCAATGTTACCCCGGATTACGGTACCTAGAAGGATTATATAAAAATCACTAGTTGCATTCTCCTGATCAGAAAAAAAGTAAGCAAAAAACAATCTCATATGAAAATTAGCTATAACATTTCTGCTTATATTTGACTTGCTATTATATTGACCATTATGGAATATAAAGGAGAAATGCTAAAGCAAATTTTGATCTGGTTTGTGGAAGAATATTGTTAGAGTTATTTCGTTTAAGATTCCAGTGGGCCTGGTAGAATGCCTATAGAAATTTCGCGAAAAATTCCTAAAAGATTTGTTCAAAAAGGTGTCGGTAGAAGAATATGTGATCAACTTTACGAACATTTTAACGTGTGTTTTTGCACAGCAATGAAGTAGAAGTATGAACTAAAATAATGTTCATATTATCTTACAGCTAAGATGCAGCAAAGGTTGTATTTTTAGAACTCAAAAAGTAGAATTTCAATATCGCCGCAATGTGTCTTATGAAAGAGAAAATTCTCCTCAAGGTATGGAATTACCGTCACCAGAGCTATCACAGCGGCAAATTGATGAAATTAAACTTGCATCTCCTCTGAAGCGGAATCACAGCGCCATGTCTTTCACGAAAATTTATTTGAACTTGTTAAAGCATTTAAATATTGACAACGCTTGGAAGGGGTTCGCGGAAGCGAATGACCCGAATTCCGAACGGAACGGCACTGACAGTGAATCCCGGAAAAATTAGGAGCTATGTTTATGCTATAGGGAAGCAGACCAAAGAGACTCGGAGAGAAGCTCAGCTTTTAATTTGGCATGTGTTCAACTATCAAAGTTGGAGTGGAAAAAAGAACGATTTCAAATTTGCATGCAGTATCTCTTGCTGTTGGATTCGTTTTAGTGACCTCAAGTTCAAAAGCTGAGCTCTTCCATTCATGGGGATTTATAAGTGGATTAATTTTAGATGGGATACAAATATAGTGCATTTTTTGTCGATTTCAGTTAACTTGGATACAAACTTACCAGCTTGTGTGATAATTCATCTGCCTAAATTACTACAGAAATCATTGTTTAGCTGCAGAAGAATACACATTTTGTAATACAATTGTTGCTAAAAAGATACTTTTTGACGTTTCAGAAAAGCAATTTTTTTTATGGAGACTGTAATCATGTTCAAGAATTTGCTTTGATCGATTTTAAATAAAGCAATTCCAATTAAATTATGCCTTATACAAAAGTTTAGGTCTTTTTTTGCATGCTCGATGGACTAATATAAAAAAGATATGATAAATCAAGATTCTAATTTCAGTCAAACACTTATAATACCAGTATTATAGAGAATAAAATTTTCTAAGCAATCCGGATCGTGATTTAATATGCAAACACCAACAAACCTTGTTATAAATAAAAGCTCAGGAAAAAGCTGTTTGATTTATCGTCTTATGACAGACCGTTCAAGAAAGCACCTCCTAATGGGGACTCGTCATAATTCAGTCGAATAAAATATTTTACGATTCGCAAAGCGCACTCGCTCCGAATCGCAAGCTAAGGTTAGCCATGTGTTGACCAACCCTTGAACCCTTTTCTGGATTTACTGCCGATCGCGGTGTAGAACCCGCTCTCGACGGTCGGCTGAAGAAAACTGCCAAGTTTGTAAGTTATTTTCATTAATTTAAATTTCCTCCCACTTCTTGCCGTAGTGTTGCTCTAGCCGCGCCGTGGTTTATTGTTTTACGAGCATTCGTCAGACCGTGCTACGCTACTCGGGGGCTTTGTTTCGGATTCAGATTCGGAAATATTTGGCGAAGGGGAGGGGTCGTTATTCAACAGGGGGATTAATTTTAATTTCGCCCTCCCATCATCGACACACGCGCGGTCCACCTTTTTCTCGTAGCGCAAAACTAACGAACGGGCAAGATTTTTATGACTATTTTTAAGCTTCAAGTTTTTACGAGAAAGTTATAACTCTCCCCCTCTGGTATGAATGGGGGAGAGGGGAACAACCGCCATATTTACGAGTAGCGAAAAACTTGCCGCTATAAGCGCCTGCCCGCGAAAAGAAGGCGAAACTTACATTGGCAAAAGCGTGCAGTTCGGAAGTCAGTCATATGGTTCATTTCGTAAAGTAGTTTTCATTAAAATGACAAAGTTGGCATCGTTACCATTAGCCTGCTACTGAAAGTGTAATTTCTGCGCTGAAGAGTTTTCCCGGTGGCTAATAAGGCTGCCAGTGACGTTCGAAAGTTTGCCATTCGGAGATAAATTGGGTAATGAATACATTTTTACTGTGGATCTTCATGGTGTGTCATTATTATTATTTCGTGACTGACAAGAAGCGAACAAAAACTACTATTAATCACCATCAAAAAAGGGGTTGATTGGCGTTGACGCCCAGTTTGGGAAATGTAGTGTACATTTATTGAAGTAAATACAAAAATATGCAAAAAAGAATAACTGAAAGTTGATTGTATGCTAAAAGTTTAATTAAAATTAATTTAATATAGAAAAGCTTTAACTTCCCGATATTGAAAATTGATCTACTATTCTTTTGACTGTTTTCTGTTCATTGTTTATATAAGACGCTTGTAAAGTCAAATTTCATTTATGAATCAACAACTTGGACATATGTATAGGTTTCCGTTGTTTGCCTCGAGGAAGATTAATTGTTACTTAAAAAAGAACCGGAAAGTAGTAGAACTATTTGAAAATAATTAATAATGTTAATCATAATTTCCGATAAGGCTCAAGTATCCCGCTCATCAGCAGTCATCGAAAACTATAACCAAGTTTTTTTGTGTTCAAATTAACAAAAATCCTGATGAAAATTTATCATTGCATTTAGTATGTGCAAAAAAATAGGTTTTGATGAGCCAACAAAAATTGGTTTGTAAAAATCAGTGTGGAACATTGAAATGACCACCGGAAACCCCTTTTACGGGATCTCTAAGTTTCATCACCAAAACTAGGCATCTTTATGAATTTGAATGCCTGCTACTCTTCAAGTTAAATTATGCAGCTAACAGACGCTCAGACGATTTGACCAACATTGACTCCGCTCCCCAAGTTATATATGTTGACGCAATCGTTTGACCGACTGTCAACGTTAGTTGAAGCAACACTATATCTCTTCGCATGTTTTGCATCTCGGCAAATTTAGTGGATATGTGATTATTGTTTTTTCGCATATGATTTTTTTTTTTGACAAAAATAGTTGTAAGGAAGAACAGAACTTTCCAAATTTAAGAAGCGAAAAAAAAGGATATGGATGATTAAGCCCAGTTATAATTCCTACGAAGTATTCCGGAAAAACTCTTAAACTATGGGGGGTCTCTGTCGAGGATTATTCTGATCAGTCATCGATATGGGAATGGCTATGGGAATTTTACCAAACATTCTATCCAGAATCTTTTAGTGGTCTAGTTATTCTGCTTTGAAGTTTTTCCAGGACTTCCTGGATTATACTAGAGATTCCACCAAAAATTCTTCCTGGGATTCTACCAGAAATTTTATCGATAGAAATTTATTCACAGATTGAACCAGAAATTCCTCCGGGGAAAATTCTTCAGATAGCATTCTTCCAGAAATTCCTTCAAAGATTCCTTCCTAATTTCTTCAGTAATTCTTCAAAGCTTACTCCAAGGATGCCTTTTATTATTCCTCCTTGCTATAACAATTTCTTCAAAGATGTTCTTCTAGAAGAAAGTTCCAAGTATTCCATCACGCATTGCCCAAGAATCACATCACAAATTCTTTTAGATACTTCTCAAGGAATTCCTCAAGAAATTTATCACTAAAATTACCCCGAGAATTTCACTAGTACTTGTTTCAGGGCTTCCTCCTTGAATTCCTAAAGAATTGTTTCAGAATCACCACCACAAATTTCTTCTAGTATTCCAACAAAAAATCCTCCGAAGATTTATTTCAGAATTTCTCCTGTGGAACTTCAGGAATCAGATTCTATCAGGATTTTTTTCCTGCAAGTCCACCCGAAATTCGTCTTGAATTTTTTAAAGGGATTACTCAAAAAATCACTTCCAAGAAATTAGTACAGGAATTCCATAAAAAATTCAAGGATTTCCACCAGCAACTGCTCCCATCAAAAATCTTCCAGCGATTCTGGTAGTGATTTCCCAAGTTCTTCATCCACAGATTCCTCCAGAATATCCTTCACCGATTTTCTCTTGAAATGATTCTACCTAGAATTTCTCCAAAGATCCATCAAGGAGTTCCTCCAGGGATTCCTCCGAGAATTCCCCCCAGGACTCTACCAGGAAGCCATCAGGGATTTTACTGCAAAAGAATTCATCGAAACTTCCTACACGAGATGTCACCAGAAATTCCTTTAGAGATTTCGTCATTAATTGTTTGAGAGGTGTCCCAGGTAATCATCCGGTTTCTTTCCAGAGAGTCTTCAATAAATTCTTTTTTAAATTTCACCAGCGTTTCCTTCAAAGATTCTTCCTTGCATTTCTGCAGGAGTCACATCAATAATCTAACAGAAACTTCTACGAGGATTCCTAAAGGAATTCATCCATCAATTGCTACACACTAAGCTCTTACGGTGAATTTCACCGTAATCTCAACAGCTGAACAGTTCGGTGAAATAAATCACCGTAACTTCGTCAGAATTTAACGGATTCCGGTGATTTTTTACCCAATACTGTAAAAATTTACCGTACTCCGTTAATTTATTTTACCGAACTGTTCAGCTGTTGAAATTTCACAGGAATCCGTAAAATAATTTAAGTGTGTACCAGTATTACATACAGGAATCCACCAGGAATTAGCTTAGAGCATCCTTTAGAAACTCCTTCAGTGATCCCTGAATAAATTCTTGATATGAATCCCAGGAGGAACTCCTGGGAAAGTCACTGGATGATATACCGTTTTGATTCATATTACGGACAGCTTCAAATTCCGTGCTCTCCACTTTGTATGGAAAATATTTCACACGAAATGTTTCAATTTTTGCCTTCCAAAAGTTCTCATTTTTGAGACTTGCTTTAACAAGCATTTTCCATAGATATCTATGTAAATTCATAATGCCCAACTACCTTAGATGCCTCTTTAGTGGTTTGACGATTTTAACCCGTATAGGCCTGAGTGAAAAAAAAAAATACTAAAACTCTCTCCGCTTAGCGAGTACTTAACGGATTTAAATTATTTTTGTCAGAATACTGGCACACATATCTGGTTTCTAAAAGTGGCCAAAGGATGTCGGGAATGTTCATGTGTCCGGAGTTATTCAGGTGGGTTACTGGGTCAGGTCGGCTGAAAATGGTGCTGTTCTTCTGTGCCCCTGGATGTAGGCAAATTTCATGTTACAGATAATTTCCTTTTTAATTTTCCATTCGAAAATAATGTGTTTTGAAGGCGCAATATCGCGAAGGAATAATGCAGAATGATTTATTGTATATGCTTCTTGATTAGTTATACGTCACTGAGGCCTTAAGTGCCCGTGATATGAATCAAAACGGTACTGGTAAATATCCAAATCACTCGAATCCTTATAAAAAATTTCTGGTAAAATCATCATACAAATTTTCTAGTGAAATTGCTGGAGGAATTCCTGAAAACCCTCAGGAATCACTGGAGATATTACACGAAAAAATCCTTGACAAAAATACTGTTGAATCCCTTGAGGATTTCCGGGATTCATTCCTGATTAATTTCGCGAGGAATTCTTTGAGAAATTCCAGACGGAATATCATGAGTTATTACTGTTATGAAATCCCAATAATACATTTTTGGTAAAGTTCCTGGAAGAATTCCTGATAACCCTCTAGAATCCTTGGAGATACTTCGGGAGGAGTTCCTTACGGATTAATTCCTTGAGGAATTTCTGGAGGCATCCCTTCAGGAATTCCGGGAGGACTACTTTGCAGAGTTTCCTGGAGGAACTCTTAGAAGAAAATTCCGATAGAATCTATCAATAAACTCCGGGAGATGCCCGTAATGAATAGCCTGTTGAAACCCAGAATAACCCTTGGAAACTTCAGAAGGACTCCTGATAGAATCCCTGACAGATTCTGGTTGAATCCCAGAAGGTGCTCATGATGAGGATTTTATATTGCAATTTTAGAGGATTTTATAGTGCAATCTTAAAAATAATTCTAATGGAATCCATGGAAGAACTTCTGATGGAATCCCTGGAGGAACTCCTGATTAAATCTCTGGAGAAACCCCTGATATAATCTCTACTTGAATTCCAGGTGCAATCTCCGATAGAACTCATGATGGAATCCCTGGAGAAACTTCTGAGGAACCTTTGTAGGAATTCCAGGTGGAATTCCAGGTGGAGTTCCTGATGTAATCCCTAGGAGGATTTCTTTTGTTATCCCTGTAGGAATTCCAAAATGATTTCCCAAAAAAACTCCTAATGGAATCCCTTGGGAACAACTGTAGAAATCCCAACAAGAACTCCGGTTGCAAAGATCAAGGGTCCTCCTATTGGGATCCTTACAGAAGCTTTTGATAGAATCCCTGGAGGAATTCCAGGTAGAATATCTAAAAAAAAATCCAATAAAATCCCCGAAGGAACTCCTGATGAAATCCCAAAAAGAAATCCTGATGTAATCTCCAGAGGAACTCCTGATGTAATCCCTAGAAGAACTCCTGATGTAATCCCTGGATGAGTTCCCGGTGGAATCTTTGAAGAAACTTCTGATATAATCTTTAGAGGAACTCCTGATGGAATCTCTATAGGAACTCTGGTTTAAATTTTGAAAAAAAAAAAAAACTATGCTTGTTATATTCCTTCTCATGGAACTTCTAGAGGAACTTCTGATGGAATCCCTATAGGTACTCTTGATGAAAGCCCTGGAATAATCCTGATGAAATTCCTCGAGAAATTCCTGGTATAATCTCTGGAGGAACTCCCGATAAAATCTCTGGAGAAATGCCAACTGGAATCTCAGAAGGAACTCTTAATGAAATCCCTGCAGGAACTCCTGATGAAATCCCTAGAAGAACTATGATTAAAGCCCTAAGTGTACTCCAAATAGAATACCAATAGGAATACCTGATGGAAACTTTTAAAAATCCCTTATGGAATCTTTGGAGGAATTTCTAATGATATTCTTGAAGGAAATCCTGATTGAATCATTGGAGCTACTCCTGGTAAAATCCCTAGATGAACTCCTGATGCAATCCCTTTAGGGGCGGTCCATTAATTACGTAAGACAATTTCCAGGATTTTTCAACCCCCCCTCCCCCCATGGTAAGATTTTTTGTATGAAAACTTAAAATAAATTGTATGGCGCGTAAGAAATCTCAAACCCCCCCTCCCCTCATAAACCCATACGTAATTAATGGATCGCCCCTTAGGAATGAATTCCTGATGAAATCGATGGAGGAATTCCTGAATAGATTCTTGATGGAACTCCTGATAGAAACCCTAGAAGAATTCCTTATGATTTTTTTGGAAGGGATCCTGACGGAATTGCTTGACGAACTTCTGAATTTTATAGGAATTTCAGGTGGAACCTCTGAAGGAATTCTTGATGCAACCCTGGAGGAACTCCTGACAAAATCCCCAGAAGAACTCTGATGGAAGCCTTAAAGGCACTCCTGATAGAATTCCTATAGGAACTCCTGATGGAATCCTTGGAGAAATTCCTAAATATATTCTTGAACTCCTGAGGGAATCATTGGAGGAACTTCTGATGGAATCTTTAGAACTCCTGACTGAATCCCTATAGGAACTCTTTATGAAATCCCTGGAGGTCTTTCTGATAAGATTTCTGATGGAACTCCTTGTAGAACCCTGCCTAGAGGCATTCCTTACGATATTCCTAGAAGAAAAATTGATGGAATTCCTCGAGGAACTCTTGATCTCTTGTGGAATTCCAGGTGAAATCTCAGAAGTATTTCTTGATGGAATCTCTGGAGGAACTCATGATGAAATCCCCAGAAGAACTCTGATGAAAGCTTTAAAGGTAGTCCTGATAGAATCTCTATAGGAACTTCTTTTGGAATCTTAGGAGGAATCCCTGAGTATATTCTTGAAGGATCTCCTTATGGAATCCCTAGAATAACTTCTGATGGAGTCCCTGGAGCAATTCCTGATAGGAGTCATGATGGAACTGCTGATAGAATCCCTTATGATATACATAAAAGAAACCTTTTGGAATTCCTTGAGGAACTCCTGATATAATATCTGGAGGATTTCCTGATAGAATCTCTCTAGGATTTCCAGATGAAATCCCAGAAGGAACTCTTGATGGAATCCCTGGAGGAACTCCTGATAAAATCCCCAGAAGAACTCTAATGAAAGCCTTAAAGCTACTCCTGATAGAATCCCTATAGGAACTCCTGATGGAATCCTTGGAGGAATTCCTAAAGATATTCTTGAAAGAACTCCTGATGGAATCATTGGAGGAATTCCTGATGAAATTTCGAGAAGAACTCCTGATGGAAACCCTAGGAGAACTTCTAATGGAATCCCTGAAGAAACTTCGGATGGAATTGCTAGGGGAACTCCTGATGGAATCTCTGAATGAATTCCAGATAAAATCCCTGGAAGAATTCCTGATGGGATTCCATGGGATCTCTGTATTGATATTAAATCATAAATTTATCTAGTCGTTCTTGTGGAATCTCCCATCGAAATTTCATATAGGTTTTCCTTACTGTCCAAGAAGCAGGGAAAATAACAAGCTTATTCCCGGAACAAATTTCTTGGAATATTCTTAGTTTTCCTATTTAATTTTTGAATATGTATCGCGCTTACTGGAAATTTAGGTTATTGGAGGATTCCATGGATAGACAGTGACTCGCATGGCTGACTGTTGTAAATTCCTTGACAATGTAGTTGATACGGAGCGTTTTAATATTAGATGTGGGGTTATAGATTCTGAAAACCCTTTGGCCTTCGACCGTTCTTCCATGTTCGACCGTCTCGATCTCTGGTAATGCTTAAAATTGTGATCGGAACTTACAGAGTTTTATATTCCTGTAAGAGTTTCTTCAGGTGTTCTTTAAGAGAATCCTTTAGGTATCTTTAGGTATCTGTATTCAAAAATTTCTTTAGAATTTCTTCCAGAAGTAACTTTAGAGGGTTAGTAAAATTCATCCTGGAGTTTATCCAGGGATTCTTCAACAAATTCCTCCAGGAATTCTAGAAGGAATTTTCCAGAGATTTGAAAAGGAATCCTTCCATGGATTTCTTAATAAATACCTACAGAGGTTCATGAAATCCTCCAGAAATTCATCCAACAGTTTCTTCTGGAATTTCCCAAAAAGTTCCTTCAGGAATTCCGCCAGGAGTTTTTTCAGGAATTCTTTCAGGAGTACCTACATGAATTCGATCAGGAATTCCTTCAGGAACTGCTCCAGGAATTCCTCCATGCTTTCCTTCAAAAATTCCTGAAGAAGTTCCTTCAAGAAATCCTCCTCAGGATTCAGGAATTGCTCTAGGAATTTCTCCAGCAAGTTCTAAGAGATCCAGAAGCTCGTTCAGGAATTTTTCCAGGAGTTTTTTCAAGAATTCCTCCACATACCCATCCAGGAGTTCCTTAAGAAATTATTCCTGGAGTTCCATCAGGAATAGCACCAGAAATTCTTTCAGGAATTTCTCCAGAAGTTCCTTCGGGAATTTCTCCAGGAGTTGAAATTCTTCCAAGAGTTCCATCAGAAATACCCTTCGAGGGTTTTTTCATAAGAACTCAGAGATTCTTCCAGGAATTTCTTCAGGAATTCCTCCACGTACCCATCCAGGAGTTCTTTAAGAAATTACTCCTGGAGTTGCATCACGAATAGCACCAAACATTCTTTCAGGAATTTCTCCAGAAGTTCCTTCGGGAATTTCTCCAGGAGTTGAAATTCTTCCAAGAGTTCCATCAGAAATACCCTTCAAGATTTTTTTCAGGACTTCCACCAGGAGTATCTCCAGAAGTTCCTTCTGGAATACCTCCAGGACTTCCTCCAGGAATTATTTCAGGAACTCTTTCAGAAGTTTCTTCAGGAGTATCTTTAGGAATTACCCCAGAAGTTCGTTCAGGAGTTCCTTCAGGTAAATCCTCTATGAGCATCTTCAGAAATTCTTCCAGGTGTTACTTCTATACTACCTTCAGGAGTTCCTTAAGGAATTTCTCCCGAAGAACCAACAGGGAGCCTTCCTTAGCCGAGTGGTTAGAGTCCGCGGCTACAAAGCAAAGCCATGCTGAAGGTGTCTGGGTTCTATTCCTGGTCGGTCCAGGATTTTTTCGTAATGGAAATTTCCTTGAATTTCCCGGGCATAAACTATCATCGTACCTGCCACACGATATACGAATGCAAAAAATGGCCATTTTGGCAAAGAAAGCGCTCAGTTAATAACTGTGAAAATGCTCATTAGAACACTACGCTGAGTATCTGGCTTTGTCCCAGTGAGGATGTTAATATCAAGAAGAAGAAGAAGAACATACAAGATTTGTTCAAAAGTTCCTTCAGGAATTCTTCCAGGATTTCCTTTAGGAATTCCCCCAAGAATACCTCCAGGAATTCATCCAGATCTTCCTTCAGTAATACCCCCAGGAGTTCTTCTAAGAGTTTCTCCTGGGATTAATCCAGGAATTCCTCCAAGTTTTCCTCCAGGAATTGCTCCAACTATTCCTCCAGGAGTTTCTTCGGGAATTCCTGCAGGAATACCTTCTAGAATTGCTCTAGAAAACCTTCAGGAATTCTTCCAGGAGTTCATTTAGGAAATTTTCCAGAAGTTGCTTCATTAAATTTTTCAGAAGTTTCTTCAGGAATTCCGTTAAGAATTCATTCAAGAGATCCATGAGGAACACCCTCAAGCAGTTCCTTCAGGACTTCTACAAGGAGTATCTCAGGAGTTACTTCTGGAATACCTCCAGGACTTCCGTAAAGAATTCCTTTATGAACCCCTTCAGGAAACTCCGTAAGAAGTTTCTTTAGGAATTCCTTCAGGAGTATCTTCAGGAATTTTACCAGAAGTTCGATCAGGAATTCCTCCAGGAGTTCCTTCAGGACTTCCTCCAGGAGTTTCTTCAGGAATTTCTCCAGAAGATCCTTCAGGAATTCCTCTAGAAATCCTTTAGGAATTTAGGAATTCCTCCAGGAGTTCCTTAAGGCATCAGTTCAGGAGTTGCTCCACGAGTTTGTTCAGGAATTTTTCCAGGAGTTCTTTCAGAAATACCTCAAGGAATCCTTTCAGGGATTTCTCTAGGAATTCCTTTAGAATTTACCCCAGGAGTTCTTTAAGGAATTTCTTCCCCCAGGAGTTTCTTCGAAAATTCCTCCAGGAGTTCTTCCCAATATTACTCCAAATATTCCTCCAGTAGTATCTACATGGATTCTTCCAGGAATTCGTATAGGATTTCCTTCGGGAACTTCTTAAAATACTCCTGGAAGATTTTCTTGAACGAACTCTTGGAGAAATTACTGAAAGAACTCCTGGATCTCCTCCATGTATTCTTCCAACAGTTCTTTAAAGGATTTCTACAGGAGTTCCTTTAGAAATTCCTCTAGGAGTTTCTCCAGCGATTCCTCCACAATTTCCTCGAAGGATTTCCAAAGGAGTTCTGCTATAGATCCCTGAGAAATCCTTCCAGGAATACCTCCTGGTATCCCTTAAAGAATTCTCGAGTTGCTCCAGAGATTTTCTTTTATGGATTTCTCCAGGAGTTCTTTTAGGAGTTCCTTCGAGAATTCCTCCTGAAGGTGCTTCAATAATTCTACCAGAAGTTCCGTCAGGAATACCTCTTAGCATTCTTCCTGAAGTTTCTTCAGAGATTCCTCCAGGAGCTCCTTCAAGGATGTCTTTCAGAGAATCCTCCAGGAGCTCCTTCAGGGATTTCTTCATGAGTTTTTCCTGGTATTCCTTCAGTTGTTCCTTTAAGGATTCCATTAAAAGTTTCACCAGGATTCCTTCGGGAACCTTTTTACGAATTCCTTTAAGAATTAATTGAAGAAATTCTTGACGGAGTCTTTCCAGCAACTTGAACAGGGATTCATCCAGAAATTCCGCAATATATTTCTCAGGAAACTCCCCCACGAATTCCTCCATGTTCTCCAGTTCTCCGGAAAATCCTCCAAAAATTCCTTCAAGTATTCCTGTAGGATTTCCTAACTGTATGTGTGGAGAAAATCCTGAACGAATCGCTCGAAAAACTCTAGAATTTGAAGAGAAAAATCTGGACGGATTCCTGGAGAAATTTCGCGAAAATTTCTTGGAGTAATTGTTAGAGGAAATCCTGACGGAATAAGTAGAAAAATATTCATTTTTTTTTATTTCTTTATTAAAGAGACTTTCGGCCCAAGGCCGGTTCGTCTCTGCATATTCATACAATTTACTGAAAACCCCGTAGAGAAATGTTTGGAAGAGTTCAACAAGAATTCCCTAGAAGGAAATCTGCAAAACAATCCCGAAAAATAAATTCTGAAAAAATCCCTGGAACACGGGAAGATTTTTTTATATGGATCTTTGGATGAATGCTTTGAGTAAGCCTTTGAGAAATCCTGGGATATCCTAGAGTAATAACTGGAGGAGCAAATCTCTAGAGAATATGCCATAAAAGCCCCACTAGGTTTTCCATTTCACTAGGAACCTTTTAACGTATCTGTTCAAGAATTCTTCCGGGATTTTCGTAGATAAATATCTGAAAAACTCCCGTAGAAGTCCTTGAAGTCTTTGAGGTTTCCTTTCCACCACACAAAAGAAATTCTTTCAGACAATGCGCAAATTATTTCCTAAGAAACTACTCCAGAAATTCCTGATAGTAGTTCTCCAAGAAACCCCCCAGATATTCATTTTAGATTTTTTCTAAGGCATCCTTGAGGATTTTTTAATGGAATCCTTAGAAGAAATCCTAAAGGACTCCCTAAAGAAAATTCTTGCATTCTCGGAGGAAAACCTGTACAAATTTCTGGAGAACTAACCAGACGAACCCGTGGAGGAATAATTGGAGGAATCCCACAAGGAATAAGTGGAAGAATTTACAAACGAATAACTGAAAAACTCCAAGAGAAATTCCTGTAGGAACTCCTGAAGGAATCCTTGGAAGAATTTATGAAGGAATCCCTGAAAGGAATGTGGAAAAATTCTGAAAAAAATAATTGAAGAAAATTTTAATTCCACATGCAGTTATTGCAAGCATTTGATTATAAAGATTTTTTTGGTAAATATTCTCCCCTGATCCCATCATTCGAGGTTTGTACGAATATATATTCAGATTTTTTCTAAGGATTTCTTGCAAGTCTCAAGCATCAATCATTCAAAGGGCATCTTCAGGAATGCCTCACCAAATTTCTTCGGAAATACTCCAGATTCCTGACATTTTCCTGACATGAAAGCAAATGCTCTCTAAATTTATCACAAGAACTGCTTTAGATTATTCCATAGAACTTCCAACAAGGATTTCTGAAAAAAAAACAACGAAAATACTGACAGCATTTTTTTGCAAGGCATTTCTCTTGAAATTTGTCGATAGCATATTCACACTCAACCAAATAGACTGTTTACACAAGGAATTGAGTTAAATTTCAAAAATTTGTCCAAAGAAACTAAAATTTGAAAACATAAAAGTTTTCATGGCAACCTGTAATCGAACCAAGAAACTTACGATCGATAGGTCTATGCATACACCACGCTTCAAAAATTTCGAATGTTTAGTTAAACAAATCCTCGAGGAAAATCTCAGGAAATTCGTCCATTATTTATATTACAGATAAACTTTTCGAAAGAATCCTCTAAAGAATTTACCTGTTAGTTAATTATTCCGTAAAGAATTCATTGACGAATCGTTGACAATTTTCCTTTAAATTTTTCAGAAGTAATCCCAAAAATTTTACAAAAAGAAACAACAAAAGGAAGTAACTTGAGGAATTACCGAAAAATGTTATCAATATTCAAAAATTTGCTTCAAAAACTATCATGCTTCAAGCAACTCACGAAATTCAAGCAATGGCTTCATCAAACCAATCGATGGCAAACGTGCACCAATATCATCCGGCTTAAATTTTGAAAACGTGGTTCCTACTCAAGCAGACATCCTCAACAATCTCTCGCCTAGCTGTAGTCTCGGTATATGATGACAAACGACACTGGAATCACTTGAAAAATGTTGCTACTTTACCTCTCGCAACGAAAATGAATCGCCGAGCTTGGGACCGAGGACTGTCTCATCTTCGTTTGCACTTTTCGATGTTTGGGAAGTTGGTGCTGCAGCATGGCAGCTGCTGTTCCTGCAAGAGCACCAACTGCCACCAAAAGCGGACGATGAAAGTTGATGAACAATTTCGTCACACTGACCCACAGTTGGACGAATCGAAAAATAGTCGGTCAAAATTTGTTTGAGATATTTTAGCCCATAGGTGTCCTGGAGACATTTTTTTTTGTAATAGCTTCGCGCGTCAAAATAATCGTAATTCAACAGTAAAAACGAGGTTAAAAACTTAAGAACTTTTAGAAAAATTAATAAAAAAAGGTCTATAATTTTGCTCATATAATTAACCTCTTTAATCAAACAATTTATGATTGTTCAGTTACCCTATTAAATCTAAAATTTGAAAATTACTTTCAATTACTACTCGGGGAGCCATTTCAAAAATTGTTTCCTTCAGACATCTATGGCCTAAATTTCCTCCAAGAGGTTCTGAACGCCATTTTTTAGTTCCGTCCCACTGTGGCGCGACCGGGCCAACCTCCGGAACCGGGTGTCGTCGTTTTCGCTGCTGTTTGGACAGGGATATCATCGCCTTGCCTTCGCCATCGTCGCCATCGTCATCATCATCAGCATCAATCCTCTCATTTTGAAACCTCTTCGCCTGGCATCCTTCCGGCTCCGATAGAGGCCAAACGTGAGGGAGGCAAAAGTGTGACTTAAAAAAATTGCTGCGAAATCCTCAATGCGCTTCTCTGGGTTGATGAGGGCAGAGCGCGCTCCGTCGGAATTGTTTGTCATTCGCTGCTGCAGTCGGTTTCGGTTTCGGACGAGCCTTCCTTTTTTTTCGGGGATTTGCTTATGAATATTTAGATCAAATTATGAACCACAAGAGGTGGCGGCTCCGAGATTTGTGCCTGAGAGTTGGCGGAGGAGGTGCAACGGAGGCATAGTTGACAAAACCAGCTTTGGCATGTTATTAAGGTTTTTTTTCGAGGCGATAATTATGATGCAGTAGTGGTTTGCGGATGAATATTTGGCCTTTTTAAAGTTGTTTGGAGAGGACTCCGGTAATTAAGGGGACTGGGTTATGACATTGAGTGAAATATGAGCTGGATTGGAGCAGAAGGTGCATGTCTTTTTCCCACTGAAGACGTTGCATTGGCATCCGCAATGAGCTGCTCTATGAATGTTGCGTTGGGTATATTGTTCACGAAAGCTTCCCACTCCATCTTTACCGCTTCATTGTGTATATAACAGGCATGGGCGTAATCAGAGGAAGAAAGGGACAGGGGACGTTGTGTCCCTTCATATATTTAGTTAACATCTAAACAGATTACACTGAATCAACAATTTCACGCCACAACACTCGGTTCATGGCCGCATCTCTCCATCCTCGGTTCTGCCCCACGCTCGCCAAATTGATACGCACTTGATCCGCCCACCTAGCTCGCTGCGCCTAACGCCTTCTTGTGTAAGGAGGATCCTGCAAGGACCTCCAAAATTCTAGCTTTAACGCCAGACGACGTAAGTCGTCTGCCAGAATTCACTGTTTGATTGCCCAGCTAACTCAAGATCTAGTCCTTTGAAGAATCCACCTCCTTTTTACCTTCCAAATCTCCCAAGCTTCCTTCCCAAAATTGGTTTTCCTTTCCAACGCCAAATTCAAAACTATTCACTAAAAGTTCTTTTAAACATTCCCAAAGTTTATTCATAAAATTAAGTTAAAATTTTTGAAGCTGATCAAAAGAATTAAATTGTTCTCAAAAATCTATTTATTATTAGAAAAAAAAAAAAATAATTTAGTTTCAAAAGCTACTTTGCAGTTTGAATTTTGTATTTGGTTGCATGCAACACTTCTTTCCTAGCTATCTCTCATCTCTGCAACATTTCCTTGAGCTTGCAACAATTTATTAAAAAAAATCCTATCAGTGACGTCACTTGCAAATCTATTTATCGGTTCTCTGTGAGTCGAAACAAATTACTCTCGTTTTCACTACTATTACAATCCCATCGGCCGTTACTGTTATTAGTGGTGGTATCAAATCGGTTCACTACTGTCGTGGTATGGTTTTGGTACTTACAGCTCTCCGTAGACTCGTGGGTTACCTGGCGGATAACGGCCGCCGGCCGTCGGTTCTTGCACGATCACTTTCGAGAGTCGGGATGGTAGGCCCCGATGAAACTGTGGAGGATCGTACTGCTTCAATCTCACGGCAGCACGAGGTTCGGGGTCGTCGTATGGGCGTCGTCCACGAATTGAGCTCGGGCGAAGCTCGATCCCGCGACGGTCGATGTAAACAACACCACGACGAGATGGATCCCGATGATGGGGTGGATGGAACACGGATCAGACGGCCTGATTACCATGGGTTTTTCCCGGGACGTGAGTCAAGGGCGATTCACTCCGGCGGTGGCAGACTTTCCTCACTCAGACGTCTCGCAAATCTCTGCAACCACGTGGTGACGGGTGGTGCTCGCGAGGCCGGACTCCTTACACCGTTGGCCACGCTCTCTGGGTATATCTTTAGTGGCCTGGAGCCACGAGGCGAAAAATATCCCCAGGGGATCGCCCCTCGTCTGATCCTTAGCACACGTGTTGAAGATAGGTGCTATTGGTTTCTGTGCTGGCGGTGATGGACTCGCATGCACTAGCGACGATTCGCTCCTCCACACTATACACCTCCACTAACCACCCAATGGCGGTGTGGTCACTGCTGGTGACTGTGAAATCCAAACTTTATTAGCACCAAAAATACCACCAATACCACTTCTTGAATTTACCTCACAATTCAGCTAGGCTTTTCTTCTCCGTATTTTTACTGGCTATTAATGACTCACGATTGATTTTCCTATTTTTTGTTTAAATTGTAATTAGATATCACTTAATTAAAACTCAATTAACATGTGCTCACCCTGATAGAATTTCTTCCATAACTAGACTCACGATTTTTTTTTTTAATAATGGAATTTTAGCAAAACTTCACTCTGAAAATAGCTTTAGGAAAACATTTCACATTAAACTTTGTTTAATTAGATTTAGAACTTCATACTTTGAGCAAACTTAGCAAACACTTTTAATTAGCTTCTTTTGAAATATTCACTTTATAACGATCTTCTCAGTCCGGTGGTCTGAACGGGAAAGATCGAGTAGATTTGATCTCCGTTCCAGGACCCCTTATAATTTCTTTTTTTCTTTTCATTTAGGTTTCCGGTTCAATTTCTTGATTACCTATTTCATATTAAAAATTTACTTTCCTGGTACTACTTAACCAACACACACTATCCTCCGACTGGACTTTAACCAAAATTTTAATACTTTTAAAACAACTATCGATTCGAGCACTTTTACATTAGGGTTGCCTATTTTGCAGGCGCAAATTCAATTTTGATAGGGTTCTGAATGAGACGGTTGTAAATCCGTTTCATCATCCCCCACTTATCCCAAAAAAATTGCTTCGCAATTTTTTTTTTCTTACTTTATCTACTTAGCACTTTATCTTATCTAGCACATAAAAACGCTTTTCTACTAACCGAATTCATTCTTAATGACGATACCGACGTAATAAACTAATAACCGAAACTTATTTTGGCGAGAAACCGACATTTTGAACCGAAACTGCGCACCCGAGATCCGTGCTTTCCGGATCATTTACACGACACTAACTGAGTTGTATCCCAAAACCTCCAATAGACTTATTGGAAACTCCTTTGTCAAATTATTTACTCCAATACACATATTGGATACTGAACCCAAACTACTATGAATACATATTCCAAACAATCCAAAAACGAATCACGAATTGAATAATGCGTATTCGTATTGGTTATTAAAAAAAAATGTATCTACTCTAACCGATTCTACACCATATCACGATATGGAAACAACATCAACTCTCTGAAAAAAAACGTGTATTACCGCACACATCTCTCGGGTTTTGTATTATTGCTTTTGGGTACCTAGGCTATTGCTGGCTATCAAATCAAACATTGCGAGCAGTTGGATATGAAATCTATAATGCCAATGAACTGTGTGTACCGGGCTATTGTGGATAATGATCGTGGATGAAAACCTGTGTTTACTTCACCAAAAACGTAAGTACCGTATTCCTTAATAATAAATATTCTATTTTTTTATTACTTTAAATATTTAATTTATATATATGGCCTTTTGAACTTGTTAGTGTATTCTTTGACCTAAAACTAAATTTGTTTTGAATAATTAACTCCAATGTATTGGATGGTCTCGGTTGCTAGATTCTTGTGAATCTAACGCTGAGCCAACCTTTATTTTGTTTTGATTTTTTTTTTTTTAACTTTTGATGTCTTTTTGCTAAAAGATTCAAAGCTCTGGCTATAATTATTTAAACCTACTATTTACATATTTACAAAATAATTTCTTATTTTAGCACACCCATTGGAGGAATCAAACACGTAGGACACTTGATCCTCAGGCATGCAATGATTGTGGTTTTTGGTAAGTCGCTAGTTTTTATTCCGTTTTCTTCATCGTTTTAATTTTTGTCCTTCCCTACCAAAACTCCTATTACCGACTTTGCGTATTTTTGTGCTTCAGTTATTTTCCTGCAACCTTGTTTGTGTACATAGCTTGTAATATTTTTTTTTTTTTCATTCGCTTTTCAGCTTGAGTTGTTGTTTTTTTTTTTTTTAATTTTGTTTTTTTTTTTATTATTATGCTCTTTTAAGATAATTCGAATTCAAAAACTCCCTTTTATATTTCGTAGTACGTTGCGATGTGTAAAAATCCTGTAAATAATTAAGATTTGTTTTCCTTATTTGCTCGTTTAGCTTTTTTTTTTTTATTTGTTAAATTTCCGATTTGACGTATTTTTATGCATCAGCATTTGCAATTTGCTTGCTTTGTTTCTGTACATAGCTGGTTCTTTTTTACTTTTTACTTTTATAACTTTTTCAATTGGGATACATGGTATAGTCCTAACGATTTCCCATTTAAGTCTTCTAAAATGTAACAAACTTCCCCTACTTTCTTTCTTATTATTGCCTCCGAAAATTTTGGAGCTAATTTGGCATTGAATGCTTTTGATTTATCTGACAAAAAGTGATTTTTCCTTAACACTTTGTCTCCATCCCGAAATTCAATTAATTTCCCAGTTCTTAAATTATAATATTTTGAATATTTATCATACGCTATTTTTAAATTATTTCTAACCTTTTCATATATTTGTTTCATTGATTCAGAATGCTCTTTCCCTGAGGGTGTGGTATCATTGTTTAAGTCTCTCAGATTTTGATATTCTTCACCTGAACTTATTTGATTCTTACCAAAATTTATAAAGTACGGCGAAAATCCACTGGATGAATGAATCGCATTATTAATCGCATTTGCAATCTTGTAAATATTTTCGTCCCAGTGATCCTGTTCCTTTTTTATTAGAGCCCTAATCGACGAAGTAATCACACGGTTGGTCCTTTCAGCATTATTTACTTGTGGAAAATACACAGGCGTTAACCAGTGAGTCACACTGTATTTTTCCAAAAGGCTTTTGAAGTCCTTAGACAAAAATTGGGCTCCATTATCGGATAAAACTATTTCGGGCACTCCGAAAAGTAAAAATATCATATTTTCTAGGAAGAAAACTAGTTGTTTGGCTTTGGCTTCTTTTAACGGCTGTATTATAACAAATTTAGAAAAAATGTCAGTGATGACAAGGAGGCATGTATTTCCTGTCTTTTTCGCCCTTGGAAATGGGCCAACATAATCAATAGCTATAATTTGCCAAGGTTGTGTTGCTAATTTTTGTTTTCCCATTGGTGGGACATGATTTTGATTATCAGATTTAGACGTTTTACATGCCAAACATGAATTACAAAATGCTTTCACTTCCGTGTACATTAAAGGCCAGACATATTTTTCTTTAATTTTTTCTAACGTTTTTTCAAATCCTAGGTGTGCTTCCTCATGGGTAGTTTTTATTAGTTGAAATCTCTGATCTTTTTTAGGCACAATTTTCCAATTAAATCGATTGTCTGTTATTTTAGAGTCATCTTTAACATATTTGTAAATGTTATTATCGATTACTTTAAAATCTTTAAACTCATTTGGGTATTCTGAGATTTTTTTCTTTAGGCTATCGTGCTCCAAGTCCTCCCATTTCGTTGAAATGGTGTTGAGAGATCTTGATAGGCAATCAGCTGTTATATTGTCGCGTCCTTTTCGATATTCAATACTGAAATCGAATTGTTGCAGTTTTAAAGCCCACCTGCACAATTTAGCCGATCCTTTCTCTGCACTTACCTTAGATAGCCATACTAAACTACGAGCATCTGTTATAACTTTAAAATGTGTTCCTTCTACGTAATTCCTAAATGCCTCAATAGCCCACAAAACCGCCAAACACTCTTTTTCAACAGCTGCATATTTTCTTCTGGTAGAGTTCAGTTTCTTACTGAAATAGGCTATAATTCGTTTTTCCCCGTTTTGAATTTGGGTCAAAACTGCCCCTACTGCCAGATCAGATGCGTCAGATTCGATCGTAAATAGTTCATTGAAATCTGGGTTAGCTAAAATTGGTGGACTTATAAGAGCTTCTTTGAGATTCTCCAGTGCTTTCTCTGCCTCTGCAGTCCATAAAAACTTTTTATTCTCTTTTTTTAATAGCTCTGTTATAGGCGCTGTAATCGCGCTATAGTTTTTAATGAATTTCTGATAGAAATTCGCTAATCCTAATAGTCGCCTTATATCCTTTACCGTCTTTGGTGGCTGATAATCCAATATCGGTCGCACTTTTTCCATATCAATGGAAATTCCCTGCTCAGAAACAATATAACCAAGGTATCTAACGCTTTTTCTGCAAAATTTCGACTTAGCCAAGCTAATCGTTAAATTAGCTTGTTTCAATCGTTTTGCTACCTCTTTTATTAGTTGAATATGATGGCTAAGTGTTTTGGTAGCGATGATGATATCATCTAAATAGACCCACACATATGGTTGTAAATCGCAGCCTAATGCTAGGTCCATTAATTTCGCCATGGTGAATGGGGCTCCTTTTAATCCAAAAGGCATTACCTTAAATCTAAAAAGGCCCATTTTCGTCCTAAAAGCCGTGAGACCCCGAGAGTTCTCGGTTAGAGGAATTTGCCAATAAGCTTCCTTTAAGTCGATCACACTAAAATATTTGGCGTGTTCTATTCTGTGCAAAATCTCATGTAGATGAGGCATAGGATATGCGTCATTTTTTGTCGCTGAATTAACTCGACGCGAATCGAGGCATACTCTAAATTTACCATTAGGTTTTTTTACTGGAAGCAACGGACTTGCGTATTCGGACTCGCATGGTTCGATAACATCCATTAGCTTCATCCTTTCTATTTCCTCATCTACGAATTTTTGTACGTATGGAGAGCATCTGTACATTGGAGATGCCTTCAATTCTACACCTGGGATTAACTTAATCTCATGTTCTAGCAAAGCTGTTTTCCCTATTCTGTTTTCTTCAGAAACTTCAAATTGGCCTATCGCGTCTAGTAATTTTGCTCGGTCTTGTTCAGTGAGCGAATGTTCCGTTTCAATAGTGTCTATTGGCACAGACTCGAAATCTAATGTCGGAATATCGAGAGTTAGGTCCTCTTCATTATCCATGGTTTCTTCCAGTGCCCCCACAAAGGTGTTGAATTTTAAGGCAATGCATTGATTCTCACTCGAAAAGTGATTTTCTGAAAATTCCAATGAATCATTAGATTGAATTTCTGACAAATGAGTAGTGCAAATCTGATTGCTTTCGCCTTTAATTGCAGGCACAATGTCAAAGGCCTTCCAAAAATTGATTCCAAGAATTAACTTTTTTGAAAACTCTGAGACCACGTAAATCCGAATAACTTTGGTGATATTATTATAAGTGATCGGTAAATTTACAAAACCTACGCATTCATAGCTACTATCACCTGCCGTATCAACTTTTAGCTTACTTTTATGTAGTTTAAAATTATATTTATTTACAATATCCAAGGAATTCATAACTGATATTTCCGCGCCCGAATCTAAGAGTGCCATAATTTCTGAGTCCACTATTTTAATTTTGATATGAGGGCATTTTCTGGGCTCAACGATCAACTCATAAACATTGGAAATCTCCCCGTTGTTGGGGTTATTTTTGATATTTGGAAAAGAAATACCCCTTAGTTCTCTTCCAAAACCTCGTTTTTTGAGTTTTTTTGTGGTAGCAAATGGCTTTTTGGGCAAGTCAAAAATGTCACCCCTGGCGTTCCACAAGCGTGACAAAAAATTACTTTTGGCTGTTTGCAGTCTCGCCAACGGTGCCCATATTTTCGACAATTCCAGCACAGTGCGGTAGGTTCTTTCAACACTTCTTTCCCTGCTGACAAGTCACCTGTTTTCTGTGAAAAATATTTAGATCTTTCTTTTTGTTCTTGTCTGTTCCTGCGTTCAAAAGCACAAACATCAGCGTCTTCCGAAGATGACGATGAAGATTCTGAAGTAGCTTCGACATTCCTAACATGTTTTTTAAACGGTTGAGTATTCTTGGAATAAATCCTACCACTGTCTTTGTCAAGCTGCTGGCATAACATACTGAGATGAGCAATGCTTTTAATTTTGTAAAACGTAAGTTTTGTTTTATACCACCTACGCATATTATTTCTTAGAACCTTCAGCCTCTTTCTTTCGGAATATTGCTTCGTCATTCGCTCAAACATGCCTTCGATTTCTGCACAAAACGCGACAAAAGATTCCCCTTTTTTCTGTTTCCTGTCCTTAATATCCTGCAGTAACTTTCTATCTTTATTCGGATCTCCAAACCGTATTTTCAAGTGCTTAGCAAAACTATTCCATGTTTTGTATTTTTTCTTATAGGTGAAGTACCAACGTCGCGCTTCTCCGGAAAAAAGAATGTATGCCTGATCTAGAAACCTGTCATCAGGGATTCGTTCCGAAGCTATCAATTCATTTACTTGGAATACAAAATCAGCGACATCCATTCCTTGAGCATCACCACTAAACTGAATTCCCCATCTATCTAAACGATAATGCTGAAAACGATCATCGCGACGATTCCTGGAGAATCCTCGCTCAGAACTTTCTAGAAGTTCTGCATCTGAGCTAGAATCTGAGGACAACAAACTACTCAGCGAATCTAAGGAAGAACTCTCTTCTGAGGATGACGAACTTTGAGGTAACCGTTTTTTACTGCTCTTATCATGTTTCTTGTGTTTCTCAACTTTATGTCCTTTGATTTTAACTTCCTTATGTCTCTGATTAAGGTCTTTTGGTCTTGTTCCTAATCTCAACGCCTCCCTTTCATCCATCATGCTCCTCGCGGTTTCTGGACCAATTCTAATATCCCTAATGTTCGGTAGATTTGTAAAAAGATCGCCCACTGTTTTATGAGTATTTTTACCAGCATTATTTTCATAAGGCATTTCATTAACTTTAGGAGCCCTAGGAGCCAAACTACTGTGAAATTGTATATTACCCTCAAATTTCTCCTGAAATTGTGTTTTCGGTTTACTGTTCTGACCTAGTTTTAATCCTTCCATATCCCATTTTAGCTTATCCTCTTCGGAGTCGCTCAAGTTCATTAACTTTTTAATCGTTTCTTTATAATTATTCATGAGCTGTCGAATGGCCAATAAAACATCGTATTTTTGTTCTTCTTGTGCCAAATCTGTTACTTTTGCTCTTTCTATGCGTTCTTTCCAATGGCGAAGCTGAGATATCCACCGAATGTGAATGTCTCCCTTTAGTCCTTGTTCAATAATCCTGAGTTTTCTTACAGCTATGGGCCACTCATTTAGGAAATAAATGGCCTCAGTCAGCACTGGTGCTTGACTTTCATTTTTAAAAGCATTCCTCAATCTTTCTCGTTTGTGTGGTTCTGGTTCTTCTAGAAATATGTTTCTGATTTTAAGTTCGTAGTCTAGTTCTTCTTCACTTAAATCAAATGCATTTATTATGCTTGCATTACTAGCTTTCGCCATTGTTAATTATTTTTATGTTTATTTTTTTTTTTTTTTTTTTAGGAAATCGGTACCCCGTTGATGGTTAAGGAAAACAATTTCGTCCGAATAAAAATTTTAAAAGAAGAAAAAAATATAGAAAATAGCAAAATATAAAACAAAATTCAAGAAAGAAACAAAAATCTTTTTTTATCTACTTATCCTATAAAACAAAGAAAAAAAAAAACCTTTCACCAAAAAAAAGAAAAAAAAACGAAAAGAAAAATAATAATAAAGAAAAAAACTTTGCTTAATTCAATATCCAATTCAAATATTTCTTAATCTAAGTGCTCGAATCAATAATTCTTCAATATATCTCATAAACTAATATAACTTTTCCTTAATTAACTAGAATAATAGGTGTTGTTGGTCTAATTCAAATATTCAAAATTCCAATTCCAGTGGGTCGAAGCTTTAAGAAAGTTGGGCGCCAATGTAAGGAGGATCCTGCAAGGACCTCCAAAATTCTAGCTTTAACGCCAGACGACGTAAGTCGTCTGCCAGAATTCACTGTTTGATTGCCCAGCTAACTCAAGATCTAGTCCTTTGAAGAATCCACCTCCTTTTTACCTTCCAAATCTCCCAAGCTTCCTTCCCAAAATTGGTTTTCCTTTCCAACGCCAAATTCAAAACTATTCACTAAAAGTTCTTTTAAACATTCCCAAAGTTTATTCATAAAATTAAGTTAAAATTTTTGAAGCTGATCAAAAGAATTAAATTGTTCTCAAAAATCTATTTATTATTAGAAAAAAAAAAAAATAATTTAGTTTCAAAAGCTACTTTGCAGTTTGAATTTTGTATTTGGTTGCATGCAACACTTCTTTCCTAGCTATCTCTCATCTCTGCAACATTTCCTTGAGCTTGCAACAATTTATTAAAAAAAATCCTATCAGTGACGTCACTTGCAAATCTATTTATCGGTTCTCTGTGAGTCGAAACAAATTACTCTCGTTTTCACTACTATTACAATCCCATCGGCCGTTACTGTTATTAGTGGTGGTATCAAATCGGTTCACTACTGTCGTGGTATGGTTTTGGTACTTACAGCTCTCCGTAGACTCGTGGGTTACCTGGCGGATAACGGCCGCCGGCCGTCGGTTCTTGCACGATCACTTTCGAGAGTCGGGATGGTAGGCCCCGATGAAACTGTGGAGGATCGTACTGCTTCAATCTCACGGCAGCACGAGGTTCGGGGTCGTCGTATGGGCGTCGTCCACGAATTGAGCTCGGGCGAAGCTCGATCCCGCGACGGTCGATGTAAACAACACCACGACGAGATGGATCCCGATGATGGGGTGGATGGAACACGGATCAGACGGCCTGATTACCATGGGTTTTTCCCGGGACGTGAGTCAAGGGCGATTCACTCCGGCGGTGGCAGACCTTCCTCACTCAGACGTCTCGCAAATCTCTGCAACCACGTGGTGACGGGTGGTGCTCGCGAGGCCGGACTCCTTACACCGTTGGCCACGCTCTCTGGGTATATCTTTAGTGGCCTGGAGCCACGAGGCGAAAAATATCCCCAGGGGATCGCCCCTCGTCTGATCCTTAGCACACGTGTTGAAGATAGGTGCTATTGGTTTCTGTGCTGGCGGTGATGGACTCGCATGCACTAGCGACGATTCGCTCCTCCACACTATACACCTCCACTAACCACCCAATGGCGGTGTGGTCACTGCTGGTGACTGTGAAATCCAAACTTTATTAGCACCAAAAATACCACCAATACCACTTCTTGAATTTACCTCACAATTCAGCTAGGCTTTTCTTCTCCGTATTTTTACTGGCTATTAATGACTCACGATTGATTTTCCTATTTTTTGTTTAAATTGTAATTAGATATCACTTAATTAAAACTCAATTAACATGTGCTCACCCTGATAGAATTTCTTCCATAACTAGACTCACGATTTTTTTTTTTAATAATGGAATTTTAGCAAAACTTCACTCTGAAAATAGCTTTAGGAAAACATTTCACATTAAACTTTGTTTAATTAGATTTAGAACTTCATACTTTGAGCAAACTTAGCAAACACTTTTAATTAGCTTCTTTTGAAATATTCACTTTATAACGATCTTCTCAGTCCGGTGGTCTGAACGGGAAAGATCGAGTAGATTTGATCTCCGTTCCAGGACCCCTTATAATTTCTTTTTTTCTTTTCATTTAGGTTTCCGGTTCAATTTCTTGATTACCTATTTCATATTAAAAATTTACTTTCCTGGTACTACTTAACCAACACACACTATCCTCCGACTGGACTTTAACCAAAATTTTAATACTTTTAAAACAACTATCGATTCGAGCACTTTTACATTAGGGTTGCCTATTTTGCAGGCGCAAATTCAATTTTGATAGGGTTCTGAATGAGACGGTTGTAAATCCGTTTCACTTGTACCAACCGGATCCGAAGCGAACCCCATCTTTGCAGGGTTGCTGTCTGGCATTCTTGCAACATGCCCTGCCCATCGTATCCTTCCAGGTTTGGCCACCTTCTGGATACTGGGTTCGTCCACGTTTAATGCCCGTAGAGGACTACGGGCCTTATGAGCGTTTTGTACATCCCAAGTAACATTTTTAGAGAAACTGAGATTCTGCTCAGAGGATTCGAACATTCATTAAAGAGTAACATTTTTAGTTTTTTCATTTACTACAAGCTGTTGTTACCACCACATCGTTAAAACTCATTTTAGAACTTATTAGACTCAACAACCTTAATAAACCTTTGATAAAACTCCGTTAAACCCGAAGAGGCCCACACTACAGGAGGTTGTTAAGACTATACATTAAAACCGCTTTGGTTTTGCATCGTATGCATACATCTTCTCTTGTAGTGTACTATAAAACATACATAAGAGCTATTGGGTAGTCTTATTGAGCTCAACTAGCGGTATTAGATCTTTGACGATATCCTAAAATACGGAATAAAACCAACGTTAAGAGCTTATGATTGAACAAACATCTGCCAACAAGTTGTTTATTAATCATAACCTTTTTATAATATTGAAATCATCATGATGTCTGCCGAAACATAATAATAAATTAAATCATCATTTTTTGCATGCCAGTAAATTTCCTTTCCATTGCGTGAAATTCATGCCAAAGAAAATTTACTGATGGAACGACACAAAATTTTTCGATTTACAACAACGCGCCATAATAACGACATCATAACTGACTATCTAATATTTTATTTCATTCCATTTTCGGAATGATGGCATGCTCATCACAATCACAAATTGAAATTTCCCACGCGTGAACCCGAAACGGCGACAGTAAAAATGAATTCCATCCATCAAAACCTTGTTGGTTTTGTCTGGGATGGTTTAAGACCAATTGGTGATTATTCCGTACAATATAATCATTCATGAGAGCTTTTGATCTTATGAATCCTTTCGCCAAACCCTCCACTGGCTAAAATATTCCTAAATCAGATTGTTTGTTCTGCGCTAAGACAAATAAGTTTTTTGGGACCCTTGGCTTAAATTTAATGCGCTCAGGAAAGCTAGTGCTGTCAAAGAGGTAAACAAATCGGAAGATATGATTTTGTGATGTAATTTAATGATCTAAATTTGCTTCGTTAAGTATCTAATTAAGGTTTGACTTGAATTGTTGTGAAAAGACCCGTGGTTCATCGGTTGTACTGATGCAGAAAACGGGTAGTGATAGGTGCCTGTGGTGAAAGTGAAAGTTTGTTCGTGTAGCTCATCTGTTAAGTGCGGTATCGTTGTCTCACTAGAACGGAAAGTTCAGGCAACCATGGGAAAAATATGCTACAGTAAACAGATAATTGTACGAAATGAATATATGCCAATTATAACTACGTGTTCTAATTAACTCATATTCCATGTATAGAATTATCATTATCGACATAATGATATTGGTAATCATGCAAAGACTGTATTTCCATAACATCAGACAGTTAAAATTTAAGAAGGTTTTAACATGGCTTAGTGCAGTCTTGGCAGTTTTATTGATGTCTTTGAAAGACAAATATGATGAGATTTTAAGTATAGGTTTTAATAGACACTACACAGCTCCTTCAAAAAACAATTTATTATCAACAAGTTTGGCCGATAAATAAGTTTTAACGGAATCACTTATAGGTATCTACAGAGCATTTTAAAGTGGTTTTGCTGAAACGACTGTTTAGCACTTTTCAATGCTGTATAAAATCTGTCAGGATTCAATGCATCTCTAATAAAACCTCCATAAATAACATCTAAGACCAAAAAGCATTGAAATTGTTACTTGGGATGGTACATTTGGTGCGAGTGTAACTATTTTTTGACCGCAGCTTCTTGTGGAGGCCATAGTAGGCACGACTTCCACTGATGATGCGCCTCAGTATTTCACGGCTAACGTTATTGTTAGCCATCAGCAAGGATCCAAGGTAGTCGAACTCGTCGACCACCTCGAACGTATCCCCGTCTATCGTAACACTGCTAGCTAGACGAGCCCTGACGCGCTCGGCCCCACCAGCTAGTATGTACTTTGTCTTGGACGCATTCACCACCAGTCCAACTTTTGCTACCTCGCGTTACAGGCGGGTGTACAGGTCTGCTACCTTTTTAAATGTTCGGCTGACGATGTCCATATCATCCGCGAAGCAAACAAATTGACTGGATCTCGTAAAAATCGTACCCCGACTATTGAGCCTGGCTCTCCGCATAACACCTTCTAGCGCAATATTGAACAACAGGCACGATAGTCCATCGCCTTGCCGTAGTCCCCGGCGGGATCCAAACGAACTGGAATGTTCGCCTGAAACCTTCACACAATTTTGCACACCTTCCATCGTTGCTTTTATCAGTCTCGTGAGCTTCCCGGGAAAGCTGTTCGCGTCCATGATTTTCCAAAGCTCTACGCGGTCGATCGATCGGCCGTCAACGAAACAGGCTTGATAACTTCCCACGAACTCATTTACTACAGGTGACAGACGACGGAAGATGATCTGGGATAATACATTGTAGGCAGCATTAAGAATGGTGATCGCTCGAAAGTTCTCACAATCTAACTTGTCTAACTAACTCCTCCGGTTGCTATTCTGTTGCCCAGATTGTGTCTATCAGCCGGTGCAGACAAATGGCCTGCCTCTCCGGGCCCACATTCATGAGTTCAGCTCCGATACCATCCTTACCAGCAGCTTTATTGTTCTTGAGCTGGTGAATGACGTCCTTAACCTCACTCAAAGTGGGAGCTGGTTGGATTTCATTGTCCGCAGTACTGACGAAGGCATTTCTTCCATTGTCCCGTCCTTCATTGACTGTGCTCTCAGCGTCATTCAGGTGTTCGTCGAAATGCTGCTTCCACCTTTCGATCACCTCACGCTCGTCCGTCAAAACGCTCCCATCCTTATCCCTGCACATCTCGGCTCGCGACACGAAGTCGTTGCGGGATGCGTTGAGCTTCTGATAGAACTTACGTGTTTCTTGAGACCGGCACAGCTGTTCCATCTCCTCGCACTCCGTCTCCTCTAGGCGGCGTTTTTTCTCCCGAAAGAGGCGGGTCAGCTGTTGCCGTTTCCGTCTACAACGTTCCATGTTCTGTCGGGTCCCATGATGCAGCATGATCGCCCGCACTGCATTCTTCTCCTCCAGAATCTGCCTTCATTCCTCGTCGAACCAATCGTTCCGTCGACTCCGTCCCACGTACCCAACGTTGCTCTCAGCTGCATTGTTGATGGCTGCTGTCACTGTTCTCCAGCAAGAGGAGCTTCATCCAGCTCACCCTCTTCCGGTGATGCAGCCTCGAGGTGCTGCGCGTATGCCGCTGCGACAACCGGTTGCTTGAGCCGCTCTAGGTCATACCGGGGTGGCCGTCGGTACCGTACGTTGCTAACGACGGAGAGTTTTGGACGCAGTTTCGCCAGCACCAGATAGTGGTCAGAGTCGATGTTAGCGCCACGATACGTCAATAATGTCGAAGATGCACCGTTCATCCATCGAAACGTGGTCGATTTGTGACTCTGTCTGCTGTGATGATCTCCAGGTGTATCGGTATGGGAGGCTGTGCTGGAAGTAGGTACTACGAATGGCCATATTCTTGGAGGCTGCGAAATCAATTGGTCATAGTCTGTTCTCGTTCGTTAGCCGGTTGGCGCTAAACTTTCTAATAGTCGGTATAAATTCCTCCTTCTGGCCAACCTGAGCGTTTAGATCTCCTATGATGATTTTGACGTCGTGGTTTGGGCAGCTGTCGTACTCGCGTTCGAACTGCGCTTAATAAACGTCTTTGTCATCATCAGTGCTTCCGGAGTGAGGGCTGTGCACGTTATTATGCTGAAGTTAAAGAACCGGCCTTTGAGCCTCAACTTGCACATTCTCTCATTAATCGGCCACCACCTGATCACGCGCCTCTGCATATCACCCATCTCCATAAAAGCTGTTCCCAGCTCGTGTGTGTTGCCACAGCTCTGGGAGATGGTATGGTTACCTCTAAATGTTCGCACCTTCGATCCCTTCCAACACACTTCCTGCAGCGCTACGATGCCGAATCCGCAGTCCTTCAGCACATCGGCGAGTATGCATTGTCTCCTTCTGACCAATAAAAAAATCATATTTGAAATCTCTCAAATAATCTGGCTTTTGAAAAATAAATTGAGACATGAATTTGCATAAGGAAACGTGTTCTAGTGAAACTCGAATTCACGACCGTGCATGTTCGAAAGTGCATTCATCAATCATGCTACAGAATTATGATGATTATTATTAATTAGGAAGTCAAACTGAATCCGAATCCGAGCACTAATCATAAAAAACGGTACCATACACGCCGGTCTACCATACACGAGTCGTTAATTCGGATCTCACTAGAACAAGTATTTATCCGGATATGTCTCAATTTCTACTGGAGATTTTTCAAAGAACCTAATCTAAAAATTATCGTTAGAAATATTCCGTAATTAAAACAAAGGTTGCTCCTTAGAAATTTCTCCATGTGTTATATTTTACTTATTGCCAGGAATCATAGCAAACAAGTCGCATTGATTTCTTCCGGAATAACACCTGCGATTTCTCTAAATATTCAAGCAGGAATTCTTCCATGGATACTTTGATATTATGAATGAGTACTAAGATTTATTCATTCAATGCTGTCTTTTAGGTTTGTGGGCTTTGTGGCCATACGGTTTGTTTCGTCATGCAGTAAGCACATCGTTTCTTGAACTGTGGATTCTATTCCCGCTTCAACCATTGAAACTTTTCGTCAGGATTGTTTCTCGGCTGTGCCAATGAAACATGCTTACCAGTTGTGTTTTACAATATTGATGTAGAAATATCTGGATGAATTCATAGAGAGATTCTTTGAATTACTGTTAAAATAATTCCAAGATAGAGCCGGGCAGTACACGGATCCGATCTGAATTACTCATTTTAGTGAATCTTTTGAACGGTTCAGTAGCTCAGCGAACTGAACTGAGCGTACGGAAAAAAAGAGGTTTATTTCATGTTGCGCGACATGCATTGTGCCTTCCGTATCTTTTGCTCTCTAATTCTTCGTACATTCTACCCCAGACACTCACGATATACTCGGCCGATTCCCCCTTCTTGAACCAAAAGGAAGGAGCAAATTGTGCCTTGCCATTTCAAGCTGAAACTTTTTCTCTCCATCCAAATTCGAATAGATCTGAGAGAAATTCCAAGATTCTTGCAGAAGTTCTTCTTCATCATCTTGGTATTACGTCTTCACTGGGACAGAGCCTGCTTCTTAGTTTTGTGTTCTTATTAGCACTTCCACAGTTATTACCTGAGAGCATTTTTCACCATTCTCGCATTCGTATATCGTGTGACAGGTACGAAGATACTTTATGTCCAGGAAAGTCAAGGAAATTACCATTACGAATAGATACTGGACCGACCGGGAATCGAACCCAGACACCTTCAGCATGGCTTTGATTTGTAGCCGCGGAGTCTAACCACTCGGCTAAGGAAGCCCCATGTAGTAGGTCTTGATGATAATAAGTAAAGTAAATAAGTACATATAAATCGATGACAGTTCTTCATAATCCCAAACAGACGATACAACGACATTGACATTTATATGTGTTTCGACTTCAACTTGACTGTGTTATAGTTTTGGGTTCTAGCTGGAATCAAAAAAGTTCTATATTATTCGACTTTTTATTTATTAACTCCAGGCTAGCAGGAATATTATCGAATAACCGTATTATTGGATGGCTAGAGGATTTCTTCTTCGAATACGCCAAATAGTCGAATTCAAAGCAATGGAATAATTTTTGTTGACAGTGTCTGATTTTGGTGTTCGGCCATTTGGCCGAATGCCGTTTGGCCGAATTACGAACAAATAATCAAATTTCTTCAATTTCAATCAGCTATCTAATTTTATGATTTTTTTTATGTGACGGGACGATTATATGATGATTTTTTATATGACGACCCGTTAATTCAGGACAGGTTCTGAGCTCCCCATATCGCGACAAGACTCTAAGCTGATAGTGGCGGTGTGCTATAATTGCTAGAACTATAAAATAAATTGCTTAGTACCATTCGAAGGATCGAGCAAACCAACCCTGCAGAAGAAAGGATGAATTGCAAACCGTTTTAGTTACTGTCAAGAATTTACTACAAACACAATTCTGGCAACTATTACCGCTAACAGACAAGTAAAAATTGCTTACATTTAGGATATTTTGCCTTCATAATGTTTCTTGAAATTACACTAAAGAGCTAACTATTTGTAAATCAATGATGATTTATCCTTCTTTGAGAATAAGCTAAATAAGTTCTTTGAAATTCATTACAAATGCATGCCAACTAAAGTTCACTATTGTTTCAATTACGGCCAAACGACATTCGTCCAAATGGCATTCAGCCAAATGGCATTGGGCCTAATGGCATTCGGCCCAATGGCCCGAAACCCTGGTTTTCAAGTTTTTGTATGTATTTTATAAAGTATCTTATTATTTGATGAAAATCAGTATAGTTCAGTTTAAGTAGCATTATGTTTTGCAAAATACCCTATATTCTGGGTGACTTGAAACACATTTTTCGTTCCTCGTAACTCGATGACACTATTTTTTTTTTTTTTTTTTTTTGTTAAATATACTAAACTAGCCGTCACTTTGTAATGCCTACTGTGAGATTTTTTTTCGTCAAAAATCAAATGTAAAGGATATCAAAAGTTTCAAAATAATACAATTTCTGTTAAAGTTACCATGTTTCTTACCTAGACAAATTTTATTGGACGACGCGTTTTGAAGTTGCGAAGTCAAACGTCTGTTATCCATTTGCATTAAGCAGGAGAATAAGAAGATAAAGATATTTACCCTTTTTTATTTATTCTAACCCTCTTAGCAGAATCTCATTAAAGAGAATCAGAAAGTAGATTGAGTATTGTAAGTTAGCGTTGAGCATCCGAAGTAATCGGTCGTTCTGCTGCAGATACTGAGCGGATATTTTTTCCCGATTTTCGTTCTACATCCGAGAGCGCTAGCGCTACGCCTCCCGGTGGAATAGTTTTTTTTTTCTCAACCGAGTGAAGTGACAAAAACGCGAAAATATTCGCATAGTCGCGGGTTACCACGCTCATTACACCAGGGGCGCATACGAGTGAAGAAGAGTATTCCCGGTTACGTGCGCGGGTGGATGACCAAGCGTCTCCTCCCGCATAGTGCAAGTGCTGGGAGAAGGTACGAAGTAAACTACCGTGCTTAGTGTCGAAGTGTATGCAACAAGGCGACATCAACAGCCAATAAAGTGACTAACCGAGTGGAATTGACGCGTTGTAAGGTAGGGTCAGGTTTCCTTTTTCCTCTTCCTTTCCCACCGTACCGGGGTAGGTAGTGGGTTACCACTACCCTTATTCTACGGTTCTGATCCCACCGGTTTGAAGAAACCTCTAGCATTGCATGGCCTCCACTAGCGGAGGCGACCCTGGAGGGTCCAACGGAAGAACGCTACCCGTGTATCTCGATGGACGTAACGAGTTTGGAGCCGTAACGACGCTGTTAATGACAGGAAAAGATGGCAAAAACTTACCCATTGAACCATGGATCATCGGAAAGAGCCTCGAGCTCTGCGCTGGTCCGCTTGAAAGTGCGAAAAGTGAGAACAAGTGCACACGATACGTTATCAAAACGAGAAAGCCCGCACAAGTGGAAAAGCTGTTGAAAATGACTCAACTGATAGACGGAACGGAAGTATCAATCATACCTCATCCAAAACTTAACGTAAGCCGATGTGTTATTTCTGCATACGATCTTTTGGAAAAAGAGGAGACTGAAATTGTTCGGGAAATGAGCTCGCAAGGGGTTATTGGTGCTCGTAGAATTATGAGAAACAACAAAGAAAGAACACCAGCATTGATCCTTACGTTCAATCGAAGCGTGTATCCTGAAAATGTGAAAGTTGGAGTACTCAACTTTAAAACGCGCCCATACTACCCTAATCCATTGCTCTGCTTTGGTTGCTACGAATACGGACATCCTCGCTCTTCCTGTACCAATCCAAGGCGCTGCTACAACTGCTCACAAGACCACGAGGAGAATGAAATGTGCGAAAATGCAGCGTTTTGCAGAAATTGCAAGAAAGATCATCGGCCTTCTAGCCGTCAGTGTCCTATCTACAAAATCGAGACAGATATAATCAGAACCAAGATCGACCTCAACATTTCGAGTGCAGAAGCGAGAAAGCGTGTTGCTGCTGGAAACGGAACCTACGCACAAGTGGCAGCTCAACCACGGTTGGATCAATCGAGAATGGATGCACTTACGGCTCAAATAGCCGAAAAGAACAAAAAAATCGAGAAACTTGAGGCTGACCTCGAGTGTAATTCTCGCGAAATGCTTGCCAAGTTGAATGAAGTGTTGGAAAGAATTGAAGAGAAAGACAACGAGATCAAGGACTTGTTGATGCATATCCAGCATCGTGATGAGAAGATCACTAAAATCGAGGCTGACAACAAAAACATGAAAAAACACATCGAGGACATGCAACACAGAACAAGGACCAACTCGCAAAGCAGTGAGCCATCTGTCACTAAATCGAAATCAAAACGACCAACATCACAGAACCCCGCTGAACACCATCATCGCTCTATCATGTCGCCCCCGCCAAAAAAGCAACCGAATTCCAACAGAAGTCCCATTATGACTAGATCAACAACAAGCCAAAACCAAAGGGACGCGGTAACTCCAACTGACATCGACTCTTTGCATGACACGAATCTTCTCAATCAAATCGATTATGGACCATCCAAAAGCCAACACTAATCAAGCGTCGTTGACCCCTAGAAAAGTTACCGTTCACACCAGTCAAAACATCAAAAGTTATCGCCCAAAGCACAGCACAGATAAATTCGCTCACCGGTTTGAGGAGTGGGAAAGTGCAGTACCACCCTCACTTCCTTTAGAAGCGTTGCAGACTGGGGAACTTGTCCGGGACGTTCTACCCCAACCTGTTGACAATGCACCCTACTGCACGGCCGGTTGTAGTAATCCATCTAGAATAACAAATGCAATTGCTATCAACAACACCTCAACTGAACTTCAAGATCTCCCTACCAAGAACACTCCTAGTACATCAATTTCCTGCATCTCACAGTTCCTTACTCCCAATTCTGACCCTGCAAGTATCTGTTCAATACGTGAATCTATAAAACATACAATCGCTTCTTCGTATACAAAAAACTCACCTCCCTCCGACGAATCTTTTGTGAACGAAAAATTGAAACAACCGCTACGTCGAAAATATCGTCGAGAAAACCAAAACATCCCAGAATTGTGCGGCGAAACTGACAGCAATCCAAACCATCATCTTCTCGGAGAGGGGTCCGTAAACCCCAGGCAAATCCTTGCACCGGCCCTGACCCCAGATGTTCCCAGTTCCTGGATTGAGCCTGTGGCGGCAGCCGGTGCAGGGAACTTGTCTGTATCACAGGCAAGTATACAAAGTATCCATCCTCAAAGATCAAATGATGCCCCAGAAATTCCCACAGAAAACAACAGTCAGCAGCCATCAACCTGCTCTTCTTCGTACACTAAAAACCCACCTCCCTCCGACGAATCTGTTGGAAGCGAAAAATTTAAACAACGGCAGCCCCAAAAATACCAGCGAGGAAACCAAAACATCCCAGCATTATACGGCGAAAGTGACAGCAATCCAAACCATCATCTTCTCGGAGAGGGGTCCGTAAACCCCAGGCAAGTCCTTGCACCGGCCCTGACCCCAGATGTTCCCAGTTCCTGGACCGAGCCTGCGGCGGCAGCCGGTGTAGGGAACTTGTCTGAACAACAGGCAAGTATACCAAGTCTCCATCCCCAAAGATCAAATGATGCCCCAGCAATTCCCACAGAAAACAACAGTCAGCAGCCATCTTCCAGCTCTGTTTCATCGATATCCTCCGGAAATTGCACTCAAACCTTCGCTTTGCAGTGGAACGTGCGAAGTGTGTGGCGAAACTATGCAGAATTTCGTAAAATTGTGGACGACAACAATCCCGTAGCGATTTGTCTTCAAGAAATGATGACGAATAGGACAAACGGCCTTCTTAACGACAACTACAAGTGGATCACCCACAGCCGACCAGAGAGCATGGGGAACGGTATTTGCGGCCTCGGCATCCGAAAGGATGTTCCCCATGCATTTATCAACGTCACTTCTACTCTACATGTATGTATTGCTAGGATAGGTAAACCATATGACCTAACAATCATATCGATCTACGTACCACATGCCACTAGTGGCGATGAGCTATGCCACAAGCTAACTGATCTCATACAATCCCTCGAACCACCATTTCTTCTCTGTGGGGACTTCAACGCGTCACACGAGGTATGGGGCAGTACTCAATCCAATAATCGTGGTCGTCTCTTGTTGGAATGGGCAGTTGACAACAATTTCGTAGCTCTTAACAATGGTTCCCCTACACACTATCAAGCGTCGTCTGGATCTTTCTCGGCTATTGATATAAGCTTTTCTACAAATTATCTCGCATCCAAATTCTCATGGCATTGTGATGATGATTTACACGGCAGCGATCACTTCCCACTTTTTGTGCGTTTTAACAATCCGCTCCCAATCTTCCCCACAACAAGAAGATGGTTGTATAAGGATGCAGATTGGAAAAAATTCGAAAAAACTGTCGCCTTAAAAATTCCACGCGACGGTAATGTATCTATCGAGGAAATTACTAACGCCATTTATGAGGCAGCTGTAGAATCAATTCCGAGAACAAAAGGTCTTCCGGCAAAGAGGAATCAAATATGGTGGAATGAAGAAATCAATCAAGTAGTGAAGGCGCGAAGAAAGGCTTTGAGGAAACTCAGAAAGCTCAAAAATGATGGTCCAGATAAAGAAGAAGCGAAGCAACATTTCAATACAATTAAACATGAAGCAAGGAAGTTGATCGAAGAAGCAAAAAAGAAGTCGTGGTCTAGTTTCCAAGAAATTTTCACAGAGAAATCCAGCACCTCTCAATTGTGGCAAAGTTTCAACAAGTTATCCGGGAAACGACGAAGTAGAGCCCCAGGTCTCACCATTGATGGAGAATACAACGACGATCCATCCGTTATAGCGGATCACTTGGCGGACTTTTTCGCAGGCACTTGTTCTACGGCAGCATACCCAGAAGACTTCCTTCAAAAAAAGCAAGCACGAGAAGAAGACAATCTTTCATTTTTGTCGGATAGAGTAACCCCGATTGATGAGAATTTTTCTGTTCACGAATTATTTCAAGCATTAGAGAGCGCGAATGGAACATCAGTTGGAGTCGATAACATTGGGTATCTTATGATAAAAAATCTACCATTCCACTGCAAAATGACTCTACTAAATGCCTTCAACCGCATTTGGGAAAGTGGCAATGTCCCTTCTGTTTGGAAAGAGAGTATCATAATTCCGATTCCAAAGCCTGGGGAAAACACTTGTGCATCCAATAGCTTCCGACCAATATCTTTAATTAGCTGCGTTGCCAAAACAATGGAGCGAATGGTAAATCGCCGACTGATGAACCATCTAGAAGTCAATGGAATACTCAACCAACAACAATACGCGTTCCGGAAAGGAAAAGGAACAACACAATATCTAGCAGATCTATATGAAACTATCGCCGAGGCAGCCGAAAGAGGAGAACATTGTGAGATGGTTACCCTTGATATCAGCAAAGCTTATGATCGGGTATGGCATAGGCACATCATGGAAACCGTCATTGACTGTGATCTCGGTGCAAACATGAATAAATTCATCAATAACTTCCTGCAACAACGATCGGCGAGGGTTAGCTTTTCTGGAGTCCTCTCAAAATTGATACATCTAGAAAACGGTGTCCCACAGGGCTCCGTGCTCTCAGTGTCTCTTTTTCTTCTAGCTATGAATTCAGTCTTCAAGTTTGCCCCGAAAAATGTAAAAGTTTTTCTCTATGCCGACGATATTGTCATCATTGCATCTGGCAAACGCGTAAGCTACCTGCGACGTAGACTTCAGAAGGCTGTAGAGAGTGTAGAAAATTGGGCCTCAAGTATTGGTTTTCAATTATCACCGGTCAAATCATCCACTATGCATTGCTGCAAGCTCAAAAAGCATCGTAATTGGCATCTCGAAGGACCTAAAATTCTTCTAGATGGAAAGGAAATAGCCAAAAATAAGACAACCCGAATCCTCGGAGTCACCTTTGACAGAAAATGCAACTTCAACCAACATACTAAAAATCTGAAAGAAGACTGTAGAAGCAGATTAAATCTTCTTAGAGCAATATCTAGAAGAGCAGACCGTAAGACCCTATTGTATATAGGAAACTCCATAGTAACTTCAAAACTTTTCTACGGGTTAGAGATACTTCGCGAAGAAAACATCGAGAAACTTGCACCAATATACAACCAAATTATTAGAATAGCTTCTGGTGCACTTCGAACTACCCCAATTCTTTCCTTAGTGGTAGAATCTGGATGTCTACCATTTGAACTCATGGCTATAATGACAATTAGCAAAAAAGCATGCGCATTGATAGAAAAATCTAATGACGATTCTAATCAAATTTGGAGGAGAGCTCAAGATGCGTTTCAAAACCTAACAGGCGAAGAAATACCAAAAATATGCAAGCTCGCAACAATACACCCAAGAGCGTGGAATAAAGCGGTCCCTTGCATCGATTGGTCCGTAAAAGCGAAGGTAAGAGCTGGACAGCCCCCTATGTTAGGACTTATTGCTTTCAGAGAGGTGACAGAAAGAAAATACCAAGGATATGCTCACTGGTACACGGACGGATCCCTCGCCGAAGGAAAAGTTGGGTACGGAGTTGTAGGACCAGACACGAGATTAGAAGCCAGCCTAGCGAAACAATGTTCGGTGTTCACTGCGGAAGCTAAGGCACTATCACAAGCAACCAAACATGCCAGAAACAGATCAGTCATCTTTAGTGATTCAGCTAGTTGCCTAGCAGCATTGGAATCTGGAAAATCGAAGAACTGTTACATCCAACTTATTGAAGCTAATATTGAAGGGAAGGACATTCGTTTTTGTTGGATACCCGGACATTCAGGAATCCCAGGAAATGAAAAAGCCGACGACGCAGCACGATGTGGGAGAAACCGATCAATTGCAACTGAGGAAGTTCCTTGTCAGGATACCAGCAAATGGATACAAAAGATGATCTGGAAGGCCCACCAAAACACATGGAGTCAAAATCCCAGGACTACCCTGAAAATAGTTAAAAGCGGTGTTGGAAAATTGACAGATAGAACGGACAGAAAGGAGCAAATAGTATTAACTAGATTACGATTAGGTCATTCAATTTTTAATAAGAAGCATATTTTTGAGAAAAAAGAACCTGAAGTGTGTACGTTATGTAATAGAAAAGTAACTGTTCATCATGTACTAGCTGCGTGTCAGCGATACGATTCTGAAAGACTAGAGCTAGGAATAAACAACAATTTAGCTGAAATTCTTAGCAATGAAAAAGACGCAGAAGACAAGGTAATAAGATTTGTAAAAAGGATTGGATTGTTCAGTAGTATATAAGTCAAATTGTAAAACAAAATAACTTTTGATAATAAAACCCTTTTAATTAAGAGACGAATGCCCCTTCTGGGTAAAGTCTCTATAAACAAAAAAAAAAAAAAAAATTGAGTATTGTACCTTTTAATTCCACCCTAATTGCATTTTGATAGATACGCGTATTTCGACTACCACTTGTAGCCTTCTTCAATGTCAGTTATTCACTCCACTCATTTTACGAGGGATGGGGTAGTCTAAGGTATTCTAACGAGCCAAGTTTAAGGTATTGATATACAATAATTACAATATGTTCCAATCAAGATGCTGTATAATAGAAGAAAAGGTAATTTTAACAGAATGAGTTGGTAGAATGATTGCACACAGGATTTTTTTAGAAATTTTTAAATCATTTTGAAATCAAAGGAAACATAGGAAATATTTTGTATCTTGCATTTCCTGTACCTCAGTTTCGGACAAAGAGATTTTCTGCACATCATCGTTACTTTTGCCTAGGTGTCTCAAAGTACATACAATTTTCATTGTTTTGGACGATTCACTGTAAAAATTGGCAATGTATGGAAGAAAATTAAATGTTCAGAAAAACAGGTGATTTTTTCAGGAGGCAATGTTTATCTCAAACAACCCATTTAAATTTTAAAGATACTGTGAATTGGCTATTCATAACTTCTTTTGAAGAGAAAGCATTCAATTAGGCACAAATTAAAAAAAAACTTTATGACATCTCAAAATTGTGACCGGTATTGGAGGCCGCCTTAAAAAATAGAATTTTGTACTAAAACGCATCATCATAATACAATGCCGAAATTTGGTTTGATATTTGAGGGACCCAAATGCAAAGGAATGTTTGGTCAGTTTTGAGTTAAGTACACTAGAATATTCTACTATTTTCAAGCTTTCTAACGGTAATTTTGGGTGGTCTTTACGTCCAATATGAAAAAATGACATAATTCGTAGAAGTATGGCATATTTGTTGGGCTCCCATACAATTTGTATGGGCAGAAATATTTCCCTAGAAACTTGACAGTAGATTTTCGCAAAAAAAGATTTTTGTCACTTACAGCCCTTTGCTTCTAACCCCTTCATTTTTAAATCTTATTTTTGTAATAAAATTGCATTATTTTAATAATTTTAGAATTTAGAATTTAAAAGATTAGGTGCTCGGTACGGGGGTTTTTTGCTGGAAAAATTCAGATCTGTTAAAAAGTTATGCACGGTCAAAAGTGTACCGTTCATTTCTATACATAAGGGGAATTACGTGTTTTGACCATTTTTTTCCCTCTGTCACACAGTGCATTCATACATTTAAACATTTACAAAGATGCGGGATAAAAATCAAAACTGGAAGATCAAGCCATTTGAGCACCTTGGTGTGGAAGGGAAAGTTGTTTCTAATCAAAAGAGCTACAATTGCATAAATTACATATAACATACACATAATCGCAAATGTGTCCCAAGCGCCAATTTCATTTTTTTAAGACAAATCTTGCAATTTGTTATTTTATTGCGCATAATGATGTGAGAAGTTATTTGTAAATACATCTTTTCTCACTCGTAGCTGAAAAAGTGACTTAAACACCTTTATGTAAAACAATCGCTTCTTCATTGTTCATTTTTTAATATAAAATTTGAATAAAATCCTGGAAACCTAATTTAAAATATATTATTTTAAGCATAAATTTGCTCTGGTGTAATGCCAGGTTGAGCCGAGACCACATAGCATTGCAAAATTTTTGGATTTTGTTTATAACAATCAACTCAGTATGTAAGTTTGTGCGGGTTAAGAAGTAAACCTAAAAATAGTCAAAAACCTCGAAGAGTTGCAGCTGTATTTTCAGACTAAGAGAAATGTTTGTGTGTGATTTGGGGGGAACTCGGTGAAACTTTTTTTTTGTATCGATAATCAAAGATACATGTTAGTATTTCATAAGTTTGATTTCATAGCCAACTCAATGTGCCTATTTTTAACATTCAAAATTAAAATTGGTTTTCTTAAACCATCAAATATGCTTGACCAACTATTAGCCATGTTCTCTTTTAGATTTTGATTGAATAGATTGGTTTTAACACACTCCGTACTAGCTGAAAGGAATGCTGAAATTATGCTACAAAATTAAGTTTTTCTGATACTCCGACAACTGTCACATTCGACGCTTGTTGTGGTAGTTTTAGTGCTTTATATAGTTTATCAATACTTGTTTCAATGCTATCTATAAGCACGTGTGGATACTTATTATCGCCGAATAAAGTAACTTGATTTTTGATTTGTGTGTATGAAGAAACGCACTGTGCGTCATGGGCGGCATTTCTCGATTATGAAACTCTGCAGTAAGATACGTTTAAAGGTGGGCGTGCCCATATGGCCTTAAAACATATTTTAATCCTGATGACCTTAGAACCTCATAAAAGAGACTTCAACTTACTACCACAATGAAAACCATGTTAAAATATGTTTTTATACTTTATATATTCACGAAAACATGAAAATTTGTTTCTACTTGAAAAATAATATAATTTTTTTTTGAAATAAGATTTTGTTTATTTTATTAAGATTTTTTCACAGCAATTTGGTCTTCTATTACCGATGAGCATTTTGAGCATAAAATTGTATAAATTGAAGAATAAATTTTCATTAAAAACAGAACTTATTTTAAACAAATCTCGCGTTGAGTATCATACAGGCGTATCTGCAGTGATCGATTTCTCTTCGTCGATTTTCTCTTTGCATTATTACATGAAAATCAATCAATTTTCGAGACATCTTACGGTTCAGTACGATGAATGGTGATGGATACTTACTACTGAGTCAAAAATATCAGTCGAAAGCAGTCGCCCGGCCAAGTAATTAGCTAAAGAGAAAATCGATGAAGAGAAATCGATCACTGCAGTTACGCCCTTATGATACTGAACGCGAGAAATATGCATGTAGGAATGGGGAAGTACCAGGTGATACCAGGTCAAAACCCAATACCTATTAGAAAACCATCCTTGACGAAGAGAATCTTTGTTCCCAGAAATAAAAACAAGTCACCCCTCATGGTCATAAATATAGACATCGTATTATGCTGAAGGTGCCTGGGTTTGATTCCCGGTCGGTTCAGGACCTTTTCGTAATGGAAATTTCCTTGACTCCCTTGGGTATAGAGTATCATCGTTCCTGCCACACGATATACGAATGAGAAAATGACAACTTGGCAAAGAAAGCTCCTAGTTAATAACTGAGGAAGTGCTCATTGAACACTAAGCTGAGATGCAGACTCTGTCCCAGTGAGGACGTAATGCCAAGAAGCAGAAGAAGATGTTCTAGACATTCGATTGCATTCAACTTATTTAAAACTTATGAACAGCCACCTAGAGGGCTTTGAAGTTGAAAAGTGTTGCAAGTTACCCCGTTTGACGATAGTTTTTGAAACTCGTCCTGCTCGTCCCAGAAAGTGTGCCTGGAAGAAAAAAAATACGAAAAGTTTTTTTTTCTCTTAGACGTCTCTATAGAAATCTTTAAAAAAATATTGGATGTATTTCATCAATCAACTCCAAAGAAATTCATCTTTGGTATAATTCTTGTAATATTTATGGCAGAGACGCAGAAGTAATGTCGGAACGATAAAACGAGAAAAGAAAAGCCGACGCGATGAAATAAATCATGAATTTATTCCTTAGAAAACATTAAAACTATCTATGATACATACTCTGAGTGAATTCCAAGTCTTATTCTAAAATAAACGAAGATAACATATTTGAAAGGAACTGTTGAGAAACTCCTGGAAGTATCGATTGCGCAACTCCAAGAAAAATAATTAGTGAAAAAGTTTGAGAATTCCATAGAGTAGTTTATGAAGAGATCTCTGAAAAAAGTCCCTAATTATAATCCATTGAATCATGACTAGTGTTTTCAAAACAATACATTTGTTTTAGAATATATTTAGGAATTTTAGAAAAAAAAATGCTTTAAAAAATCTAGTGAAGTTCTTACAGGAAAATCGAGGCAAATTTATGGGTAAATTTACAAAAGGTCTTTCAGGCATGCCTGGATAAATCTTGATGCATTACTGATGGAATCTATGCTAGAGATTTCTTAGAAGTGCTACATGAAGCTGTGTATAACGATTGTTTTCACGTGATATTGAATGAAATGCTGAAGTCACTTGCTCACCCCCTGAAAGAAATTCTGGCTCCGCCCTCGCTAACAGGTACGACCCGTGCCAGGGATTGTACCTCAAGACATTAATGTATCCAATTTCAACTATCCTTCCACCTGATCAACAGCCATTGTTTCATCCATCATCGAACAATGGCGACCCTTTCATAAATGGTAAGCCAACCCAATCAAATCACGTGTCTTGTTCTACTTAGCTTCTATGGAAAATTTCATTGTTGATTGAATAGACCGCGACCGGCTGAGACTGAGAGAGCTAGCTGACTGACGCTTGAAGTTTAAATACGCTCCTAGCAGCTCAGTCAGGATTCAATCACGAAACTTTGCCCATCTGAGCAGATCAGACCCCCTTTTCCGTTGGAAAGTGCAACAAAGCAGATAACATCCAATATTTAATTAAATGTTGCTGCACTCCTCAGCAGCGACCCCCTAGTGATGCTCTTTCTCGGCGAACCGTCGTTCAATTGTAAGCCCGAATCGTCCGCGGAAAATTGTTCCTGGTGTTGGTTGGTTTCCACGAACGAAGTTATTAGAGACAACTATTGGAAACTTAACTCCGGCGGGGACCCACACCAGTCACCGACCGACCGCTGCACAATGGGCGGGCAATAAAAAAAGTTTGACCAAAACTAGTTTTATCGCCTTGATCGAAGGAATGTCTAATCTCACCATGATCTTCGGTGGTTTTGATGATTCGGAAAGAACATTTTAAAAATTGATTTCTTTACATACAGTGACAAAATATTGTAAGGTTGGTTGAGTTCTCAAGCTCAAGATTTACCTTTTTGGTGACATAAAAGTTAAAGAAACTTAAATTTAAGAACATTTTCTTAAGGGATCATAAAAAATAAAACATTAAGTACATTTGAGCTTGAGCTTGATTGGCCACCCGTGGTTGCTACTCCAGTATCGCCAGATCAGCTGCACTTAGGGGTCATGCACAAATTACGTCACGCTCCAAGGGGAGGAGGCGATCAAGCCAAGCGTGACAAGCCTTACAAAATTTTCGAAGGACTCATACTAAAAACGTGACAATGGGGGGAGGAACCAACCAGATGATTGCTTGGGACTAACAGACAACCTTAGTGTATAAGTGCTGGTGATCTTATGTGTTAGGCAATAATGGCACATGCCTCGTCAGGATGCTTACCAATGTGGGGAAGGGGGAGGAGTTGATGCTGCATTTAAAACTTGCCCACTGTAGACCAGCTATACTCCTGCATCTACGCCAGTTTATGCGGAGAAGGTTTACGATAAATTTTTGGCAAAGAGGCTTGCTTCTTGGTTAGCAGACTGCTCATATACCAGGCGTAAGGAAAGGCGTGCTATAATGATGGAAGAATGGAAGTGTAGGAAAACGGTTTTTTTTGTCCGTCTCTGGTTCTATGCTATGATAGATTAACTGTGATATATTAGGACTAGAAGATAGAAACAAATGAAAGATACAACTTCAAAGTACGAGGAAAGGGACGGGCCTGGGATTGAACCTATGACCCTATAGCGGTAGCCATTGGACCACCAACCCCGTTATTAAGTACATTGCAAAACCAATTCCAAAATCATTTTTGGCAGTTTTGGCCACCTTTGGTATGGTGCTCGACCATTGTGCACTAAGTGACGACCTAGGCAAGTAAGTAGTTAGAGCGAACAGCGGGCTGGCTGTGAGGCGAACGAACAAGAATTTTGCGCTCTTCGAGCATGAGCTGTTTATCTTTCACCATTCAAAGGAACTGTTTGAGGACACGACACTCGGCTATTTGTTCGACGTCGATGGATGCTGCTGGCTGCTACGATGCACACACACAGTAGTAAGAGCATGGTCTGTCCCGGGAGGTCTTTGTTTCGGATGGTCGGACCGGAATCGTGTCGCTAAGAGCGTTGAAGTTTTTCTTCGATAATAGTTTCGGTACAGGAAATTTGCAAAGTATGTTAGGTGGTCATTGGGATCTGGTTGTTATCAGTTAAATAATTATCGTCTAAAAGTATATATAACTAGGTGTTCGGTCTCACCGCAACGACTCTCCCATTCACTGCAAGCAAGGCGCAGTAAGGTACAGCAGCAGCGCAGCAGTGCGTATTCAATTTGTCTCCTTTCGCCCCAGCTAGCAGCAAGCAGCCCGTTTGCTTTCATGCTGTTGCTTTGGGCTGCGTGATGCTAGCCGATCGGCGCATTACAGTATTGTGATGTTACACTCTGCCGTACTACCTCTCGCATATATAAGCGAGACCATTTCCATGTAATGTTAGTTGTAAGTTGTGACAGTAACTGTAGAGTATCGTTTCCCCACCGAGCAGGAGCACTGCCTCTCGGTGGAGGCAATAAATTATCGTTAGTCAAATCGTTAGTTCAATCATTCGTCTGCCCCTCCGGGACCAATTAAATAATCACAACGTAGGGCCTGGTCAACCCTGGACGAAACATTGGTGCCGTGACCAGGATAACGGACACCTCGGAGGACCAATCGACAAGTAACGGGCTGGAACAGCAACGGACAACTCAACCCGGGCCGAAGTGTCGCCCAATAGGACCTCGCCGTCCACCTGTAGGACCTAGCGTCCACCCGCCGGACCATTGCCGTCCATGCATCGGACCACTGCGTCCATCCCCGGACCCCTGCGTCCACCTGTTGGGACCCCTGCGTCCATTCCCGGACCGTCGCCGTCCATCCGAACCGTAGCGTTCACCTGTGGGACCTTTGCGTCCATTTGCCGGACAATTGCCGTCCATCCCGTCCGCCGTCCATCATCAATCGGAATCAATCAAGCGAACACCATTAGAAACCCAACAACACTACCTGAGCTGCCTGCGCATCACCACCATCGAAAGCGAAGCATCTCTTCTACCAACAGCAAGCTATCGTCGCGTCGAGCCGAGTCCTACCTACAGAGGAAAACATTCGTTTTCGGGCGGGAGTATGTTCGGGCTCACCGCAACGACTCCCCATTCATTGCTAGGCGCACTCTGCTACAGCACCAAGCAAAGTTATCATCCCGTCCCAGTGTTCTACCACACATCATCGAATTGCAGTGAATCAAGCCAACAGCAGCAGCAACACTACCTAGACTGACTGCGCATCACGACCATCGAAAGCGAAGCATCTCTTCTACCAACAGCAAGCTATCGTCGCGTCGAGCCGAGTCCTACCTACAGTTGAAAACATTCGTTTTCGGGCGGGAGTATGTTCGGTCTCACCGCAACGACTCTCCCATTCACTGCAAGCAAGGCGCAGTAAGGTACAGCAGCAGCGCAGCAGTGCGTATTCAATTTGTCTCCTTTCGCCCCAGCTAGCAGCAAGCAGCCCGTTTGCTTTCATGCTGTTGCTTTGGGCTGCGTGATGCTAGCCGATCGGCGCATTACAGTATTGTGATGTTACACTCTGCCGTACTACCTCTCGCATATATAAGCGAGACCATTTCCATGTAATGTTAGTTGTAAGTTGTGACAGTAACTGTAGAGTATCGTTTCCCCACCGAGCAGGAGCACTGCCTCTCGGTGGAGGCAATAAATTATCGTTAGTCAAATCGTTAGTTCAATCATTCGTCTGCCCCTCCGGGACCAATTAAATAATCACAACGTAGGGCCTGGTCAACCCTGGACGAAACACTAGGGTTGTAATGCCTATTAGGCTACTGAATCTGGTTAACTAGTAGAAATGAGCTTTATTTTTGCTAGTAACAATGAGTTTTGCGCCTGATTTATACCTGATCGTCTTTCAGCTTCTTTGTCCATCCTTATGAGGGAGACTCGTGCGAGTGGTTTCGGGGTTTCTCATCTACTCGGTTGACGGTAGTTTTGATTTTGCTGCGACATGTTGCTGCGAAGTGGCCTACTCGATTGCAAACGATACACGTTTCATCCAAAGCCGGGCACGTGTTTCTTTTATGGGATTGGTAACCACCTAGGGGATGCGAACTGGATATGAACAAACAGCCAGGCTGCTGTCAAGCTCAAATTTTCATCAAAATGATCAGAGTATGCTTAGAAGTGTGCGGTCATTACTTCGTCACGCTAAAAACATGTTATACATTTGGTCGGGGTTCTGCTAAACCGCACCAAGTGCCAAAATCTTTATTCCGAGATATTTTACTTTAAAGTTTTTTTATGTACTAGTTTATCGCGGATAATAATTTCAATTTTTTTATCGCTCACATGCGATTAACAGTGTTCAATAAGTACACCGAGATTAAATATACTAGTAAATCACCAAAAATTAACGATGTAATTGAATTTCATTTAACAATATGAAGCACTCAGTTCACTCTGGCTGAACAAAAATTGAAAAATATGGTTCTTGGTTCGGTATGGTTGGATGTGTTTCACAGTTTTCAACAACACAAGTAAAATTGGAGACAAATGATGTTTGCCATCACCGTGCATGTTTGAATCCATGTCACAAGTGTTTATGGGAAGGGTTTGTATGTATTGAATCAAGGTTCTCACGTGTTCATACATAGATCCTAATGATCGAAGAAAACCATGAATTCGCTCTGCCAAAGCGCACCAAGTTGCTCCCATTTGGTGCACCTTTGCTGATCAAGTTCACAGTTCAATGCGTGAAGTGTTCACCAGAAATCACCATCTATTCAGATGTACAGATGTACCTGCTGATGTTTTTCTGCAATATAAAAATAATCACAGAATCTAAAAGTTGTTTGATTTCCATCACCATCGGATAGAACATCAAAAAATAAGTTTCATCGGGATTCGAACTCTTGCCTTCTGAGTGGTAATCTAGTGTGGTACCACTAGGTCATCTTCACTTCTTGAAGGAATGGTGATAAACTTGAATCAAGTAATGTGCAGTTTTTCTGACGGGGTTTGATGGCGATAATCCCATTTTCTGAACAACTAAAGCGCACCAAGTCCACCTGAGTGTTCACACAGTATCAGATTAAATTAATTCGTTTTTTTTATTACGGCTTCTGTGTGGTTTGATAAACATATTATATAACAAGCTAATGCAAGTATTTACTGCATGTAAATGCCTTTACTTCATGTCTAAATGTGATTTTCAGATAAACAGTACTTAGTGCGGTGTGGCTGGATAAAATTTGAAAGAAAATAGATCAACGCCACCGGAGCAACATTTAATATCAATTAATCAATTGCTGCCCAAGGCTAGTGAACCTCTATTTCCATGAGTTGCTTGGAATGGATAAATTGTAAAAATATAGAAAGAAGTTGAAAAAATATAGCTTTATATCTGAAAAATGGATTTCCTCTGATGACGTGCGTTGGTTTATGGTTCGCTCTGGCTGAACAAAATTACAGTTTTTCATGTCCACCCAAAGAAAATTTTTGATCTAAGATTACAAGGGATTGTTCAAATTACTTGATATTTTTATGGTAGAAAGGTAATGATTATTTGAGTCCTCTGGTGTAAAAAAGTCAATTAGGGAAAAAATGGCACTTGGTGCGGTTTAGCAGAACCCCGACCATTTTATGTGACACAGAAACAATCAACTGTTGAAAAAATGTTTTACTTGGTCTTATTGATTCGTAAAATTTTTAGAACTTTTATGAAATATATTTATACTAACATACGGTCAGAAACTATCTGTTCCAGCTGATTTATTGGACTTATTGCCCTCATCAAATTGCAGTAGCTTAGTGTAAAGCATTTTAAGTGTACACCTTGAAAATGGTTTCCTGCGATACAAATCACGGTAAAAAGAAGCAAGGTATTATACTCCGAAAAATGACATTTGTCAGTGACGTCATTCCTATCGAAAACTCGAACGAGTGCAAAAGAAAGCAAGGCCTGCTCTCCTCTACTATCCTCAAGGCCTCATGCTTGACGATAGGAATGACGACACATGTTTTGATGAAAAATCGTTGTTTACGCGTGGGAATAGCCTATCTTGTTGTGTCTACCGTGCAAACAAAAAAAGGTTAGCACTGGTGGAAAAATTTGCTTTCAAATTTTTTTTTTCTTTTTTTTTTCTTTATTAGTATCATTCCAAACATTACATTAATTTTTTTTTTTTTTTTTTTTTTTTTTTAATATCTTTATTAGTATCATTCCAAACATTACATTCATTTCTTATATCTAGGTGTTCTGTGTTATTAGACAATACTATCATCCTAATTTGGTAAAATAAATTTAAGATTTAATTAACATTTTGTTAACAACATATTACATTTCATTTGCCGTAGCAGTTCAGTTTGCTTATAAGAGGAAAAAAAACGTTTTTAATATACTTAACCCAACTTAACCTAAACATATAACGCATTAATCGTGGCAATAGAAGATTGTAACGATTTTTGCCTGAAATTATTTATTATTTTATTTGACATTTGTTCCAATGTTTCAACATTGGATATTCTATGTAACTCATTGGTACTATACCAGGGAGGAAGCCTCAGAATCATTTTCAAAATTTTATTTTGAATTCTCTGCAGAGCTTTCTTCCTGGTATTACAACAGCTAGTCCATATTGGTACAGCATACAACATGGCTGGCCTGAAAATTTGTTTGAATATCAAAAGCTTGTTCTTAAGACAAAGTTTTGATTTTCTATTAATAAGGGGATAGAGACATTTTACATATTTATTACATTTGGCTTGAATGCCCTCAATGTGATTTTTGAAAGTTAAATTCTTATCAAGCATGAGCCCTAGATACTTAACTTCATCTGACCAATTTATTGGAACCCCTCTCATCGTGACAACATGTCTACTTGAAGGTTTCAAATAAAGAGCTTTTGGTTTATGTGGGAATATTATTAGTTGAGTTTTGGAAGCATTAGGAGAAATCTTCCATTTTTGCAAGTATGAAGAAAAAATATCCAAACTTTTTTGCAATCGACTACAGATGACACGCAGGCTTCGACCTTTGGCGGAGAGGCCTGTGTCATCCGCAAACAAAGATTTTTGACATCCCTGAGGTAACTCAGGTAAGTCAGATGTGAAAATATTGTATAATATTGGTCCCAAAATGCTGCCTTGAGGAACACCAGCTCTTACAGGAAGTCTTTCAGATCTGGAGTTCTGATAATTAACCTGAAGTGTACGATTTGACAGATAACTTTGAATTATTCTAACAATGTATGTTGGAAAATTAAAGTTTTTTAATTTTACAATCAAACCTTCATGCCAAACACTGTCGAATGCTTTTTCTATGTCTAGAAGAGCAAGACCAGTAGAATAGCCTTCAGATTTGTTGGAACGGATCAAATTTGTTACACGTAAAAGTTGATGAGTGGTCGAATGTCCATGGCGGAATCCGAACTGTTCATTGGCAAAAATTGAATTTTCGTTGATGTGGGCCATCATTCTGTTCAAAATAACCTTTTCAAAAAGTTTACTGATGGAGGAAAGCAAACTGATTGGACGATAGCTAGAAGCTTCTGCAGGATTTTTGTCTGGTTTTAAAATTGGAACAACCTTAGCATTTTTCCATTTGTCAGGAAAATATGCTAATTGAAAACATTTGTTAAATATATCAACTAAAAATGATAAGCTACTTTCTGGAAGTTTCTTGATGAGGATGTAGAAAATTCCATCATCGCCAGGAGCTTTCATGTTTTTGAATTTTTTTATAATAGTTCTCACTTCTTTCAAATCAGTCTCCCAGGCATTTTCGAAAACGTTCTCTTGATTGAGAATATTTTCGAACTCCTGAGTAACTTCATTTTCAATTGGACTAGTAATTCCTAAATTAAAATTGTGCGCACTTTCAAACTGCATAGCAAGTTTTTGAGCTTTTTCGCAACTAGTTAGTAATAATTTGTTTTCCTCTTTCAATGCCGGTATTGGCTTCTGAGGTTTTTTCAAGATTTTAGATAATTTCCAAAAGGGCTTAGAGCCAGGGTCCAATTGAGAAATTTTATTTACAAAATTTTTGTTTCTTAATTGAGCAAAACGTTTCTTGATTTCTTTCTGCAAATCATGCCATATAATTTTCATAGCAGGATCGCGAGTGCGTTGAAATTGCCTTCTCCTCACGTTTTTAAGACGGATCAAGAGTTTAAGATCATCGTCTATAATCACGGATTCAAATTTTACTTCACATTTTGGAATTGCAATGCTCCGGGCTTCAACAATGGAATTTGTTAAAGTTTCAAGAGCATTGTCAATATCAAGTTTAGTTTCTAAAGAAATGTTAACATCAAGATTAGAGTCAACATACGTTGTATATATATTCCAGTCAGCTCGTAAATAATTGAAAGTGGAGCTGATAGGATTGAGAATCGCTTCTTGGGATATTTGAAATGTAACAGGGACATGATCAGAATCAAAATCAGCATGAGTAATCAGTTGGCTACAAAGATGACTAGAGTCGGTTAAGACCAAATCAATCGTAGATGGATTTCTAGAAGAGGAAAAACATGTGGGGCTATCAGGGTATTGAATTGAGAAATATCCTGAAGAGCACTCATCCAATAAAATTCTGCCGTTGGAATTACTTTGAGAATTATTCCATGACCGATGTTTGGCATTAAAGTCACCAATGTCAAAAAAATGTGACTTATTGCGAGTCAATTTTCGCAAGTCAGTAACATTACATTCATTATTTCTTATATCTAGGTGTTCTGTGTTAGACAACACTATCATCCTAATTTGGTAAAACAAATCTAAAATTTTATTAACATTTTGTTAACAGCATATTACATTTCATTTGCCGTAGCAGTTCAGATTTTTTACAGGTGAGTTGATTTCACCTGCTTATAAGAGAAAAAAAACGCTTTAAATATACTTAACCTAACTTAACCTAAACATATAACGCATTAATCGTGGCAATAGAAGATTGTAACGATTTTGCTTGAAATTATTGATTATTTTATTTGACATTTGTTCCAATGTTTCAACATTGGATATTCTATGTAACTCATTGGTACTATACCAGGGAGGAAGCCTCAGAATCATTTTCAAAATTTTATTTTGAATTCTCTGCAGAGCTTTCTTCCTGGTATTACAACAGCTAGTCCATATTGGTACAGCATACAACATGGCTGGCCTGAAAATTTGTTTGAATATCAACAGCGTGTTCTTAAGACAAAGCTTTGATTTTCTATTAATAAGGGGATAGAGACATTTTACATATTTATTACATTTGGCTTGAATGCCCTCAATGTGATTTTTGAAAGTTAAATTCTTATCTAGCATGAGCCCTAGATACTTAACTTCATCTGACCAATTTATTGTGACCCCTCTCATCGTGACAACATGTCTATTTGAAGGTTTCAAATAAAGAGCTTTTGGTTTATGTGGGAATATTATTAGTTGAGTGTTGGAAGCATTAGGAGAAATCTTCCATTTGTGCAAGTATGAAGAAAAAATATCCAAACTTTTTTGCAATCGACTACATATGACACGCAGGCTTCGTCCTTTGGCGGAGAGGCCTGTGTCATCCGCAAACAAAGATTTTTGACATCCCTGAGGTAGCTCAGGTAAGTCGGATGTGAAAATATTGTATAATATTGGTCCCAAAATGCTGCCTTGAGGAACACCAGCTCTTACAGGAAGTCTTTCAGATCTGGAGTTCTGATAATTAACCTGAAGTGTACGATTTGACAGAAAACTTTGAATAATTCTAACAATGTATGTTGGAAAATTAAAATTCTTCAATTTTACAACCAAACCTTCATGCCAAACACTGTCGAATGCTTTTTCTATGTCTAGAAGAGCAAGACCAGTAGAGTAGCCTTCAGATTTGTTGGAACGGATCAAATTTGTTACACGTAAAAGTTGATGAGTGGTCGAATGTCCATGGCGGAATCCGAACTGTTCATTGGCAAAAATTGAATTTTCGTTGATGTGGGCCATCATTCTGTTCAAAATAACCTTTTCAAAAAGTTTACTTTCTGGAAGTTTCTTGATGAGGATGTAGAAAATTCCATCATCGCCAGGAGCTTTCATATATTTGATTTTTTTAATAACAGTTCTCACTTCTTCCAAATCAGTCTCCCAGGCATTTTCGAAAACGATGATTGAGAATATTTTCGAACTCCTGAGTAACTTGATTTTCAATTGGACTAGTAAGTCCTAAATTAAAATTGTGCGCACTTTCAAACTGCATAGCAAGTTTTTGAGCTTTTTCGCAATTAGTTAGTAATAATTTATTTTCCTCTTTCAATGCCGGTATTGGCTTCTGAGGTTTTTTCAAGATTTTAGATAATTTCCAAAAGGGCTTAGAGCCAGGGTCCAATTGAGAAACCTTATTTTCAAAATTTTTGTTTCTGAATTGAGCAAAACGTTTCTTGATTTCTTTCTGCAAATCCTGCCATATAATTTTCATAGCAGGATCACGAGTGCGTTGAAATTGCCTTCTCCTCACGTTTTTAAGACGGATCAAGAGTTTGAGATCATCGTCTATAATCACGGATTTCAGATTTTGGAAATGCAATGTTCCTGGCTTCAACAATGGAATTTGTTAAAGTTTCAAGAGCATTGTCAATATCAAGTTTAGTTTCTAAGGAAATGTTAACATGAAGATTAGAGTCAACATACGTTTCATATATATTCCAGTCGGCTCGTAAATAATTGAAAGTGGAGCTGATAGGATTGAGAATCGTTTCATGCGATATTTGAAATGTAACAGGGACATGATCAGAATCAAAATCAGCATGAGTAACTAATTGGCTACAAAGATGACTAGAGTCGGTTAAGACCAAGTCAATCGTAGATGGATTTCTAGAAGAGGAAAAACATGTAGGGCTATCAGGGTATTGAATTGAGAAATATCCTGAAGAGCACTCATCAAATAAAATTCTGCCGTTGGAATTACTTTGAGAATTATTCCATGACCGATGTTTGGCATTAAAGTCACCAATGACAATAAATTTTGACATATTGCGAGTCAATTTTCGCAAGTCAGTTTGGAGCAAATTAACTTGTTGTCCAGAGCATTGAAAAGGCAAATAGGCAGCTATGAAAGTATATTTACCAAGCTGTGTTTCAACAGAAACACCTAAAGTTTCAAAAACTTTAGTTTCAAATGACGAAAACAGTTGATGTTTGATACGCCTATGAATGATGATAGCAACTCCCCCACATGTCCCATCAAGTCGATCATTACGATAAACAAAAAAGTTAGGATCTCTTATTAGTTTGGATCCAGGTTTTAAATAAGTTTCGGTAATAACTGCTATATGCACGTTATTAGCTGTAAGAAAATTAAACAGCTCGTCCTCTTTACCATTCAGAGAACGAGCATTCCAATTCAAAATCTATATAAATAAAAATGGAATAATGTTTGTATGTCAGAAATAACTTGAGAACGGGTGATTGGACTTACATGATTCTTTCACTGTTGAATTCGTCCAGGGCTCCGACGTGTTTGTGCGAAGAAAAAAATAAGAAAGTCTTCGGGATAGTGGGGAAAACGGGAGTAAACTAATCTGACAATTTCTACACGGGACTTGCATAGTGTTTTTCAACAGCCTACTTGATGGCAAGACGAAGTTTGCCGGGACCACTAGTATTTAAATAATTATTTGGATCTATTAGAAAAACGTAATCCAATAACAATTTGATTTGTAAATTTTACACCTACTTGAACTGCTTCAGTTATAGAATAGAAATATTAGTAGTAGAACGCTAATGGCGCTTTTGTCACAAAATTGATTTAACTAATGATTACCTTTAATTGTTATTTTTCATTAATTGATCGATCCCACGCAACAGAGAATGTTTTGTTTTGGCCTTTGACACTTTGAGGCACGGTACTCACGCTGTCACATCGCAGCAAACTAGATGTTGGTCACACGAACAACAGCGGCATAAGCATTCTTAGGTTAATGCTTCTACTAGTTATAGTGGTGGCTTTGAACATTGCATCAATCATTAGATTCAATTGTTCAGTTAGAAAATTAAAATCAGAGGCAGACATATCATCTGATAATTTCCCATTGGAATTTTCCTGTGGCGGTAGGGTTTTTTTCCATTAGATTTGAAACAAACAGAATGGGTACTCATGGAACGAATAAGGGAAGAGTTCAAATTACCTGCAACGATATCGGCAAAGGATTTACCGTGGGTAGATACATTCGAAATTGAAAGATTCGAACGGCTACCCGACGGATTAAAATTTGTTTGTGAATGAGCATGATTATGATCTTCCTGGTGGGTATGATTCCTAATCAAGCGATCGTTAACTGAAAAATGAGCATTGTTCGATACTCTACCAGGCAAATTCCGGAAACGACCGTTATCGTAACGGATATTATCCTTCATCTGCCTGGCACGAGCCTCAACGACTCTTTTGCGTGAAATGCATTCCCAAAAGTTAGCTTTGTGAGGGCCCTTGCAATTGGCGCATTGAAATTTTCTGGTATCTTCTTTCACAGGACAGTCGTCCTTAGCGTGAGAAGAACCTCCGCAAATCATGCATTTAGCATCCATGCGACAATTTTTTGTACCATGACCCCTCTTTTGGCACCGACGGCACTGAGTGGGGTTCTGGTAATTTCCTCCAGGTTTCTGGAAATGTTCCCACGTCACACGGACATCGAACATAAGTTTAGCTTTTTCTAAAGCTTTAATATTATTTAGTTCTTTTTTGTTAAAGTGAACTAAATAATATTCTTGAGAAAGCTCTTTCCGAACAATGCCAGATTGGGTTCTCTTTTTCATAATGATTACTTGGACTGGGGAAAATCCAAGTAAATCATTTATTCCATTTTTGATCTCTTCAGGTGACTTATAGTCACTTGAGAGACCTTTCAAGACAACTTTGAACAAACGTACAGTTTTATCGTCATAAGTGAAAATTTTGTGCTTCTTCTCTTCAAGATGTCTGAGAAGAAGTTCGCGATCTTTAAGAAATTCCAGCAAAACGCGACAGTCTCCTTTCTCTGCAATTTGGAAGGAAACCTTGATTCCCCTAATGGAGTTCAAGATCTCCTGCCTAAATCCCCCAAATTCGGAACAACTGACCACGATAGGCGGCACTCTTTGCTTCCTCACTTGAATCAAAGAGCCTGGGCTAGAGGCTGCTTCGATTTGGTGTTCGGACAATTTGTCTAGAGCATCGAACTGATTGCTCATTTCGATACAATTATTCATTTCACTTGGAAGAAACTTCGCATTCCGGGGAAGCGTCCTTTCTTCCATTCTTGCCACGTGTAGTGACAGTTTTAAAACCCACTTTTTTGGAAGGAAGTAGTGAATTCAGAGATTCACCCTTCCTTTTGTTAGTTGTTGATACCATGTTTAGTTAATAAACGAGAAAGACGTGACCTTGGAGAGGTTTTTTCCCTAGACGGTGTCCAAGAAGGATTACCACCGCTAGCTTTCGCCAACAGGTCCAACGAAAAATCGAAGCTACGGGTCCAAACAAGGATCGTAAAGGGATCAATAGTAGAAAAAAATAGTACTGAAAAGTACTGTTTAAGTAGCACTGAAAAGTACCGTTTTTAGTTTTAGCACTGAAAAGTACTGTTTGTACTGTTGTAGCACTGAAAAGTACTGTTTTATTGCTTTAGGTAGTTTTTAAGAAAACTTCCAAGAGCAGAGAGAATTCGCGTACGCACAGCACGAAGGTACGATGCGCACTGATTGTGTTCAAATTGAATGACCAAAATGTTCGAGATCGCACCCTTCAGGTAACCATATCTCCAGCAACGAGGGCGCTGTCCCTTCTGGTAAACTTGGAATACCCTTTCATCTGTGGTTTTTCGAAACGTTTGCTCTCGTCCAACGCAACTTGTGAAATGGTTTCTTTTCACGGCTGGGCTCTCGCTTCCTGGTACCTGCTTGGACTTGTCGTGTTATCCCTAGTTTGTTTGCCGGCATCGTATGCTTCGACATTTGTAGTTGCTTTCACGATGCAATCAGCGTCGTGTCCATAGGTCCTGGCAGCTAATGCTAACTCCTGATTGCGAATCCCTTTGAAGAGTTGGGCGAGCACATAGCGAACTTCATCAGTGGGATTGTATTCACATACCCGAGCCATTTAAGTAAGCTTAACGTGGAACGTGACGATAGATTTGCCCTGATCTTGCATCATTGCTTGGAACGCTTCGTGCGCCGCGGTCGTATGAACCATCGACTTGAAGTAATCGTTCACTTTCGAAACGGAAGACGCGTAACACGCGTAACGCGGGCCTCGGTAATCTGGTTGTATATTCGTAGCGCTGATAATATCTTGAAGGTTTAGTAGAAGCTTTAACATAGAATTGCTTGGTTATCTGCATGTACATTTCAGAACTTAATATCTTGAGCCTGACTTCGTGAACTCTGAGCATTGAGCTATAACGAGCCTTCGTAAACATTTTCTGAGTCGTTTCGTTATTATTTATAACAAGGGATCAAGTACTAATCGTAACTTTCTGTCCAAAGTTTAAATACACAAATGTTGAATATAAAAATCTAAGAACGCAATGTAATATTGTTTACCGCTGAAGCGATAATCCAATTGAAAGTGTGTGTTTTCGAATAGAACTAACCCATTTTTTCGCACTCGAAGTGCTCTCAACCAATATTCCGGTGTTGTTCTAGGGCGCCTTTTGTTTGCGTCTTTGTTACAAATCGTTTCATGCACATTAAGCCGTTTCAAACAAATTCTTTTGTGAATTCTTCTAGAACACCATTTTTAAAAGATATCTACGACACAATAATTTTTCCAAGGATTCAAATACATACAAGTGCTCAGCAGTTCCATAGAAATGCTTCCATGGACTTATTTAGCCAAATTTTCAAAATTTTATGTGAACATATTTTCTGAGACTGTATCAGGTTTTTTTTTTTTGATAACGTTAATAACTTCTCCAGAAATGCTCATAGGTAAATCTTTTCTGGTGATTTCTACATTATGATTATTGTTTTCAGAATCATACAAAATCACAATGGAATATCAAGAATAAGAAGAATAGTTCATTTACAAAAACCCATTATCTCTTCCCATAAAATACCCTCTTCAGATACCCAAGTGAAGCCACGAAAGCAAACTTTCATGATTACCTTTTTCAATTTGTTGTACTTGCCTCTCAATTCCTCATAAAGCTAACCATGCACCGATGGAAAAATTACGCATCCTTCGTCCATCCATCTGCAGTCCATCCCTGGATATTTACGATAATCACTGGCGAGAGAAAACCGCGGAAGTTTCCAGCCAACCAAACCACGACGGTCAATGCGCTGCTACTGCTGTTCTCTACCATCGTCCGGTTCCGTTACTCTTTTCATACATTATTGCATCCGGCATTGCGAAATAAAAAATAAAAACACTGTATTGAGATCCACGACAAACTCCTCCGGTTTTCGCATTGAGAACGGCGATGTCGAAAGCAACAACCAGCTGGCAAGGCCCGAGCCTCATCTGGCGTATTGCAGGGAAAACTATTTCCATATTTCGCATTTAATCCCTGGCTGCACACATTTTTCCCATCCGCCTTAATAAAGCTCCCGTTTCGGCTCGGTTCGACGCTCGGCCAACTGCCCACACTGCAATGCTGGCTTAGAGTTACCTTTATAGTTTTATCCAGCAGCACCACCACCAGAAGCTTCAGCAGCGGACGAGAGGCACATTGGCTTATGGCCCTCGGTGGACGCATTCACTTGGCGGCGGATTGCGAGATGAAGGATTTCCTGCCCTTTGGAAATTTGATGCGCTCCGGTTCGATGCTCGGACACGGGGCCATTCGCGAGGAAAGTTTGTTTTTTGGTTTTAATTGTGGCGGGCTTTGACCGGTGAACGAGCTACCGTTCAAAATCTCATTAGCGGCGTTGAATGAGTGTGAACTGGATGATGAAACTGAATATGGAGTGCCCAAGTAGGAACCGAAATTTGAGAAGTTTCACTTCAGCCGGAATTGTACGAGTTCACATGCTTCTATCTAGTTACATGTGGTGAAATGGAGTTAAGGGGTGGTTGATGGGTTGGAGCGCTGTGAGATGCGGAAAAGGATAGCCCTTTGGAGAGTGCCGACAACTCGCTCGAGGATTTGACCAGGCGTGTGTGGCATAAATCTTTGCATGGTTTATTGTAAGCATATTAGATATTTTAGTAGGCAGGAAACAGCTGAAATTTATGCTGCTCTGGAGAATAACTGTAATTCAACTTAACCAATAGTATTTGGGTGTAGCTTAGCAGTAGCAGTATCTTGCCCAGGCTCTTAAATTCAGGTGAGGAAGCTAAGGGTGCCGCCAATCGTACTTAGTATTTCCGAATTCCCTTGATTGAGGCAGGATATCTTGGAATCTTCGCGCGCTAAGAATTAACACTACGGGCTGCCTGTTCCGGTGGTAAAAGTCCACCTCACAGGTGACCCCAAATTCTTGGTGTGATGCGTACCGTGCCTAGGAATGAATGATTAGGGGGGTCTAAATAAAACCTAACCGCTAACGGAGCCTGTGGAGCTCAGATCAATCTTCAGCATAAAAGAACAACGACGATCAATCTTTGCAGACTCATGAAAAATGGTGCAGCCTAAGTGGCGCTAGCTCAAGAATCTTACTTTCGTAGAGGAAACTTCAATCTAGGTAACCTTGTGGACACAGTTTTTACTACTTTCAGCAAACTTGAAATGGCAAACTCGCGCTCCATGCCCGCGCATACGTGCTCGTTAGTAAAGCAATCGTTGCTACACTCATTTCTGAGTTAACTACCAGAGATGAATGTGCTGTCACAATCGATGTTTCTGCCTCAACAGGAAATACGTCTATTGTTCGGTATACTTACCACATGATGAACCATCCCCAACGGATGACTTCAAACGAGTTGTCGTACACTGCGTAACAAAAGGCCTTCCGCTGATTGTGGGCAGTGATGCAAATGCTCATCACATCAGCGGGGGCAGCTCAGATATCAATTTGAGAGGCTCCAGTCTTTTTTTTTTCCTTCTAAGCAATGGGGGGATAATCTGCTCAACAGACTCCGGACCGAGGTCCGGGAGTGTGGGGTTGGGGACCATTTACTACATGCAAGCAGTAAACAGGACTACACCCCCGACCCACTAAACCATTTCCATTGCCGCCAAACCCTTCGTCTCTCCGGGACCACCAAGAAGGCATTGCTTCGGAGAGGGGCTATTGCACATCGCATCCTCCAGGTTAGCTGCGTAGCCATGCAGCAACGAACATCGATGACACGCTTAGGGGGGTCCACCAAGGTAGCATGCTGGCGCTTTGCCAGCTTCCCAGGTGGTCTTTACCTCTCATTGTCCGCTGAAGGCGAGCAGGGTCGACCACAACGCCCGCGCCCAGCTGCACCGCAGGTATCAAGAACTGATACTGCGGGCTTCGCAATTTGACCTACTGAAGGCTCAGGCCCTATCAGATAGCACCAGCTGGGATTGCTGACGAAGGGGCCTCCACCTGCCCCGAACAACCAGAGGCTCGTATCCAACCCAGTAGGCCGGCGCCACGACAGCAGCGCTACCAGGATGTTCTCCCCGCGGCCACTTAATCGCTGTAAGGGTCGATTTCGACCGTAGGGCACCGGTATGACCTACGTTGCCTACTGTGAAACCTTGGACCACCTGTTGTTTAGCGTCTGCACTAGTCACTCCTCGAGTCCACTCGCCACCTCCTTTGTAGTTCCAAGACGATGTGGGTGATAGCCGATGAAACGGCATTCCAGCAAAACTCGTCTTCACACATCCTCTGAACCAAATTGTCAGGAGTCGTGTCCCGACCGTATGTGGCAAACATGCGGTCACGCATTGTGCGGAAACGTGGGCACACGAACAAAACGTGTTCCGCGATTTCCTCTAAACCTGCACAAACTGGACATTTGGGAGAACCCGCATGACCGAAACGGTGTAGATACTGTCTAAAGCAACCATGGCCCGAAAGGACCTGTGTCAGGTGGAATGTTAGTTCCCCATGGCGCCTATTGACCCAGATATCTAACCTCGGAATCAACCTGTGAGTCCACACTCCCTTGGTGGAACTGTCCCACGCACGCTGCCACGCTTACTGGCGTATACCGCAGAGCTATTGGACATCATCCGGGACAGTGCCACAATAGCTGTGGAGGCTCACTTGCAGGCATGATCAACGTGGCTACCGAAGGTAAGCTTATCGTCGATCATCACCCCCAAGTGTTTGACGGAGCGCTTCGAAGTGATCGTGCAGTCGCCTACACTGATCACCGCTTGCTGCACCGACTTTCGGTTGTTGACAACAACCGCCTAAGTTTTGTGGTGAGCCAATTCCAGTTTCCTGGAGCTCATCCACTCCTCCACAGTTGCGATCGAGTGGGCTGCAGTCAATTCCACTTCTTCGATCGATTCATCGATCCAGCGTAATATCGTCGGCAAAGCCAACGATGACCACACCCGTCGAGAATTTTAATCTCAACACCTCGTCGTACATGATATTCCATAGCACCGGACCCAGGATGGTACCTTGAGGGACTCCTGAGGTTATGTGAAAGCAATTCCGACCCACCTCTGTGTCATAGACTAATACCCGATTCTGGAAGTAACTCCCGAGAATCTTGTTCAGATACTCGGGTATCCCAAGACGCAGGAGCGCATCTGCAATAGCCACCCAACTAGCACTATTGAATGCGTTCCTCACATCCAGAGTCACTACTGCGCAGTAGCGAATCCCCGTCCTCTTACGCTGGAGTGCTATTTCAGCGGTTTTCTTAACTGTCAGAATAGCGTCTACGATGGACCTCCCTTTCCGGAACTGGTTGCTTGAGAGACCATTTACACCCTCGGTGTACCTCAACAGTCTATTGAGGATGATCTTCTCGAACATCTTCCCCGCCGTGTCGATCAAGCATATTGCCCAGACAACCAAAATGTACGTATAACGAAATCACCTGGAGGTTCTATATGTGCAAAATTTCACTTACAAGATGTTGCGAAACGGCCTTCTACGTACAAAAGTGGAGGCGATATGCGTGCATATATTATGTGATGAATAATAACATACAATGCGAGTGTATAAATATTCTACCGAACTAACCTGCAATATTATGCGACTTAACTTATGATAACAAATGATGATTTGACAGCTGCTACGGATTGTTCCCACTTACTTTGTACGTGTGTACGGGACGAAACAAAATGTACAAATGAACTCAGAAAAGAAGTGTTTTATGCGAGGAAACTCATCAATCTGACGAGTTTATCCACGGTGTTTTGCGAGTTTGATGTAATTAGTATGAATAAACGAGTTGTAACGTGAACTTTCATGCGATTTCTGGTTGTCTGGGTGGTCTATACGCCGACGGGTCACCGGGTGGTTTTCCCGCCTTTGGCAATAGTACCAGGCTCTGCCTCTTCCACACATCTGGAAATACTCCCTCGTCCAGGCATATCTGCATAGCAGATCTGAACATCCCGGGAGCCTCCAAGATTGCGACTTTGAGGGCCAGGTTTGGAACTCCGTCCGGACCTGGTGCCTTCCCCATACTGAGGGATTTTGCAATCCCTACAAGTTCCTCATCGGTTACCCTATCCTCATCGCCAGCCCCAATCCCCGGCTGTCCTACGAAAAGAGGCCATGGGCTAGGGTTGTGACGCGGAAAGAGCCTCTCGATAATCTTCTCCAGCATCTCTGGAGATTGCTCTGTAGGAGCCATTGCACATCTTGTCCACGCCTTAACGATCCTGTAGGCATCGCCCCATGGATTCGCGTTGGCACTCTGACAGAGTCCCTCAAAGCAGGACTTTTTGCTTGCCCTTATCTCGGACTTCAGTGCGACTTTGGCAGCGGTGAACACTGTCCGTCGTTCTTCACGCTCCTACTCGGTACGTGCTCGCTGCATCCGCCTCCTGGCCCGTAGGCAGGCACGGCGCAGGTTCGCAATCGCTTGAGGTCACCAGTACGGTGGTCTCCCATTCCTAGGGTGGACTTGCCCAGGCATGGTTGCATCGCATGCACGCGAGAGCACCGCTACCAGTTCGTCCCCGCTTAGGCCGAGTAGGTTACGCTCACGGGCGAGGCGCCTCTCTGAGTACTTCGTCATTGAAGTACGATGTCTTCCACCTACGAGGGCTTGGCCTTGACCTAGCCGCTTCCTCTACTCGCTGCCTGCTGTTGTTGTAGTCGATACTGTAGTGAACCGCCAGGTGGTCGCTGTGAGTGTAAGCATTGTCTACCCTCCAGTTCGAACTACTCGTAAGGCCAGGACTACAAAAAATAACGTCGATAAGCGACTCCGCTCCGTTTCGGCTGAAGGTACTTTTGGTACCAACATTAGCCAGATCGACATCTAGCACGGCCAGTGCCCGTTTACCTTGGCGATCACGAAGCCCTCGTAGCAACCCTTAGCTGGCGGTCTTTGTCGTCATTTGACCCGTGAAAGCGTGAGGTAGGAACTTGTGAGGACTAGAACTGTGTTTTTTCGCTACTTCCTGATTGTCGACTCACAGTTTTGCAGCTCGAGTACAACAGTATGGTTTTGCATATTTTTTAGTATCTGAATCTCGAGAACTCAATAAAAAATAGCAAAAAGAAAATTCTGCTCGTTGAAAGACAAATAACATAATGACAGCTCCCTTTTTTTCCGCAAATTTCGGTGTTTTTGGTTTATCGGTCATGGTTTGTTTACGGATTGCAAAGGAGAACATGATGCGCACGGAGGAAATTAAGTACTCTAAAGTGAGTTTATTCCACTTAATTCGGGGGCTTCGTACGTTAACCTAATTTTGAGTTGATGAAGTAGAAGTTGTTTTCATTTGCAGCCATGCAAAAAAACATACTGGCTAAGTTCTTTTCACTCAACCGTCAGATCAAATAACTCAACTTTCAGTACTATGCGTCTTTCTCAAATTTGAGGTAAGGCACAAAGGTTCAGTTTTTGGGTTTGTTTGCTCTCCGCTCTCTGGCAACAATAGAAGGAGTGAATGAAATAGGGAGAGAAAAATAACTCAAAAATAAGTTAAAAAATATTCAAATATAAGTTTTCCGTTTTTCAATTTGTTTTTCAATCGATAACCTTGACACAAAATCCAGTGTTACAAGTATCCTTTTCGAGCAAATCTTGTAAACAAATTCAAAAATAAAGGCTCAAAATTGTATTGTTTCTTGCACATTTCATTCATTTAATACAATAGTGAATGCTATATATTTTTTTAAATCAAGTTAAATATTTTTAGACAGAATTGACGGCGATATTTATTGACAAAATTGACACAATTGTCATTATATTGATCTCAATTAGCAATTTTTATTTATTTTAGGAGCACATGTTTTGAACTTAACATCGAATATAAATAGATTTGAATCTAAAAGAATTCATGAAAAATTTCCAGACTTCTGATTTATTAACTAGCAACACAGCCGGGCTAGCAAAAAAGGGCCCTGTTGCAATCCAACTCCACGATGTGAAAGTAGGCCTTTGCCAAAACGACCAATGAGAAGTGGTCTTTTTTGACAGGTTTCGTTTTTGTAGTTTGACCTGTCACGTCTTGTCTTAAGGAAGACCGCGCACTGACATCTGGCATGTTTTCTAGCCTTCTTTTTTCAATTCTTGGGTAGTGCACAACGGTCAGATGAGATTATTTTGGTCAAAATCATATTTACTCATGCTGTTCACTATGAAAAAGGATATGAATAAAAAAAATCAATAGCAGTTCGTCAACTCGTGATCTAAGCCAGCTGTCTCAGGGGGGTATATGCAGCGAGGTACGCCTACCGTTCATGTTTTGTGAGTGTGTTAGTGTGGCTCACAACGCTGTTAGACATCTCGTTGGTTGAGTATAAAAAAGCATCAGCGTTTGCTGCCTAGGTTGGCCCGCGTTTTCGAGCTGTGCTGTTTGGGCCGGCCCGCATGAGAGATGATGGTTAGGCGAGCTTTGTTTGTAGTTGACAGTCGTATACCCACCCTGAGCTGTTTCCTCTCTCTCAGGATTTTCTGATAGACAGTTTGCAGTTCGTCAATGATATGTTGTCTAGATTTAAGTGTTTCTTCAAAATATTGAATTTTTTTTAGTGTTTCTGGATATTTAAACTTAACAAAAATGTTTTTTTAGTTAATTTCGAACGACAAATCTGAAATGAAATAATCTCAACACCCCTCAAAAACACAATTGGCGGGGAACGTGTCTCTGGAGCCGGCCTTCCGATACCTAATATCAAGTTAATCTCAGAACATATAATTTCATAGGTAACATATAAAAGCTGGTGTTCCTCGCCGGCAGGCAGCTCTCTGGGTCCATTTGGCTTACCAGAGGTACCTAAGGGATTACAAAATGTGCTATGTTTGTGAATAGCACAGAGTTCTTAAAAAAATAGGACATCTCTTCTTATGCTTCCATAACTCAACTCATAATATTCGTTCATAAATAAAAACCTTCAAGTAGGCATGTTGTCCAGAAAGGGTTCAAATTGATTACTTTGAATTTCCAGAATGCATGCTTGCAAATGTTTGGCTGTCATGCCAAAATCTTTCCATTTTCAGCCAGCATGTCGCCATATTTAATTCGAAATTTCCGAGGTGCACAAATTTCACACTTTGCTCAATTACTTCATCCGTAAAAATCCATCTAGCCAAGCTTATTCTCATAACTGAGATATAACATTCACACAAACATACATGTTCGTACAGTGAAAAAATCTTGAAACTTGTATAAAATTCAGTTCATTAATCTATACAGCCCTTTGAAAGCCTTCCTCTAGCCCTCTGAAATCATCCCACCAACAGCGGCAAAATCTCCTCTCGGCTGAAATTTCTCCACGTTTCGCAATCCAACTTAATTCTTTCTGCTTCGTTGCGAGAGCTTACCCGACCGCGATGTGACCACTGCCCGACATAATTATGAAAGGATTAAAGAACCAGAAGATTTTCATAAACCACCAACCAGCAGCAACATGGTAGTGTTGTGGATTTAGCTAAGAAAAAAACCAAACGGTTTCGATGAAAAATCGTCGACGAAAGTTTCAGTCAATCGGAAAATTCTGACGATCATAAATTATTCTGATTTATAGATCCCTTTTGCGGCGGAGCCCGCTGATAGCTCTTCCCCCTTTATCCCGAGACAGGGAAGAAGTTTTATCTTGGATCGCAACTTTTTGCAAAGTGCTCCGGTGCTGCTCCATTATCGGAATGATTTTTCGAAAAAGTAAATCGAAATAAAAAAAATATCTCCATCTTTGGGGAAATTTGTATCGTGTTTACAAACCATCCTGTAATGCGACCGTACTGGTGTAATTGCTTATGAATATTTATTACGTGCTGTGGAGGGCCGCGCGTAACTTTCGGAGAATTCGGCCCCAAAAACCTCCTAGAACGGGGAACTTGGGAAATTGATTTCCACGAACAATTGAGTGGCTCCGTTTGCTCTCCACCGGTGGGGAAAAACTTGAATGCCTGTAATTCGATCACCAAAGTTTAGTTTTACTTTGTTCGCTACGTTGGGTGGGTGGGGGAAGCATAGAATGGCCCAGGTATGGTAGCATAACTACTTTCTAGTAGTTGTACTGCACCCGGAGGCAGTTTAACAAAACTCTAACTGCTACTGGCTGACGAGGTAAATGGCAGGGGGTTCAACTACTAACAAAGAGATCGGTGAGGAGAGAGAACCAAAAAGTTCATAAGTAGTATTTTCTTTCCGAATTCAGACGCGGAATGGGCATCCGTAGTGGGTCGAGGTAAGAAGACTTTGGAGTAAAGCGACTGGATTGCTGTTCTCTAAGCTTTCTTTCGTAGACCACTACAATACAATAATTCACAGGGCTAATAACATGCTAGGGTTCATAAAGCGCTTCTGCTACAACTTTCATGACCCATACACAATTAAAACTCTATAATAGAGTGGTTCAAAAAATCGTTTTTGCTCCACACCGCTCATTCGATTCTGGATCAAATTTTGAGTATCCTCCCAAAGTATGAGCTCATTTGGATGAAAACTGAGACTCCCCAAGAGCACATGGGCAAACACTATGACCGATTGAATGAATTGGTTGCTTTTCCCATAGTAATTCCCATATAAACTTTGAAGGGCTTGTGCAGTCTCAGTTTTCATCCAAATGAGCTCAAATTTTGGGAGGACACTCAGAATTTGGTCCAGAATCGAATGAGCGGTGTGGAGCAAAAACGATTTTTTGAACCACTCTACTCTATATATTGCATATGTAAGATCAATCATGGAATACTGCAGCATTGTATGGTCTCCTTTCTCAATCACATACGAAGAAAGATTAGAATCTGTACAAAAACAATTTCTACTATATGCTCTTCGTAAATTAGGTTGGACATCATTTCCACTTCCACCCTACAAAGCACGCTGCATGCTTATTGACATACAAACTTTGAAAGAGCGACGTGAAATCGCAAGAGTTTCATTTGTAAATGATATCGTTTCGCAACGTATTGATTCTACAGAAATCTTATCAAAATTAAATTTCTACGCTCCTTCTAGGCAACTACGAAATCGTAACTTATTCTTGACAAATCATCATCGACCAAATTATGCCAAAAACGGGCCTCTAAATCAAATGATGACAATCAACATTGCGAAACTATTGACTTTACCATGTCTCGGCAAAATATGAAAACATACTTCAAATCCATTAGAAATCGCAACGCATAAAGTAAAACAAAATGAATTTAGCATTACTTACACTACACTTTCTTTTTCAATATTTTTTATAAATTTCATAATTTTAGTATTAAGAAATGAAACAAAAATATGAATATGTAAAATGTACTAGTCTACGTCGGTTGACGAAATAAATAAATAAAATAAATTATTCTTAGGAGCTGCACATTAGGGTGCAGCGCAGACAGACGTTCAAGTGAGACTCAGCCACTTGTGTAAAAACAGGGACGCCACAAATCGCCAAGTGGCAATAAGCTAACGGATGGCGTTAGTTCGGTTTACGTCCCGCCACCACCCCGAACACTCTTCGTTGGCAGCATGTCACACATCGGTTCCTTTAGAGATTTCTTCAAAATTTCTACCAACCATTCATTTTAATGACGCTACTGTGAAAAATTCCTTCAAAAGTTGAGCCAGATTTTTTAGAGACTCTTCCAGAAATCCATATAGCCATATAGCCTTAAACAAATGTTGTGGAGATTCTTCAAAAAATGTCTCAATAAATTCTTCTAAAAGTTTCGTCCAGAAATACCATGACAATTACTTTAAAGAATGCTGCAACTGAGAGGCTCTGCAGTTATGGAATAGTATCTAAACTCCCATAGCGCTTTTTAACTTCAACAGTAATAACCTGTTGAACTAAAAGACAATGCAATGGTATTTGACTAAGCACATCCAGCAAATTATTATCCTCCCCGAAAGAGTTCTACAACAATCCACCATCCCATTGGCAAACATTGATTTATTGCATAAAACCATTGCAACCTTGATATCTGTCTATTCGTTCCCAGCTTAATTTGCGCCTCCTTAGCACCGTGAATAATTAGCTCCCCATTAATTGTAATTAAACTGACCTCCCAGTGTTTCAACCGCTGACCGTTGTCGCGCAATGACCATTTTTGTACACTGATACCTCCATTTCGTATGTTACATTTATTTACGTTAATACGATTAACGTAAATCTGTTTTCGTAATATTATGTAAATAGAAATTTAATGCTTGATGCTAATACAAAACTTCTTACAAACTGAACATCGAGTGCAAGAATTCTATTTACGTACCCCCGAACAATAACGTAAATAGAGGTTTCAGGGTACCATCATTATTGTGTCGTCCCTTCGGTTGACCGTCATCGCTCTTTGATGTAATACAGCGAAAAAAAATAAGCGCCACTCCGGACAAAGACAAACCAAACCCCGCAGCAGCTCTGAAGAATCAGCGAGCGAGCGAGCGCGGCAAGGTCTTCAATCTTCAATAGTTTTCGTTCAACTTCTCAGGGGCTGACTCCTGCTGCTTGCACATTCGCCACCTCCTTCTCCGTTAACGATCCGGATCCCAAGTTTTAAAAAGGGTTCGTGATCTTTCTTCTTTTGTGCAGTTTGCGCACGGGAGACGGTTTCAGGAGCTACAGCGAGTTGCGACTGCTACCATGCGGGAGTGCGGAATAATTAATTCCAGCTTAAGCACACAATTGCAATCATTTATTTAAAGTATGGATGCCATCTCCGAGGAGACCGTGCGAAGGGGAAACAAGGCTGTCCGGAAGAAAAAGTGAAAACTTATTGCGGCGCGGGCAATGCAGCGGCGTCGCAGGGGGAGGGTTAGAGCCTGGTCAGTTACTGAGGATTTGTACAGTTTGAGTAAAAAAATTATGGTCTTGAGCGATTGCAACAGTAGGGTGGATCCAACTTAAAAAAAAGAACAAACAAGAAAAGTCTAAATTTTTGTCTCAGAGTCACTGTTTTGAATTCTCAGAACCTACTGTAAAATAAGCACGACATTAAGAAAAGAAAAGGTAGTTTTTGACGTTCTTCTTCTTCTTCCTGGCGTTACGTCCCAACTGGGACAAAGCCTGCTTCTCAGATTAGTGTTCTTATGAGCACTTCCACAGTTATTAAACTGAGAGCTTTCTTTGCCGATTGACCATTTTTGCATGTGTATATCGTGTGGCAGGTACGAAGATACTCTATGCCCTGGGAATCGAGAAAATTTCCTTTACGAAAAGATCCTCGACCAGTGGGATTCGAACCCACGACCCTCAGCATGGCCATCCTGAATAGCTGCGCGTTTACCGCTACGGCTATCTGGGCCCCTAGTTAGTTTTTGACGTGTTTGAAGTTTATAAGGAAAAACGAGCCACAGACATCCATAAATGACACGGATTCATGTTTTCCTCAGATGGCGTTCTTAATGTAAGAGTTCTTACATGGATGCTTATAGAAATTCGTTGAGTGATAATCTCTAAGGCGATTTTCTCCGAGAAAACTTTTCGGTGATGATTTTTCCAGCCATTACTTCAGAAATTTGTCGAGCGGTTCATCTAATAATTTCTTTAGAGATTCGTCCTAAATTATCTGTAAGGATTAGGGAAGGTGTACTGGTATTCGCCATGTTCCAGTTATTCGCCACCCCGGATTATATACCGTTTTACGAAATATATGGTTGCCAATTGTTTAGTGTGCGCTAAATTGCTTTAAGATGATACGAAAACATTCTTGAAAACCGCAAAATTTTCTCAGAACATAATAGAAAAAATCATTATCCTTAAAATTTTTGCTCCTTTGCACCTATTTTTCGCCATGGTGTTCCTAATTCGCCACCCTCCATAAGAAATCAACGTAGGTGGCGAATTCAGGAACCGAAATTAAAATCGTTGCGAATACTGGTGCAAGTGGTCCAGTATTCGCCACCCCCATGTTTAATACAAAAACAAAGTTTCTGATTAGTTTTCATATTTTTCCTGCTGAGCATGGATTGAAAGCTTTCGCTTAATGTATTGACAGTAACCAAAGGTCGTTTGATTTATGTATAAACAATATTTTTCCTTAGGGTGGCCGAAACTGGTACACCTCCCCTATTATACCTCTAGGACCGTGGTCACCAAAGTGCGGCCCGTGGGCCGCACATGGTGGCTGTATCTCTTAAGTCTGATAATTTCCGCAATTTTTTTATTCGGGATGCTGCTCCTAAAATTATCAAGAACACGAAACTAAATTATTACGAAAACAATCCGCCATTAGAAATAAAAATGGTTGAAAATACAGGGTTGAGGATCCCTACTCTAGGATTTCTAGCAGCTTCCAGAGATTATTTCAGGAATTCCATAATATTTTCTCTATTGGTTGCTCTAGAGATTCTTCCAAGAATTTGTCTAACAATCTGGTTTTCACGGATATTTTTTTAGTAATTCTATATTGAATATAGTTAAGATTTCCTACATGAACAATTTCAGAAATTTCATCTGTAATTTTTCCGCAGACGTTTCCATCAGCTCTTACAGCAATTCGTACAGCTATTCCTCTCGTACCGTTTTGATTCATATTTCAAACGATTAAGGTCTAAGTTAACCGCGAGTTTTACGGTTCCCCAAAACTAATCTAAATTATTAAGAAGATTTATGAATTTGTAAAAAAAATCAATTGGATTCGGCTCCGTAATGCCTAGTGGCGCTTGAGCCTGTTAAATAAACGTTTAAGTAAAAAAAAGGTCTAAGTTAAGTATATAACTCATTAAAAAGCATATGTCAGGGTTGAAGCAAAAGGGTCTAAGTGACAAAAATCTTGTTTTGAGAAAATCGATTTTGAATTTTGTTTCAACAATGATTCATTTCATACAAATTGTATGGGAACCATTGTATAGGACGTCATTCCTATCCACCTCGAACAAATTTGCGAAAAAAAATGATCTAGTGGTCCGGATGATATATGGTACGATAGGAGTGACGTCACATGTTTACAATCAAACTTGATGTTTACATCAGTGAAGAGCCTGCCTTGTCTATTTGTATGCCGGGCTCCAGTCGTTGTTCCAGGTTTTTTTAGCATATCTCTATAGTGATTTCACCTTGAATTACCTGAAAGTTAAAGGCTGTCCAGGCTAAAATTGCAACACGAACAACGAGTCACCAAAATTCGTATATTATCCAAGATTGGTAGCAAACAAAACATCTTCGCTAAGTTTTGCCATGTTCACTTTATTCAACTTGCACTTAAGGCTAAGTAGCCGTCATTCGTTTTGGCAACCATGTTGGCATTGCAGCTCGCAATTGCAAAGTAATAAAACTCAGTCCATATCACATGCAGAAAGTATGCTGATACATTTTCAGCTACATCAGTACATTTTCAACTGTTTATTATTGATTTGAGTGTGTGACATGATTTGAAAACAATCATCAACGACGCGTACAAATTTCAATAACAGCCTTCTTCGCCTTAAAATCCAAAAGCCCTTAATTTCTCTAACGACCCTACATGACATTTTGAACAACATTAGAACTGATAAGTTGTTGTCTGACCCATGCCTTTTCCTTTTTTTAGTCTGTTTTGACTATCTTATGGTATATTGGCACATCTGTTTCAATTTTAGAGATAACTTTCCGTTCTATGGTTGAACAGAAAGCTACCGCAGCTGCCGCATTACTGATTTTCACAAAGCATCATCAATCGTCTGGCGGCGATGATACCTTGGAAACCACACTGAAGACTTTTGTTTTCGGATGTTTTTCAAAGTTTTGGACTCTACTAGCATACTTTGCTTATATGGTTTCGTTCAATGATATAATGATTCTTAAGGCCACATGGGACGTCATTTTAATCACCCTATCCCAAGGTATTTCGATGTAAGGTATATTGATCTAAGCAGTCAGTGGATGCAGAGAATGATAAACAGCGGGGGGTAGAAAATGACAGCTGGCGAACCGGCTGGTTGGAGATGTTCTTTCCCCTCCGCTGATCGATGTTGTATCAATGGCACAATTATTGTTTTATTTTGTTTTGTAAAACAAATAGAAAATAGGTGCAGTAGAAAAGACAGATTCCGAGTACATAGTTAAAAAGCTAGTAAGCGTATTTTAAAGTTTTGATTCAAGCCTTACTCAAATTTTCTAGTTTTAGAATACCGTGATTGTGCATTTACTATTTATATTGCTGCTAATCTGTTGTACAATGGAAGATTTCGGCTTGTTTAATGCATCATGAAGTCATTGTGATTTATTCAGTTTTATTTCGTATGTATTGAGAGCGAAGTTTTGAGCTATGGAGAGGTTGCGATTGGGGACTAATTTATATTCCCATTTTCAGACTTTTTATTGCAACGGTGAGAGACAAAATGGAGCACGAAAATCGCTGAATGGTGTCTTATTCTGAACGTTTTTCGCGATCGATCCATCAATAATTATCTACATATTTCTAGTGTGTTGTGAATTCCCAAACAAAGCTATGAATATATTGCTCTTCTATGAGTTTTTGATTACTGTGTACTGAATTAAATTCTTCCTAACGTTTCAGGTGGATTGGCTCGGCAGTCTTATTTTAAAAAATCAAGCGAACGAAATTTAACTCGCTCTGACGTTTCGGTCCTGGATTGGGACCTTCCTCAGGGATCTAAAATGTTTTTATTTAATTATAGTTTCAAATAGATACACTCAAATTATGCTGAACACGACATATAGACAATATTACAAAATTCGTTTGAAGACATTAACGTGAACAAAAACTAAATGACAAAAAATATTACTCACAAAGAAATGATCACTCTTGTCTTAAAACTTTTAGCCTGTCGTGTTGTCGGTATTGTTTTAACATTGGTGGAATCCTAAGTTATTGTATGATGCGTTATCATTAATGTTTTTTGTTGTCTGTCTATAAAATCATTTACTCACTGTTGTAGGTGGTACTGAACGGATATTGGTATCGTCTGATTTCAAGTAGCGAGGTTGTTTGCTCTTAATTTTACTATATGTTTCACTGTCGGGTGTACGCGAGTTTAAAGTTTTCCAAATTTCTCAAGATGGTTCTTGGTTTTGTGACTGTGTTTGTGTTGTGTTCATTCTATTGCTATTTGTGATGTGGTGGTTTATTTGTTTTTTAAGTGTGTGCATGATTCCAGTGTAACTAATACTTAATCCTTCGGTATCGGTCCGTTTGTTGATGTTTTTTGTTGTTAAGATGTGGCATATTTCTAGTATAGAAAGTCTAGTTGATCTGTTGCTGGAGTCTAATATTTTTGGGTTACTGTAGTCAAATGTATGTCCAGTTGTCGCAGAATGTTGTGTTATTGCTGTCCTATCTTTCCATTGGTCGAGTTGTATTTTCTTATAATTGTCATCTTGCATGTCCATGATTTTGTCCAGTTTGTTTTTGTCAGATTTGTGGCCGTAGAGTCGTGTTTTTAGTTTGTTTATTGTTTACCCTATTACGTTGCTTTTGTGCTGTTTGTCTGTTGTTCCTTTCATACACATATACATCTTTTCCATGGTGTTAATGTTATAGTTACTTATTTTGATATTTTTGTACAGTCCAGTTCGCTGTACATCTTCGCTGTGCATCTATTTGAAAATTTAATTGAATAAAAACATTTTAGATACCTGAGGAAGGTCCCAATCCAGGACCGAAACGTCGGAGCGAGTAAAATTTCGTTCGCTTGATTTTTTAAAACAGGACTGCCGAGCCAATCCACCTGACACGTTAAAAAGTATTCAGTCGTTAATTCACTTCACAATCGTCGATTAGGGTTTGTTCACATATTTTATAACGCTATAATTGGCCATTTCGGACACCCACGTGACGCTTTTTGAATGACATTTTTTTTTAGTTTTAGTACTTAGGACACCAATCCTGCCTCTCCAGTATTATGAAATTTTTGAAGGGGCTCTCACTGTTACTGAAATCGTTCATAGTGCCACATTTATGCATGACCATTCTTCTAAAACATCAGTTTTCAACGAATTAGAACGTATGTCACTGAGATGAATAATTGCAATACAGTCAGCTTAAAAATTTAAAGAACGAATTCAAAAAGAGAATGCTAAAACTGTAGTTGGTTAACACGAGCAAAGCAAAATGGTTTGAGGAAAAACATGTTGCTAGGATCTCAAGGCTTACTGACCTGATGAAGCATAACAAACCTGTCAGCTGTCATATTGTTTTACAATATGGTGGAAGCCCTATTTGACACATTGAACTACCTCCCTTCTAAATACCTTGTCCTATCCAATTGTAGAAGCAAATCTCAAGTACTACTTCATATATCGATGCGAAAAATTTATCACTATAAGGCTCCCCCAGATCTGAGCGACTTTTTACGGCGACAGCGACAAACAATCCTAGCGATTTCGCTAATGTTTCGCTGCATGCACTGTTTTATGAGTGCGTCTTAGTCACAGCGACGCGATTTTGCTGCGATTCACATCGTGTCAGTCAAGGTGGTTCCATAGAAGAGTGCTTGCAGCGACACAACAACGAAATCGCGACGATTATTTGTCGCTGTCGCCGTAAAAAGTCGCGTAGATTTGGGGGAGCCTATATTCTGTAGTGAACAACCCATTAATTTTTCAGCTTCATCGGTCTTTCTGCGGAAAGATTCAGTGAGTGTTCCGGCGGAAAACATTCAGTGATTGAATGGTGAACGCGTTTGTTCGGGTCTCCCAGTTAAGAACGGATTGGTTCTCTCTTCGCTCTGCGAGTCTTTCGGTTTTCGGGTTATCTCTATCGTTTGCGATTCGTTGGGATTGCGTCCACCCTCGTAGCGTTCGGCTGCCACGGAACATCCAATGGCAGCAGATACTTTGATATTTTTTATCGGTAGCTTTCGAGTGAGTGAGTGATTTTTTTCCATGCTTGCCTTCAACTCAGAAGGGAACAAGTTTTCAATTCAAATCTCAAAAGTTCATGCGGACCCTTCTCATAACCTCATAACCATCCCATGTAAACAAACGCGCGCAGAGCGAATGCGATTTATTTTTGTGTTGAAACTGTTTTCCTATCACACCTACATCGCTTCCACAACATCTATATCGTAGAAGTGTATAAATGAGGTAAAGCTATCAACGTGTGGATCGCCATCAAGTAACGCCATCGTTACTTCAGAGAGGCAGTGAATTCGAAACTTGATACCTACTGAGTCATTGGTTCACCAAGTGGCTCGGTAGCTTAGTTGGTGAAGCAATCGTCTAGCACACAAGAGTCATGGGTGCGAATCCCAACTGAGCACGTGAATTATTTTGTCGAATGATCTAAACCGTGAAGTTTTTAAAGGATTAAAGTTCGCTGAAAGTACTCCTCATGTAGGTTTCATCATTCATTACACAAAAGGATGTTTTTGTTAGAATTTGCGTAAGCTGGTAGCGTGTCCGAGATTTTACCACCTACTGCAGGTCGTTACGATTTAGAGCCTTATGGACTTCAAACTACCGTATTCAAGCCCGATTTATGATCTTTGACTTGAAAAATTTGGTAAACGATAGCTTTTTTTTGCAATATCCCGAAAGAAGTGTTTTATTTGTGCCTGAAAGCTTCAACTACTCTTCTGTCGCCTTTGAGGCTCTTATGAAGATTATTTTTGTCCATTCTGTTTTCCGATCGCTGAGCAGACGTTATTTATGACGTTTTATGATACTGGAGACAGAAAAAAAAACACGGTTCTCAGCTTTTTTGCTATTGCACGTTGACAAAGATATGCGTTTTAGAAATCCAAATTTCAATCTTTTCACGTTTAAATTTATAGTTTTTTGCGAGTTTTGGAATTTTAACCGCGGGCAATGTTTTTTATGCGAGTTATTCCCGAAATATCTTCAGAAACTCCTTCTTATAGTCTTCTCTCCTAGATCTGGATCTGATTCCAGGATTGTTACAGCAATGTCTTTAGGGATCTTTAAGCTTTCCGAGTACATTAGTAAAATACCCCTTATATTACAAAATGTAGAACACACCAAAAATGACTTGAATGGACTAGCAATGGCTCGTGAGTAAAATCAGTTTGATGACTCAGAAATTATATCAGTTCTTGAGAAAAATTCCTAACTGAAACCTTCTGGGTATTTCTTCAAAAGCTTCAGGGATCCATTAAAGAAATTTCTTAAGAAACCCGATTCGACTACAATAAGAATTCTTCAAGAGATTGCTCGATGCTTTCATCGAGTAACGCTTTTAAAAGCTACTTTTGCAGGATTTAATCCAGGACTATACCAGTAATAGTTGAGGTAAAACTCACAAGTTTCATTGTCAGTACCTAAATTTCAAGCAAAACTAAAAGGCTGTGGTATTCGCATTCAGTTCCACGGTCTGTTAACTCACAGAGACTGAGTGTCGTATTCGTGAGAGATCATACCAAGCGACATTCCAAATCATCCAGGCACTGCCCGCGCTGAATAGCCACATGAGTCAAGAGTTGGCTTTTGAATGTGAGCGTCCTAAATTAAACGGTGATAATTTCTCCCATTTACAGAGAACTGAAAGGAAAATTAAAGCTTTCAAACATTAGCATCAGTCTGCCGCATGAGCGTTAGTGCTCTGGTTTACCTCTTTCCTACCCTTGTGAATGAAAGGCACACGGCAGAATCAGAAAGAACGTGGAACACGAAAAAAAATCACCGTCACAAAGTTGTGTTGAAATTTTGCAGACATGCTCACAACAAATTTATAAATGTTTGCTCTAAACTTTATCTAGGCAGTTTCAAATATTTTTACTGAGCTTTTAGCAAAGAGGAGGTTTTTTCATATATATTCAATCTAGAGTTTTACCAGGTTCTGCTTAAATTTGTTCAAGAATTCCAATGAATTAATTTATAAATTCTATATAAATTATTTTAACGATTAAACTTGGAATCTTATGTACTACTATCTGGAAAGATTCCAAGTTACGTTATTTGGCTTTACATCAATTATCTTGATATAGCCTCGCCAACAATAATTCGCCAATTCACTCGGTTCATGGCCGCTTCTCTTCATCCTCGACTGTGACCCACGCTCTCCAGGTCCTGGTACACCTGGTCAATCCACCTAGCTCGCTGCGCCCCACGTTTTCTTGTTCCGACCAGATTCGTAGCGAACACCATCTTTACAGGGTTGTTGTCCGGCATTCTTGCAACATGCCCTGCCCAGCGTATCCTTCCAGCTTTAGCTACCTTCACGATACTGGGTTCGCCGTAGAGTTGAGCGAGCTCGTGGTTCATCCTTCGCCGCCACACGCCGTTCTCCTGTACGCCACCGAAGATCGTCCTTAGCACTCAGCGTTCAAAAACTCCAAGAGCTTGCAAGTCCTCCTCGACCATAGTCCACGCCTCATGCCCATAGAGGACTACCGGTCTTATGAGCGTTTTGTACATCGTTCATTTGGTGCGGGGGTGAATCTTTCTTGACCGCAGTTTCTTCTGGAGCCCATAGTAGACACGACTTCCGCTGATGATACGCCTTCGTATTTCCCGACTAACATTGTTGTCAGCTGTCAACAAGGATCCGAGGTAGACGAACTCGTCCACCACCTCGAAGGTATCTCCGTCTATCGTACTGTTTCCTAGGCGGGTCCTGTCGCGCTCAGTTCCGCTAACCAGCATGTACTTTCGACGCATTCACCATTAGCCTGACTCTTGTTGCTTCGCGTTTTAGGCGGGTGAACAAATCTGCCACCGTTTCAAATTTTCTCCCAATAATATCCATGTCGTCCGCGAAGCAAACAAATTGTCCGGATCTCATGTAAATCGTGCCTCGACTGTTGAGTCCGGCTCTCCACATAACACCTTCAAGCGGAATATTGAACAACAGGCATGAAAGTTCATCGCCCTGTCGTAGTTCCCGCCGAGACTCGAACGAACTGGAGTGTTCGCCCGAGATCTTCACGCAGTTTTGCACACCGTCCATCGTTGCTCTGATCAATTTTGTGAGCTTCCCGGGAAAGCTGTTCTCGTCCAAAATAAAGATCTTTTAAACTCTTAAAAACCTCATATCGTAATTTTAAGATATCTCCTAGAATACTGAACCGATTTGAATGATTTTTTTCAGCATAGCTCCTTATTACCTGGCATTGTATGTTACACATTGTGTTTTTTTGATTAATTGATCAAAAACAAAATTGCCGTAAAAGACATTTTATATAGAGAATGTCGTTCCCCCAAGGAACATCGGAATATCTTCAAAACTAGATCACCAATGATTAATATCGACACGGATACACAAGCTAGAAGAGTTTTTTTGAGATCTTGTGAAAAAATGGTGCAAAAATATCGAGAAACAAAATTGTTATCGCGATTTGAATATATTTTTAGCGGTAAAAAATGAAGCTGCCGGTAGAGGGAATAATGTTGACACACCTTCTTTGCTTATATTTATTTCGTCCTAGTGAATATCAGAATTCATCACCCAACGACCTCAGGTACATTACTCATTGAACTATTAGAGCGATGCAACTTTTGGAATATCACCTTCCGTATGCTGTTTTTTTTATTATGGTATATAGCATCCTTCCAAAGTTTAAAGTGATTTCGAAAAAAATTGACTGTGCTCACACCGTTTGAAGTTTATATGGAGATTACCGAACTCGGTAATCATTACTACTCCCGAAATATAAAATTGATTGGAGTTCGTTTAAATTAAAAAGCAATAGACTGCCATTGCCATTGCCAATTTGATGACATATTTCAGCGAAACATTTCAACTAAAACGCCATATAAAAACCAAGTGTTCGGAATACGAGTCTGTTCGGAATTTGAGGCAAAACGGTATTTTGATTTCATATGAGAAGAATGAACTCATTTTTCAAAATATTATTATGATGAGCAGTTACAGGACTGAACACAAAAGGTTTGCCTCTTCCATAGTTATTTTCATACTAGTTTTCATGTAAACTTCATATAGCATGTGCACAATCAAATTTGTTCCAAATTACTTTACAATCATTTTCATCATAATTGACACCGTTTAAACACAGAGGAGCAAAAGCTTCAAAATTTGCATTAGTCTACTGGAACGTCACTTGTTCTTGATTTTTTACAATGAACTGTTCTCAAATTAAAGCCGAAAAACAGCATATAATCATTCGTATCCCTCCGTGAATTCCTAGGCACATTCAGGATCCAGTCAAGAACGGGATGAATGAACGATCCAGAAGTAGAGAAGGAAAATTAAATTTCCTCGAGTTGAACTTTTCCTGGCGGGAAGTCATGCTAATGTGAGCCAAAGAACCGGGTGGGTTTCGTTGTCTTTTGTGATAAATGGGATTTATTTAATTTTTTTTTCTGAGATTCGTTACTTTTGTTCATCTTATGTCGCCGAGGAAGGATGAATGGGGGGAAACACTTCACTGATCACCACAGGCGGTCCGACCGAAACCGATACAAGCCGCATAAGCCATCCCGTGCGGAATGAAGTTCTGCTCGTAGGTCCCGGAAAACAGATGGGCCCAAGGTCCGCTGGCAAAAACGGCCACGTCATCCCCTCCGTGCGTCTCCAAACCCAACGGCACGGTGCTGGGAAACTTGTAATCCTCCTGGTGCATATCGACCTGGTTCAGATTGCGTCGGCCATCCCGGTCCAAGTTGCGCTCGTAGCCCGGTCCATTGGCGTAGCTGATTGTGGCGTACGGTAAACTGTCCAGCCCCTGTTGGCTGTCGTTGATTCCGAGGATGTCATTGCCTCGACTCTGTATTGAAGGAGGAAATGGAAAATTTGATTCCCGTTTCGCGATAAACGTTTGCCTCAGCCACTCACCGAATATCCACTCATGGTCATGGTGTGGGAATGATCCGACGTAACCACTATCAGAGTGTCCTCCAGCGATGTTCTCCGACGAGCCAGGTCGATTGCTTTGGCAAATTCGACCGTCTCGTCGAAAGCCTTTGCCGGTTGGCTGGTATGATGGCCATGGTCAATGCGTCCTCCTGTTTGGGGGGGTTGTAAGAAAAGGGGAAAGTCGTAATCATCAATTGGGTTATCTTGGATTCGTGCCCTGTATGAATCGCATTCCCATGTAACTACAAAGCATTCTAATTCAGTGGTTCTCGACCTTCGTTATATATTCACATAAAGCTCCACATTATGAATTGAGGGTCAAAAATGGCCAAATACTTTGAAACGTTCTCAGAAATACATTCTCCAAACCGTTTTTATCAGTAAAAATCTCCATAAAATCTGTCCTTACCAATTGTTTTTCTTGGCAAAAAAATATAAAAAAAAAACTTAGGGATCGTCTTGAATTTACGCCCCATTGAGGGTGTGGACAACTAATATTTAAAAAATGGAAGATAGTCAAACAGTTTTGACGTAGGACTACGTCTTTGTTTTCTATATTGGGGTGCACTTTAAAAGTACGGAAAATGAGACATGTAACGAAATTAGGGGAGATTCTGAACGTTAATAACTCAGTTGTTTATGAACCAATTATTACGATTTTATTATCATTCGATCAGAAATGTATCTACGCATCGTTAGTAATATATCCGATAAGTGAATTTTGTTGTTAAACTATTGAAAATTTGATAAATGTTGACCCCTTTCTTATCCAACCAATCACGTTCGAGCATTTTTCGACGGTATCGCTTCCCACTATAAAAGCAAACGGGTCCCTGCTTCTTCCATCAGTCTTCTTTTTGCGGTCGGGCTGTGAACACGATCGGGCGAGTCATTCTCGCTTTGCTTTTGCACCCGCGTCACAGTCCAATTTGTGTCGTCGAAAGAGGAAGACGCAAGATTGATTTGCGGCGGCGATGACGATGGCTTGGGCGCTTCTCCGAGCGGGGGACTACTGCCGCTCGGAAAAGCGTCCAAGCCATCGTCATCGCCGCCGCAAATTTATTCGCGCTCCCAGATTTCGACTCGTGATAAATAAATTCAGCATCGGTGGTCAAGATGCAAGCCCGTTAGGAGCCAATTACCAGCCCCCAGAGTTGCTGATCCGAGGAGCTGCTGCTAATCAAGCATCGGACTAGTGAAATCGCTCAAGATTTCAAGAGTGAGCATCGTTTCCAGATTTCGACTTGTGCCAGGGGATCCAATACCCGTTGCTGTTGTGCGCCATCCACGTCACGAACCATTCAGCTGGTTCGTCGTATAAGCAAATTCCCCGTTTGACCATGGCAATCAACTGATAACATCCCGTAGTGCTATTTATCTGTAACCGTATCGAGGCTTAGAAAGTCATCGGCCCTTGTCAGGGCTATCAAATTTGTGGAAAAGAGTTGAAGGAATAATATTTCCGACCTTATTACATCTTATATTCCTCAATCAATCTCGCAGCTTCGTACAAAATTTAATTTGTTATGAATAATTGATGGCACGACAATTTGAGACTATTCGTGGACGCTGCTGCAGTGCCGTCGGGGTGAGTGTTCAACATTTCACAACTATTGTAAACTAGAGTGGAATTTCCGACAGTGTCTTTGATTTGCCATATTTTATGAGAACACTTCGATTACGAAAATGACCACATGTAACAAAATTGCGACATGTTTAGAATGCTTTTGAAAAGAAATTCCCATTGTACAATTTTCATAATGTTGGCACCATGGATCAGAAATTTACCTTCATATTAAAGAAAACTATTGATTATCAATAGCGAACTATTGAATATTTAGTAAATGTCAACCCTTTCATTGATGTTCGATCAATTTCTCACGCATAATCATTTTTCGCAATTAACAAGTAATTCTAAGTCCAACTCATTATTGGCACATATGCATTTCCCAGATTGGTCGATTAGAAATAGAAGAGCACGAAAGGGAGGAGCATAATCTGCTTATCTAAGGGTATACCGTGGTGCATCAATATCCGGACGCTGAAGAGGCACGAAATGTTCTAGCTCAATTTGCACGACCTTATTTTCTTACATGATTAATGTGTGATATTTATACAATTAGCTTAGGATAACATCTCCACAAAAACGAAGAAAATTTCATGGAAAATAGCAAAAATCACATGTAAATCGTTAAAATAATGAAACAATGCTTGTCCTTAAATCCGGACACGTGAATCAGTATGCCGGACACTCATGAATCAAAATCCGGACAACGTTAAATACATTGACTATATCTATACAAAATTCATTTAAATCAACAAGTAAATGATTTTTCCGGTAACGTAAAACATACATTTACTGTACAATATAATATCATTAACAACATTATGTTTAATTAGAACATTTTTTACCTGCATTCATTTTTGTGGTTCGATGCGCCACAGAAACAATCGCGTTTTTAAGCAGTTTTTCAGCGCAAAACAATTGTGTTATCATTGATTACACTACTGTCCCACCTTTACTTTTAATTTGTTTCAAATGTTCTTCTAAAATAGTACTTTTCACTGCAAATATATTGCGATATCGTGTTGTGTCCGGCTAGAGAAACACTGGCTCACAAACCCGGACAGCGTCTTTTTGCTTTTGATTTAGTTAATTTTCACACCAAATCACTGTTCTTTCACAACAACAACAACAACAACGTTGCGAATTTGTTTTCATTTTTAATATTTTTATGGCAAAGTTTATTAGATGGAAAATTATTGTGAAATGATAAAATAAGTCTAAATCTTAAGATACGAGGAAATATTACAAGATTATTGTAAAATTTCATCGATAAATCAATAAATATTATTTGAGTGTCCGGATATTGGTCCCGTCCGGATTTTGATTCATCACGGTATAGCATGCTTCCTTCGATGGATTTGGTTTCATTCCGTTTCGACTTCCGAGCTGGCAAGAGCTCCTCCGATCCTGCGCAGCGACGTCCGCACCTGCTGATCTTCAAGCTAGCGAACCAGCGTCTGGTGATCGGTGGTCAAGAAGCAAGCCCGTTAGGAGCCAATTTCCAGAAGCCCCAGAGTTGCTGATCCGAAGAGAAAAGAGCAGCGAATCAAGCGTCGGACTTATGAAATCGCTCAAGATTTCAAGAGTGAGCATCATTTCGCCTTGTGCCCGGTGATCCACTACCCGTTGCTGTTGTGCGCCATCGACGGACCATGGCAATCAACTGATCAATCCCGCAGTGCTATTTATCTGTGGCCGCATCGAGGCTAAGAAAGCCATCGGCCCTTGTCAGGGCCATCAAATTTGTGGAAAAGAGTTGAAAGAATAATACCAATCTCACAGTTTCGTACAAAATTTAATTTGTCATGAATAATTGATGGCACGACAATTTGAGACTATTCTTGGACGCTGCTGCAGTGCCGTCGAGGTGAGTGCTCAACATTTCACAACGAATGTAAACTAGAGTGGCATTTCCAACAGTGTCTTTGATTTGCCATATTTTATGGGAGCACTTCGATTATGAAAATTATCACATGTAACAAAATTGCGTCATATTTAGAATGGACAAATCGAGCGTCCGGCTTGTGGTATCGCTCAAGATTTCAAACTTAAGCTACGTTTTCAGATTTCGACTTCAGCCGTGTGATCTAATATCTGTTGCTAATGTGTGCCATCCACACCACGAAACATTCAACTGGTTCGTCTTATAAGCAGAGAACTTATACAAATTTCTACACTTGCGTTGGGGATCCTTCGTTTAACCATGGCAATCAACTGATAACATCCTGTAGTGCGATGCATCTATGACAGCAACCGAGCTAACAAAGCCTTTGGCTCTTTTCAGGGCCACCAAATGTGTGTAAGAGAGTTAACAGAGTAATATTTCCGACTATATTTATCACATTGCCAAGCAATGAATAATATTTCTCTCAAACCATAAAATCAACAAAGCGATGACTGAAGCTTTCATTATAATTCTCGAATAACTTCCTATAGACACATTGCTGTTAAATATTCTTTAATTAGAATTACTTAGATTTTGCTTCAGCATGCTGAACAAGCCTCAATCACTACTGTTCTTTCCAATGCTACCATATATTTCATAGGAAATTACTAATATAATTTCAAAATGATCATACAACCTGAAGTGAAATTTCATAGATAAATATGACGAATTCATCGGTTAAAGATAATGTAGATTTGGGACATGATTAAGAGTACACTTGGCTGCAAATCGATATATGCATAAATATTTACGAAAGTTTCGAGCACTGAAAACAGTATGAAGTCAAAACGAGCAACAATAAGACATCAAATTTAGTTAAATTAACCATCGTGGTCCTACGTCACTAGTTCGTACAACCCCATAGGGATGTACCCTTATAGTTTTTTCAATCGAATTCTTGAAGCATTAGACTAAATTTTAAAACTCATGTAATGCTCACAAGTTCAAATTGAGAACCACACCCCAAACCAGCTAGATCGCCCATTACAGAGCGGAATCCATGATGGAATATTATCTCCTTAGCACTTTCAAAACACCCTCCCCATTGAACCAACCAAGCAATCGCCCCAAAAGTCACGTACCTTCCACAAAGAGAAAATAGCCCCGATGGTGGCTGTCCCTCTCCAGGACATCCATCGCCTTGCCGACCATCTCCTCCAGCGTCGGAATCACCTTGGCATCGGCATCCATGTGGAAGGGAACATGATTTGCATGGAACAGCCCCAGCAAGTACTCGGTGTCTTCATCGACCTCGGAAAAGAAGCAAACAACATCGAATTATTAGTATGAATAACAATGACCACGACGATGTTAGACCACTCGGCATAGGTCAGCAGAAAAAGCCGGCATTTCTCTACTTTGGAGTATGTCTAGGGTTTTTATCATGTTGACTGTTTTTTATGATTTTTTGTGAATGTATCTGTACGGCTAAGGGACAAAACGTCGAAAGACAGAAGGTCGACCTTTTGTTTTGCGATCTTCTCTGCCCATAACTGCATATTTGTAACATTCGACAAAAGTAGGCATTGAGTAAATGGGATACCAAGTTTGCATTTTATTGCAGTATGGGAGGAAACTAAAATTTAAAAAAATCACTAAGAATTCAAAAGTGATTATTTGAGGCTGAAATTTTGTACAACTCATATCGCATATTGGGTGAATAGTCAGAAAATATTTCTGATAGCATTTTCGTTGCCACTGCATTATGAGGCTCATGTATAATCTCAATGTGACCGTTATGCGGTTACAATTGCCAATGTGACAAAACAACTTGGTATTTTTTTGGAATTTTCTAGAACAATCTCACAGATTTCAGTAAGTTGATCGAAAGTATTTGTCATTTGATGACTCTCCCCGGTATAAACTCGAAATTGTCAAAATTATCGAATGTGACAAATTTGCGGTTATGGGCAGTTCTGTTCATTCAACGTTTTGTCGTTAGATCTTTCGCCATAGATTTATACATCGAAAGGACAGAAATTCGAAAAACAAAACGTCGATTCTATTGTTTCGAAAGAGAGTCATTAAAAATAATCGTTCCCTTCCAATTCTCTTTTTTTTATCCTTTCGACGTTTATTTGAAGTTTTGTCCTTTGGTATTCGACGTTTTGTGTTTCGACGTTCCGTCACCCATCCATTTTGTATGTACGGCGTCTAATTACCTCCAATAGCTGATCACGATTCTGTACGTACGAGGCTCTACCACCTCCGTGATTCTGCTGGTGGGACCTTTTGTGATGGAGCCAGTGTTTGATTAAATCCATGCCATCGGTCCGGCGTCCGGGAACTCCTTCCGAATCGGTGCTGGTGTTCGGATAGAACTGGCGTCGTCCTCCTCCCAGTATTACCTGTAAGCAGGGTGGGAATGGACAATGAAGATTTGAGAGGAATTTCCAGTGGATGACTGACCAAAAATATTATGCAATTATAGATCTATGTGATTTTGAGAGCATTTGATATACATCACTTCAAAAAAGGTCAAAATAATTAAAGATAGTATCACATAATACGTATTTGGATCCTACGATAGCCTCAATTAAATTACGAAGGTACTTCTATTGTTATAGCTCATTCGACATCTTGAATCCATACAAGTTTCGATCTGTAATCGAGACGGTGTCGTTGTGGAATGCAAACTGATTCGTTCCGGATCCCGACAAATTCCATTCTTGAATCTAGACGGGTTCCGTTTCTCAAAACCACCAGGTTCTGCTCGGAAATTGTGGTTTGTTGCCTAAAATATTGACTCATGGTTAGCTACGCTTGAAGTCTTCAATAAAGTTTAATAACTCTCTTCATGAAGTTATTGAGTGACCTAGATTCAATACATCATTTGATTCATCGATTTGAACACAACTAAGGTCAATTTGACGTAAAATTAAGCAATTTGTGCTGCAAATTTACGTCATTCTACTAGCTTTAATATGTTGGGTATTTATGACGTAAACTCACATGATTTTTTTCTTAGTATGTATTCTCAGGCTCCTCAACTTCTCTGGGTGTAGCGTATCTTCGTGCCTGCCACACGAAATACAAATGCAGAAATGAACAGATGGCGATATAAGCTCTTAGTTAACAACAGTAGTAGAGCTTATACAACCTTAAACAAGGAAACAGCCGAGGAAAAAGTAAGCACGTAACTCAAGAAAGAAGAAAAATAATCTCGTGTAACGAACACGAAGATATTCTATGTCTTCAAATGTTGAGCATATTTCCAACAAGAGAAAATCCTCGACAAACGAAATTGGAACTGACCACTAGCCTGGGACACGGTTATATGAAAAATTTAGATTCTCGCTCCTGTCCACTTTTTGGATTGCATTTAGGTCCCATAACAACTGTGCAAAATTTCAGCTCGATCGGAGAAACTATATTTTAGCGCCAGCCGTTCAAAGTTTCTATGGGAGTTACTATGGGAATACTTACTTTTGCAAAGAAAAATCGCCAGAGGCCGCCCATTGACCTCTATAAAATTTCTGAACACAGATATCGATAGGTATTTCTACGATGAACAACATTGCCGAAGACCGCAAAGCAATCCGATGCTAGTGAAAAAAGTTATTAAGCATAGACTATTCGGAAATTTTGCCCGATTTTGTTATTATTATTATTCCTTTACGTGTTAATCAACGTCGCGTTGCCAATAGGTTTTCATTGAATAACTTTTTTCACAAGTCTCGGAATGTTTCGCGGTCTTCGGCAATATTCTTCATCGTAAAAATACCTATCGAGGTCTGTGTTCAGAATTTTTATAGGGATCAATGGGCGACCTCTGGCGATTTTTCTTTGCAAAAGTAAGTTTTTCCATAGTAAATCCCATACAAACTTTGAACGGCTGGCGCTAAAATATAGTTTCTCCGATCGAGCTGAAATTTTGCACAGTTGTTATGGGACCTAAATGCAATCCAAAAAGTGGACTGGAGCGAGAATCTAAATTTTGTCCCACACTACTGACCACTATCAGCACACATTTTCTGAATAATTGAGCGTTCATCATGTCTAAGGTTCCCCGTTATGGCTGACTCGTCAGTTCCCAGAAGCTAACATTTTTTTTTTAGAATTTCTTACGCGTTCCACATAGACTTCCAGATATTCTTAGGGATTCCAAGGAGCTCTCAAGAGATATCATTTAGTGCTTTAGAAATTTCGAATTGATGCCGAAGGAGTTATAGAGGTCCCCAGAGGCTACTAAATAATCTCATGAAATTTTAAGAGAGCAGCAAAAATTTGACATGGATTTACACAGGGTTTTGATACATTTACAGAATTTCCAAGAGCTTTCAAAGAGTTTGATTTTTGTACATTTATATTGATAGGGGCTTAAGGTAGCTTGAGGGGTTTAAGGGGATTGGAGGTGTCAAGTATGGGGCCCAGATAGCCGTAGCGGTAACGCACAGCTATTCAGCAAGTTCAAATCGCACCGATCGAGGATCTTTCCAGGTAGAAAATTTTCACGACTTCTTAGGGCATGCAGTATCTCCATACGATATACACTTACCAAAATCGCCATTCAATGGACGGTTTGCTTTTGTGAGGAAGAAGCTGAACTAGACAACGGACTGGCAAGTGAATGCCTAAAGTCACGGTATGGCCACGAAGCCCTCTAGGAACTCTATTTTTGAAATGTTTTAAGAATCACAAAAAAAAAACGCTGCTCTCTGATCTCTGTATCTCTCTTCAAGAAACCTTGATAACCCATGGGGAATACTTAAAAAACTTCGGGAGTTCCGTAGGACTCCATGAAAACACCTTTTTGGAAGCTCTTGGGAGTTTTTTCAAGGTTTTTGGAAATCCCTTTCCTTTGGGAATCCAATGAAGCACTTTATATTTTTGGAAACCTCCTGGGAATTGTGTTTTGAGGTTTTTTCATTTTCAGATTTTTCGTTCCAAATTGACTTGAAATCCAAATTTTTAATAATTGTTAAGCCCCGGAAGTATTCAAACATTATTTGATAATATTGAAAAACATTTTGGATTCAGAAAACATAGCATTATGGAACTGCTAATTAGAGGTTTTGAAAACTTCATCCATGTTCGTTAAGACAACCTGTGATCATTTCTCGCACCATGATCACCTTTGCAATTTGTAGACAAAATGTGCACGATAAATCAAAATTATTAAAATTTTCGGTAAAAATCGAACTGAAATTACACTGCGGAACACGAATTTGTGTCAAGCTTCAAAATACCGCTATTTACTTAACTAAGGGCTGCTCAATCTATTGCCGTTTTCAAAAATATCATAGCACGTCTGGTTTTTAAGATATTGGCTGTTGAAAATGCAAAATTTGACCACATCAGCCAGCTTGCATGCAAGTTTGCGAGCTTGTAAGGCAATTTATTTGCTCAATTTGCCACAGAATTCAAACTTTATGTGTGCAACAATATTTATCAGCAAAGTTCATAATACTATCGATGCTCAAAAGTTATTTTTTGGTGTTTTAGAAATGTAATGTGAAATACATATAAGAGAAACGAAGAGTTTTGTATAGAGACTGAAAGCATGCTGAAAAATCGAAAAATCTGAAATGAAAGTTTAAGTCCTATTATGCGTGCTAGCTGGATTAGATCACAAAAAAGTTTGATGGTACATATCTGTCATTTCATGTAAACATCAATTAAACCAGTGTTTTATACAACTTTGGCGACCTGTATAAAACTAGTGACGTGCAGGGACATTTCTGAAAACGGCATCAGATTCAGCGATATTATTGCTGTAAAAGCTTCTGGGAGAATTTTTGTTGTAATTCCATTATTGGACTGCCGAGAGATTTTCCGCAGCAAATTTTGAAGGAACTCCTCTTAGCATATCTTGAGAAATCATTTGGAAAAATTCACAGGATGTCTACTTATTTACAGCAATGAAATTCTCTGATATTTCCAGGTGTTTCAGGTTTTCAAAGATAATTCCAGGCTTAAGAAATTCTCCAAAGAACATAAATGATTGAAGAATAGTTGATTTGAAAAAAAACTTGGCAAGTATTTTTCCCTTTTATATAAAAAAACGTTCTAAACGTGTAAACAACATAGGAAAATACTTAAAAAATGTTGATGATTTTTATTAAACTTCCACGAAAAAAACAAGAATGTATATCAAATGATCTATAAGTGCCTTTTAATATCAAAGTTTGATAAAAAACAATTTGATCTTAAGGAAAAATAGCATTTTCCTCACCCAGAAAATTCTGTGGAAAACATTTTGTATGTTGGACTTCCAGGAATTTCTTACATAGATTTTCCAGCATGTTATCCAGCATTTACTTCAATAATACCACTGATATCTTTTAAAAAATACTGTGGTAATGGTTCCAGTAATATCCCCAATGATCCTTACGGAAGCTCTATCTTGCAGGAGTTCATCAGATATATCTCAAAAATCTTCATCAGAGATTGGTTCATAAATTGTTTCAAAAACTTATGAATTTTTTCAGGCAATTTTCCGAAAATTTATAAACAAAAATTCTTGACAATTTCCTTAAGGAATTCCTCGATCAATTTTTGGGGAGACTTCTGGGTAAATCTCTGAAGGAATTTATAAGAGCACTGATTAATGACCAGGGGAAATCTCTGGGTAACTCCTATGGGTACCATTAGAGAACTGGGCTAATTTTTTTAATGAATTCTGAACTACATTTTTGGAGGAAATCCTAATAAATCCTAGAAAAACTATTGATAACCCAGTAATGTACTGTGAATTTCCTTGAAACATATCAGGGAAAAATCTGAAGGAATCTTGATAAATTTCAGCAGTCCAAGTCCAACGAATACACCCTTAGTAATTTCCACATGCTTTGTTGTAAAACTTTCCTTCAGAAATTCAACCGGTTATTCCTCCAAAGATTTCATCATTTAATTCAAGGAATAATTCCGGAAAAATCTTTTAAAAAAATCTACGATAACTCCTCCAAGAGTTCTACGCAGATTTTTAGTAATTTCTCAAACTATTTTTACAAATGTTCCTTTCTAAACTCTTCCCATATTCTCCAAGGAATTGGCCCAACATTTTTCCAGTGATAATATCGAAATACAAATTCAGCCACTTCCTTTAGTAAGTACTACGGGAGATCATACAAGCATATCTACAGAAATTCTTCTAGGATGTTTCAATATATTCGTTCAAGGTTTCTTCATGGAGGTCCTCCAGGAATTTCTTACAGAGAGTTTGCAGCATTTTATCCAGGGTATATTATTAGCAGATCAGAGATGTGCGAAGATTTCTTCGAAGATTAAGTTGTCATAGATTTTTCAAACATGCTTTGGGTAATTGTTTCGGCATTATCCTATCATACAGGAGTTCATCAGATATTCCGCAAAAAGTTTCAGCATATATTGTTTTACAACGTTTTTCAGAAATTCCTGGATTACTTTAGGAGTTTTTGACGATAATTTTTGAATAATGTTCTTGACAATTCCCTAAAGGAATTCATGAATAAATTCTTTGGGATATTTATGGAAGAATCTCTGAAGGAATTTATGAAGAAATCTCTTAATAAAGCCCAGAGGGAATCTATGGGATAACTCTTGATGGTACCATTAGATAACTGGTTAAAAATAAAACCTGTGCTAAGTTTTTGGAGGAAACCCTAAAGATATTTTTTTAACTTACAAATTATATAGATGAAAATTCTACAAATGGAAGAATTATTGGATACATTCCTGGGCTACTGAAGATTACCATGAGACGATTCAGGGAGAAATTTTAAAACATCTCTGTAGTAATTACTGAGGTCATCTTTAGAACAGTATATTAGTTGTAAAAGTACGGGCTGGTAGCAGGTCTCTTCTCAGAGATTTGGTCTGTATTTTAATGCAAGTCTCCAAAACACCAAATTCCGGAGTTGACAGAGAAAAATTCAGAGTTTATTTCGCAACGTTTTTACTTAGAAGGCTCGTTAAGAAGTTTTCTCTCAGATTACTCGAGGAAAAGCTTCAGAAATTCTTCTAGCAATTTCTACTGAAATTCCTTCTTATATACTTTTAAGGTCTTCACCAGAAATCTCTCTGTTGATTACTGTGAAAATTTTCCGAGATATTTTGCGAATAATGAATCCACCGATTTCCTCAGTTGTCGCTATAAGGGATCTTCCTCCAGGAGTTCTCCCATGAAAATACATAAATGTTTATTCCACAGTTTTTTTCAGAGATTCGTTTACAGACTTTTCCAGATAGATCCACAAGAATTGCTACGCCGATTTCTCCAGCTATCCATTTAGCCATTTTCTTATGGATTCATCTACGTTTGCTCATAGGATCTGCTCCATAAATTCCTTCAAGGGTCGTTTGAAGAAATATATTAAATACTCTTCCAGGAATCCCTATTCAACCTGAGAAAACCAGAACTTCAGCCCTGGGCTGGTTCATCACGGCTTCACTTCTCTTCCGAAGGAAGTCGTCATTAAAATTTTGTATCTACGTGATACCTTGGGGTAATCAGGACCTTGGTAGCGACTGGTGGTTGTGAAAAAAAAAACTTTATAAATGTCTTGCTGGACAAAAAATATGGATACGACATAAGAGTTTGCTTCCTAAGTTGAATAGACATTTTGATAGGATTATTTATACGTCTTTTTGGAATCCTTCGATTGCTTTAACATATTACTCCGAAGATATCTTCAGGTTGGTTTGAGATTTTTCACAAATTTTCTAAGTAATTCTTCCAAGAAATTCGTTTTGAATACCTTCAAAATTCAATCTGTAATTTTTCACAGAAATCCCTCTAAAGACCGTTTCAGACATTTTCCAATGCTTAAGACTTCATTCTCCGAAAGTATAGTCCATTAATTTCCCTAGGACTTCCTCCAACATTCCCGTTAAGAGCACCTTCGAGAATTCAAACTTCCTCTACAAAATCCTCCAATTTTTTTTAAATTACTCAAGGAAGTCTTCGAAGATTTTTCCCAGTCATTCATACAGGGTTGTATCCAGGGGATTATTTTGGAGCAAAATTGTTAAACATATTCGCGAGGAATTTCGAAAGAAAATCCTAGAGTAGCTTCTGATGAAACATAGGTGAGTTTTAAGTATGCCTTGAAACATTTCTACAACGATCTCTGAAAGAACTCCTATTTTTTAAATTCTCCCTATAACTTTCTTGATAAATTGTTAAGATAACTCTCCATGCAAGACTGTTTGAAGAATTTCTTTGATTAAGTTCTAACAGAATTTCTTAAAAACTATAAGGGTACATCCCCATGGGGTTGTACGAACTAGTGACGTAGGACCACGATGGTTAATTTAACTAAATTTGATGTCTTATTGTTGCTCGTTTTGACTTCATACTGTTTTCAGTGCTCGAAACTTTCGTAAATATTTATGCATATATCGATTTGCAGCCAAGTGTACTCTTAATCATGTCCCAAATCTACATTATCTTTAACCGATGAATTCGTCATATTTATCTATGAAATTTCACTTCAGGTTGTATGATCATTTTGAAATTATATTAGTAATTTCCTATGAAATATATGGTAGCATTGAAAAGAACAGTAGTGATTGAGGCTTGTTCAGCATGCTGAAGCAAAATATAAGTAATTCTAATTAAAGAATATTCAACAGCAATGTGTCTATAGGAAGTTATTCGAGAATTATAATGAAAGCTTCAGTCATCGCTTTGTTGATTTTATGGTTTGAGAGAAATATTATTCATTGCTTGGCAATGTGATAAATATAGTCGGAAATATTACTCTGTTAACTCTCTTACACACATTTGGTGGCCCTGAAAAGAGCCAAAGGCTTTGTTAGCTCGGTTGCTGTCATAGATGCATCGCACTACAGGATGTTATCAGTTGATTGCCATGGTTAAACGAAGGATCCCCAACGCAAGTGTAGAAATTTGTATAAGTTCTCTGCTTATAAGACGAACCAGTTGAATGTTTCGTGGTGTGGATGGCACACATTAGCAACAGATATTAGATCACACGGCTGAAGTCGAAATCTGAAAACGTAGCTTAAGTTTGAAATCTTGAGCGATACCACAAGCCGGACGCTCGATTTGTCCATTCTAAATATGACGCAATTTTGTTACATGTGATAATTTTCATAATCGAAGTGCTCCCATAAAATATGGCAAATCAAAGACACTGTTGGAAATGCCACTCTAGTTTACATTCGTTGTGAAATGTTGAGCACTCACCTCGACGGCACTGCAGCAGCGTCCAAGAATAGTCTCAAATTGTCGTGCAATCAATTATTCATGACAAATTAAATTTTGTACGAAACTGTGAGATTGGTATTATTCTTTCAACTCTTTTCCACAAATTTGATGGCCCTGACAAGGGCCGATGGCTTTCTTAGCCTCGATGCGGCCACAGATAAATAGCACTGCGGGATTGATCAGTTGATTGCCATGGTCCGTCGATGGCGCACAACAGCAACGGGTAGTGGATCACCGGGCACAAGGCGAAATGATGCTCACTCTTGAAATCTTGAGCGATTTCATAAGTCCGACGCTTGATTCGCTGCTCTTTTCTCTTCGGATCAGCAACTCTGGGGCTTCTGGAAATTGGCTCCTAACGGGCTTGCTTCTTGACCACCGATCACCAGACGCTGGTTCGCTAGCTTGAAGATCAGCAGGTGCGGACGTTGCTGCGCAGGATCGGAGGAGCTCTTGCCAGCTCGGAAGTCGAAACGGAATGAAACCAAATCCATCGAAGGAAGCATGCTATACCGTGATGAATCAAAATCCGGACGGGACCAATATCCAGACACTCAAATAATATTTATTGATTTATCGATGAAATTTTACAATAATCTTGTAATATTTCCTCGTATCTTAAGATTTAGACTTATTTTATCATTTCACAATAATTTTCCATCTAATAAACTTTGCCATAAAAATATTAAAAATGAAAACAAATTCGCAACGTTGTTGTTGTTGTTGTTGTGAAAGAACAGTGATTTGGTGTGAAAATTAACTAAATCAAAAGCAAAAAGACGCTGTCCGGGTTTGTGAGCCAGTGTTTCTCTAGCCGGACACAAAACGATATCGCAATATATTTGCAGTGAAAAGTACTATTTTAGAAGAACATTTGAAACAAATTAAAAGTAAAGGTGGGACAGTAGTGTAATCAATGATAACACAATTGTTTTGCGCTGAAAAACTGCTTAAAAACGCGATTGTTTCTGTGGCGCATCGAACCACAAAAATGAATGCAGGTAAAAAATGTTCTAATTAAACATAATGTTGTTAATGATATTATATTGTACAGTAAATGTATGTTTTACGTTACCGGAAAAATCATTTACTTGTTGATTTAAATGAATTTTGTATAGATATAGTCAATGTATTTAACGTTGTCCGGATTTTGATTCATGAGTGTCCGGCATACTGATTCACGTGTCCGGATTTAAGGACAAGCATTGTTTCATTATTTTAACGATTTACATGCGATTTTTGCTATTTTCCATGAAATTTTCTTCGTTTTTGTGGAGATGTTATCCTAAGCTAATTGTATAAATATCACACATTAATCATGTAAGAAAATAAGGTCGTGCAAATTGAGCTAGAACATTTCGTGCCTCTTCAGCGTCCGGATATTGATGCACCACGGTATACCCTTAGATAAGCAGATTATGCTCCTCCCTTTCGTGCTCTTCTATTTCTAATCGACCAATCTGGGAAATGCATATGTGCCAATAATGAGTTGGACTTAGAATTACTTGTTAATTGCGAAAAATGATTATGCGTGAGAAATTGATCGAACATCAATGAAAGGGTTGACATTTACTAGATATTCAATAGTTCGCTATTGATAATCAATAGTTTTCTTTAATATGAAGGTAAATTTCTGATCCATTGTGCCAAAATTATGAAAATTGTACAATGGGAATTTCTTTTCAAAAGCATTCTAAACATGTCGCAATTTTGTTACATGTGGTCATTTTCGTAATCGAAGTGTTCTCATAAAATATGGCAAATCAAAGACACTGTCGGAAATTCCACTCTAATTTACAATAGTTGTGAAATGTTGAACACTCACCCCGACGGCACTGCTGCAGCGTCCACGAATAGTCTCAAATTGTCGTGCCATCAATTATTCATAACAAATTAAATTTTGTACGAAGCTGCGAGATTGATTGAGGAATATAAGATGTAATAAGGTCGGAAATATTATTCCTTCAACTCTTTTCCACAAATTTGATAGCCCTGACAAGGGCCGATGACTTTCTAAGCCTCGATACGGTTACAGATAAATAGCACTACGGGATGTTATCAGTTGATTGCCATGGTCAAACGGGGAATTTGCTTATACGACGAACCAGCTGAATGGTTCGTGACGTGGATGGTGCACAACAGCAACGGGTATTGGATCCCCTGGCACAAGTCGAAATCTGGAAACGATGCTCACTCTTGAAATCTTGAGCGATTTCACTAGTCCGACGCTTGATTAGCAGCAGCTCCTCGGATCAGCAACTCTGGGGGCTGGTAATTGGCTCCTAACGGGCTTGCATCTTGACCACCGATGCTGAATTTATTTATCACGAGTCGAAATCTGGGAGCGCGAATAAATTTGCGGCGGCGATGACGATGGCTTGGACGCTTTTCCGAGCGGCAGTAGTCCCCCGCTCGGAGAAGCGCCCAAGCCATCGTCATCGCCGCCGCAAATCAATCTTGCGTCTTCCTCTTTCGACGACACAAATTGGACTGTGACGCGGGTGCAAAAGCAAAGCGAGAATGACTCGCCCGATCGTGTTCACAGCCCGACCGCAAAAAGAAGACTGATGGAAGAAACAGGGACCCGTTTGCTTTTATAGTGGGAAGCGATACCGTCGAAAAATGCTCGAACGTGATTGGTTGGATAAGAAAGGGGTCAACATTTATCAAATTTTCAATAGTTTAACAACAAAATTCACTTATCGGATATATTACTAACGATGCGTAGATACATTTCTGATCGAATGATAATAAAATCGTAATAATTGGTTCATAAACAACTGAGTTATTAACGTTCAAAATCTCCCCTAATTTCGTTACATGTCTCATTTTCCGTACTTTTAAAGTGCACCCCAATATAGAAAACAAAGACGTAGTCCTACGTCAAAAAAAAAAAAACTATCGTTAAAAGATCGGATTTGTAATAATTGCTATAGTATTAACTGGGCCCAGATAGCCGTAGCGGCAAACGCGCAGCTATTCAGCAAGACCAAGCTGAGGGTCATGGGTTCGAATCCCAAAGGTCGAGGATCTTTTCGGTTTGGAAATTTTCTCGACTTCCCAGGGCATAAAGTATCATCGTACCTGCCACACGATATACGCATGCAAAAATGCTCATTGGCATATTAAGTTCTCAGTTAATAACTGTGGAAGTGCTCATAAAGAACACTAAGCTGAGAAGAAGGCTCTGTCCCAGTGGGGTCGTAACGGCAGAAAGAAGAAGAAGTATTAACTGATGTGGAATCTTGTAGAATAAATTCTAAAGAATCCATGGAGTTTTTGAAATTTGATTTGATTTTTTTTTTAGAGAAATGTTTGAACCGCAGTAAAAATATGTTGATGAATTTCTGGAGAGCAGCAGTGAGGAAGTTTTTGAGAAGCTCTATGATAAATCCCAAGTCAAATTTATCAATAAATTCTTGACAAAGTTTATAATAAATTTTATCGATCAATTCCTAAAGGATTTTTGGAGCAACTCTTGAGAGTAATAGTGGATGAATTTTGAAAAAGAATCCGTATGAAAATTCCTAGAATAAATAAAGGAATCGGCGTAGGAGTTATTGTATGTTTTTTGAAAAAAAATGTCGAAAAGATTGTTTTAATACTCTTGAGTAAACCTTTGTGGAAGACCTCCTGTAGGATCTGTGGAAAATCTTCTAGAAGTAACAACTGGAGAAATCGGTGAAAAAATCAGTGGAAAATCATCTGGACGAAATCTTGGGATAAGCGCTAGGTTTTTTTCCTAGATAATCTCTATTTAAATTATTCTGGAATAAACTTTTGTTGAAGCGTTAGAGTGCTTTAAGAATTTCTGGACCAAATTCTTAAAAGGATCCATTGAAAAATGAAAAATTGCTGGCAGCATTCCTGGAAGTATTCCTGAAAAAATCACTCGCGAAATTACTAGAATTCATGAATTTACCGGGTTCTAAATTTTGCACCAGAATTTACTGCTAGCCGATTAAAAACGTGACTTCAGCACCCATTTTAATTAAAATAGAAACTTTTGAACCTTAACTTGCATTAAAATAGTGACAAAGACTCTAAAAAATCTGGTTACATTTAAGTACTTTTTATTAAACTTATTGCATTTTTGCTCTTTTCCTACAAATTTTGTTATTTTTGTGTAATAGGCGAAAAAATATTTAAAAAATTATAATGTTTTCAACTATGTTTCATATGCTTATGAATGACATTGAACTGAAAGTTTACTTGCCTTGATAAACTTGGAAATCTTAAGTTCTGCTTTCTTGTTTGAACATGTTTCATGCTGAATAGATAAAAATCGCTGAGTGCACTAAACTTTCCAACTAGCGTTTTGATAGCGGCGCAGTCTTGTTGGCTTGATTGAAAAGGTTTTGTGTCTCAAAAACGACATATTCTCCTATATTCCACCATGTTCTACTGCTCCAAAATATTTTCCCTTAGTGTAGCCGAAATTCCCTGAAAATTCCTGGTTTTTCCATGCAGTACACACCCTGTTTCAAAATGAATTCCTGAGATGCGATAATTGTTTGAGGAATCTTTATAACAATTTCTGAGGAAAGTTTTGAGTGAACCACCAAAAGAATTCACGAAACTTTTCCGCGAGGAATCTATGAACATATGGAATTGTCATGTAGTAATTTGTTCACCTTTGATCGCAGACTGTATAAAATATGGTGTACAAACGTTTTCAAATTCAGATTTTTGGCTTGATTCGGGTTATGGCTTATGATAAAAGGTTTCCAAATCTGATCGATTCATGAACGTCCATATCGATTTACTGTGACTTTCCTGCAAATTTCCTGTGTGTTATCTGTTCATCTGGTTTTGCACAAATCTCATAATCTCAAATCTCATCATCTTATTGCGCAAATCTGTAAGTTTAACACACGACCTTGACGTGCAGATTTTTCTCAGTGTATATTCCAGGATGTTCATGCATGATTCAAAAAGACCGCTATACACTGTAACCTCAATTTACGAACTAGATCGGGGGTGCGCAAATTGAGTTGGTGCGTAAATTGAATCAGTGCGTAAAACGAGGAAGCTCAGTTCGTAAAACGAGGTTTTGCCAATTTATCATTTCTATGTAGAAGAATGTCTCACAATACTGGACCCTAGAAGATTGTTATATTATTAAGAAGCGTTTGTATTGTCAGATACAAGTTTTTGTAATTAAGTGAGTACAACATGTGTTCTAGTTCATCCAAAAATTTCCTGGAATATATACCTGCAATGAACTGACGTATTTAGCGATCCTTTGATGTTTTTTTTAAATGGCACAGGCCCTTATCTATTCATAGTAGTAAAATGAGTATTTTCTTTGAATCTACAAACGTGATGTATGGTCTATAGGTAGTTTTTTTTTTAATATGACACAGTCTCTTAACTATTAATTTAATACTTGTTTTTAATTATGAATCGTGGTTTACGGCCAACCAGCCGAGTGGAAGTTTAACAACTACCGAAAAGCTAAACATTACATATAATTTGCAACGTCACTGAGAAGACGTGTAACTTTTTCGCACTCACTGAGAAGACGTGTAACTTTTTCGCAAATCTTCACATCAATTTGTCCATCTAATCCAATTGCAAATTATATGTAATGTTTAGCTTTTCGGTAGTTGTTATTAATTTAAGTCAACGGAATATTTTATTGTTTTATACGGATGTTTTTGGTGCTCCAAGGACTCCATTGAATAAAAGCCTTTGGATCTACGGCCATAATAAGTGAGTAGAAGATAGTTTTCAAATACTCCAAAGGCCCTTACCATTTCTGTGGGTAAACGATGTATTGTATGAATTTGTGGGGATGTCCTTGGTCCTCTAAAATCTCTATCGAATATGGGCATTAGAATATACAAGCGTAACCAATCATCAATAGATAGTTCTTCAATATTGCAAAGGCCTCTTACTGTCCATATTGGCAAACGAAGTGTTGTATTGAGTTGTGTCGATGTTTTTGTACTTCCGAGTACTCCACGATATATAGATCTGAGTATCTACAAACTTAAGTAGTTGTGCATTGATGATACTTATTTATGGCATAAAATATAAACTCTTAAGGCTAAGTAGCCCGTCATTCGGTTTGGTAGCCTTGTTGATTTTCCAGATTGCAATTTCAAAAAGATAAAACTCAGTCATCTTAAGTAATATTGATTCATAAAAGTATCACACATAGAAAATATGCTGATACAGTGATACCTCCATGAGTCGATGTTCCATGACTCGATATCGACTCATGGAACCATACTAAAAACATAATAACACACCATGACACTATGATGGTCCCTAGAAGCAGCTTTCCAAAGAATTGCTGTTCCATGACTCGATATTTCCATGAGTCGATGGTCCCTTCAATATTGACTCATGGAGGTTGCACTGTACATTTTCAGCAATGTCAGTGCAAAACCTAGTGATTTTCTTTAATTCGCAATCGTGAGACGGTTTGGCCACAATCATCGATGCCTACTACAAATTTCAATGGCGGCCTACTTCGCCTTAATATAAGCAAATGGATCAATGTACTGATCTGTACTGATGTTCATGGATTTACTTCGTTAAACAAGTGACATCTATTGAATTTGCGTAAAAATAGACTTCGTTTATTAAGGTTAGGTGAATTTAATTTAAAAATGGCGTCAGACATCGATATTCGTCAACAATATTCTCCAAACGTAGGTCGCCATCTTGAATTCCAAAATTGCGTAAGACATCGATTTTCGTCATCCCCTCGTCGTGGCCATTCCGAAAATACCTATAATGCATGAGTTTTCAACGGTTTTTTCATACCGGGGGTTGCCATGTTGGATTCCAGAATGGCGTCGAACATCGATTTTCGTCATCCACTCACCGTGCCCGTTCCGAAAATACCCATATTGCATGAATTTCAAACGATTTTCTGAAACCAGAGGTCGCCATCTTGGATTCCAAAATGGCGTCGGACATCGATTTTCGTCATCTCCTCGTCGTGCCCGTTCTGAAAATACCCATATTGTATGGGTTTCCAACGATTTTCCCAAACCAGAGGTCGCCATCTTGGATTCCAACATGGCGTCGGATATCGATTTTCGTCATCCCCTAGTCGTGCCCGTTCCAAAAATACTCATATTGTATGGGTTTCCAACGATTTTCCCAAACCAGAGGTCACCATATTGGATTTCAAAATGGCGTCGGACATCGATTTTCGTCATCCCCTAGTCGTGCCTGTTCCAAAAATACCCATATTGTATGGGTTTCCAACGGTTTTCCTAAACCAGAGGTCGCCATCTTGGATTCCAACATGGCGTCGGACATCGATTTTCGTCATCCCCTAGTCGTGCCCGTTCCAAAAATACCCATATTGTATGGGTTTCCAACGATTTTTCCAAACCGGAGGTCAATGATTTCCCACAGAATTGGGTCCTAAAATTTTTAATGAAATCTTGTTTTTATTCAATAACACGAAAGAGCATCTTACTGCAACTACTTTAGCAATATTTCCCGCTCAAATAACGGCTATATCATGTTTAAACTTTAAATTAAAAATTGGGTCCATAAATGAACCTTGACACTTAAGATCATGTTTGACGTTCGCTTAGTCGACAAAAACACCACAGGGTTTTTAGTTTTACCACTGGGGTTGTTCCTATCTGACATTTCGGAAGGGACACGGAAAAAAAATACACCCAAAATTTGAGTTTAAGCCAAGGAGTGTGACAAAATCTAAAAAAAATGTTTTTTGGACTCAAACCAACGGAAAACATTAGAAAATTAAGTAAACATGTGTTATTGGCTTAAACTTAAGCGTTTGGCACTAAAATTGGGACAGGGCATTAGGACCCTATTGTCAAAACTCAATTTACGCACTGCGTAAAAAAGTGACTTAAATTGAGTTTACTTCGTAATAAAAGTGACTTAAATTGAGGTAGCGTAAAAAAAGACTTCGTAAATTGAGGTTTTAGTGTATTCAATATTTCTTAGAGTATGTTATGAGGATTTGGTGTACACGTCAAGTGCACACTACTAGAATACTTATGTGTATTTTGTAAGTCAGATACGTCTGGAATATAAGCCCCTCCACATCTAATTACTTCGAACATATGGGAGCATGCATAGCCGAGTGGTTAGAGTCCGCGGCTACTAGGCAAAGCCATGCTGAACGTGTCAGGGTTCGATTCACGACTGGTACAAGTTCTTTTAGTAATGGAAATTTCCTTGACTTCCCTGGACATAGAGTATCACCGTGCCTGCCACACGATGTACGAATGCGAAAATGGCAATTTTGGCAAAGAAAGCTCTCAGTTAACAATAAGCTGAGAAGCAGGCTCTGTTTCAATCATGACGTAATGCCAAAAAGAAGAAGAAGATATAAATTTTACAAAGTAACTAGAGAATGCCAATCATCGAGAATACAAACCTGTAAAACAAACAGTTGCCAAATTCTTACCTTCAAATGTCTCCCAACATCGCCATGAACCAGCTGAGTGGCAATGTCCGGACAAACGCTCGGATCGAACCCGCTTTGCCTGACGTTGTCATCGTTCTCCCAGTTGCGGTTGGCCGTGTTTGCGTACACGCCGGCCGGCGATGCGTTCGTCACCTGGGTGTTTGTGACGAAACCTGTTTTTTCGTTTGTTTGTGACGTTGGACCATTTGTTTTGACGCGTTTGAAGTTGAACGGACGGGAAAGGAAAAAAAAGTGTGTCAATAAATTTGCATAGCTAGTTGTGTTACGGTGGAATCAGAGCGAGTTGGGCCATCTACGCAAAGCGGAAGATGAGGAATGTGCGTTCGGCTGCACACAGGAGTAATTTGAGTAAATGAAGGCCAAAATTGTTATCTCTGGACAAACATTTGAAAAGGGCCCAAGAGGTCTTGAGCCTTTTTTTAGAAACGTTGCTGTTGAGCCACGCAAACTAACACCACTATCAGAAAGATTGGCGTTAGCTCTTCCTGATAGTGGTATTGGTGAGCGTGATCGAGTTGAATTGGGCTCAACAGCGTCTTGCAAAGCCAATGTTTACCAATGTCGATGTGCCCTTTTGAAATGTTTGTCCAGATCTGATGTTTAAGTTACCTTTTCCAGTTTTTAAGTTGTTTTAAAAACACGAGAAAATTTTTTTCTCTGTGCGCTGATAAAATGATGACGATGAATGAAGAAGACGAGCAAACATGGCAATGAATTGGGTTTAATCTGATGAATGATTGACGGGCCGTTCGATTCGGATAAGGAATGACTTGATTTCTCGTTCCTTCTGGTACATACCGGTTGCCATTCCGTAGTCCTGTGCCCACTTTGCAATCGACTGGACGTGATTGTCGGTGTTGTTCTGGGCATAGCAATCCCCCAAAGCGGCAGCTGCCGAAAGACCGATGGTTCCGTAGTTGGCTTTCACTCCCGCCAGAACTGCTGTGGCTGTGCAGGCAGAATCCGCAACTTGCACATTAGTGCAGTACGTCTGAATTCAAACGAGATAGGAGCAAAAAACATCGAGAACACAAATCCGATTAAGACATCTTACTCTGGCTGCACACAGTGCAGCAAACGCACACTGACTTATTGAATATTTCAGTAACCACACGAACTAACCAAACGCATGGTGTTTTAAATCTTAGATTCCACGATAAAAACAGAAAAACATCAAAATTATTTCTTTTGGATATTTGGTGCCTTGGAAGAAATTTTTTAACTTCAAAAGGCGTATTATAAGATCGATTATAAATTTACCACAAAGCAAAGCCATGCTAAAGGTGTCTAGGTTCGATTCTCGGTCGGTCCAGGATCTTTTCGTGATGGAAATTTTCTTGACTTCCCTAGGCATAGAGTAGCATCGTAACTGCCACACGATATACGAATGCGAAAAAGGCAAAGAAAGCACTCAGATAATAACTGTGGAAATGCTCATTGAACACTAAGCTGAGAAGCAGGTCGTGTCTCAGTGAGGACGTGATGTCAAGATGATTACCAACTATTTTAAAGCAATAGTTTTGAAGATATTTAATCTTGATCGTGAAATCCCTGATCCAAAACACCGTGCAAAACGAACGAACCAGAAAACGCACTGCAGCTACCTACTCACTTTGGACAGTCCAACGTATGGAAATTTCTCGAACGACAGCTCGGTGCTTTCGTCCCCCAGGAAAACTCTGGTGGCGGCCAGCGTTGGGATCGAGAGCCCATCGCCCATGAACAGGATAACATTCTTGGCCACCTTGGTGTTGAGTTGATTTTTGTCCAACTGCCGGCCCAGTATGGTCTGGGCAACGTTGTTCCAATAGTCCGGGTGTCGCTCGATGTCAACCGGCTGGAAACGTACCTCTGGCATCTTGGCCGAGAAACGCTTCTGCCTGGTCTTCGTCATCGTCGTTGAAGGGTTTCCTTCTCGGAATAGAAACGACTGCGGATGCATCCAGTGGTCGGAGTCTGAGGAAAAGGTGGAAATGGGGGGATATTAGTAGCCATGATGCATGGCTTCTGGGCGGGGGCACAGTTGGAGCTCCAAGATTGCGGTTGTGGACCAAGTACTTAAAATTCGGACAAATGTTAGAACTGATAAAAACTGTAGATTTTGTTGCAATGCGGGATCAGAAGAGTTTACTAGATGCTGGAAGAAAAGCCTTCCAGCCTTTGGAAAGGAAGCTTTTTAGCTTCTGGAGAGGAAACTTTCCAGCTTCTGGAAGAAAAGCTTTCCAACTTCTGGAAGAGAAGATTTCCAGCTTCTGGAAGAGAAGTTTTCCAGTTTCTGGAAGACAAACTTTCCAGTTTCCGAAAAATAAGCTTTCCAGCTTCTGGAAAAGTAGTTTTCCAGCATCTGGAAGAAAAGCTTTCCAGCATTTTTTTTTTATAAAAGAGAAGCTTGCCAGTTTTCGGAAGCGAAGCTTTCCAGCTTCTGGAAGAGAAGATTTCCAGCTTCTGGAAGAGAAACTTTCCAGACTCTGGGAGAGAAGCTTTTCAGCTTGTGGGAGAGAAGATTTCCAGCTTATCGAAGAGAAGCTCTCCAGTTTCTGGAAGATAAGCTTTCCAGCTTCTGGAAGAGAAACTCTCCAGTTTCTAAAAGACACGCATTCCATCTTCTGGAAGAGAAGCTTTCCAGCTTCTGGGCGAGAAGCTTTCCAGCTTCTGGACGAGAAGCTTTCCAGCTTCTGAACAAGAAGCTTTCCAGCATCTGCAAGGAAGCTTTCCAGCTTATGAAAGGAATCTTTCCAGCTTCTGGAAGAAAACTTTCCAGTTCTTGGATTAGAAGCTTTCCAGCTTCTGGAGGAGAAGTCGCAGCTTCTGGACGAAAGCTTTCCATTTTCTGGACGAGATGCTTTCCCTTTTCTGGACGAGATGCTTTCCAGCTTCTGGACGAGAAGCTCTACAGCTTCAGGGAGAGAAGCTCCCCAGCTTCAGGAAGAGAAGCTCTCCAGCTGCAGGAAGAGAAGCTCTCCAGTTTCTAGAAGAGAATCTCTCCAGCTTCTGGAAGAGAAGCTCTCCAGCTTCTGGAAGAGAAGCTCTCCAGCTTCTGGAAGAGAAGCTCTCCAGCTTCTGGAAGACAAGCTCTCCAGCTTCTAGAAGAGAAGCTCTCCAGCATCAGGAAGAGAAGCTCTTCAGCTTCTGGAAGAGAAGCTCCCCAGCTTCTGGAAGAGAAGCTCTCCAGCTTTTGGAAGAGAAGCTTTCCAGCTTCTGGAAGAGAAGCTTTCCAGCTTCTTTATGAGAAGCTTTCCAGCTTCTTTATGAGAAGCCTTCCAGCTTCTGGTAGAGATACCCTCTAGTTTTAGGACGAGAAGCTTTTCAGCTTCTGGATGAGAAGCTTTCAAGCTTCTAGAAGAGAAGCTTCCCAGCTTCTGGAAGAGATGCTTTCCAGCTTCTGGAAGATACGCTTTCCAGCTTCTGGATGAAGAAGCCCAAGCTTTCTAGCTTTTTGAAGAGAAGGTTTCCAGTTTTTGGAAGAGAAACTTTTCAGCTTCTGGATGAGAAGCTTTCCAGCTTATGGATGAGAAGCTTTCCAGCTTCTGGAAAAAAAGATTTCCAGCTTTTTGAAGAGAGGCTTTTCAGCTTCTGGAACAGACGCTTTCCAGCTTCTGGAAGAGAAGTTTTCCAGCTTCTGGATGAGAAGCTTTCCAGCTTCTAGAATAGACGCTTTCCAGTTTCTGGAAGAGAAGTTTTCCAGCTTCTGGATGAGAAGCTTTCTAGCTTCTGGAAAAAAAGCTTTCCAGCTTTTGGAAGAGAAGCTTTCCAGTTTTTGCTTTCCAGCTTCCTGAAGAGAAGATTTCCAGCTTCTGAAAGGAAAGCCTTTCCAGATTCTTTAAGAGAAGCGTTTTAGCTTCTACAAGAGAAGATTTCCAGCTTTTGGAAGAGAAGCATTCCAGCTTCTGGCAGAAAAGCTTTCCAGCTTCTGGAAAAGAAGCTTTCCAGCTTTTGGAAGAGAAGCTTTCTTGCTTCTGTAAGAAAAGATTTCCAGCTTATCGAAGAAAAGCTCTCCAGTTTCTGGAAGATAAGCTTTCCAGCTTCCGGAAGAGAAACTCTCCAGTTTCTATAAGACAAGCATTCCATCTTCTGGAAGAGAAGCTTTCCAGCTTCTGGAAGAGAAGCTCTCCAGGTTCTGGAAAATAAGCTTTCCAGCTTCTGGACGAGAAACATTCCAGCTTCTGGAAGATAAGTTTTCGAGCTTCTGGAAGAGAAGCTTTCGAGCTTTTGGATTAGAAGCTTTCCAGCTTCTGGAGGAGAAGTCGCAGCTTCTGGACGAGAAGCTTTCCATTTTCTGGACGAGATGCTTTCACTTTTCTGGACGAGATGCTTTCCCTTTTCTGGACGAGATGCTTTCCAGCTTCTGGACGAGAAGCTCTCCAGCTTCAGGAAGAGAAGCTCTCCAGCTTCTGGAAGAGAAGCTCTCCAGCTTCTGGAAGGGAAGCTCTCCAGCTTCTGGAAGAGAAGCTCTCCAGCTTCTGGAAGAGAAGCTCTCCAGCTTCTGGAAGAGAAGCTCTCTAGCTTCTGGAAGAGAAGCTTTCCAGCTTCTGGAAGAGAAGCTTTCCAGCTTCTGGAAAAGAAGCTTTCCAGCTTCTGGAAAAGAAGCTTTCCAGCTTCTGGAAGAGAAGCTTTCCAGCTTCTTTATGAGAAGCCTTCCAGCTTCTGGTAGAGATACCCTCTAGTTTCAGGACGAGAAGCTTTTCAGCTTCTGGATGAGGAGCTTTCAAGCTTCAGGACGAGAAGCTTTCCAGCTTCTGGAAGAGATGCTTTCCAGCTTCTGGAAGAGATGCTTTCCAGCTTCTGGAAGATACGCTTTCCAGCTTCTGGATGAAGAAGCTTTCCAGCCCAAGCTTTCTAGCTTTTTGAAGAGAAGGTTTCCAGTTTATGGAAGATAAACTTTCCAGCTTCTGGAAAAAAAAAGATTTCCAGCTTTTTAAAGAGAGGCTTTTTAGCTTCTGGAACAGACGCTTTCCAGCCTCTGGAAGAGAAGATTTCCAGCTTTTGGAAGAGAAGCATTCCAGCTTCTGGCAGACAGACTTTCCAGCTTCTGGAAAAGAAGCTTTCCAGCTTCTGGAAGAGAAGCTTTCTTGCTTCTGTAAGAGAAGCTTTCCAGCTTCTGGAAAAGAAGTTTCCAGCTTCTGGAGGAGGAGTTTTTCAGCTTCTGGATGAGAAGATTTTCAGCTACTGGAAGAGAAGCTTTCCAGCTTCTAGTAGAGATGCCCTCCAGCTTCCGGATGAAAAGCTTGTAAGCTTCTTGAAAAACTCCCCAGATTCTGGAAGATAAGGACTCCAGCTTTTGGAAGAGAAGCTTTTCAGCTTCTGAAAGACAAGCTTTCCAGCTTCTTGATGAGAAGCTTTCCAGCTTTTGGAAGAGAAGCTTTCGAGCTTCTGGAAGACAAGCTTTTCAGCTTCTAGATGAGAAGTTTTCCAGCTGCTGGAAGAGACGCTTTCCAGATTCTAGAAGAGAAGCTTTCCAACTTCTGGAAGAGAAGCTTTCCAACTTCTGGAAGAGAAGCTTTCCAGCACTTGCAAGAGAAGCTTTACAGCTTCTGTAAGTGAAGCTTCCCAGCTTCCGGAAGAGAAGCTTCCCAGATTTTGGAAGAGAAGCTTTCAAGCTTCTGAAAGAGAAGCTTTCCAGCTTCTGGAAGAAAAGCTTTCTTGCTTCTTGGAAAAAAGCTTTCCTGCTTCTGGAATGGAAGCCTTCCAGCTTCTAGAAAGATAGCTTTCCAGCTTCTGGAAAATAAATCATGGTTCATATATCTTAAGTACAATTACAATAGGTTTCACAAATCTACTTACTTAATATAGTACTTATGCAGCTTTGATTGTAAAAAATCAATACATATAAAAATAAAAACCAAATCCGTGAAACGCACTGGTCTGTTCCTGACCGTATCTGACATTCCTTCTCTAATTCGTTCCCACCAAAAACCGCAACCACACAGAGTAAGCTCCCACCCTCCAAGTTTAAGGTCACAATGAAGCGAAAGACACCACATCCAAACCCAACTTAAGGGCGCTAACCTTCGTCTTCCCAAGCATTAGATGCAGCACCAGCAGTCACTTCCACCGTCGTCAAAACCTGCACCAACAGCAGCCAAGCTAACACCACACGACCGAAAACCATCTTTCCAACTTGCAACTTTTCGACTTTCTTCCCACCGATCTTCGGAGTATTGATTCGCCGTGTCTCCGTCTGTTCCTGGGAAATAGGGTGCGGCTTATTTTTCAAAAGTTTTATGACTCGAAAACTCGTGTGGTCTTCTGAAATTGAATCACATTGAAAGAGCAACCTCTATGTTAGATCCAAAAATATAAAGGTGGCATATGTGACTTCAAGGTGAATTTCCAAGTGAGGCCTACAGTGAAGTTTTCTTAACTTATTTATTTTTTCGTCAATTTTGAATTTGTTAGCACTATTTTCTTCGAAATTAGATTTATGAATAGTTTTTAGAACATCCAATTTGTCAAGAAGTATAGACATAATTAATAGAAAGAAGTTTTCTCTATTTTTTTCTTTATATTGCTATAAAAATAAAACTTTGTTTGACCATAAAGCTATAGTCAAACAAAATTTATTTTTCAGTAAAAAAAAGGTAAAAGCTTGAAGATGACTACTATTTTTATTACTATCTTGAATTTCAGATAAATTAATTGTTCAAATTTCATTTTATTATACAATTTTGGAGATAATAGTGCTCAATGATTCAAAATTGGCTTATAAATAATGAAATTACGACCAGTTTACAGAAGGCCACATTTTATCACTTCAAATATCACCTTCGCTTACACCACCTCTGAATCTTCATGTTTTGGCTCAAACTTTGAGGTTTCTCTTTTTTATAAGTTGAATTCACAGAAGCACGCGAACTTTTGATTTTTGAAGATTACGAAAATTGAGCCGCACCCTACTTGTGGAGGGACAGGCCGGCAGCAGCTTGACGGACAGCGGCGGCGGCCTCTTCTGACCGGACTGCCGGACAAGAGATCTTCGAGACGCACGCGCGCACACGTGGCTAACCGCAAAACTTGTTTTCAGCTGACTGAACTAAATTGCGGTTGGGCCGAGTGCTTTTATATTTTGATAAACCCTTTTTGGCTGTGGCTCTATCTCCCGGTCAATAAAAAGGTGTGTGCGATTGAATTTTGCATTCTTCGGAGCGTCTGCTGGAGAAGATATGGGTGATTATGATATTTTTTTTTCTTTCTTTGCTCGTAAGAGTTGTACTGAATAGTGATAAATTCATTCCAACAGTAATCTATCGACAGCATCATTTTTTTTCATCACAATCAGTTTTTGAAAAAAAAGCTTTCAAGCTTTTGGAGGAGAAGCTTTCCAGGTTGTGGAAGAGAAGTTTTCCATTTTATGGAAGAGAAGCTTTCCAGCTTCTGCAAGAAAAACTTCCCAGATTCTGGAAAAAAAAGCTTTCCAGTTTCTGGAAGAAAAGCTTTCCAGCTTTTGGGTTAGAAGCTTTCCAGCTTCTAGTAGAGCAGTTTTTAAGTTTCCCGAAGAATAATTTTCCATCTTCTGGAGAAGAAGCTTTCCAGCTTTTATAAGAGAAATTTTCCAGGTTCTGGAAGAGAAATTTACCAGGTTCTGGAAAAGTAGCTTTCTAACTTCTGGAAGAGAAGCTTTCCAACTTTTGGAACAGAAGCTTTCAAGCTTCTGAAAATAAAACTTTCCAGCTTTTGGAAGAAAAGACTTCCAACTTCTGGAAGAATAGCTTTCCAGCTTGTCGAAAAGAAGCTTTCCAGCTTCTGCAAGAAAAGCTTTACAGCTTCTGGAAGAGAAACTTTCAAATTTCTGGAAAGAAAGCTTTCCAACATCTGGAAGAGAAACTTTCCAGCTTCTAGAAATGAAGCTTTTCAGATTTTGAAAATAAAACATTTCAGCTTCTGGAATAGAAGTTTCCAGCTTCTGGAATAGAAGTTTCACAGCTTCTGGAAGTGTAGTTTTCTAGCTTCTGGAACAGACATTTTCAAGCTTCTGGATGAGAAGTTTCTGGAAGAGAAGTTTCCAGCTTCTAGAAAAAAAGCTCTCCAGCTTCTGCAAGAGAAGTTTTGTAGCTTCATGCAGATAAATATTCCAGCTTCTGGAAGAGAAGCTTTTCAGCTTTTGAAGAAAAGTTTTCCTGATTTCGAAAAGAAACGTTCCAGCTTCTAGAAGAAAAGTTTCTCAAATTCTCAAAGAGAAGTTTTCCAGTTTTTTGAAGAGAAGTTTTTAAGCTTCTAGAAAAAAGCTTTCCAGCTTCAAGAAAAAAAATTCCAGCTCCTGGAATAGAAGCTTTCCAACTTCTGGAAGATAATTTTACCAGCTTTCGAAAAGAAGCTTTCTAGAATAGAAGTTTTCCAGCTTCTGGAAGAAAAGATTTCCAGCTTCTTGAAAAGAAACTCTCCAGCTTATGGAAGAGAAGACTTCTAGCTTGTGGAAGAGAAGCTTTCCAGCTTCTCGAAAAGAAGCTTTTCAGCTTCTGGAATTGAAGTTTTCCAGTTTCTTGAAAAAATACTTTTCAGCTTGTTCAAGAGAAGCTTCCCAGCTTCTGGAAAAGCTTTCCAGCTTCTGGAAGAAAAGCTTTCCAGCTTCTCAAAAAGATGCTTTCCAGCTTCTAGAAAAGAAGTTGTCTAGCTTCATAAAGAGAAGTTTTCCAACTTCTGGAGAAGAAGCGTTCCAGCTTCTGGAAGAGAAATTTTCTAGGATCTGAAAAAATAGCTTTCTAGCTTCTAGAATAGAAGCTTTTCTGCTTATGGAAAAGAAGCTTTCCTGCTTCTGGAAGTGAAGCTTTCAAGCTTCTGGAAAGAAAACTTTCCAGCTTTTGGAAGAGAAGACTTCCAACTTCTGGAAGAATAGCTTTCGAGCTTCTCGAAAAGGAATAGAAGTTTCCCAGCTTCTGGAAAACTAGCTTTCTAGCTTCTGGAAGAAAAGCTTTCCAGCTTCTGGAACAGACATTTTCCAGCTTTGGATGAGAAGTTTCTGGAAGAGAAGGAAGCTCTTCAGCTTCTGGAAGAGAAAAAATCAAGCTTCTATAAAGAAAACATTCTAGCTTTAGGAATGGAAGCTTTCTAGCATCTGGAAGAGAAGCTTTCCTGTTTCTGGGGAGGAATTCCTACAGCTTCTGGAATGGAAACTTTACAGCTTCTGGAAAGAACGCTTTCCAGGTTTTGAAAAGAAAGTTTTCCAGCATCTGGAAGAGAAGCTTTCCAGCTTCTAGAAAGAAAGCTTCCCAGATGTTAAGAAGAAAGGATATTAATGGTCATTCCGGACACATCGGACAGATGGTGAATTTCTGGTGGTATCCCAGGGTGTATAAATAGATAAATTATAGTCAACCCTCAAGGAACCATCTGATAAAGATCTTTGATGAATCTTTGAAATAATTCATACTGTATCCTTAGAACTGGGACAACATTTGTGGGAACTATGGAGAAAATAACAGAGTATTTCCGACACAAATCAAGAAATTATTTTATGGATAAAACAACGCTATAGTTTTTGAAGGATACCGAAATTTTATTTATTATGTACTCTAGTTTAAAATCTTTGAACCCTCTAAAAGTTCCGAAGTCTTTTTAGAAAATGTTGATAACTTTTCAGGTCTTTTTAAAGAAGTTCCCGAAACCTTCGATAATTCAGAGACTGAATTACTGGAAGCAACCGTTATGGAATTCCAGAAAATGCCCCGGTTAAATTACTGCTGGCTATAGATTTTTGTTTTATTTAAGGTGAAAATGAATCGAAGCGAAACTTTAAATTTTCAAGAGCACGGATCTGGAGAACCAAACATCCGTTTAAGCTGAAAACTTAATCGATTGGTCACTAGCTGGTGGTGAACAATCGATTAGGTTTTCAGCTCAAACGGTTGTTTGGTTCTCCAGATCCGTACTCTTGAAAATTTGAGCTTTGGCTTCGATTCATCTTCACCTTAATATGATGCAATTTGATGATTCCTGCAATAATTAAAGAAAAAGGAAAACTTACAAACTTCAAATTCTGCTTTGGTATTTGGTATGGTATGACTTGGAGATTCACTATTTAAGGCTTGGAAATATTTTAAGTCGAAATTCTGGTTTTGATATGAACTCGGTGAGAATTACAGGAGAGAAATTGGTAAAATTTCTGGAAAAATCATAAAATAGTGCTTTGAAAATTTGCCATAAGCATTTCTAAACATTTATCTCAGATCAAGAAATTCCAGAGAAAATTTCAAGATAATTGATTTTTTAATGGACCTTAAAATACTTTATGGAGTTATTCATGGAAGAAGCTTAAAATGAAAGCTTATATTGACGGGTTACTGAATACATCTAAAGAAACACCGTGCTGCATCGAATTTGCCGGACGTTTTAAAAATTGGAATCCAATCAATCGATTTATTAAACAATCGCGAGAAAGACACCTCTTCCATCAGGTGGATTAATTTGTTTGTTTATTTTTATGGTCCAATTCTTCAACAAGTACCACGGGAACAAGGTATGGGAAGCGATATGAACCGGTTCGCGGCGGTCGGTCAATGAACGAACAAGCAGCAAGACAACAAGAAAGGATTAATTATCATTCAACGCAGCATTTTGTCTCCGTCTCCGTGTTGCAGTTTCAACTAATGGATTGTTGTGGTTTGACAATGTGCTTACTTCATCACTCACATCTTCGATACAACGACTTTTGATTGGGTGGTTTCAAGGGTAATTAAACTTCGGGTATTGTTGTAATGCGAGGACGCATATTTTCCACTGGAAGAAGTTCTTTCTATCACCTGCTGACTGATTTATTGAAACAGATATATTCCCTATCATTAACTAATTTAACAATATTGTTTTTTCTTCTTTTACAGGTAAAGTCGTATTGACAAGCTCCAGCTGTAAGTACAATAAACCAATTGACATATCACAGTTTCCGGAAATAAATGATTAATCTGAAAATAATTGAAAATAAAACTTGTTTACTATGGAAGCTTTTTCTCATTTGAAGGGTAGATCAAGATCACTTTAAACCAATATCTAACTGATAAAACGATAAGGCGGAAGAACAAATTGATTGGGATATCTTAACAAATCTTTTCGGAAAAGCTTTAAGATTAATTGATTCCTTGAATCAATTTCTTGATTATTTTCCAGACAAGTTTCAGAATAAACACTTTAATTTTCAATTCCAATGTTCAATTTCTTCTTATTGTCTTGAAGTACGTTTGGTCATTTTTCGATCCCTTTATGGTTTTTGTTGACCTCGTTTCGGTCATGTACAAAGCAACAATCCGTAGAATTACGGTTATTGAATTGTGTGTTTAGCTAAACTTGTACCAATCGGTTTAGAATGTCTTGTCGATACTCTCTTCCACCGTGATCCCTTTACTACATTGATAGATTCCATCTTGAACAACAGCGCCGACTGTTTGTAGTCCGTAGTCAGATAGGCGAAAGCAACACAATGCTGATGACAGAGCAGCACCGCTGTCGGTGTGCAGCTCCGGTTGCGGAGAAAAATATGCATGTAAAACATTGGCTTTCCCGGTGTAGTCCCGGCCCGGTGCATCATAATGTTGGTTCTCTGCCATCTATCTCCCCATGGTAACAGATGGGTAACCCACCGACGACCGATCGACCAGGACCAATGCAAGCAAACGCAGCCACGGCGGAAATGGTGGCTCTATCAGGTCAAACACATATGCCCAGATAGGGGAATTGGTATTGGCGAAGATGGTGCACGCGTGGTGGGGCAGTGGTTCAGTTCGATTGAAAGCTGCCAGTTCTAAAATGATCGTCATTGTCGTCGTCGTTGTCGTTCACCAAGGGTATGCGATATGTAATTTATTTTTACTGGAATAACTTTTAAAAGTTTCCTGGAAACATTTCTGAACAAATTGGTGGGGAAACCTTCATAGACATGCAAGAATCTTTGAGAGGACTTCCGCAAGTATCTCTGGAAGAACTCCTGAAAGTTTATCCGGAGAGAGCTTTGCGGAAATTCGTTTCCAACAATCATTGACAGACTTCTACAACATATCGCATACCCTTACGTTCACTGCTGTTGTCCATCCTCAGCTGGATGGAATTGAGTTGCCTAGGATGCTGGGGCGAACAGAACACTCACACATCTACACGTGTTCGGATCAAATTCGATGGAAATGAGATAGAAATTTATGGAGCTAGCTCGAATCTGTGTGCTGGTTTCTGTTCGGGGGGTTGGTGTTATACGTTTGCAGGATGGTGTAACCAATGTCGAATAAAATGCAGGCGTTGTCGATTTTTGTTAAATTGCAGTCTACTTGATTTGATTGTTGGAACATGACTCGTTCGAATTGAACAAAACAAGAAAGGCATATCCTCACTGAAAACAATGGTAAGCAAAAGCAAATATCCCAAAATTTCAAAATCAAGTGAGACTGCACATTGGATTCAATTCCAATACCCTAGTCGTGATTGGACGCCTTACTCAGGGCTCTTGAAAATCTCACTTGAAGTTACTTCAAAAAGATTATAACGTGCAACATGATTGACGATTCTAGCCATCCGCTAATTGATACTGATAATTGTTAAAATTAATTTCCGTCTCCGTTGTGCTCGAAACAGCATAACTTTCCACTCAGTCTTGTGTGCTCAGTTTCACGAAAGACGTCGGGGAGCGTTCATAAATAACGTGACACTGGAAGAAGGATTTCATACTTAAACCAGGACAGTAAGGAAACGGCAATACTAATATTGTTCAAAATTTGAGCGACGTAATTGTTAAACGTTCTCGCTGAGGATGATTCGGATCTTTCGCCGTCATCCAGGTGGAGTAGAAGTTGTATCCGTGTTGGAGATTTAGCCTCAGCACAGCACCAAACAGCCCATAAATTGTGCAGTGTACTACAATTAATACTCATTAAATGAATGAAAGTGCGCTTCCGTTGCAGTGAGTTGAGTTGGGCGATAATCCATTGGACTTTTTTTTTTTTAAATTATGAAATCGAAGTTCTGACAGGTAACGTGTTTTTGGATTACAAAATTTTTGCTTTGTTAGTTTCTAATTAATGATAGACAAGTTTCTTCAGGAATTCAATAGACCATAACTAAATGAAAACAATGTAGCAGTAAAACAATTTAATAGTACAATAGCAGTAATCTTATTTGATAGTAGTTTTGTTTTAAAAACATCGGTCATTGATTACGCAGCTCAACATTTTTCGTGACCTTAACTTATTTCTTTGAGCAATTTGATTCTTGAGTTCTGCTGGAGGTTTTATAAACTTATGGATAAAACAAAATTAAAATAAATTAGCTTAAACCACTCAGTCTCTCTTCATCTGTGTTGTTCCTTAACCCAAGAATCCGATTGATTACCTACCTAAACGGAACGCGCATAAGTCCACTCTTCGAATGGGACGATTCTGAGTCACATTTTAAATTTTTTTCTAAATAAACACTATATTTTTATTCATTAACCCAAAATAATCCCCAATTCATGATGAACACTCAAAGATCTCTGAATCGGACAGATTTGCTTTCACTATCAGCAGGTTCTTTTCTACGTTATTTTTGTGGACTAAAATATTCTACGATTTATTTACTCTGATGGTTGTAAAATTTGATTAAATGCTGAGTCAAACATCTCACACAAATCCTTCCGTTTTTTTTCAGAAAAGGCAGTAAAAATGTTATTTATTAGCTCTATTTAGCAATTTTGATTTTATTAAACTCTTCAGGGGTCAAAGAATTTGAAAAACACAACTGATTGAAAAACGGTCAGACGGTTTGACCAACATTGACGACGCCCCAAAGTTAGTCAAACTATGCTGTGTTCCTACAACCGCTTGACAAACTGCTAAATCTTGTTGTACCAACAGGGTGATGTGTTAGTATCCATCGTATTAAGCATTGGTCAGTGAGTACTGCAATTTTCCCAGTATTGCAGTGAATAATGCTGATACAAACCGATGCCAAACATTTTTTTCTCAAAACAGCTTTAGCATTGTACAATAACATTTTGATTAGTCTTGATCTCTTTTTGGAAATAATGCAAAGAAAATGCATCTTACCGTATTCTCAGTCCGTCGTATCGTTTTCAACTCCGTCGCAATCAGTTTCCAGATTCGTCTCACAACTTACGGCTCACTGTGTGTATTGAATGGTTAAAACACAACATATCAACGCTATAATAAAATGTTTTACTAGAATATATAGATCTACGGGCATCTCCCTCCATTCCATGAGCATGATGGAATATACTAATTTCCTTTAAAATTAATTGTTCGTCATCAAAATTCAGCCCAAACATATGAACACAATTCCTTTTGACCATACAATAATGGCATTTGCTCACAGTACAGCGAAAACAACACAATCAAAGGAACCGTATTTTTACGTCGAGCGTATGATGCGCACAAGCTTTTTTTTCTCAGTACGACGGATTGAACTTTGTTTACATTTTCAATTATACGCGGTGAATTTCAATTTGGTGATTTATTGAAGTTTTACGGCGTGTGATTGGAATGAAATCCTTCAGTGAAGAAGTACGAAGGTTTTTCATAGTGAAAATAAGTGCCCGGCGAAGTAAGTCACCCACGGGGGCGGGAAGAAACTTGTGTTGGAAAGTGGTGAGGCTCCGTCGATCACTAAGCATTTCTCTCAAATCGTGTTCGTCCATGCGATTTCGGTGAAAAAGTGCAAAGTTGATAATTGAACTGAAGTTATTTACCGAACTACAGTAGTTTTATTGCATTTTTGGTGTACAAGTGTACAAACCATATCAGCTTTCACAAAATTACACTTGGATAATGAATCTATGTTGCAGGTAAGTTTGAATATCCGCCATAGTGGAACATTTAAAGTTTGATACGACGAATAGTAGCGCTTACGACGAAGTAGAACAAAACCCTATCGCTTTACCGTATTCAGAGTGATCCCTGTTCGGGCTACATAATGGATTAGTATTTCCGACTAATGTTTTTTTTTATGTCTGGTGTTTCCGCGAAGGCAAATACCAGGAAATGTAGATCAAGCTGAACAAAATTTCGATTGAAAAAAATAAAATGAGTTTTTTGAATTAATGACGCTGTGGCTTGAAAATTAGTTTTTTATGAAGTGTTTGAGAAGAAAAAAGACACATTTTAGGAACGCGTGTATTGTAGAACCTTGGCAAATCATCACGTTCTATTATTTTGTTATTGGCAACGTATACTTCGTTAAGAAATTTATGTAGGGAATTTTCTGAAGGGAGATAATTGATTAGGATCTCCTCAATTTATTATTTATAATTTATTATTATTTTATTTTTTAATTGACTGGTAGCTCATTTCAAATTTCTCTCGTAATTCTAAACAAATGAAAATTGTCGGATTGATCAGAAAATTCCTCCAGGCATTCCTCAAGCTCTAGGAATGTTTCTAATGTTTTTATCCAGGAATTCCTCCGAAGATTTCTCAAGGAATTATTGCTGGCATTTATTTAGCCTTTTTTTATGCATGGCTCCAAGAATTGGTCAGGGAATCTTCCTTGAAATTCCATAAGAAAATCATCAAGTGATGCAAAACATTTTTTTTTCCAAACCGATGATTCTTCGAAACTTCCTATAGAAATAACAAAGGAAATTCTTCTAGAAAAGAATTCCTGGAGGAATTCTTTGAGCAGTTCCTGGATGAAGCCCGGAGAAGCTTCTTGTGGAATTCCTTCAGATATATCGGAAACTGTGGTAGGAAACCTGAAAAAAAATCCTAAAGGTAAAGTTGAGGAATTTCTGGAGGAATCTCTGCAGAATTAGTCTGTTAGGAAAATTAAGTTTCAACACTCCTGTGAGGCTCCTACGGAGGACTGCACTATTCCGACACGCTGCTCATCGAACGTTATATGGGCAAAATAATCCGCTTGATGTATGTTGTGAAATGTTTAATAATGTGTATCACTTGTACGATTTTAACATAGCTAAGGAAACATTTAGATTAAGGATTCTACGGAATTGAAGTCTGTGCGATGTATTTTTATTTAAATCGAAGACAATCCCTTGAGAATTGCTGAAAAAAATCCTGGAAAATTCCTGAATTAAGAAACCTTAGGAATTTTTGGAGAAAATAAAGTTAATTCCTTCCCCTAATTCACTGGAAAATTCATGAAGAAATTTCTGGGTCATTCCAGGAATAATTTTTAAAGCATTTCTCTGCAGTTCCTGTGGAATTCTTGAAAAAATTTCATGAGGAATCCAGCAAGATTTTCTAGCGGAAAAAATCCTGGAGGAATCCAGGAGAAACTTCTTGATAAATTCCTGGAGGAATACCGGAAAATCCCTGGAGGAAATCCCAGAGGAATTCCTGGAGGGTTCAAGGAGGAATCCCTGGACGAATCCCTAGAGGCATCCCTTGAAGAAATCCCGGAGAAATTTCTGGAGGGATCGCGCAGGAATCCCGTAAGAATTCGTAAAGCAATCCCTTGAGGAAATCCTGGAGGAATTACTGGAGGGATTACGGAAGAATTCCTGAAGGAATCCTGGAGGAATCGTTGAGAGAATCCTTGGAGGAATCCCAGGAAAATTTCTGTTGGAATCCCGAAGGAATTTCTGTAGGAACAAATCCTGGTGAAATTTCTAGGGAATCTCTGGGCAATTCCTGGAGGACTCCTTGGAGAATTGTTAGAGAAATCCCTGAAAAATTCCTGTGGAATTTCTGGAGACATCCCTGGTGAATCCTTGAAGGGATCTCTGAGACATTCCTGAAAGCATTTCTCAGAAGTTTCTGGAGAATTTCCGGAGAAATTTTGGGAAGAGTCTTCTGAGAAACTTCTCAAAGAATGCTTGGACAATTCCCGGCAGTGTTTGTTTAGGAATTCCTGGGATGTTTTCGGAAGAATATCTGGAGAATTTCTGAAGGAATCTCCTGAGAATTTTTGAATAAGTTCCTGGAAAATTCCTGCAGGAAGATCCCTGGGGAATGTCTGGGGAAATTTATGTTAATTATTTTCCCAAATTGTCCGGAGAATTCATGAAGAAATCGCTGGGACATTCCTGGAATAATTTCTGAAGCATTTTCCTACAGTTCCTGTGAAATTCTTGAAGAAATTTCTGAAAGAATCCAGCAAGAGTTCCCAGAGGAATCCCGGAAGAATTCCTGAAGGTATTCTGGAGGAATTCCTGGAGGAATCCTGGATGAGTCACTGAAGGAATTCCTAGAAGAATCCCGGAGGAATCCCGGAGGAATTCTTGGAGGAATCCCGGAAGAATACCTGGAAGAATCACGGAGGAAACCCGGAAGAATACCTGGAGGAATCACGGAGGATTCCCAGGAAGAACCCTTGGAGTAATCCTAGGAATATTTCTGTAGGAATTCCGCAGGAATTCCTATAGGGAAAAAATCCTGGAGAAATTTCTAGGGAATCCCTGGGAAATTCCTGGAGGAATCCCTGGACAATTCTTAGAGAAATCCCTGAAAAATGCCTGGGGAATTCCTGGAGACATCCCTGGTGGATCCCTGGGACATTCCTGAAAGCATTTTTCTGAAGTTCCTGGGGAATTTCCGGAAAAATTGATGTTAATTCCTTACCCAAATTGCCCGGAAAATTTGTCTGGGATATTCCAAAAACAATTTATCAAGCATTTCTCTGCAGTTCCTGTGGAATTTTTGAAGAATTTTTTGGAGAGATCCCAATCGAGTTTATGTAGGAATTTCTGGCGAATTCTTGTAGACATCCTTGGCGAATTCCTGGATGAATCCTATAAGAATTCCCTGAGAAATCTCTGAGGAAATGCAGAAAAACTCCCGTAAATTTCCCGGAGTAATTCCTAGATAAGTCTCGAAGTTTTAAAATTTTATTATACATGAACAACCCTACAACATAAGTTTTTTCAGTACACTTATGAGGGTCTCGAAGCGGTTAAATTAAAACCTTACATTCAATTCAATTACCAATAACCAAAAAGATTACATTCAATTTTATCGAAAAAAAAATCTATGTCAAAGGCCCCCTCATGACTCTGGCCTCGGGGCCTTTACATTTGTAAATCTGGCCCTGGTCTAGAGCAAAGAATGACAGCAATGTTCATAAAACTCTATGTTATAGAGAATAATATAATCTAATAGCAGTTCCTCTAAGCCAAAGTCGTGAATCTTTCCAATCCTTTTGCATCAAAACCCTATAGAAATTATTGATATACGTTTCAAGCTCAAGTTACTTCAGGAAGTTTCCAATTGATTGAGGTATAATTCGGAAAATCGTAAAGTAAATCCTTCAAGTATTCGATCAGGAATTACACAAATGACCCAAGAATTTCCTAAGGCAGGGCTCCCCCTTTCTAATTATTCTCTATTGATTGACAGGGATTATACAAGAAATTTTCGTACAGTATTTTGCCATTGAATTCCCCAGGTTGTTTTTTTGGCATTCTGTCCAAGAAGTTGTGTCCAGACCTACATCAAAAAGCTGCTACAGAGCGGTTCCATTTGAATTCGAATGTCGGTTTACTTTTGTACCATGACCCCACAGTTATGGATCAAATAGTGTGGAGTCCAACCTATAAAATTCAATAAAACGACATGGAAAACGTAAAATTGTAATTTAAAAGCACGAATTGAATCGTTTCAAATTGGAACATCGGTTAGTAAACTGTTTTGAGTGTAATATTTACATAGGATTGCATAAAAATTTAAATTTTTTTTGGTTTCTGAAAACCATATTATGGATCAACTTTCATATTATGGATCAAATTGTGACATATTACGGATCAGTGCGCAAAATCAAGAGATTTTCAACTCAATGCATCTGTATTGCATGATTTGGCGAAAGTTAACAATGTGTCACATATTACTGCAAAAATAGCAGTGTAAGAATTGGAAACAAGGGTAAAATGCCTTTTTTTTGTGATACTGCATTGTAGTAACTGAGAAATGAACTGTTTACGCTCCACACCAAGTTTTCCACCCAATTTTGTCTGCTTAAAATGAAATTTACAAACCTTAATGTTTTATTCGTTTTATCCTTAGTGCTATTGTCTGAAAATGTCGAAACCAATGCTTAAAATGGCAGAAATCTACATTTTTTGGAAGTGATCCATAACCGTGGTAAACAATCATTTCCTGGTCCATATTATGGATCACTAGTTAGAAGTGCTAATATTCGGTATTTAGAATCAACAATCAAGAAAAATGTTTTCCAAAGATGAATTCATACTAAATCGAAGCGAACGAGCATGTTTTATGCTATAACATTTGAATTTTACCACATGTGGGAGCTTATGAATGCTGATGGCACTTCTTACAGAAAAGGACCATATAATGATAGCTGCTTGGTACCAACTCAAGCAGTTGTCAAAAACATCGTTATTTAGCGGTTGAATTTGTGCTTAACATTACAAATGATAAAAGACAAATAGTATAACATGGGAAAAATATGTTTCACGTCAACGTTTATGTTTTGAGCGACTTATCCGATGTTGAACGCCAAAGTGATCCGTCACTGTGGGTGATCCGTAACTGTGTGGGCATGGTATTTTTTGATTTGGATGAAATTTTGCACATGCTTTCTTTATGCCCAAAAATGCCTTTTTGCATCATCGGCTCAAAAAATTATAACTTAGAAACGGTTTGTCCGATCAGTTTGGTGCCTTCCGCAAAGTTTTAGGTTATTGTTGGGACTATCTGGAAAAAAATATACACTGTAAAAAAAAATGTTGTAAATTTTTATACATCGAAAATAAAGCTATGTATTACTTTTTTTCATCTCAGTTAACACGTCTTTTGTGTTCGGTGGTGTTTTCGAGTGAAATTGAAAAAATTGTGTGTGTGTGAAAAGGATTCACTGTTCTAGACTGGATCATGCTCTTCGGAACTTTGTCATCATTTGGATGGAATTCTTGGCGGCTTGTCGATAAATTCCAAAATTGTTTCACGACCCAGTTAAGCTGCCGGTGCTGTTGGTTGTTCCAAAATTTACTTGCAAGCGTTCATCGTTAAGCGAATATTTTGCTAACATGCTCTTCGGCGATTTCAACTGCTCAGATGTGATACGTTCTCCCACGTCTTACAATAGAACAGTTAACACATCCTGTCTGTGTTCCAGCTCCACATTCTACCTTCGCAGAGTAAAGAACTTTCTCATAAGCCAACAAATGATCAGCTTTTTATGAGCCCAGGAATGATTTGCCACAATTTATTTTTGAAAGAAAACTTTGCATCTGTGGGGGATCGGAACGGATTACTATGAGTGTCAGACGATTTAACTAATAAAACGATTTATTTCTCTTCCAATGTTTACAACGCGTCTTCACTTCATTCGTGCTTATTCATTACTGTTTTCTCTTGACAGCCTAGGGTGGCTCTTGAAGAACGGGATATTTAGGGTGCATCCTACTGATACCCACACATCCAAATCTAAGCACTGGATATTCGCGTTCCTGCTAGAGATGTGTCATTCTTGGAGACACTCATTACGGTCTGAAATGAACGTTTATTCTTCTTCTGTTACGCAGTCAACATCTGTCTCGCCTGGATAAATTGCTGGTCACCCAAAGAATAATCCAGTACGTTTTCTTTCGAAACTACCGACGCATAAGCCGGAAGGATTACAACCTACACGTTTTTGTTTGTTTGCCTATCACAAATATAAACTGGAACCTTGATTGACGTACAATGTTTGTTTTCATGAATTAAATTCATGATTCCATGATCCTGCTTCATGATTTTATGACTCAACTTGTCACTTTTCAGCAACAAAATCGGAATCAAAAATTATAGGTATCTAAATGCATGAATAGTGCTTATGTATTCATGATGTGTATTTATGATTTTAGATCTTGCTTCATGATTTCATAACAAAAAATTTCCACTTTTCATATCAAATATAAGAATCATAGGGAGAGGTAACAAAATTTATGAATTATGTTTATGTTTTCATGTGTTTTATTCATGGTTCCAACATGCACGCTTCATTATTTCATCATTTAAATTGATATCTTCGCTACAAATTTAAAAAGTAACTTACTGCTGGCTATTGATTTCATGACTTTTAGTCATGGTGTATTTTCATAACATAAAAATACACGTTCCTCCCGAAATCATGACTCTTTTTCTTCGTTTGGTGTACCGCATTTTTCCCCGTGTGAAAAGGTTGTATTCAGAGACTCAAATACAGCTTTTTCGGGTTCATAGTTCCCAAAATATGAGGGTCTAGATCAGGCAATGTATTATTCGTACTCATTCGATTTTAAAGCATGATCAAAGCAAGCGAAGAAAAACATCACATCTGTATCGGCCCATGTTCGGTAATGTTTCGTCACAGAAAAAGATCTAATCAAAGCTGTAGCAAAAGATGATAAACAGACTCTCACGAAGTGCTGCGGATCATGTTTGTTACAGAGAGCGATTATCAAGAGATACTCTCAAATATCTCAATATTCAATCTCTGGTATTAACTTAACCTTTTTATGGTTGAAATGCTTCCGGGAATAACGGGAAAAACTTTGGTTCGAAATTATTCCTCCTTGAACATTGCTAGACTTACATGTGAAAAATCACATGTAAGTCTAGCAAAGTTCATGTTTTGAAATTCAAGGTTACCTATCAAGTAAGTCCCCAATTAGAATATCAGTGATTTTGAATCAGTCAGCATACACTCTCGTGCTCATTACAGACAAATAAATAGATTACCAAATCTTATCGCAGTCTGAGAAGAGCATTACCATCCACCGGTGAGACATCTGCGACCATCTCATGTAGGAAACGTGATACCCGCTCAATTGCTAGCATGACTCCGATAACAGGCGTCTCGTTCGTCGGGTGACAGTTGTGGTTTATTTTTGGATCGTTTTTAGCGTGCACGTCGTTGCCCTCCGTTATCAGTGTGAGGGGCGATGCCGTAATAATCAGTTTATTGGCGGTCATCGGAGCTGTTTATGAGGAAAACGTGATACTCGCTGTTCGATGGCGGTTTTTTTTCTGTTCAATTCAAGTTCAATGATGCTCTTATCTGTAGGAATAAGCGAGGTGGCTGTCTTTCCCGAACAGTGAATTACAACAAAGAAGTATCATAATTATATGAACGTTTGTTATTTTCTGTTTTATTTTTCTTCTATTTTTGTTAGAAGCACTCTGACTTGATAGAGGAAATATGAATAAAATCAAAAAAAAAAATTTTGTTGCTAATATTCTACATTAACGTATTAACTGGTTGTTTTATAATTACAGTCGAAGCTTGTTATAACGACATCGCAAGGGACCGTTGTAACAGAGAAAGTCGTTATAGAGAATAGTTATAACATCAAAATATGTTTCAAGGGACCAGAAAATGTCCCTATAGAGAGCTTTTGTCGCTATAAAAGTTGTCGTTATAACGAGCTTCTACTGTATATGCTGATCCACTGGTCGGGATGTATTTCACATTATTTATCTCGGATGATTTCACATACCTAGCAAACATAAGAAGATGATTCGAGCTTCATTAAATGGTCGTAAAAATAAACATTCACCGAAACGAGTTCAATGAAGCTCAAATCATCTTTTTGTTTACCTTCTTGCGTTTTGCGTTATCAACGGGTGAACGATCTCTGGGCAAACAGTTCGAAAAATAGATGCTAAAACTTCATAACCATCCAACTTAACGCATTTTCATTTCGCACTACGAATCATAACGAGCAAGAATGGTAAGGGAGGAACATCGCCGCATCATTTCCCTCTTGAAGAGTGCGAACCTAGCTGGGGGTAGACTTGTGCGCCGAAAATGTTTTAAATCGGCGGAATTACTGTTGAAAGTTCATGATTTCAATGGAATTCAAAGACTTCTGGAGAAATCCCTTGTCGAGTTTCTGTAAGAATCCCTGATCAATGGAGCGTGACGATGAATGAATTAGCGACGGCGCACAGGTCTTGTCTCCCAAGCTAGAATGAACTCCCATCTCTGATTCGACTCCGTTCAACGACCGTAGAATCGCCGTTTTATATTGATAAAGTTTCAAAAGCCAATCAAGCCGAACGGGTTGTCCGCTCGAGATGGCTCCTCAGCTACAGTAGTTGAATAGAGTAGTGCATCCCCTGTCCTCGCCAAACTCACCGTAAAATACACGTGTTGTAGTCCACCGAAAATTCATACCGCACCTTTCCACGCCCTTCTGTGACAACTAATTAAGATAATGGCTGTCGATTATGGCCCCGGTTTTAATGGCACTTTGAGTGATTTCCATTTAAAGCTAATTGAAAGTTTGATTTTTGAATAGGTTTGTACCTTGCTGCGTCAATGACATTTGATGGCCTAACCATGAACGGAGTGCAAATGTGTTTGCTCCGGTCTTATCAGATGGAATCGATTAATGTCGATGAGATGAACGCTAAAAATTTGCCTGGAAGCTGTTTTAGTGTTAATTTTCCCGTGATGGCTTGTTATAAACCTGAATTAAGTGGCTGTTTTATGGTTAATCTCGTGATTATACACGCCTTTTTAGTACCATTTGATTTGCAATTTATTTAAAGCCATATTTTTCTTAGGCTGAAATCGTCTAAAGTAGACGTACACGTTTCCATATGCTTTTACATCTCCGGTGGATCAGTTGATGCAACTGCACCGGAAAATATCATCCATTTTGTGGTATATTTAATTTCCTCTACGGAAAGAGTAGACCGGCGAGCAATGCCTCCTCGACGACGATTGTAACTGAGTAACTGAGCACGTATTGCATCACTGGCATGGTTTATGCGATAGAGCGGTGCAAAGTAGGGATTGGATTTTCAAAAAGGTGTGTCATAAACTTTTATCCATTACTGGATCCAAGTCTAGTTTCAGTTCTCTCTGAAAGTCATTGCACCATAAATTTAGTAAGTGTTAGATTTTGAACTTTGATTTAAGCGAATCATCGATTTTTTTTTTTTTTTTTTTTTTTGTTGGGATTTGAACCACTGCGACCATTAATTGATCTATTGTGGTATACCCCTGTTTACTATCGCAACGTGCTCAGTACGGAGAGTTACCATTCAGGATAACTGCCGTTATCTGATGATGCGAGTTATCCCAATCCGGAATGACCTTTAAAATAAATTTTACTACTAGATTAGGGTTCTGTAACCAAATTTCAGAAGGATTTAGAATGCCCTTGTTGAAATATTTTTTCCTACTTGCAAATAATGCTGGACAGTCACAAAGCAGATGTTGAGAGGTCTCTTTTTCACAGCCACAAAACCGACAGACATCAATTTGACTTCGACTTATCTTTTTCAAATGATATCTTGCCGGACAGTGTCCCGTAAGCAGCCCAATAAATATTCTTAGTGATTTTTTATTTAAATTCAAGATTTTTTCCGTTATTTGTTTGTTTGGAGTTATGAAGAGTTTGGATTGCCTTAAATTTTTTATAGCTTTCCAATTAAACTGAATCATATTGTCCTTCCATTGTTTTAATTCCAATTGTGTTACACATTTAGATATTCCACAGAAAGGTTCTGGTCCTACATACTGAGAACTTGCGCCTTGTCTGGCAAGTAAATCGGCTTTCTCGTTTCCTTCAATCCCACAATGGCCTGGCACCCAGTACAGATGGACCTGGTTTTTCATAGCCAATTGCTTAAGAATTGTTATACATTCCCAAACCAATTTTGATTGGCATGTGAAACATTTTAATGCATTCAGAGCCGCCTGACTATCTGAAAATATGCAAATCCTTGCATGTCTGTAGTTTCTTTTCAAACATATATATGCACATTCTAAGATGGCGTATACTTCTGCAAAGAAGACGGTTGTCCATCTTCCCATAGGTATTGAAACATGAATCCCCGGGCCTATAATACCAGCTCCGGCGCTATCATTCATTTTGGAACCATCTGTGTAAAAAATAATCGATCCTGGTGAAATAATAGGCCCTCCTGATTCCCATATTTGGCGATTCGTATTAATCACTTCATATGGTTTATCTAGGTTCAGGATTTTTTCCATCCAGTCTTCGATCATCTGTACTGTTTTATCAATACGAAAATCTTTCAGTATACTAAGATGCCCAGAAAGATTGCCTTCTAGAAAAATGGTAGTTCTTCGCAGCCTTAGCGCACTCCTTTCAGCTTCCATTTGCACGTATTGATGTAATGGAAGCTTATAAAGAACTGCCTCTAAGGCTTTTAATGGTGTACTGTGCATTGCTCCTGTTATAGCCATACAGACCAAACGTTGAAATTTCGCTAACTTTTGTTGGGATGTAATTTGATTTGTTTTAGGCCACCAAACAAATGAGGCATAAACAATTCTGGGTCTTACAATAACCGTGTAAATCCAATGAATCATTTTAGGTTTGAGTCCCCATTTTTTACCAAATGTTTTCTTACTCACCCAGAGAGCATTCGTGGCTTTACTTATGACCTGCTCTAAGTGTAAGCTCCAGTTTGGTTTATCATCTAGAATGACCCCTAGATACTTTACACTGGATGAATATTGTAAAATTGATCCATTAATTATCAAGCTTTTGAGTGTAATTTTCCTTTTACGAGTAAATGGAACTAAAACTGTTTTTGATGGGTTTATATTTAGCCCTTCGTTTTGGCACCACTCAATAGTGCAGTTTAGTGCAGATTGCATTCTATCTGTGATGATATTATCAAACTTTCCACGTACTATTATGGCTATATCATCAGCAAATCCTATAACTTCGAAGCCTCTTTCTACTAGTTTATTGAGAATGTCATCAACAACAAGGGACCATAATAAAGGCGACAATACACCTCCTTGATGACAACCCTTAGTAGTCCTTATCGTTATCGATGATTCCCCCAATTCGGAAGACACTTCTCTACTTTTCAGCATTTTCATTATCCAAACTCTAACGCTGGGGTCAAAGTTTCTTTTATCCATTGATTTTTTTATAGATTTGTAAGTCGTATTATCAAAAGCACCTTCCACATCAAGAAATGCAACGAGAGCAATTTCTTTTTTGTCAAGAGTACTTTCTATTTTTGTAACTAAATTGTGTAAAGCTGTGACAGTAGATTTATATGGTTGATAAGCAAATTGAAACCTATTAAGAGGAATTGTGCGCAAATATTCTGATTTAATATATTCATCTATAATCTTTTCCATGATTTTAAGCATGGTAGATGTAAGACATATCGGTCTAAAAGATTTTGGATTTATTTTGTCCTTTTTTCCGGCCTTAGGAATAAAGACAACACGAACTTGAGTCCATATCTTTGGTATGTGACCAAACGTTAGACTAGCTTTGAAAATATTTGTTAGATAATCAATCAGTGCTTCTCCACCCTTCTGTAGAAGTGCAGGAAAAATTCCGTCCTTCCCAGGCGATTTGAACGGTTCAAAGGAGTTTATTGCCCATTCAACTTTAGATCGCGTGAAGATGGTATTAGGTATGGATGAATTGCTTATAGTCCCGGTTGGCCTACAACTCTCATCAATATGAGCACCCCGTTCATCTTCACTTGACGCTAAATATGATCCTGGGAAATGCGTCTCCATCATTATTTTAAGAGTTTCCTGTGTATCAACAGTGAATTTACCGTTTGTTTTCCGTACAGTTCCCAAACCATTTGAATGGTCTTTAGAAAGCACTTTTTGCAGTTTCGCTACATCTGGAGTTTTCTCCATGTTTTCACAATAAGACCTCCAGGTTCGCCTTTTTGATTTTCGTATTTCTTTATTGTACATCGTAAGGACCTTCTTGTATTGATCCCATTGCCCAGAAACTTTCGCATGGTTAAAAAGTTGCCGAGATTTTTTCCTTAAATTGTTTAAGGTTTTATTCCACCAAGGAACATCCCTGCTTGTTAGTTCTTCTTTGACTGGACAGCTTGCATCATATGCCTGTAATATTTTTTCAGTTATATTTTCTGCAATTCTGTCCAGTTGTTCTGTAGATTCGATTACGTTATCCGAGGTTATATTTTCAAATTGCACTTTTGACGCATATCGCTCCCAGTTGGTATTCCTAGGATTCTTGAAAGCTATTTTGATTAATGCACCAGCAATGTACTCAAAAACAATGTGTTTATGGTCAGATAATGATTCGTAATCTGAAACATGCCAGTTTTTTATGTTTGTTGAAAGTATAGGACTACACATTGTTAAGTCCAATACTTCTTGTCTAACTTTTGTTACAAATGTCGGTTGATCTCCTTTATTACATAAATCCATATTATTTGAAGATATGTATTCAAAAAGGTCTTCACCTCTTTTGTTAATGTTGGTGCTTCCCCATATTGTGTGATGGGAATTCGCATCGCATCCGATTATGAAGTATTTATTGTGCATTTTACAGTAATTTACGAAATCTGCCAGTTCGGGTGGAGGTACTGTATCCCCATCTCCAGGGAAATAAGCAGAAGCTTTATAGGCTTCTGTTTTCCCCCGGGATGTAGGAATCTCCAACCGAATCACAACTATATCTTTGGTAATGAATTGTGTTATAGGTACGAATTTGATTCCCCCTTTTATTAAAATTGCTGTTCGCGGTTTTGAACTATTTTCGTCATAAATTAGTTTTCCTATCAGACTATTGATTCCAAGAACTCGGCTTTTATGAGCCCAGGGCTCTTGTATCAATGCCACGCTAAAGTTTTCTTTCTTGAATCTTTGACAAAGGACTCCGGTTGCTCCTTTGGCATGGTGAAGGTTTATTTGAATAAATTTGATGTTATTCATTTTGTTTTTACTTTTATTAGATATATTCAATTTTAAAAAACGTCTATGGTCTTTTAATGATCCAGAGGGTTTTGTTTCTTTTTAGATTTTGCTGAATTCCGGTCCTTTGATAGCCCAGAACAATTCCGTTCCTTCGAAGGCTCAGACACATTCCGGTCCTTTGGCGGCCCAGAAATAGTCCGATCTTTCGAAGGTCCAGATATATTCCGGTCCTTTTTTGCCCCAGAGAAGTTCCGATCCCTTGAAGGCTCAGAGACGTCATGGTACTTTGAAGTCCCAGGACAGTTCTGGTTCTTTGGTGGCCCAGTTTCATTTTTGTCCGTCGCTAGCCCAGGAGTATTCCGGTCCTTTGAACCCTCTGAGGAATTTGGGTCCGTATGTGTTCTGGAGTACTGCTGGTCTTTTGAATGCCCAGAGCACTTCCCAGTCACTGGATGCCCAAAATAACTCGAGGATTTCGAGGTCCCTGGATGGTTCTGGGCTTCTGGGATCCCTTGAGGAATTTGGTCCTTAGGAAGTCCAGTATTTTGATTGGTCTGTTGATGGTATTTAGAGGACTTTAACTCCGGCAACTTGCCGTCTGTCGCGCATGTCGCCGGGACATGAAGATTCCCAGAACATACGCTACTTACCAGCTCTTGCCCTTTGGGATCGTCACTCGATTTAGCCATTCCATCTGAACCAGATTTGTACATACCTTTTTTTCGCAGAGTTGTTTGCCCGAACTTGTAGTTGATGAGGAAATTACATGCTTTGAAATGCTGCATGGATGCCTCATCAACAGTGAAGAACCATTCAACATGTTTCTCGTAGAGAACGTTGCGTTGAATGATTCTCCATTTGTCGGTACTCAAGCCATCGTTTTGACTTTCAATGAAAATTCGGATAGTGTCATTGTCGTCGTTTACACTTTGGGGGAAAAAGCCGATCATCACCTCCAATCTTGGTATATCGTCCGCATCGATTACCGCTAGTTCCGCGCCTTCCCATGGGAGTAGCGCAGGAACCACCGAATATAACCAATCTGCCGTATCGTTGTCTTGACAGTTAATTACCAAATGCCCAGTTCTTTGCCAACAGTTGGAAAACTTCGGCTTGAAGGACTCTTTTCTTTGCTGTGTAACTTTTTGTAGAATGGCCCCCTGTACGATGTCCATCTGTTCCGTCGTCAGTTGGGTTTGTGGGTAGTCCGTTGGAAGTATTCCTACCCGTACCCATTTAGCCACCTCACTGTATGTTGGTTGTTGAACTCCACTCATTGTTGTCGGCTGATCCTGCCTAATATTCTCCATCCGTTTATTGACGGACTGGTGATTGAGCAGTCCCTTCTGTTTTTTGGGAATAGGTTTTCCATCACTGTTGGTACTGCTGTTGATGTTTCGTGGTCTTTTTGGGGTCGACACGTTTGATGGTGCAAGGACCATCGAAAGTGCTTCCTCCCGCCCATGACCACTTATCAACAGTTTTTTAAATTGCTTCTTTTTTGCCCCACTCAATTTTGGCTTTAGAATTTCTCTTTGCTCGTTTTGCTGATATTCCTGCATATCAGTGCGTGTAGCTATGATGGTAACATTCACCCCGTCGTCCTCATCATCGGAGTTCAGAATGGAGGACGAGACGGATCCCGCTCCCCCAAGTTCATCCGCTGAGACACTTTGTAGAAGATCATCTTCTTTCTTTCCTTCGTCCACTTCCATGATTTCGGTAGGTACAGTATCCATGGATTCTTCCTTCGACTCCATAATGCTGCACAACACGAATTATTTTTAATTTAGATTTTTGTTAATAATTTTCCAAATTGAGAAGAAAAAAAAAAATATATATATATATATACAAAACAATTTCCTTTTATTTTAATATTCGCCTTCTGACACACCGCGCACTGTTTTGAGAGATTCTTAGATACACTCTTCACGTGATGCAGTGGTAGTGACTCGATAGCACCTACACGACCTTTCTATATGTGCACTACTGTCACTACTGGCACTCAACAAACAATGCCGCCCGTTGCTGTTGGGTTGTATCCCCCTTCTACTCCACTACTTGTAACCCTTTACTTCACTTTCCCCAGTGCAGGATAATGCCAGCAAGAATTACACTTTTTCGCATTGATTTTCACACGATACACTGCACTATCTTGCTGTCTTCCACTTGCACAACGCTCTATGGCACTTTATCTAGCTTTCCCGATAACTTTGCCCATAAAGGGATCACTTTTAGAATTATTTTTCTAGAAAACTAAGAGCTTCTATAGCCAACTATAAGCTGCCTTACTCTCAGCACTCAGCACTATCATCGATTAGTAATAGGTTAAATGATTATTTTAATATTTCCAGAGATTCCTTCAGGAATACCTTCAGAGATTCCTCCAGGAATACCTTCGGGGATTCTTCCAGGAATGTCTACAGGGATTCCTTCAGGAATACATACAGAAATTTCTTCAGGAATACCTACAGAGATTCCTTCAAGAATACCTACAAAGATTCCTTCAGGAATACCTTCAGGGATTTCTTCAGGAATACCTCCAGGGATTCCTTCAGGAATACTTCCAGGGATTCCTTCAGGAATACCTCCAGGGATTCCTTCAGGAATACCTCCAGGGATTCCTTCAGGAATACCTCCAGGGATTCCTTAAGGAATACCTCCAGGGATTCCTTAAGGAATACCTCCAGGGATTCCTTAAGGAATACCTCTAGGGATTACTTCAGGAATACTTTCAGGAATACCTCCAGATATTCCTTCAGGAATACCTCCAGGGATTCCTCCAGGAACACCTTCAGGGATTCCTTCATGAATACCTTCAGGGATTCCTTCAGGAATACCTTTAGGGATTCCGTTAGCAATACCTCCAAGGATTCCTTCAGGAATTCCTTCAGGGATTCCTTTAGCAATACCTCCAAGGATTCCTTTAGGAACACCTTCAGGGATTCCTTCATGAATACCTTCAGGGATTCCTTCAGGAACACCTTCAGGGATTCCTTTAGCAAAACCTCCAGGGATTCCTTCAGGAATTCCAGGTATTCCTACAGGAATGTCATCAGGGAATCCTCCAGGTATACCTTCAGGGATTTACTTCAGAAATACCTTCAGACATTGTCTCAGGAATTCCTTCAGGGATTTGATGTTGTTTTGATGGTCAATATTGTGATACAAAGCTATTTCAAAGCAATGTGATTTTTTTTGCAGTGTCATCAGCGTGGCATTGTTAGATAAGGTATTCAACTTCAGGTTCAAATCACGTGTCATTCAAGTAACCAAAAAATTTGCAAACCAAGAATATCTCCCATTAAACAGTCAAGCACCTTCATTCAAACTAAGTGCAACGCACTGTAGCATTCTCTTATTCCGACAGCAGCGTATTTCAACCCTACGGGAAGCAAACTTTGCGCCCTCAATCTCAATTGTGGGTTTGAATTGACATGCTGTTTGTCGAACCGTTCAAACATCAGACTAGTTAGGCAACTCTGTGAGCCCTACAAATGGATCCCAACTTTCCATGCATTATGCAGTAATAACTCTTGGTTCTTGCGAAGCTCTGAAAGCAAGCTAAACGCACTCGCCTGCTAAGCGCTACGCTGCTAGGTAGCTATAGAGTAAGGTGGGGCGAAAGTTCGACTTTAATTGAATACCTTTGACTATTCATAATTGTATAATATTTGAAATGAAAGTCTCTTCGCTCAATAGCATTCGAATCATCGTAAAATTTATGACATATGATTTGAATTGAGTTAGAAATATTAAACAGAAAATTTTACCTCACCTTACCCTATCCAACTGCACCTCGGGGTGGGTGAACCTGAGAGCTCCCGGTGAAACCGTATAATCTCGAAAGTGAATCCTGACACACCGGGAGTCAGTGCGGATCCAAATATTTGCGAGTTGGTTTTGGGGCTTTGCTGTGTGGGAGCGCGGAATGACGCCTTCCGCAGCTAAGTCGAAAAGTTCGTCTGCAGCATGTAGCCTTTTGGGGGGGAAAGCTCTCCCGCACTGATTACTGACTGAAGCTCCTGGCGACTCTCTGGAATGCATAAACCCACGCACGGGCTGTGGTACAGTGGGATTCCGTTTTTGGCATGCCCAGAAATTTGTATCTTATTGTAAACTAGATAGAAGAAAGAAAATGAAGTAAGAAGCTGGAAACTAAAAGCTTAAAACTAGAAGCTAGAGGGAAGAAGCTAGAAGCTAAAAGCTAGGTTTTTTTTCTAGAAGTTAGAAGATAGAATTTAGAATCAAGAAGCAAGAAATTAGAAGATAACGTTTGAAACTAGAAGTTGGAAGCTAGAAACAAGACGCTAGAAACGAGAAGCTACAAGCTTGAAGCCAGAAGTTAGAAGCTAGAAGCTACCTGCTAGTTTGTAGATACATAGAAGCCGAAAACTGTAAACTAAAAACTAGAAGCTAGAAAGTAAAAGCAAGAAGCTTGAAACTAGAACCTCGAAAATAGCAGTTAGAAGCAAGAAGATACAAGCTACAAGCTTGAAGCTAGAAGTTAGAAGCTAGAAGCTTAAAATTACAAGTTAAAAGCTAGAAGCCAAAAACTAGAAACTAGAAGCTTGAAGCTTGAAGTTTGAAACTAAAAGTTAGAAGCAAGAAGTCAGAAAAAAGAAACAAGAAATCAGAAACGAGAGGCTTGAAGCTTGAAATTTGAAACTATAAGTTAGAAGCAGGAAGTCAGAAGCACGAAACTAGAACCTAAAAGGTAGAAGGTAGAAGCTAGATGCTAGAAACTAGAAGCAAGAAGCTAGAAACTAGAAGCTAGAAGTTAGAACCTTAAATCCAGAAGCTACCAGCTAGACGCTAGAAGCTTGAAATAAGAAGCAAAAGTTAGAAAATAGAAGTTAGAAGCTAGAAACTAGAGGCTTAAATTAGAAACTGGAAACTAGAAGCAAAAAGCTAGAAGCTTGAAGTAAGAAGCTAGAAACTAGAAATAAAAATTGTGGGCTTCGTGGCCGTGCGGTTAGTATTACTAAGCATTTAGCCGCATCGAGTCAAGAAGTCAGGTCGGAAAACTTTTCGTCAGGAACGTATCTCGACTGTGCCACTGAGTGTTGCATGCTAGTCCGTTGTCTAGTGTGGTGCTTCCTTCAAAGGACAATTCGTCCACTGGAAGCATTGAAGTGTCGTGTCTTTTTTTGAAGCTAGAAGCTAGAAGATAGAAGTTATGTACTAGAAACTAGAAGCTAGAAGATAGAAGTAAGAAGCTGGTAGCTGGAAGCTAGAAGTTAGAAGCTAGAAGCTAAAATCTAGAAGCTAGAAGCCAGAAGCTAGAAGCTAGAAGCTATAAGCAAAAAGCTAGAAATTAGAAGTTAGAAACCAGAAATTAGAAGGTAGAAGGTAGAAGCTAGAACCTTAAATCTAGAACCTAGCAGCTAGAAGCTGGAAGCAAGAAGCTAGAAAAGTTAGAAGCAAAAGTTATAAGATAGAAGTTAGATGGCAGAAGCTTGAAGCTTGAAGCTTGAACTTACATGTTTTTTTTTTTTTTTTTTTTTTTTTTTTTTTTGTATCGTTCCAAACATTACATTCATTTCTTATATCTAGGTGTTCTGTGTTATTTGACAACACTATCATCCTAATTTGGTAGAACTAATTTAACATTTTGTTAACAACATATTACATTTCATTTGCCGTAGCAGTTCAGTTTTTTTTACAGGTGAGTTGATTTCACCTGCTTATCAGAGAAAAAAAAATTTTTTAATATACTTAACCTAACTTAACCTAAACATATAACGCATTAATCGTGGCAATAGAAGATTGTAACGATTTTTGCCTGAAATTATTAATGATTGCATTTGACATTTGTTCCAATGCTTCAACATTGGATATTCTATGTAACTCATTGGTACTATACCAGGGAGGAAGCCTCAGAATCATTTTCAAAATTTTATTTTGAATTCTCTGCAGAGCTTTCTTCCTGGTATTACAACAGCTAGTCCATATTGGTACAGCATACAACATGGCTGGCCTGAAAATTTGTTTGAATATCAAAAGCTTGTTCTTAAGACAAAGTTTTGATTTTTTATTAATAAGGGGATAGAGACATTTTACATACTCATTACATTTGGCTTGAATGCCCTCAATGTGATTTTTGAAAGTTAAATTCTTATCTAGCATGAGCCCTAGATACTTAACCCTCAAAGCCCCGGGACAGACCTTTTATTTTCAATCGACTGGTGCTCAGAAACAAATAAGCTTAACAAAATGCGTTTTAACTATGATCGATGGGATGAGTTAGACTTCCTGCGAGTGGGGTTTTCAAACCGGAAGTTCAGGTCTGGACATGTTTTACAACCGGAAATAAGTGTTCCCTAGTCATATATTTTACAACTTTAACAACGAAACCAATGTTTAACGATACATTTTAGCTATTTTTAGGCATTATGTTAAGGATCATGGCAAGAATACACTATTTGGTTTATTTTCTTGCATGGGAACTTTCTTGCGAAAGTCGGAACCTGGTTCCGGAAGTACTTTGCGGGTAGGAGCCGAGACCAATGAACACATGTGAAATTGATCCGAAGCAACATATGCGGCTACTTGAACGCCATGAAATCAACTCAGAAAGCCAATGCAAGACATCAACTCTCAATATTGTCAATTTTACCTTATGGCCATGGCTGGGTTGTAGGGTCACTTCCGGTGAACTAGGAGACAAATATGGATGAACCCAAAACTAGGCATGCGACTGCTCAAACTTCATGAAATAGCCCCAGCGTTGCTTCATTCCTTCGACTTTCCTTCTTCCTTCGACCAGATTGTCAAATGTTGCCCGGATTCTGAGGTCACTTCCGGTGAATCTGTAGACAAACATAAATAACAGGTAAAACTAGACATGCGACCGTTCAGACCCCAGCGTAGCTGTAAGAACATGCTTCTTGCCTATATGGACACTTCGGCCAGATGCCAATGACCTGATTTTGAGGTCACTTCCGGTGAATCAGAAAGAAACATAGATAATTGGCAAAACTAGGCATGAGACCGCTCAAATTTCAAAAAATAACTTCATCGTTGCTATAAGAACGTGCTTTTGTTTGTATTGTATACTTGTATACTTCGACCTGATGAACAGACAATGTCCGGTTTCTGAGGTCACTTCCAATGATTCAGGGAACGTACATGAATAATATAATTAGAAATACGACTACTAAAACTTCATGAAATAACCTCAAGGCTGTGGTAAAAATCAAACGATACTTCGGCCAGATAACCAGAATTTGAGCGATTTGAGGGTCACTTCCGGTGAACCAGGAGATAAACATGGATGAAGCTCAAAACTAGGCTTGCGACTGCTCAAAATTTATGAAATAACTTCAGCATTGCTGTAAGAACATGATCCTTGCCTGTAGAGACACTTCGGCCAGACGACCAGACAATGATCGACTTCTGAGGCCACTTTCGGTGAACCAGAAGACCCATGAATAAAGTATAAAAAGAGGAGCGCGACTAATCAAACTTCATAAAACTGCTTTGTTGTTTGCAATTGTCAAATACACAAGCTATAAGAATTTTGTACACATTGCTTGATTTTTTTTTTCATATTTGTTTCCTGATTAGGCAGTTCGGATCTGAACATCCGGACATTTGGCTAATGTATTGATACATGCAAGAAACATGTTCTTACAAAAACGATGAGGATAATTCATGAAGTTTGAGTAGTCACATGTCAAGTTTTACTTTATTTGTGCTTGTCTCTTGGTTCACCGGAAGTGAACTCAGAATCTGGTTACTGTCTAGTTATATAGCCGAAGTATAATAGATGTAAAAAGCATGTTTATACAGGAACGCTGAGATTATTTTATGAAGTTTGAGTAGTCGCATTTCTAGTTTTACCTTTTTTTCATGTTTGTTCCCTGAATCACCGGAAGTGACTTCAGAAACCGGCCATTGTCTATTCATCTGACCAAAGCATCAATACGTAAAACAGCATGTTCTTACAGCAACGCTGAGATTATTTCCTGATGCCTGAACAATCGCATGCCGCTTTTTCCAATTATCTATGTTTCTTCCTGATTCACCGGAAGTGACCTCGAAATCAGGTAATTGTCTGGTCATCTGGCCAAAGTGTCCATACAGGCTAAAAACATGGTGTTATAGCAATGCTGAAGTTCTTTCATGAAGTTTGAGCGGTCGCATGTCTAGTTTTACCTGTAATTTATGTTTATCTCCAGATTCGACAGAAGTGACCTCAGAATCCGGTCAATGTTTGGCAATCTGGCTGAAGTGTCCATATAGGCAAGAACCATATTCTTACAGCAACGCTTAGACTATTTCATGAAGTTCGAGTAGCCGCATGCTTAGTTTTGGGTTCATCCATTTTTGTCCTCCGGTTCACCGGAAGTGACCCTACAACCCAGTCTTGGCCATATGGTACAATTGACAATATTGAGAATTGATGTCGTGCATTGGTTTTCTGAGATGATTTCATGACATTCAAGTAGCCGCATTGTCGCTTTGGGACAAATTTACATGTGTTTCTTGACCGCTGCACCAACCCGTAAAGTACTTCCGGAACCAGGTTTTGGCTTTCGTCCCATGCAAGAAAATAAACCAAATAGTGTATTCTTGCCTTGGTCCGTTACATAATGTCAAAAAAAAACTACAACTTATCGTTAAACATTGGTTTCGTTGTTAAAGTTATAAAATATGTGACTAGGGAACACTTATTTCCGGTTGTAAAACATATCCAGACTTGAACTTCCGGTTTGAAAACCTCACTCGCAGGAAGTCTAACTCATCCCATCGATCATAGTGAAAACCGCATTTCGTTAAACTTATCTGTTTCTGAGCACCAGTCGATTGAAAATAAAAGGTCTGTCCCGGGGCTTTGAGGGTTAACTTCATCTGACCAATTTATTGGAACCCCTCTCATCGTGACAACATGTCTACTTGAAGGTTTCAAATAAAGAGCTTTTGGTTTATGTGGGAATATTATTAGTTGAGTTTTGGAAGCATTAGGAGAAATCTTCCATTTTTGCAAGTATGAAGAAAAAATATCCAAACTTTTTTGCAATCGACTACAGATGACACGCAGGCTTCGTCCTTTGGCGGAGAGGCCTGTGTCATCCGCAAACAAAGATTTTTGACATCCCTGAGGTAGCTCAGGTAAGTCAGATGTGAAAATATTGTATAATATTGGTCCCAAAATGCTGCCTTGGGGAACACCAGCTCTTACAGGAAGTCTTTCAGATTTGGAGTTCTGATAATTAACCTGAAGTGTACGATTTGACAGATAACTTTGAATTATTCTAACAATGTATGTTGGAAAATTAAAGTTTTTCAATTTTACAATCAAACCTTCATGCCAAACACTGTCGAATGCTTTTTCTATGTCTAGAAGAGCAAGACCAGTAGAATAGCCTTCAGATTTGTTGGAACGGATCAAATTTGTTACACGTAAAAGTTGATGAGTGGTCGAATGTCCATGGCGGAATCCGAACTGTTCATTGGCAAAAATTGAATTTTCGTTGATGTGGGCCATCATTCTGTTCAAAATAACCTTTTCAAAAAGTTTACTGATGGAGGAAAGCAAACTGATTGGACGATAGCTAGAAGCTTCTGCAGGATTTTTGTCTGGTTTTAAAATTGGAACAACCTTAGCATTTTTCCATTTGTCAGGAAAATATGCTAATTGAAAACATTTGTTAAATATATCAACTAAAAATGATAAGCTACTTTCTGGAAGTTTCTTGATGAGGATGTAGAAAATTCCATCATCGCCAGGAGCTTTCATGTTTTTGAATTTTTTAATAATAGTTCTCACTTCTTCCAAATCAGTCTCCCAGGCATTTTCGAAAACGTTCTCTTGATTGAGAATATTTTCGAACTCCTGAGTAACTTCATTTTCAATTGGACTAGTAAGTCCTAAATTGAAATTGTGCGCACTTTCAAACTGCATAGCAAGTTTTTGAGCTTTTTCGCAATTAGTTAGTAATAATTTGTTTTCCTCTTTCAATTGAACTTAGATGTTAGAAACTAGAAGCTAGAAGAAACTAGTAGCTTGAAACTAGAAACTGGAAACTAGAAGCAAAAAGCTAGATGCTTGAAATAAGAAGCTAGAAACTAGAAGCCAGAAGCTAGAAACTAGAAGTTATATACTTGAAAATAGTAGCTAGAATCTGGAAGCAAGAAGCTGGTAGCTGGAAGCTAGAAGTTAGAAGCTTAAAGCAGGAAGCTAGAAGCTTAAAGTTAGAAGCTAAAAGTTGAAACTAAGAAAACAGAAGCTAGAAGCTAGAAGATAGAAAAATAGAAGCTAGAAGCTTGAAGTTAGAAGCTATAAGTTAGAATTCATAAACCAGAATGTAGAAGCAAGAAGCAAGAAGCTAGAAACTAGATTCTAGAAGCTAGAAGCTGGAAACTAGAAACTAGAAGCTAGAAGTTAGGATCTTGAAGTTAGAAACTAGAGGTTAGATATTAGAAACCAGAAACTAAAAGGTAGAAAGTAGAAGCTAGAAGCTATAAACTAGAAGCTAGAAGCAGGAATCAGGAAGCTAGAAGCTAGAAGCTTGAAGTTGGAAGCTAGAAGTTAGATATTAGAAACCATAAACTAGAAGGTAGAAGCTTGTAGTTAGAAGTTGAAAGTTAGAAGCTAGAAGCAAAAGTTAGAAGATAGAAGTTAGAAGCCAGAAGCTTGAGGCTAGAAGCAAAAAGCTTGAAGTTAGAAGCTAAAAGTTAGAAGCTGGAATCAAAAGTTAGAAGATAGAAGTTAGAAGTTAGAAACCAGAAGCTTGAAGCTAGCAGGTAAAAGTTAGAAGCTTGAAGTTTGAAGCTAGAAGCAAAAGCTAGAAGATAGAAGTTAGATACCAGAAGCTTGAAGCTAGCAGTTAGAAACTAGAAGCAAGAAACTAGAAGCTTGAAGATAGAAGCTAGAAAACAGAAGCTAGAAGCTTGAAGTTAGAAGCTAGCAGTTAGATGCTAGAAGCTAGAAGCTAGAAGCTTGAAGTTAGAAGCTAGAAGCAAACGTCAAAATATAGAAATTAGAAGCCAGAAGCTTGAAGTTAGCAGTTAGAAGCTAGAAGCATGAATTAAGAAGCTAGAAAATAGAAGATAGAAGCTAGAAGTTAGAAACCTGAAACTAGAAGCTAGAAGCTAGAAGCAAAAAGCTGAAATCTTGTAGATAGAAGCTAGAAGTTAGAAGCTAGTCGCTAGAAACTAGAAACCAGAAGCTGTCTTGTTGCTAAAAACGGAATCCTACTGTCCGATCACAAACGCTTCCATAACAGGTGGGTGTTGCAACAGTCCACCAAAAAGGCTGCGTCCGTTAGCTTCTGTGTGAAAAGTTATTCGAAACTTTACAAATATTTAACGCTGCAACACTAGCCCAACTTAGGGGCTCGGCAGCTCTCCAAGACGAAAATGGGATTTTGGACGATGGCTGAACGATGCATGCATGAGAGGTGATAAGACGACTTTTAACTTTAGCGCGGTTGTTTAAGAGATTGGCTTGAAATCAAGAGGTTTTCAGCAAAAGCATGGAAGCGATGCAAATTGAGGTAAATTTGTATTATTCTGGATCCTCAAATAACAAACTAGATCGGGGGTTCGTGAGTTGAATAAATTGTTAAAACAAAGGAGTTTGGTTCATAGAACGTGGTTATGCCTTTCGAAGTCTATTTATCGAAAATTTATTTCAAGAAACTATGATTTTTTTAAACAAATATATTTCTGATTTTTGAGGATCATCAAGCTTTCAGTTAATATCTGTAGAAGTGCTCATAAAAACATAAGATGAAGGCTTGTTGAGATGTAATGCCAGAAAGATGAAAAAGATACTTGTTCAACCAATAGCTTTCTGGGTTGTATACCTAGCAACGTTTTGATGGATTTAGAATACAGCACGATAGAGAGTTTGTAAATACATTATAGGACATTTTTGTTTGATAAGTGATTCGATTCGAACATGAATAAAAATAGCATTCTATCAGTTTTAAAGGTAAGGTCGACACTTCTAATACACAAACGAATCATTCGTTATTTTGAAATAGCAGCATAGAACGAGCTCACCAATTTATTATTCATCATCGATAGGGCAGCTCCAAATAACACTAACACGCATAACACATAGGGACTAAATTAATACTGATCGGCACCACATTGGAGCATCCAACAAAATCAAAAGACTTAACACTACTCAGAAGCTCTTGGAAGACTCATATTGTAAACGAACTTCTTTTCGCCAAATGCAATTTAAATTTCCTGAAGTTTTGTTCAATGCATTACTATAAGCATGTACTTCATTGATAATAATTGTAATACGTTACTCAAGACGTATGTAGATATAAATAAGTACCCTTATTACAGGAAGTTATTGCAAAAAAAAAACGCACGTTGAACAAAACAATTGGTCTAGCTTAACCAAGCTTGATAATAATCCTCAACATCATCAGAGTTTGCTGACAAACCCTAGAGCAGCGAGAAGCATTTGCCTCTTTGCGAGAGAGCGAAAAAATGCTAAACGAAAACTGAGCGAGGAAGCGATGTAACACAAAACACACCAGTGTAAAATTCCATCAAAAAATATTGCTCTTACAACTCCCCGAGGTCTGTCTTGTTCGGGCGGGTCACTCAAGAGTTCTTTTGAGCGTGAGTAAAGGTGAGCATCGCAACAAGAGAGAGAGAGAGTACCCGAAAAAATCCTCGCATTTTTTTGCATTCTCATTCGAATTGCTGGAGGATCTGTGTTGAAAACTTTGAGTTCCATTTTGCATCGCAGAGGAGTTTCCATCTAGTCCAAGCTTAACCACATTTGTCTACAGGACATATACTTCATAAAAAAATGAACAGGGAAACAACTGCATTGAAAATCTTCAAATATTATGCTTAAAGCTTTTCAGATCACGCATGTAGATCTGATTCCAGATTTTTTCGAAGGTTTTCAGAGTAGGTATGACCAATAATATACATTAATATTGCTGAAGTAATCTTCTCTTATTACTCTTACTCTTGTAAAAATACAATTTTAATCAAATTTATTAAAAACCGAAAATCTTAAGCCATCTTCTTCAATCCAAAAATTGCAACCAAACTTTGCGTCCGATCCGAACCACCCAAATACGTGATTTAACTGCAATCGAATCAATTAAATTCCTTCCACCATACGAATGCCATACGTGGCCTTTACACAAATGAGCTGATCCCTCCAATCTGACACGAACAGACGCCCCTCCTGCACATACCGGAACGGTTTGGTGACAAAATGTCGAACGACAAAACGTCGACAGGAGTCTATGCTCAACAGCCATTTGAAATTGTTTTCCAGGATTCGTTTTTCACATAGTGAGTTATTTTTTTCATTTTAGAAGAGAATCATTCTTCAAATTTCTATTTCTAATTTAAGTTTAGTATAATTTTTAGTTTAAGTTTAGTTTGGGAGTACAAAGTTTGGGAATACAAAGTATTGTTACTGATCCCAGGTTTCGCATCGTGAGAGTGCGAAAAGATGTTTGTTTACAGTTGAGGATGTATTACCAACTGGTGAGCTCGTTTTATACTTATGATAACAAATTTTTGTCGTGGCAACGTTACGTTTATGTAATTTTCAAACAAACTTTGCATGGTTCGTCACTACGAGTGTCGACATGAACTTTTATTCTTGTTCTACATAATTTCAATAAACACATATCTTTCTCTTTCAGGGGCCTTAGAGTTCGCCACTACAAAGCAACTATGCCGAAGGTGTCTGGGTTCGAATTCGTGTCAGTTCAGGATCTTTTCGTAATGGAAAATTTCTTGTTTTTCCTAGACATAGAGTATCATCGTACTTGCCTCACGATATACGAATGCGAAAATGGCAACTTCGGCAAAGAAAGCTCTCAGATAATAACTGTGGAAGTGTTCATAACAACACTTAGCTGAGAAGCAGCTCTGTCCCAGTGAGGACGTAATGCCAAGAAGCAAAAGAATAATAAGAGGAACCTTTGATACAAAGTGCTTTATTTATTTTTTCCTGAAGAGTATCTTTCTTCGACGAAATTTTCGTTTTCTTCCATATACTTCCTTGCGAAGTCTTGAAATTCGACGTTTTTCCATTCGACGTTCCGTCGCCCAACCCAACTGGAACTGACTCCTGGAACTGGGCAGGGTGGCCATAATCCATGCATTACCGCACTCGCAACGCGACTCCGACTCCGATCGGAACTGAATACGTTTTGTTTGTTTTCAATTTCATTAATAATACAACCATCAGCTGAAATAATCTCAATTTTCCATAATTAATACACACGCCCACCCATTGTGCGGTTGTAATTGTAGTTTTTCGAAACGGGATGTGGGCAAGGGGGGTGCTGCGGTGAACAGTTCGATTCGTTTCGATTTTTGGTTTGTGCTGATGATGATGGTGGGAAAAAGTGTGCGACAGAAAGTGCAATTATTGGACACAATTGCATTGCCATTGTGATAGCGGCGTCCAGGTGTGCGATCGTTCCATGGCATAATTTGTTGAAATATTGTTTACAAATAGTCCTGTGAAAAAAATCAAATGTTATCCTAGGAAATTGTTACTAAAATATATGAAAAATTCATACAAAACATCAACTTTTTTCGTAATTTGAAACCAAAGGTTTTGAAACTTTAGGTGTTTTTATTGAAACACAGCTTGGTAAATACATTTTGCCTTTTTCAATGCACTGGGCAGCAAGGTAATTTGCTCCAAACTGACTCGCAATAAGTCAATTTTTTTTGCCATTGGTGACTTTAATGCCAAATATCGGTCATGGAATAATTCGCAAAGCAATTCCAACTGCAGAATTTTATTTGATGAGTGCTGTTCAGGATATTTCTCAATTCAGTGCCCTGATAGCCCTATATGTTTTTCCTCTTCTAGAAACCCTTCTATGATTGATTATATCTTAACCAATTCTAGTCACCTTTGCAGCCAACTGGTTACTCACGCTGATTTTGATTCTGATGATGCCCCTGTTACATTTCAAATATCCAATGAAGCGATTCACGATCCTATCAGCTCCACTTTCAATTATTGACGAGACGACTTTGATACACATTTAACATATATCGATAGCAATCCTGATGTGACAATGCTCTCGATACTTTAACAAATTCCACAATACCAAAATGTGAAGTTAAATTCCACAATTACCGAAGCGACATGGAATAGTTCTCCAGGTTCCACTTTAAACGAAACGCATATAGGTTATGAACAGACGCCGAATCGAAGAGCAGCCATCGCGGTTTCTACATTGGTTACTGTGCAATGAAACCCCGATGTCAAACAATCGATGGGGTCTCTACATTCGTTTGGACACTGTTGCTTAACGAGTGGGCAAATCCTGGCACATCGAACACTCAAACCCCACAATGTAACAATTGCGATTACACAAACAGTTGCCAGCCACCAGCGCCGAAAATCGCACACAGAGAACAAGTTCACAGTGAAGCATTTAATTATTGTCCCGTTCATTTTACATTTTATGGATTTCAACTACTGTGTCACCCGCCAACTACTCCCCCCTTTTATTTGGAAGCCAAACAATACTCTTGTAAGCTTCAACACGAATAAATTGTTTTCGGTTTTTTGTTCCTCTGTGAGAATGGTTAGTACTCTATTTGGAATGAAATTACGCCATCTAAATGGATGATGATCAAGGAGGAGGAGGAGGAGTGGTGGCAAAGAAGCGACTTCAGGGTATGCGATATGATTTTAGAGACAATGCACGCAGTCAGTCCAGTACTAATGACGGAATTTCAAAATGTTCCATATAGCTACCTGGTGCATCGAGTAAAAGTTACACGATTTAAATCAATCTCGAATTAGTTATTCATTTATACAACGAGGATTCCCGAGATCGATATATGTGACGCGTGCTGAAAAAATCTTCATTTTGCAACTTGTTTCATACAACATATTTTTTGCAATTTCTCATCGTAATAGGCTGTTTTTCATCACGCCAATCTGTCATGAAACGGCCTACTTTCCTGCACTGAAGTAGTTGACTAGTTGGCTAGTGGACGACCCGACCAGACGGAAGAAACAGGATTATAACAGAATATGTTACCCTGATATATTTTTTTTTCATATCAGCAGTTGTGTTGTGTTCCGTTAGTAGTTAAAATAACAAAAAATCTAACAAAACTTGCATCAAATTTAACTAAAATATAACAAATCCTGTTACAATTATATCAAAATTATTACAGAATGTGTTGCAAGGATGTTACTAAACAACAAAATTAGGCTGATACAAATACTAATATGAATGTGTTACTGAAAATATAACAAGTTGAAAACAAAGCTATCTTGATAAGAAAATTTTATGAACTTCTTCTTGAACTGGTATGCATTATCGCATTCGTATATCGTGAAGCAAGTACGATGATACTCTATGTCCAGGAAAACCAAGAAAATTTCCATTACGAAAAGATCCTGAACTGACCGGAATTCGAACCCAGACACCTTCGGCATAGCTTTTTTTTTTTTTTGAGTGACCCTCCGCTCTCCCCCCTACCAAAAAGCTCCAAAAGAGCCCCCTGGTAGTGGACACTCTTTTCTCAGCCATAGGCAACACGGCAAAATTGGAAATAAATCTACATTAAATGGCTGAGAACAAATAAAATATAGATTAAACAAAATTAAATGAGAGTATAATATAAAAAACCAAATAGTGCGCTTCTTGTGGATTGATTATCCTTTTAAAGAAGAACACATATACATGCTTTGTAGTGGCGAATCATAGCTTTGTAGTGGCGAATTCTAAGGCCCCTGAAAGAGAAAGATATGTGTTTATTGAAATTATGTAGTGCAAAAATAAGAGTTCATGTCGACACTAGGGGGGTGCCGTAGCCTCGAGGTTACACTTTCGCTTCGTAAGCGGAAGGTCATGGGTTCGATTCCCAATCCTCCCTCACAAAAAACTCCGTCCAGTCACCAGAAGACGCCGCGCGAAGGACAGTGTATTGGGGAAACACATCCATCCTCCGTCAGTATCAGATGGTGACTGAGACAAACTGACCCTCTTTGTAGGCTGTTGCCTCACACACGGAAACATGGCAAAATGAACCACCGCACACCAATGGACTACGGCTATATGGATATGGATTGGACCAACGGCAGCTCTCTCCTCTACCTGCTCGGTATGAGAGAGATAGCAATAAGGATATTGACAATTCGAGTGACAATTAGAAGGTCGGCAGTCAAAACTTCGGCGAAGTTCGGCGTCGGCATTCTAATTTGGTGCTTCACCGACGCATAAGGATTGCCTTTGTCGGCGTAGCACTTCGGTAGAATGCCGACGCCGAACTTCGGCGAACTTTCGGTGATATTTCATTTATCTTATGAACTTCGGTCTAAAGTTAATCTGAATGCACAATATAAATAGATATTACGATATGATATTCGGCATAGTAGTGGCCAAGTGCACAGTGTGCCCAATAAAAAACAAAAAAAAAACAAAAATGTCGACACTCGTAGTGACGAACCATGCAAAGTTTGTTTGAAAATTACATAAACGTAACGTTGTCACGACAAAAATTTGTTATCATAAGTATAAAACGAGCTCACCAGTCGGTAATCCATCCTCAACTGTAAACAAACATCTTTTCGCAATATACTTGCTGTTCTAAACTTTGTATGGTATTATGATTTTATTATTATTACTACTCAGTGGTATAATTCACGTATTATTCATAATGTAAAATGATGCCAATGCAATATAAGAAACTTTAACTGTTTCGTCATTGTGACTGCTATTATTGTGATTGAATACATACAAAAGTGTCCTGGGATACAGAACTGTGGAAATGGTGGAATAATCTAACATTATTGAAGAAGCCAAGGTAATCAAAAAGTGTGCAGGTTTGGAAAATTATTGATAGAATAAAAGTACAATAATATTGCTACTTGGGTAATTTTATACTTACTTACTTACTTACTTGATGGGCAACAATTCCTTGCTATTGCGTTGAATCTACGCCGAATGAAGAAGCCTTCTCCATTGGACCCGGTCCTGGGCCAATCGCTTCCAGTCGCCCTGAACGTTAAGCGACCTTAAATCCTCCTCAACTGCAAAAAGCCATCTGGTGCGCGGCCTTCCACGGAGGCGACGGCCTCTTCCTGGTTCCCTGCTGAATACTTGTTTAGCTTGACGTTCCTCCGACATGCGAGCTACATGCCCAGCCCACCGCAGCCTGCCGTGTTTTATACGTTTAACAATATCCATCCAATTTTATATTAACTTATAATAAAATGCATTATAAGTTCTACATATTTTTGTTTCACATTTCTCTTAAAATTCGTGTATGGAAAAGTTATAGATCTAGTTAAGTTCTACAACTTTGCTGAAGACAGCACGCCGTTAACTTTAAAATCCTGTGAGTAACTTTAAAATCTTGTGAGTTACTAGAGATTTTCGAGTTTTTAAGTATATTTTTGAAGTGAATTTTCTCAATGTACTTAGCTCAAATGAAGAGTTAGATCAAAAGTGTCTTGGACAAAGTTGTTCAAAATAATATTTCCTTAAAGTTTGCAGAAGAGCGCTGCCACAAATTTAATCAAATAAAAAAGTTTGAGTCAAAATTTTAGCTTAAATATGGGCCACCCTATTTAATTTTTTCCTTAAAAAATGCAAAACTCAATTACGAATAAATTCTCTGAAGACATCGAACGTCTTAAATCGATGAGAACAGTTTTCCGGCTAAATTGTCGATTCGGTCCAATGTGCACTGGAGATTTCAAATGAAGAAATAGCTGGCAATCGTTTCATAGCTTGCATGCTTGATGTACATATCTATTTAATTAGTTTAACTTTTAAGTCATACTCTTTGTTTCCTTTCGTGTAAACTTTTTTCGAAGAAGCGGTAAGTAAAACACTTATGGAGCATTGTTTGAACAAACTTATATTGATCTTGAAACACACAAATATTCCAGATGTTCCCGTTGTTTCCTGCACAAACGAAACAACACCACAGCAGATATCATCTGATATGATCCGAAAATACCGATATGGAGAAGTAGGTACAGAGCATGTTTCACTTTGGCATAGGGGGTTTTCTCGGCCGAATTGTCTTAAACTTTGCAATAAGCAGCGCTTTAGTACGACGCATATTGTGACCAAATATGAGTTCTGCAGCTTTCAAAAAACCCCACTGCCAAAGTGAATCAGAAGTGCCAAGAATTGGGTTCGGCACCCTAATTAAAATAAAAACGAAAAAAATAAATATTATCAAATTATGTGAGGTGTAAATATTCATCATAGAAATAAAAACTTATATTTTCAGAGAATTTTATTCTAAAGGTTGTGACTTTTGAGTTGAGGTTATAATTGTTCATTTTCATCATCTACAAAATGGGTAAATTTTGACCCTTGAGTGATTCCAAGCAACAGCACCAAAATTTGGTAATTTTTTTAATTCATCTTTTTCTATTGAGCTGAAACTTTGCACAGTTTTCCAGTTCCATCTAAATCGTCATTTTCCGATATCAAATCTTCAAGTTGAGTCACGACTAACTTTTCAAAAGGGTGTATGTGAAAATGGTTCAAAAATATTCAAAAAGCTGCACAGCAAAAACGGTTCGTTCGATTGTTAGACAACTAAAGAAACAAAGTTAGACAACTAAATAAAGATTCAAAAAAAAATACACACAGTGAAAAAAAATTTTTTTTTGCATTAAAAAACATAATTTTTAACACAAAAACTCAAATATCTCAAAACCCTATCGGAATACCAACGTAATTTTTTGAGGGAAAACGGTCCATTATATTAGCTATCTACCATAAAAATATGGTGATGGTAAACCAATAAACAAAAAAGTTATGACATTTCAAACATGTCACAATTTTCACATTTAGTAGAAAAAAATTTTTTTTTTCGGTGTAAATTATTACGGGAACCGCAGTTTGTTGCTGATTTTATCGTTAAGGGCCTTGCGTGAATTAAACAAGTCGTTTTCATGTATTCATTAGTATTATGTATATTATATGTATAAATATTATGTATATGTATAAATATTATATGTATATGTATATATGTATAAATTAAAATGAATTAACAGATTACACGAAAAAATATTTTTTTTTATCAGGATATTTTTTTAGAGTATGATCGATGAGTTTCTAAATGTTATATATAAACTTTGAAAGTTTTGGATTTGGGTATGCGTTATGAGATCATGAAAACATTTTATTAATACTTATTTATTTATTTATTGTTATTCAATTTTTTTACAATATCGAACACTTTTGCATCATTATCAGTACAGTTCGAGTATATTTTTGCTTTAATTTTATTTTCTGACAATGGAATGAAACAGTGAAATTTTTGGGTTCCTTGGATCGTTTTCGCGTTATTATATTGCTCGCTGAGCTCTGATGCCGTTAATTCGTACTCTCCAGTAGTAGTAAAACAAAATGATAATTTTGTTTAATCTTCTTCTTTTCTGCGATTCGCCCAATCAAATAGTTCTTTTGCAGTTTTAATTGGATGCTCACGTTCTTTGGCTAAACTTGCTCTTGTGGCCATGCGCTTTATGGTTCCTCCAATAGCATCACAAGGACCTTTGCCATGTGACGTAGCAAAGAAATGCCATTCTGTATCAATTCCGTACTTTGATTTAAATTGACATAGGCTCGAAAAATTCTTACGGTTTTTGTAATGCGATGCTGCTCCATCAGACATGAAATATATCTTTCTGATTTCTTTATCCTTATCAACGCGTAAAAAGTTAATCATTTTGGCAATGAACAAATTTACAGATACTGAGTCGTGTCTTAAATCTTCGGAAATTACAATAAAACTAAAATGTTCAATTTGCGTACTTCCATTGAAATAAATAACGAATGGATGAATTGTAGCTTGTTGTACGTTCCAGTGATGGGACTGCACTTCATCTTGCAATACAAAGCTATAGTTTTCAGAAAAATCACAAATGACTAAAAATTCACCATCTTGTAATGTATTTTTCGTATTTTTTAAAAAGCGGGATTGCTCTGTTTTAATAAAGTCGTGAGGAATTAAACTTTCTAATTTCAAGCAAAAAAATGACACAAACTCATCTACAGGTTTTACAATAGTTTCTAGGTCACACCTATCCGTGGTCACCCATTGCTCAAATGATAACTGATCAATATAATTTTCTTCAAACTCAGCGAATAAAGTATTTTCCAATGATGAAGAATCTGGACAATCCGAACAAGATCGTAGATAGCAATTTGATGTTGTATTTTCACACAAAAGACTACCAGTTAACATTTTAATATTCTTTGATAAATGGATTCTTTTCAAACTAAGTAAGATTAGGTTAATATTTTCGTGTGTTGTGCACACACAAACATTATGTGTTCCTGAATTGGATAGAAGCTTGCATTGCCTTGGACGAAGGCTTGCAAATGAGGAAAAACCTAACTTAATATTTTCGTTAATTTCCTTGAAGCGTGTATACGCTTCTTTCAAAGTAGTCATCATTAATCGTTTTTGGATTGCTTGACGCTTTCCATCTTTTTTTACAGATACATAATCTTTTTGGCCAGGCATAGCTCTACTTACTTCATCGTCTTCAAAATATTATATTATTTTTCTTTTGTCTCATCTGTTAATGAAGTACTCGACCTAGCATTTTTGGTTGCAAGACAGTTATTTTTTAATTGTTTTGCCTCTTTTGCTGTATTTCTATTGGTTTTGAACTCATCAATGGCGTCTTGAATAGACCACGAGCTTGGCAGCATCGACAAAATCAATATTTTTTCTTTCCTTGTCGTGGCTAGATTCGAGAACCTTTCCTTCATATTCATAATTACCTCATCGTAGTCTGTATTTTCCACATCCTCAGGTCCTAATTTGAAGAGGTTTCTTCGTACAGCTTCGTTGATTTCACGGTATTTTTTCTCGGGATAATTGACGTAACTCATCTTCGTCCATTTAATCGGAGTCACTTTTATTCCAGCTATCCCTTCGTTGAAGCGTTCGATGTTGACCATCTGGTTGCACTCATCTTCTGATTGATTTGTTGAAACAGATGTCGCTGATGGTACCGTGGCAAGACTATCTGCACTTGGTACTTCTGGTAACTCCTCAGTTGTTGTCGGTGCATCTAGTAATTCCTCAGTTGTTGTTGTTTTCGAACTTCCTGCAACCTGATCCACCGATGATGTACAGATTGCCCGTTTGTCAACGTTTAAACGGCAGGACGTACAAATGCGTAAATTTGTATTTAATGTCGACATTGGAGCATAACCAGCCGCTTTCAGCTTATCTATGGTGCTTTCGGTGAGATTTCGTAGCTCTTTCGAACACTTTTTTTCTGCAAACGGCCTGCAACAGTTGAGAAAGCGACTACTCATGTTGTTCGTTAGATTTTAATAAACAAAATCAGTTTTAAGTTTTTACTGACTAGTTTGGTGTCGTTTGCTTGACTGAAGAAAAATTTTACAATTAAATCTTTTATAACCATAGTGGTAGTATATTTTTAGCTTTTTCGTGAGTATGTTCATGGTATGTACCTATCATGTTTTTGATGTTGTTGAAGTTACTCGCTTTCTCCCAAATATGATTAACAAAGTCTATTCTCTACCAAGGCGGGTCTATACCCAGGTGTAATCAGATTTTAACTTTGTGGAGAAAACCAGCGCCGAGAAAACCGACCTGCTTTACGTATACTAGATCACCTGGGTATAGACCCGCCTTGTTCTCTACGAGGTAAACTTTTTGCAGGTAAACTAGTCGTATACCTGTATAGAAAACTTTTTTTGTAGCTTTTGTCTTCAATATTAGATTTCTTATAGGTTTCTTTTATCAAAAGGTTTCAACACTATTGAGAGAATTGTTCTTCAGTTACGTACAATAAAAAATATGCTTTCTTATAGATGCTATAATAGTTATGAATAATTAAATAAAATATCATGAAAACAACTTGTTAACCTCATGTGATACCCTTAACAAAAAATTCAGCAACAAACTGCGGTCCAAAAAAAAAATTAACAATGAAAAAAAAAAAAAAATTCACTAAGTGTCAGGTTTGTGAAATATTTGAAATGTCATAACTTTTTTGTTTATTGGCTTTCCATCACCAAATTTTTATGGTAGATAGCTAATATAATGGACCGTTTTCCCTCAAAAAATTACGTTGGTATTCCGATAGGGTTTTGAGATATTTGAGTTTTTGTGACAAAAATGATGTTTTTAATGCAAAAAATATATTTTTTTACTGTGTGTATTTTTTTGGAATCTTTATTTCGTTGTCTAACTTTGTTTCTTTAGTTGTCTAACAATTGAACGAACCGTTTTTGCTGTGCAGCTTTTTGAATATTTTTGAACCATTTTCACATACACCCTTTTGAAAAGTTAGTCGTGACTCAACTTGAAGATTTGATATCGGAAAATGACGATTTAGATGGAACTGAAAAACTGTGCAAAGTTTCAGATATTTTTGAAATGGTCGATCAGAATCGACTTGCATGCCTCCGTGGAATCCCTCCCTTTTTATGCAGGGATCGAGCTTTCCAAAATGGGTAAAAAATACCCATCCATTGACAGAAACCGCTTTTACCCGTTAAAGAGTAAACCGTGTTTACTCATTGAATGTGGAGAGGCACTTCTAGCAAAAATGGGTGAATTTTTACCCATCAAAGGGTAAACGCAAACTACCGTGTGAGCATAATGTATCACCTTCGGAGGAGCTGGACCCGCCTTGGTGCTCGACAGTTATGCTCCTTTATGTTGCCGACGCTTTCCTTGCAACGGGAGGAGATGGAGACCTAATTTTATTGCACTCACCGAAACAATTAAAACAGAATATATCTTCCCTACATTTTAGCTACACTATCTACACATTTTGAATAAAATAAATAAGGAAATGAATAAATTAAAGTATTTACAAAACACGGTGGTGGATTATGTTGCCAACCAATACAAACATTTTATACCAAAACACAACGGACGGTGACATAACACACCACGTTAAACAACTCAACTGTGGGTTAGTTAGACACGGAAAATGAAGTGGGTGTAAAATACACTCCACATAAAAATTACACAAAATGCGATAAATGCAACCACAGGTTACTAGGATTGAAAGATATTTTGAATCGAATTTTAATTGTTGAACATAAGAAAAATTAAGAGAAATAAGAAAAATTATGTATCAGCTAATCCTTCTCTTTCGCCCTACTGGGAATATGTTGTGCCCCCTCCTTGAAAACTTTTCAAAAGACTCTGAAAAACAATTATTGCCCCCATAAACCCTTCTTGGGGGTCATAATAGAAGTAGGGATCATAATGAATTCTAGAAGGATTTGGGAATTTCGAATAGAATTTGAACTGTTTATGATGAGCCTCAGTTTGATGAGCCAAACTGCTCTTGAGTTCAACGTTGCATGTTTCGATTTGAAACTGAGAAAAAGCAAAACAAATGTTTCCACCCGATCTAGATTTGAACCTAGTGCCTAAAACAGTAGAGCTAATCCATAGTTCAGGACTTTTTATGGTGATTATGTTTTGAATTGAGTCAAGAGGTCAATTCGTTTAATCGAACGTGACGATTTTTTACCGTGTACTGATAAACTTTCCTTGATTAACATAAGGGGTAGTGAAAAGGGAGTCTTAATAGAAACGGGGTAATAATGATTTTTTGAAGTGTTTGAAAATATTTGAAATCAAATTTGAATTGATTAACTAGAGAAACATTAGGAGGAAATAAAAAAAAAATGAAAACCACCTAGTCTCCATCTTATGTACCTACTAAAATCTGGTTGCCCACCATCCTGAAAAATCTGCCCTGGAACACATCTATTGTTCCATTTAAACCCTCTCGAATACTGAAAATCTCCACCTGAACCTCATATAGGGGTGTGGAAGGGGTTTATACTACATTTTAAAGGGACTTGAACGTGTTTCAAACAGAAATTTATGTATTTAACATGAGAGATATTAATAGGAAATAGCAAAATGAAAAATTTACTGGTCCGTTACATACGCTTCTACTGCAATATTGTATGCTCTTCCCCTGAAAACTCATTCAAACGACACTAAGAACAGTTCTCGTTCACCTGAAATCCTCTATGACACTAATAAACTTCCCCTGAATCACGTTAGGGGCAGAAAGGAGAGACCATAATGAGAGGAGAAGAGGGGTCACAAAGCATGTTGAAATTATTTAGAAATATTTGCATACAAAGGTATCGACCGTGATAATTTTAATTTTATTACGGTACCTACCCATCTAGTATTCATTGCTTTCTTCTCCATGCTCCCTCTTACTTCGAGCAAAATAGACCGATATGCCGATAAACAAATTCAAAATAAAATTATCACGGTCGATACCTTTGTATGTAAAATAACAAACGGCTAAAAACAAAAAAACGCAGTTCATAAATAAATGATCATGTGTGTGGCTTATCGGGGAGAAATACACATGATATGGACAAACCATCCATGATTGTGTAATGATTCCCCAATAATATAAGCCATCGATCGATAGAACCTGCTTGATCGCCAAACAGTATTAGGGCGCTTGAAACCTCCTTCCTTTTGGCTGTCTTGGTAGTGTCATTCTCAAAACACACCCAAGCCGTTCCCATAGGGGACGTTAGCCACAAGGAAGTGACGTTTCAAGTATACTGTTTCATATGGTATGCCCTCTTCAACATCTAATCCAATTTCTCTCGCCGTTCCCTTACGGTACCTATCCATCTAGTATTCATTGCTTTCTTCTCCATGCTCCCTCTTACTTCGAGCAAAATAGACCGATATGCCGATAAACAAATTCAAAATAAAATTAGAAATATTTAAAAAAGAAAATTAAATTGAATTGTTTAATGTGAAGAACATCGAGAAAAAGCAGAACAAAATAAAAAGCAGCCCCCCCCCCTGGTATCTGGTATGCCTTCCCCCTCACCTAGAAAATCCTTCAAACAGTTCTGAAGCACAATTTTTGTCTCTCTAAAACTTTCTCAGAAACTGATACTTAGACTTCCCCTGAAAAGGAAAAGGGGTCAAAATGGAAGGAACAGTTATAATAGATTTCATGAATATTTAAAGGTATTTGTAAAATAATTGCTGATGTGCCCCCTATTGAAAATCTCTCAAACGGTCCTGGAACTCGATTCTATTTACTCTAAGTTTAATTCCAAAATATTCGGAAAACTTTGGAAACGTATCGAAATTACGACCTATTGAAAATACCGGAACATTCCTATCGTGTTTATTGCCACGGATACTTAGGTCGGCTTCGGAAAGCACGGAACTAAAAACGCGACGGACTTCGAAATGACGAACACTTTTATTCCGGGTGATTTTGATTTAATGCACTCTTACTCCTATCGACAGATAGTTTTAGTGACGTGAGTACTATTTGGAATTTATATTTCAACAAACTTGAACCTGGTTCGTGTATAGCAAAATGCGAATTCAAGAGCAAATTACGAAACGGGTACTCATGATCGATATCTGTCTTATGGTCTAAACCACCGGTGTACTAAATTTACTCGGTCTGAGAATTGTGACACTTGAGCGGGGCACGCTCCCGTTTGATTTCCACGTGATCCGGACCCGCTGTGTGTCAAAATTCTTCGACCGAGTTGGTTTAGTACACCAGTGGATAAGACCATATACTAGTACATATTTCATTGCGTGTGTGTTTTCTTTTCTCAATTTTTTTCGACTTCGCTTCGGCTGTTAATTGGTTGGCTGGCTTAACTGATTAATTGATTTCGTTGCATAACAGATTGAAACTGAGCCAAAGTGCTAAATTATCACTCATTAGAACAAGATGGTACTGTGTTTGAATATATTTGTGCAGTATTATAATAATTGCTAGTGTAAAAGCTTATTGTAAGATCTACATTGCAAACGAATTCATCAAAAGCTACCAATTTCTGAAATAAATTGCTTTGAAAGTGAAACAGCGAGAGACGATAATTTTTAGAATGATGTTATACTATCAATGAAGTATTTCATACCCGATACGCAGGCTTGACAGAAACATCTCCGCCATGCAAAAATAAGCTGATTTCGGGAGTGAAAATTGAACTCAAAATTCGCAACAGAAATCCCTCGAACGATTCGAGTGAGAGTGCATCAAAATGCGAGGATTTTACTAATACTATATTTCTCTTGTTGCTATGCTCACCGTTAATCATTCTTAAGAAGAACTTTTGAGTGACCGAGGACCTAACCAAGCAGGCCTCGCGGAGTTGTAATGGCACTTATTTTTATGAAGTTTTCCTCTATTGTGTTTTGTGCCGTTTCTTCCTCTGCTTACTATATTTCGCTACCTCTCTAAAAGCCAACGACAGCACGCTGCTGTAGAGCATGTCACCGAACTCTGGTGATTTTGAAAAATATTATCAAGCCTGCCGATAAGTACTGTAAATGATTTTAATTTCAATAAAATATAAACTGGGTAAATTTACCCCATGAGTAAATTTTGAGCCACTTTGCCTATCACCATTGAAGGGCCTGTTCAACAATAAATATTTTAGCCATTTAACAATTAGCGTATTACCCTATTGGATCTTTCTGGCAAGCAAAGGCTTGACTGTACGACTCTTTGTGTGAACTTATTTTCAGAAAAATATTTATTTTCCCTCTTGAGGTAAGTACCATTTTGTCTCAAATTCCGAGCATGACTCATATTCCGAACAGTGGGGATTGATATTTACACTACATGAATCACACTTGAAATTTGAGAGGTATTCTTGAAAAATCTCTAGGAAAAGTCGAGTGTTCGCAATATCCCAAGAAACCAAATAGCACTTTAATTCACCCTCCGTGCTAATATTGGGCTATTACTGAGCTAACATGCCCTATAACAGCCGTATAATAGCACTATCAGCCTAAAAAGGCAAATTAGCGGATTAGTTGTTACTAAGATATGAATCAAGTTCGGATCTGATACAAAACGGTATCCCTACTAGCGAATCCGCCATTCGTTTTTGGTGGTTCAGATAGGATTATGATTGAATGCAAATAGTCATACAGTATTGAATAAATTGTTTTGTTAGAACAGATCAGTGCTACCGGTGAATACGTTTTCATAATAGATGGAGTTTAAATCATCATCATCAGTTATACCTATTTGTTTTCAATCAACTTTTTTTTTTTTTACTTTTATCGTTTGGAATAAAATAAAAAAGTAAATCTCATCCAATTTTATATGTATTGGCATTATCTGGTATATTGTAATGATGCCTCAAGTTGTATTAGTTTTCATATAAATAGTTGGAAACCGATTTTGGATCAAGGTTGAAATGTATTCAATTTGACGAAACGAAACGAAATTGTAAAAGTAAATTTTCGCCTCTATAGATTCCGCAGAGTTTCGTTTCGAAGCATCTTTCGAAAAACCGTACACCCTTAAGAATCGTTCATTCAGCAACAATATTAGATCGTTAAAGTTGCTCGGAATGGCTATGATTTGCCACTACTGATTATTATTGCAAGCGCTCGGTGTCGGAATTTAGACAATTTTGAAGAGGCTCTTTGTGTCGCTGGCTGGATTCATGTCCCTGCGGAATGCGAGCTAATTTAGGTTTGGCTTCAAGTAGAAAACTTTCCTCAATGTTGGCCTAATTCTCCGGCGGGATTTCCATCCACCGCAAATCATAAAGCCCAGTGGCGCAACCAAGGGGGGGTTTTGGGGGTCAAATCCCCCCCCAAAGCCGAAAAAGTGTAAGGCTTACCAATTATATTTTTTAAATTCAGCACTAAACATTATACAACGATACAACTACAGAGCAGTAACTTAGTTTAATTCGTATTAACACAGAGAATACCAGAGTCTTCCACAGTTATATTGTTTTAAGTTGCATTTTCTTGTATAATAAAAACAAAATTTTTACTACAACAAGCTATTAAATAACAAAATTTTCTAGCCTGTATAAAAAACAAACTGATGGCGTTCTATCAACAGTTGGTTGAACCTTTATATACATATTGGAAACTTTTCATTGATGCAGCATCTGATATATAAAAATTCTTATAGTTGCCTCAACATTTTTCCGAAATTCCATGACTATCAAAGATCACGGAGAAAAAAGTCTACGAATGCTGATGAAGTAATTAGCTACCGGTAAAAGCATTGATGATGGGGCAGGAATTTAAACAATTTTGAGATTTTGTAGTTGTAGATCATGAGTTACAATCTAGTTTTTGAGTAAAACATGAAAAAAGTAAATCAAGCTTATTACTAAGTCATCGAGAAAAAAAATTCTAATGATCATATTGAACATTTTGAAATGTTATCATATATTTAGTCATAACATGGAAGCAGAACTCATTTTTGACCTTTGGACTCGATTTTCTAGAAGGCCAATTCTTAAAAATGTTTCAATTATTTTTTACCTGTAGTTGAGTTTTGCAATGCTGGTCTGCTTTCGACCTACTGCAACAGTAGTGGTAATGATTTCTATTGTAAATTGCTGCGCATAAAGATTATTCCCCAAGTCATTCTCTTTGTTGAAAAACTTGAAAACATATTTAAATAACAACACAGATGAAGAGCTGTTTAATGGCATCACACTTATTTATTGTAATCTTTTTTAATTAATTTTAACCATGCAGAAAATAAAACATACTTGAACTCTTCAACTATTTTTTTCCTTAAACAAATTTCATCTCAATAAGTATTTCAAAATTTGCAAAACCCCCCCTAGAGCCAAATCTTGGTTGCGCTACTGATAAAGCCTAACTGGATCGTTTGACTGGATGATTGGCTGGTTGGATGATAAGTGACTTGCCGATCTGTGACACTCTCTGCTAAAGTAAATAAATTGTTCACCGTCGTCGTCATCGTCATCCTCAACATCAGACTAAACTCATTTGGTAATCATCCCGAGTGGGTCACTCGAAACGTCCATAGTTGGGACGATATAGACCACGTCGTCCATCAGTTTGCAACGGCCAACCAATACGGAGTTGTCGAAGGCATGCGACTGTGGGTAAAGTTTTATTGGATTTTTAATTTTAATTAATACTATGCAAATTGCAAATAGTCCGAGGGATGGGAATGGGTTGCTTTGGACGACCACAATCGGGCCCTTGCTGCTGTGGGATGGCGAAAAAAGGATTACGGTCTGAATTTTTCATTGCCAAAATGGCATTAAAATGGGGTTAGTTTGCGTTTTTACACATATGGTACTGGCTCTCTGATATGGAAGAGCAATTATGATGTGGGTCCAAAAGGATGGACGAATACAGACGTTATAGTTTGATGATATGCAAGTTAACATCATGTTCAAAATAAAAGGAATCGTAACATGATATGCCCTGGACACCACGCCTTAGGGATTGAACTATGGTGAGGTTGACTCTTACTGAAATTTTCATACACTGGTTGTTCAAAGCTAGCCGATTTTCAAAAATCTTAGGCGTTTTACGCAGGTTGGTCTTTATAATGACCCAGTTGGAAGGTTTTTTTTTCTTTATTAACAAGATTTTCAGCCATTCATCTTGGGACCACCGGCTTTACTTCCCTTAATCGTCACTCTAACCTTTTCAGGTCATAAATGATTATCTTGGGGGTGGGATTCGATCTCAGATCCTTGGCGTAAAAAGCATTGGTTCAAATAGGGTTTCGTTCTACTTCTTCGTAAGCGCTATTATTCGTCGAATCTTCTATATCCAGGCGGGATAAAAACCAAATTAAAGGGTGGAAGCAGCGAAGTACAATAATCGAACCTTAGCAAGATCTCCTTCAAGTTAAATAATATATGAATAATATGAACAATTGTTAGCCTTGTTTGTTAGCCAAATGCCAAAAGAGAAGTCTCTGAAGGCCTGTTTATTCTTTTATACCCTTAGCATATTGTTACCTGAGAGAGAGGAGACAGCTGGCTTAGTTTGCGAGCTCCCAAAAGTCAAGGGAACCTGTCATCAACTGTCACTGGAAAACCGCACATTCGAAAAGTAGAGCGTGAAAAACCGTCAAAATTTGGCCAAACCAAAGCTGGATGAGATTGAAAATTCAGGTTGTTTTTCTGTGCTCTCGCATATAAAATCGTTGAGTATTTAATTAATGTCAATTGGACTGAAATTTCTCTAAAAAAATTTTTATTTTGTGATCTTTATGATAACAAACGGTATGTGAAAATAGTTTTGACCTAGCTTGTGCTCTCGGAACCATTGTGCACAACCCAAACATCTCTTTCTTTCTCTTTCTGGCATTACGTCCCCACTGGGACAGAGCCTGCTTCTCAGCTTATGAGCTTCTTATGAGCACTTCCACAGTTATTAACTGAGAGCTTACTGTGCCAATGACCATTTTTGCATGCGTATATCGTGTGGCAGGTACGAAGATACTCTATGCCCTGGGAAGTCGAGAAAATTTCCAACCCGAAAAGATCCTCGACCGGTGGGATTCGAACCCACGACCCTCAGCTTGGTCTTGCTAAATAGCTGCGCGTTAACCGCTACGGCTATCTGGCCCCCACACAACCCAAACATGAGAAGAAGAAATCAAAGAAGCCAAGAAAACAAGCCAGTTGCCAGTGAACTGTCTCCTCTCTCTCAGATTGTTACAAACGTTATGTAACACTTCATCATTTAAATCGTATTTGAATTGGTGTTTAATGATAGTACACATTTTATGGCAACTATACACTGTATAAAATCCTTAACTAATTCAAGTACAACAACTCCACCTTTTAGTTGTTTCATATCAGAACTCGAAAGGACTAAAAATAATCTGAATTTATATCATAGTCTGTTAAAATTGGAAAGGAAAATTTTCAAATTCATTTAAAAGTATTTTTTTACTTATGATATATAAATGCATCGTTTCTCTTTTCTTTTCTTAATCTCTTCGAACGCCTAGGTGGCTGTTCCACCCAATCGACAGGCTTTTTTCTTTTACCGGAAGACTTTTCTTCTTAGTGATATCTATCACTATAGCCTTCATTCCCTACATAACCTATGGAATCAGAAACAGGATCGTTCGTTACACCAGTCAGTTTTTGCTTGGATACTATGACGTTCGGCCGTATCTGTGACCCCTGACGATCGGCAACTTCTGTTGTAAAAGATTTTTATAATGTCTTTGGGAATCACCACACGGTCTTGGTATACAAAGCAATCATCAACTATCTCCAAGTCATGCTGATTTGTAAAAACAATAGCAAAATGCTTCTGAATTCTTCCCGGTCATCCATTTTTCATGAAGGACATGACTTTTAGTAAAAACAATCATCCCCTCTGGTTGCAATTGCTACTTTATGCTTCATATAAAATCCGTACATAAAGCATTAGGAACCGATTCGGGCAAAGGAAAACGGGAGCATAAATCCGCATTTCCCATCTTGGCAGAAAATCTGTAATGAATCTTGAATTCATAAATGGACAAATCTAAAACAAATCTTTGTATTCTTGTAACGAAAATGGAATTTTTCACTTCCTTGCCAAAAATTCCATCCAGAGGTTTATAGTTCGTAAAAACTAAAAATTGCTTTCCGTAGAGGTATTTATGAAATTTCTTGATGGTACATACTAAAGCAAGAGCATCCAAATGCAGAATGGTGTATGAATTTTGACATTTATCTAAAAAAAATGAAGTAAAACTAATCGGTTTTTCAACTCCGTCTATAATGTGGGCAATGACACTCCCCAGTCCTTATCCTGAGGCGTCAGAAACAACCACTTTTGGCTAGTTTGGGTCATAAAAATCAAGTAAATCAGTTTTTTAAAGCGCATTCTTTTAACCCTCAAACGACTTATTACATTTACTGTCCCAAACAAACTTGGCATCTTTTTTAACAAGTTGTACAAATGGTTTAATTTTGCAGAGAAGTGAGGTATAAACTTTTGATAGTAATTAATCAAGCCTTCAGTTATGTTACGTTTTGAAATATGAAAAAATATTGTCGCCTATTTATCACAATCTCCGCAGACCCACAGTCTATTTACAAAGCATTTGGCCTTCCACAGCCAGCTCCAATAGACAGGGATTATTGCTTTTGTTATTAGAGGTGATATTCATGCTTTCTAAATCTTTCTTTTCGCTCTCACCTTCGTCGTCCATCTCCTCATCTTCCGTATCCGTGTCCTTTGTAGTCATCCCGTTGATCAAGTCATGCAGATCCTCGTCTGCCGTTGGAATTGGCTTCAAGCTTTTAACCATGTTGACCGCGTCTCTCTTTAAATTCTTCAACTTGAAGCAGCGCTTTTTTTTGTGACCTTTTATTCCACAGTAACTGTTATCACAAATGAAATTTGAAAAACGCGATGACATTTTGTTGTCCTGACTACGCCATCCTCCATGCTGTAACGACCTTGATTTACCCCAATCGCTGTGCGGTCGCTGATAGAATCCTTGGCGCATTGACCATTGTATGTACTCTAACGGTTCTAAACGGAGCCTCTAGAATTTTCGCCCTGGTTGGCCAATTCAAAAGTTGAGGCTTATTTTCTCATGGCTGTCCCAACCGTATTGGATTCCGCCATTTTCAAAGATGCAGCTTGATACCAGATACTTTCCCTATTTCCCAAAGCTTTTGCGTTTGTTTCTTCAACTGCACGTCGTGCTAGAACAATGGCACTTTTATTAAGGCAATATAATGCCTCGAAAACAATACACTGACGCTATCATAGAAATTGGTCGATGGCGAAAATTCGGCTGCTACCACTGCAATTTAGCCACTGAAATATCAGCTTAAAACCAATTTTTACCACAAATTGCTAATTTCTACACTGGGAATCAGCTGGTCTTACTTACTCCGGAACTACCAAAAGGAACGATGATTACCTCCGCGAACTCCTGAACTCGCTGCTTTTATTGTCGATCGCACACCAAAACCGCACCGTCTGATAAGCTGTTCGTACTCCAACTGAACTGCCAGCTAACTGACAGCTTTTACTTACGCCTATGGTGCGTTGATGTCCGGTTGCCTCGTCGCCAACTTTTATATCTAGCCGGGGAAAATACCAAAGTAAAGGGCGGAAACAGCGAAGTACAATAATAGAACCTTAGCAAGATTTCCTTTAATGAATATGAACACTTGTTTGCCTTGTTTGTTAGCCGAATACCAAAAGAGAACTCTCTGAAAGCCTGTTTATTCTTTTATACTCTTTTATACTCTTCATCACTTCATCAGTTGAATCGTATTTGTATTGGTGTTTGATAATAGTATACATTTTATAGCAACTATACACGGTATAAAATCCCTAACTAATTCAGAACACAACAGTATCAAACATACAATGATCCACTACGGCGGATATTTCAACTTACCTGCAACATAGATTCATTTACCAAGTTTAATTTCGTGAAAACTGTTATGGTTCGTACACTTGTACACCAAAAATGTAATAAAACTACTGTATTTTGACAAATTACTTCAGTTCAATTGTCTATTTTTGCACTTTTTCACCAAAATCGAAGCATGGACGAACACGATTTGGAAGATATGCTTAGCGATCAACACCAGTCACACAACTTTATGATACAAGTTTCTTCGCGCTCCCCTGTGTGACTTACTTCGCGGGGCACTTATTTTCACTGTGGAAAACCTTCGTACTTCTTCGCTGAAGGATTTCATTCCAATCACACGCCGTAAAAGTACTATATTTCAAGAAATTTTATGAAATTTTCTCAACGACCGCGTAAAATTGAGAATGTAAGCAAAGTACAATCCGTTGTACTGAGTAAAAAAAGTTTGTACCGTGGTGAATCAAAATCCGGACACTCTGATGATATTCAATAATTGAAGGCAAAATAGAATGTTAAAATTACTTTTTGAATTCACAACTTTTTGCTATGAACATAGCTGTTTTATTTAACATTCATCTTTAATCTAGTTATCGATGCCAATCAGTTAAAAACAACAAAAACTAAAAAGTTGTTCCAGTTGAACGTCATTCCTTCGCGGTGCAAGTGATTCTGGTGATAGCGTCGATGATCGCACACACAACTTTTAGTTGACGAGAACATATGTGAATTAAACAATTAATGTAGTGATTCAAACTGATTTATTCACGAAGTGATGGGTTAAGTGTTCAGTTACATCCCAGTGCAGAAGTATGGAGTAATTGAACATTCGAAATAGGTACAAGATCTAAGAAAAGAGAGGCGGTCCGGAAACGAAGCCAAGTGATTATAAACCCGGACATTGCAATTAAATCGTTTATTTACTTAGCACGAGAACATAATTTACAAGTAAAACTGATATAAAACCTTCAAAATCATCAAATTGTTTGGAATAGTGATATGAGTTGCTGTGCGTCATGCTATGCAGAAAAAATGAACTAATAAGTGATTGTTGCCAAACCATAGTCATAACAGTTCAGGTAACAACATAACAAATGTAGCTTACATTTAAGGTGAAACAGTTTGGAATCGACTTCTAAGATTGCACTCAAACTTCAAAGGCACAAATCTCGCGAAGAAAGCATCCAACAACAGTGTACTTTTTATTTTGGCTTTGTGCACTAGCAGAAAGCTTAAAATAAGAAGATCAGAAACATTTGCTTAATTTTTTCCCAGTTTTGTGCCTTTGAAAACGTGAGTATGGGTATAAGTCGCCCATTGCGCCGGCCATCTTTGAACTCCGAGATGTTTCACCTTAAATATTTTATTCACCACAGAACACGCATATGGTTCTTAGAGCGTTATAATTCGAGTTTATTTAGAAAGTTTTGCATTTTTAATATTAATAATTGCTTGTTTTGAAAGATGTCCGGATTTTGATTCAAAAGTGTCCGGATTTATAGACATGATTTATGCAAGTGTCCGGATTTAAAGACAGTACAAGCTAAATTGTTTCAATTATTTTCACCATAAAATCTTGAATTTTATCGGAAAACTAATCATTTTCACTTAGTTCAGACATGGATGTGTTCGTTTCATAATAAGACTTTCATTGATTTTGAATAAAACCTATTCAAAACGTATTTGAAACATTTATATCGGCTTAAGTGTCCGGGTATTGATGCAATACGGTACGCATCAATGTGTGCGCGATGGCGTAAAAAACGATTCCTTTGATTGTGCTGTTTTCGCTACACTGTGAACTAATGTCATAATTGTTAGGTCAAAAAGATTTGTGTTAATATGTTTGAGCTGAATGTTGATGGCAAATAACGAATTTTAAAGGAATTTAATAAATTCAATCATGCTGAAGGAATAGAGGGAGATGCCCATAGATCCATATATTCTAGTAAAAATTTTATAATAGCGTTGATATGTTGTATTTTGACTACTCACTCAGAGTGCGCCGTAAGATGTGAGACGAAACTGATTGCGACAGAAATGGAAACGATACGACGAATTGAGAAAACGACAAGATGCAGTTTCATAGCAATATTTCCAATAAAACGATCAAGATTTATCAAAATCTTATAGTACAATGCAAAAGCCATTTTGGGAAAGAATTGTTTGGCATCGGTTTGTATCAGAATCTTTCACTGCAATTATGGAAAAATTGCAGGTTCTCACTGATCAAAGCTTAATACGATGGATACTAGCACATCACCCTATTGTGCAACGAGACCTGCAGATGGAGGTAGTGTGAAACGTGCAACACGAGAAAAAAACGATACGCGCGCCTCTCTAGGTGTGAGATTTGAAACATAACAAATTTGAAATGGTCGTTAAATCAGAAGTCGATGATAATTTCTTCAGTGTTACGTCTCTTTATCTGTGTCAAATGCATTTAACATCACAGCTCATGCCAGTACTGCGAATCATCTCAAAATATAATCTTGAACAAAATTCTCGGTTTTAAGTTGCTATAGCGGTTGAAAGTTCGTGCAGAGCGATTTTTTTTTTCAATGTGAGATAGCAATCTCTTTCTATTTTTCCACAACTTTTTTGAGCTAAATGAAAATTGTAGATGAATATAGTACTTTTGCGCTTGAAGAAAGTGTGTTTGGCTCAAACATCAAATCATACTTAATTAATGATTGCTGAATCCATCGTTGTTTTTAAAATTGCTATAGCACGTTTTAGTTTTTGAGATATAGACTGTTGAAATGCGAAATTTGATTATTTCAGCAACTTACATGCAAGTTTGCCAGCTTGTATTACAGTTAATTCGCTATATTTGCCACCGAATTCAAACTTCATGTGTTAAGCAATACTTATCAACAAAGTTTATTTTACTTTCGATGCTCAATAATTGATTTTCTTATATTATTGTTTTGTGATTGGAACGTTTTGTATTTTGTCATATAAGAAAAACAAAGAATTTTGTATGGAGACTGCAAGCGTTTTGAAGAATCGGTTTATTCTAAATTTAATCGTGCAATTTTAACCAAATTATATCTGAAATGAAAGTTAAAGTCATATTTTGCATTCCTGGTCTAATCCACCACAAAAACACAAAAAGAAATTGATAAATCAGACTTCAAATTTTATGTAAACAACAATGAAAACAGTATTTTATATAACTTTGACAATCTGCAGCTAAAAACTGTGACGTGCTGATACATTTCTGAGAACGGCATCAGATACATGAACCCCAAATCTACAAGAGACACATAATTTGATCCTTGAGATACGCAAACATGTTATTTTTGCTAGGCTGTGTAATAAATTTTGGTATATAGTTTCACCTGTGAATTTTCTTAACGCAACACATTCCAAATGAAGCAAAACCTCCGCTTTAAACACAACACTACATTGCAAAAAGATTCACTTCAACAAAATAGTTATAAAACGGACATGTTAGGGGCTTCACATAGACATTTCAAAACCCCCCACCTTTGACACAAACACGCAAACCATCACCACCCCCGTGGACGTCAACCGTCAACACGATTCCCGACGAAATCACCGCAAACAGTGCAGTGGTCTTGTACCGCATGATGACCGCAACGAGATTGATCCGGAACCGGGGGCGTGCTTATTTTATGACTTAAATTTCAATATTTGATTACTGAACCGGAACCGGACCGGAATCCGTTCAGTTATTTCGTGTGGTTAGAATATGCAACGTTCCCACGAGGGGACGTGTCCACAATTGGGAAACTTTTAAATGCATGTGGAGCAGTTGAACGGATTTGGGAGTGCAATTTAAACGGTGTCAATTTAACTTGTGCCAAAAATCGTTGTCACTTTGTACGATGACAGTCGAATATTTGAACGGGTTCCGAGCAGAAGAAAATTGTTGCAAAATATCAAATTACGACACCGCACATCAGATATTCCTTAGGGGCCTTCCTTAGCCGAGTGGCTAGAGTCCGCGGCTACAAAGCAAAGCCATGCTGAAGGTTATACGATATACGTATGCAAAAATGGCAACTTTGGCAAAGAAAGCTCTCAGTTAATAACTGTGGAAGTGCTCATAAGAACACTAAGCTGAGAAGCAGGCTCTGCCCCAGGGAGGACGTAATGCAAAAAAAAGAAGAATGATAGGAAAAAAAGTACTCTAAAATTGCAATACAAAGCCTAGAAAATCGTTTCACACGTGGTGAGCGATCATAATCACATTCAGTTTAAGTTGTGATAAACTGTTGTTGCGGAATAACATATTCGTAACAACAATAGGAGAGAACAATGTCTTTATTACTGTGTGTTGGTTGACAATTGTAGCATTACCGAGAAGTACTGTTTGCGATTGCGATTGAAAATCAAAAAAATCTCAACAAATTGTAACACATTCAATCACCATTAGATTCCGATAAGCGTAGAAAAGTTCGTTTGTTGATTTTCCGCATCGCTCACTTCCAGTGAACGGTATACGATTCGAATGAATCCTTAATTCATAGCTCCCATAAAATAACCCCCCTCGCAATAGTGTTTTCATTAGCAATCGGAAGCCGTCCTCGTCACCGGAAAGTTTTGTTAGTTAGAGGGGGGTATGTGCGATGACAACGATAACCACGCAACTGCCAGGACGGTGTTGTTGTTTTTGCGTGGGATTTTGAATTCGCTTTGTCAAACCCCGGTTGCTGATGGGCCTAATTGAACGAAAAAAAGCAATTTGAATGGCGCTGGCGGCACGCGATTTCCCGAGATAAAAACGTGCTAATTATCCATTTCCGCCGTGGCGAGTTGGATGCAGTGCAGTGTTTGTCTCATTCGATGGAAAACTGACAAATTGCGGTCGATGATTTGTGTTTATTTTCGGTGTGAATAATTAGGTTGTTTCGTTTTGTGGGGGTTGGATTTAATTAGAGCAACATTGTAATCGGCGCTGTTTGATGGTTGCAAGCACTTTGTGCTCGTTAGAAATGGCTTCTGCGGGGGGATCTGCCGTAGGTGAAAGCACACAATCAATCTAAATATTGGTTCTAGTTTGTCAGTATTTGCCAGGAAAGGACAAACAGTATCGAGCTGATAACCTATGTACACTTGAAAATAATGCGTGAGTTGAGCGTTGATCCGGTTGCAGTATAATACTCTAGATTATGACATGTTTTATTGTGAGTTATTTAACAAACACTGTACACGTTCATTGTTTAATTTCAGCTAATGTATATTCCATGCTGTTGTCGGTTGAATTAGTCGAATGGCTGTTGCTTCGCCCTTTGAAGTAAAAAACTACTTGAAACCCGACTCTTGTTCATATCGGTCACTCCACACAAAGCGTTCACATCACGTGAAATTTAGGTCATATAGGATGGAATCCCTGCCATTGAGCTCTCGCCGAGCGGTGTCACGAACACGTGCGCAAATTTGCTGGTTGAAAATACTGCCATTTGATTTTGCTGGGAACAGCTGATCTTTGTTTATGTTTTCAACCAGCAATCTTTAAGGACATATAGGAAGGAATCCCTGTCATGGCAGTGAAAATGGCTTCCTCACATATACAAACACATTTCTGGAAGTCCACATTATTTCTCAAAATATTTCACTTACCTACACTAAGTTCACTCCCAAATTGCTAACGATACCTCAGAACACTATTGCCTCACGATTTCCGTAGTTTTATCACTAGTAGCTAATGGAAATTTCATGAACCGTGCCAATTTCCAACGCGGACGTTTCACTTTGCTACAATTGTTTACACTTATTCGCCTGCGAACGAAGAACACTTTTCGTCGAATTTTACCACTTTCACTAAACGTAGAACCTCCAACACAGTTTATTTACACTAATTGTTAATTAAACAACAATTACTGGTGGATTTCTGATGAAAACAATTTAAAAAATCACCAAACCGTGCTATAATCAATCACTTGATCACAGCATTTCGCTTTTTTTTTTTTTTAATTTTACGCCGGCTGCTCGCTTGTAGGGCTGTCAGATACGTTGATGGTTACGTACGACATCAAGCAATCTTATTTAGTCGAAGGGGAAAAGACTCAAATAGAAGTAGCAATTACTGGCAACAACATCTTATCAATTATAATTTTACTATTACTAACAAATAGGAGAATATTTTTTGTGTATCACTACTTTTATACAGTTATTAGTGGATTCAAAGGAGTTTCACCTTAAGTAGTGTTGGTGACATGTAACGTGTATGTACACGAGCGCAGAAACCACTATGGCAGTGAAGATGGCTTTCTCACACATACATACACATTTGCCGGCGGTCCACATACTTTCTCAAAATGTTTCCTTTACCTTCAAATAATCACTCCCAAATTATTATGGGACATCAGAACACTGTTAACTTTAACATTTCACTCGCGAACGAAGAACACTTTTCGTCCAATTACATCATTTTCGCTGCACGTAGAATATCCAACACACTTTACTATCACTGCTTATTCATTGAAAAACATCTTCTAGTTGATTTCTGCTGTGCTAAAAGCAATCACCAGTTTTCACTTTTTTTTATTTTTCTAATTTCAAGACAGTTGCTCGTTTGCAGTGCTGTCAGGAATGTTGAAGGTTACGTACGACATCAACCAATTTGATTCAACTGGCGTGAGAAAGACTCAAATTGATTCAATCATTACTGGCAACGATATCTTACTTGTTTTTTTTTAATTATGAATCGAGGTTTAAGGCTACCCAGCCGAGTGGAAGTTTAACAACTACCGAAAAACTAAACATTACATATAATTTGCAATTGGATTAGATGGACAAATTGATGTGAAATTTTGCAAAAAAGTTACACGTCTTCTCAGTGAGAATCGAACTCACGACTCCCTGATCTCTAGTTGGGGCGCGTTACCACTACGCCATGTGAGGAGTCATGAACGCAGAAGATAACCTGAATTCGATTTCAGCTCAATAATCACGTGGTCCTTTTTCGCAAAGTGCACCTCTTTCGGAAGAATTAGATGCCCATCCAAACACAACGCTTTCTATTTATATCCAATGCCTTTCCCGAGAGCGCATTATTTTTTAGGTAATGAAATAGCACACAACACTAGCCAGCAACTGTACACTGATAAAAATCCACACGCTCGATCTGTGTGTTTAAAATTATGGATTGATTCATGAACGTCCATATCGATTTGCTATGATTTTCTTGCAAACTTCGTGTGTGTTACACATTAAATTCCTGTGTTTTGCTTCATGGATTGATTCATCAACCGACAACAGGGATTCCATATTTTTTCCACATAAGTTCCCGAAGCTTTCTCTTCAGATTCGTATGTGTCAACCTATGGACGCATAGATCATCACCCCAACACGGATTCAGTGTGTTTTGCTTATGGTTATCTTGTGTCATAATCATCATGTTCAAGTTGGTCGATTCATTGATTTGCGCAATGAGATTGTTATGATGAAATCCATGAACTATGCTTTCGATTTCCATGTTCAAAGCTTCTAAATTGTTTGTGATCAACCCATGGGATGCATAGTGAACTGAATTGCGGTTGGACCTCGTGTCGAACGACAGTCATCATCATGCTTCCATAGAGAAGAAGCAAATTTTGAAGCTGAAAATGTTAGATGAAAATTTGTGAATTCGATTTTTCTTTCATTAGTGAAGTTGACCGATATACGAGAATTCTACCTTTCTATAAGAAAACATTGATTATAATGTATAGTTTAGTAGAAAAATCGGATTTCACTAACAGATTTTCCTGGCTTTCAGTTTCGAAAAAATGGAATATGCTTATCCCTGGCTTCCCAAATTGTGGATTTGCGGCGCCCGCTTGTTGCTGGCTCACGGGTTTGAAAAAAAAATCAAGAGAGCTTGCGATAAGCAGAGGCGCCTCGGATTCATATTTTGGGGAGCAAAAGTTTTTCTACCAAATTTCTTCTTTCAGTCCCATGACATTTATGTTCTATCACACATGACTATCTAAAGCTACTACATTTCGAATTCAATAAGCAAATCAGTTGGTTTTCATGATTTGATATTTGGAAATTCATGTTTGTTTCACATGACAACCTAATGTTGATACACATGTTATTATACCGTGAAATCAATGATGAAATCCATATGGCTACCACACTCAAATCATGTGGTTTTCCTCATTGCGCAAATCTATAAGTAAAACACACGACCTTGACGTGTAGATTTTTCTCAGTGTACAGGCTGAGGTTTCTATTGTGTGGGCTTCCAATGGGTCGCGACGTTCTCAAACGACCGGTTTCGGAACATGAGTCCGTTGCTCGATAAATACTTGTGTTTTTTAATTATGAATCGTGGTTTACGGCTAACCAGCAAACTTTAAGAAAATTGCATCAGTGTACACGATTGAATTGGATAACTATGAGCTTTGCATTTGATTAATCCTACAAATGACGATTTTTGGGTCCCAGGATGCCTCAAACTTACGATAAAGTGGCCAATTTGTATCTGAACATCTGTGCCAAGCTTATGGGAACGCATTTTAGTGCACAACTACGTTTAATTTCTGCTTTTTGAAAGTTGATACTAAAACAAATTTATAGCCAGTTCTTCCGGGAATTACGTCCGAATGACCACATCCGGTATATTTTAAACGGTGCAAAACTCTTCATTTATAATGTTGGATATCAGATCTTAATGATTTATGCAAACTAAAATGATTGTCATTGCAAATAAATAAAGGTAACTTGGCATGTCCCAGAAAAAAAAACCCTTTTTTACCCGGCTTTACCCAGAGACCCACCAGAATAACTTCGGCCACAGAAATATTTCCGAGTTCCTCTGGCCATTTCTAGAAACTACAGTCAAACCTCCATGAGTCGATATTGAAGGGATCATCGACTCATGGAAATATCGAGTCATGGAACAGCTATTCTTTGGAAAGCTGTTTGAAGGGACCATCATAGTAACCATGATTTTATGTTTTTTGTATGGTTCCATGAGTCGATATCGAGTAATAGAACATCGACTCATGGAGGGATGACTGTAGATATGTGGGCCAGTGATCTGACAAAGAATCAATCGAATCCGTTTAAAATTATCTGAGCGTTGATGGTTTCAGTATTTTTGCTTTCACTTAGGCCTATACGGGTTTAAGCGTTATTAAACGCGTTATTCCTAAGCATTTTTGAGTCGTTCACTGCGTTCTTAACCTTTTTAAACGTTTCAAATCCTTTAAAACTTTTTTCAAAGTATTTTCAAGCATCCTCATGCGCTTTATTGCGTTGAAAAAAGCTTAACGTCTTTTGCTTCCAGCAAAAAACTTTTCAATGTGCTGCGATCTTTTGAGGAGTTATTTATTTGTATCATATATAAGCGTTCCCAGGCATTTCACAGCATATTATAGCGTTTTTAAGCGTTTTATACACATTTTATTTGTTTCTAGCGTTAGAAGCCTATCTAAGGCCTTAGATGATTTATGTATCCTGATAAAGCGTTTTTCAGCGTTTTAAGCCCTTCTATGAGTTTGTAAGCTCTCTTGAGTGGTTTTTGAGCTTTAAAATGTTCATAAGACTTTTAAGCATTTTTGAAACCGTATAAACATGTTAATGTTTTTTAGCCATTACAGTTGAATCTGGATGAGTCGATGTTTCATGATTCGACTCATGAGACCACACTAGAAACAAAATGTCATACTATATATACTATAATGGTGTTTCGAGAATTTTCCAAAAGATTTCTTTTCTACGACTTGATATTTACATGATAAGGTGGTCCCTTCAATAGACCCATGGAGGGCCCACTGTGAATGATTTTTAGTAGTTTCAAACGGTTTCATGCGTTTTCTTGCCTTTTAAAGCCTTTTAGGGCGTTTAAGGCGTTGTTCAGGCTTGTCGGATTGTATTGTCTTCTTAGCGTTATCATGGGTTAAAAGCTTTTTCAAGTGTTTTGGAGCGATTATAAGCGTTCTAAGGCGTTTTTAAGCGCTTATTCAAGTAAGCACGATATTGTGGCATAATAACAGCATTTGATGCCTGCTCTCCTATATGTCCATATAGGAGAGTCATTTCATGCCTGAAAGCTGTCACGCATATAATGTCATTATAATGAAATATCATGCCATTATAATAAGCCATTTTCTGAGGCGTTTCGAATCATATGTTTTTTGTTTGTTTACCAGCTTTGAAATTTGCTGGTGGGCCAATGTATTTAAGTTTCGTCTAGCGCTGGAAAGAGCTCATTCAACAATGGCGCTGGTGTCTATGCAAAAAGGGTTTCAATCTCTTCATGTAAAATTGAAATCAGCAGGCAGGGATTTTTTTTTTATCTACTAGTAAAGGCAACCATGAAAACCGAGTAGAAACACACCAAGGAAGAGACGGTCATCACCAACAAAAATGTGATCAGCGCCATTCATATATCACGCTAGTTTATTTGAATAATAACAATGAGCGGCCCGCCAGACAACGTCATTAGAATGTCTCGTAAAATGGCTTATGTAAAGATATAACCCAATGTCATATATCAACAGGTCTGGTGCAAAGTATGTGTTTGCTTGTATTAGTCACGAAAAAGATGTAATCAAAACGCAGCTGATCGTTTTGCTGATGGTGACAAGTCTACCCAAAAGTTTGTTCGCGGCTTGAAAAAGACGACGTCTTCTTCAGCAACTTTGGTGAACTTTCGACTCGCCGAAGTTGTCATTGCACAACTACCACCTAAAACTGAAGTTATCACAATTACAAATATGACGCTTCTACCGCACCCTACATCGTATATAACTGTGCTTCTCTGTATCACTTAAGCCCCAAACACAATGCAAACGGCAACACGGCACAACAGCAAAACGGCAAGCTCATCTAGATCTACAATTTACTTGCCAAGTCCATGTTGAAGTTTGAGCTTGAGCTTGATTGGCCGCCCGTGTTTACTACTCCATTATCGCCAGATCAGCTGCACTTACACAAGGAACCAACCAGATGACTGCTTGGGATCAACAGACACCCTCAGTGTATAAGTGCTGGTGATATTCTGTTTTAGGCAACAAAAGCGCTTGCCACGTCAGAATGCAAACCAATGAGCCTATGCATGCTATAAAACATTTGGCTTTTACTGTGCGTGCTGTTTTCAAGTTACCTGAGAGAGAGAGAGAACGAAACAGCACAGTAAAAGTCAAAATAACAAAAGAATTTATGGCTCGTTCATGGATTCATGAGGGGAAGGGGAAGGATTTGATGATGCATTACACTGGCTCCCACAGTAGATCAGATATACCCCTGCATCTACGTGATTCCAGTTCATGCGGGAAGGTTAAGGGGTGGTAACTTTTATGGTGGAGAGGCTTGCTGTATGGTTAGCAGCTGAGAGAGACTCGCGAAGAGGAAAATTATCAACGTCATATGCAGCCCAGATTCCGCTGTCACGAAACGTCAAACGCAGCCCGTCGATGTTACGGCTGAAAAAGCAGCCCGGTGCTAGGCAGCCATGTTTTCGAGGTCACCATCAAACTCAAGAACAAACCACATTTATTAGCGTAATCGTATTAAGGAAATTTTTCTCCAATATTTAAATGTGTTCCACGCTAACCATAGCAACTCTAATTAACTTGCTGTATTACAAACGAATAGTTTGCAACCGTTTGTTTGTGCTAATACAACTGTTGTTGTGAGAAAAGATTTTTTTCGGCAAAAAAGATTTTGCCTTCCTCGATTGTTAGTCCTTAAACGACTATTTGTTTACAAACATTGAGTTGTCAATGGAAACCACTTTCCAATGGGAACCAGAGATGTTTACTTGTTATTTTCCAATGGGGTTGTATGGGCGTTGTCAGGAGGCTGTGATGTTGATAAATCTAAACACAGGACTAGTTATTTTTATTGTCTACTATGTTTGCTGGTATGGAATTTCACTCAAATGGCTATTTATGCTTCGGTGTGAGGGAAACGCAATGATTTTTTTGCTGAGATGTTCCTGTGAAGGTTTGAACGGCTGGCGCATGATTGATGAAAACAGAGAGTGGAATAAAAAAAAACTCAGCAATCACAGAAAAAGAAGACCGTCTCCGCGAGTCTCGTCTCAGGTTAGCAGACGTAAGAATCAGGCGTCAGAAAAGGCGTGCTATGATGGTGGCAGGTACATGAGGTAAATGAATGAATGAATGAAAATAGATATCTCACATAACAAGAGAAAATAAAATGAAATACAGTCGCCTCTCCACATCTCGATATCGAAGGGACCATCGAGAGATCGAGACAAATAACAAATTTTTGATGAATACTAGTTTGAAACACTCCGTTGCCAGGAAAGTAATACACAAACAAACGTCATTTTGCGCTCCTTATTTGTTTTGAATCCCAAAACTTTGGTCTAGTAACCTTCGTTATTGGTCATATCGACATACGGAGAGAAAATTGAGAACGAAAAATCATCAGAAACACATCGAGATATGGAGATATCGAGATAAGGAGGATATCGAGATATGGAGAGTGAAAATGTATGCAGACTGAAGGGACTAATGAAATCATCGACAAAGGGAGAGGTATCGAGATGCAGAACATCGAGATGTGCAGAGTCGACTGTAGTTCAGAGTACCTCTGTATTATATTTATCACTTTGAACGTTTTCCTTTGCTTCTTTAGCAACAGATGATTAATATTGTTGTGGATAGAATAGATCAATTTCGAATCACAACTTTTCCCAGTCATGAATTCTGCGATTGTGGTAGTGATGTATGTTTTGCTCCCTATTATCAATACATGCAAACACTTTGCACGTGGTATGGAACAATGAATGCTATAAAACGTTTGATTTTTAGTGTGCGCTGTTTTCAAGTTTGAGAGAGTGCGAGACAGCACCAACCAAGCACGGTGCACAGAAGAAGTCAAAAGAACAATAAAATGTATGGCACGTACAGAAGTTCACGTTTGTAAAAACAATGGATATAATTGAAACATGCCCTATATGCGAATATAGTGCCAATATAGTGCGTATTAAAGGGGCCTGCCTTAGCCGAGTGGTTAGAGTCCGCGGCTACAAAGCAAAGTCATTGAAGGTGTCTGGATTCGATTCCCGGTCGATCCAGGATCTTTTCGTAATGGAAATATTCTTGACTTCCCTGGGCATAGAGTGTCATCGTACCTGCCACACGATATACGAATGCAAAAATGGCAACTTAGGCAACGAAAGCTCTCAGTTAATAACTTTGGAATTGCTCGTTGAACACTAAGCTGAGAAGCAGGCTCTGTCCCAATGAGTACGTTAATGCCAAGAAGAAGACGAAGAAGATATTCACTCCATGGAATGATACATTAATGCAAGCATGTTGTATAAAAATTAAGTAACTTTTGCAGCCATCTTCAAGAAATGAGCATTTATGTTTCTGGTACCGCGTTGGACAAATAAAGATCTTGAAAACTCAAAAAAAACGATATGAGGTTTTCTCCAAAAATACTGAACCGATTCGTATGATTTTTTCAAAGTTGCTCTTTATTACCTGGCATTGTATAGCTCATATTTTATTTTTTTTGATAAATTGACCAAAAACAAAATGGCCGCCGAAGACGTTTTATATGTAGAATGTCGGTCCCACAAGGAACATAAGAATATTTTCAAAATTAGATCAGCAATTAATCATATCGACACAGATTCTAAAATTAGAAGAGTTTTTTTTTAGATTCTGTGAAAAAATGGTGCAAAAATATCAAGAAACAAAAAAGTTATCGCGGTTTGAATATTTGTTGGTGGTAAAAAATGAAGCTGCCGGTAGAGGGGTTAATTATGCAGTTATAGGGTTTCTACGCATTGCAAATGCTGATGTTAGGCGCATCTGCATTTGTAGTGCTATTATAATGCTTTTATGGTTTATTATTAGTGCTTATGGTTACTTGGGTATATGCGTTTTTAATATTTCTTAGCCCAAGCAGTGGCGAGCATTTTAAGTGTTTTCAGCATTTTATGCATTGAATTGCGTTTTTGGGGCGGATTTTATCACTTCTTAATATTAAAGGTGTTTTAAGCATTTGAAGCCGTTAAGATCTTTGAACTATAAGGTTTTCACATCTATTTGATATAAGGTTTTCACTCTAATGAGATTTTCAATGCATTTTAAAGAATTTCAACACGTAATATATGATATTAACAGTTTACAATGTTTGAAAGCGTGCTTAAGCGTCATGCAAACTTCTTCAAGCTTGTTCGAGCGTTTTTGGTATTTTTACTCGTTTTGAAGCGTTTCAAACTAATCAAGCCTTTCAAGGCCTTTTGCATGTATGAACTAGTTAAGATCTTATATGATTTTAGAGTATTTTCAAGATTTTGTCGTGTTTTGAGGTATTTACAAGCGTTTTAAGTATTTTCTACCTCTTTTAATCGTTGTAATGTCATCTTAAGCATCAGTGCATTTTGACCCTTCAGAGCCTACAGTATTGAACAAAACATTTGTAACATTTATGACTTTCTATATTAAATGGTCTTTTTCAGAGGGATTATGCTGAATTAATTATGGAACGAATTGAATGAAATTTTCACAGCACATCAGACTTAACTTGATTTTTTACAAATACCTTTGTATGATTTTTGCAATCACAAGTCCAAATGCTAAAAAATATAAACTTTAGTCGCTTTGTTGATACGACTGACACTGATTGGAAAAATTAATCATCTTGAAGTTTTAGTAATGTCTGATGGGCTGTGAACATTTTGCTCAAATCAGTACCAAAATAACTGAAATTTTTAATAAGCTAGAAAAATGATAATTTTGTATGGAAATACGGAAAGTTGCAAATGTTTTTTAAAGTGTTTTCATGCGAATTTCAGCCTTCAGTGTTTTAGCGTATCAGTTGTTTAGGCTCTATACCAGTGCTTCCCAAACTTTTTCAACTTTCGCCCCCTTGAGTTCAATATTTATCTGGAATCGCCCCTCTGATATGTGTTTCAAATAATTTAATAAAGATTCACGAAAAATGTCTTCGACTCGCATATCCATAGAACCATAATAAATAATTTCATAAATATCGATAACCCACAATTATTAGGAATGATTAACTGGACTGCAATTTATAATAAGAATTTTGACAATATTTTGCGTTCATTACTGGCTACTGAATTAGTATTCGATAGAAGTTTGGCCCAGTTTAAACTATATTAATGTAATATATGCATAGGCGCCAACTTGTGACGAAGTTGGGGGCAAAGCTCACCAAAATTGAACTAAATGCAATGTTTTTCGAGCAAACACACAGTGAACTGCATTGATTTAGTTTGCAATTGTGCGTTTTTGGAAGGTCTCGACCAACCTTCCCAATACGTCACCAGTTGGCGCTTATATGTAAAGTGATTTGTTAATTGAGATTTCATATTAAAGTTTTGATTTTAATTCTAAAAGTACTGCAATAATTTTCAGAAATTGTGAATAGAAAAAAGTTTGACGTTTTTGGGAACGCTTTTTTATACAATCCTTAAACACTGAAAAAATATATGAAAATCCAGAATGAGTTGAAAATCATTCTTCGATGCGATGTATAAAAATGGTATTTTTTCTAACGCAAAGAAAAACTCTGATTTTTTCGAACATCCTGAAGGTTTAAATCCGACGCATCATTGATAGGTATTTCTTCAAATCTATTTTTGAATAGAGTGTTTTTCGTCCTCAGCGTCAAGCGGTTTTATCGCTGGAACCCGATTTTTATCTGCTAAATTTGACAAAATTTGTCTCTAAAAAGATTTGTACCATAAGATATCATGAAAATGTGTGCAACCGAAACATCAAAATGGGTAATTTAGATTTTTTTCCGTAAAAGACAGGATTACAATATAAGCAATATTCGCTTCCTCACCTTATAGTTCCCTAAAAAAAAACTTATAAAATATTGGCATTCGCAAAAAAATCTGAACATTCTTAGATTAATGTTTTGTACATCCAAAATCTTATCTGCGACTAATAGTCCGACCTGAAAATCTCAAATACCGACCATTCTTGAAACTCACATGATATTGAAAACCCTGAATGCGTAACTCAAACATTTTGTGTTCAACAATTATCACTTGTTGTCCATCATAATTTTAAAATTACCATGATTAGAGATATAACGATCTAAGGTAAAATATTCTTGGAATTAGTTGAGTTTGGTATTGATTAACCTTCAAAGGTTCATCCAAAGGTGTGTCCTCCATAGTAATTATCTGAAAAAGAGCCCGTGTTAGCCTTTTCGCCCCTTTCTGGATTTTTCGCCCCCCAAATTCTGTTTTACACATTTTCGCCCTCTTGAGTCTCACTTTAGGAATCGCTGTTCTATACAATTGTAAGTCTTTTCTAGCGTTTTTAAGCATTTTGAAGACATATTGGGCGTTTGAAGCCTTTTCAAGGCCTTATAAAGTTTTCAGTTTTTTCAAGTGTTTTTATGCGTTCTAAACGTTAAAAATACAGGGCTTTTGAAACTTCCTCCAGTTTTGAAAAACCTTTCTAAACCGTTATTAGATCTTATTAAGCCTTTTAAGAACTTTTTACACTTGTTTATGGCTTTTGAAACTTTTGAAAGCTTTTCAATACGTTATTTTTTCTTATGTCATGTTGAGCATTTTTTTTAAGTGTTAGAATCTTGTTGAACTACCATAAAGTGAATCATATAAGTGCTCAAGTACTATTCTATCCTGCTCTAAAAATGGAATAGTTTTTAGATAATTTGTAAAAAAGGTTACGCGTTAAACGGAAACCAACAAAGTTATTGTAGTTTCAATAATTTGTTTAGGATTAAACATTTATGCTAACCTCATCAAGCAAAACTTCATTTAACCTAAGCAATCCAGTTTATCAATGTAGATTGATTTTCTATTCTTCCATATCTGCCCGCGCTTCAATGTAGCCGCGTCAATCGTGGAAGGGTTCTTTCCCCGTACCAACCAATCGATCGGCACCAGGCTCATAACCGTCACGAAGCGATGGACACTCGGGCTGCCGCTTCATCTTTTCACTGCCATCCAGACGAAGAGTGACATGTGCGATGTTTGATTCGTTCAACTTTTACCCGTTTCCGATTGCTTGGCGTCATCACCTGACGTAACACCCTGCCGTCTCAGCCTCGCCACTCTAGAGCGAATCACGGCGAGCTCTGAGCTATTTGATTGCGGTAAAGGTGCGGCACAGAAATTGGAACGTCAACATTTTGATTCCTGGCGTGGCGTTGTGACTCTATCCGTCTATCTATCGTTTTCTCACTGGGGGACCGAACAAGGCGTCGGGATATCTCTATTCATGACACGAGCTCGACGTCGTGGAGGATTGCACTGGTTCCGCTGCTGCTGCTGGTGGTCGGTCCATTCATAGTTTCGATCTGCCTCCTGTATATCGGTACAAGCAGTCACACATGCAAGCAAATATCGATTCGGAAAGGCAGAAACGAAATCAATCAACTGAAACAGGGGTTCTCAATGTGATGCTGCCGTAGAAGGTATGAAAAGGCTGAAAAGGCTAGAGCCTGAACAAACTTCAACACGCCTAAAATGATTAACCAGTCTTGTAGAAAATTAAAATGGTTAAATGAGCATTTAAAAAGTTTTGGAATACTTGAAAAGGTATGAACAGTCTAACTATGCCTTGGAAAAGATTAAAAAGCTTAAATAAGGCATTGAATGGCATAAACAGACGTCGAAAAGTAATATATGACACAAAAGCCTTTCAAATAGTAAGCGGCTTTGAAAACTTGAAAAGAACATTGAAAGCCTTGAATAGGCTTAAATACGATTGAAAAGCCTCAAACGATTTCAAAAGACTTTAAAAGGTCTGAGAAGGGCTAAAATGGTAGATTGAGATTTAAAACAGCTTAAAAAGTACAAGGCCTTGAAAAATCTTCAAAATTATTATTGAAAAAGCTTCAAAATTGTTGACAAAATAATCAAAACCGTACAAATTTTAAGAATATGGAAGACCTAAAAAAGCTTGAAAATACGAAGTCTTAACCAAATTTTAAATTAAATTTTAAAAATGCTTGAGGGCATAAAAAAGGCTTAAAAAGCTAAAAATTAAAAAAAACGTAAAAGGTTTTTAGGTTTTTAGGTTTTAAATGCTTAAAACAACTTAAAATTACGTCACCTAACGAAATTGGTTCGCCCACTGAGTGCGGAGAGAGCCATTTGCTCAATTGAAAACGCGGATCCGCTGATGAAGTTGAGAGTACATATCGGTCCCAATGGTGATGGAACTCGATATTAGTTTCCGATTTCTCGCCATCCACAGAAACAGACGATGGATGTTGTGCACGCGGAATGCTTAGATATACATAGAACGGAGACTGACGACAGTGACTGTCGTCGTACCTCCCCATCGGAATGCAGCACACGTGATAAAAATGCACAAGTAAGTGCCTTTCAAGCGCACTCCAAGTGGCACATGGACTTCAAAGCAAGTCGACGAACATCGGGCACAAACTGTTGTCCTGTCGTCCGGGGACTTGACTTGACATGTTTGTGTGTGGGACTTGTTTGTTGGTCGATGACACAAGAATCGATAACAAATGGCAGCCAAAGGCAGGGAGGTTTTGTTCCCGGACTGGCATTCTGATGTGCTAAGACAGTAAAATGCCTTCTTTGAAGTATCGATACAAAGAGGTAAATTTTGAGCTGTAAATGCTACTTTGATCCAATATCGTGGGAGGAATCTTCTGAAATGCATGGCAATGCGTACTGAGGGGGTCAGGTGAAGGGGGTTGATGTGCTAGTTCTCGAACGTGATGACCTAGTTGTATTGATTACTCCAACTATCGACACATTATATTGTTTGTACGTATGTTTGGAATGCGTAGGTGAGCACATACAAAAATCGAAACTAGAAATGTTCAGTTAATTGGATGCTTGTTGCAGATAAGGTTCAATGTAAAGCATATACACTCGAAACAAGACCAAATACATAAGTTATATAACTGTATGTACAGAAAATGTAAGATTTCAATATAAATACTGTAAAAGAACCTTGTGTTTTCTGTATATGCAAGGATGTTCTTTAATAATTGTAGGGTTTTGATGCACAATTGAACGGTGGGTAATTTTTGTTGATTTCCTAATAAAATACTTCAATTGGTGTAAACGCTTTCTTGCAAAACTTGTAATTTGTATCCAGAGCAGTTATCATATTTTGTTTATTGCTTTGTTTGATGCGATTTACCATCGAGGAGATTTTTTCGTACATTCTAAAAACGACGAACAATTGGTCGGCGTTAAGTCAGAGTAGACCAAGTACAAAACTTGGGTAAATTGGATTATTCTTTCATTCTATGCAAAATTATCTTACCTCCATATCACTTTGATCAGATTTGATGAATGCTGTAAACTGCAAGAGATATGTAACAAATTAACTTTCTATGATCAATAAAAATCTATAAAAGTATGCAGTCAGAGTGGACCAAGTGCTTATTACCATATCATCGAAAATGATCAGCGCGCTGGGGAATGCGAGGAAATGAAAGACATTTCAAATGATTTGTCAGATTTTTTCACATCAAATGATTCATCTTCTCATCCATCTATAGAAATTCATAAACATGAATGAGTGGTCAAAAATTTAAACAATTTCTGTACAGACAGAGCGGACCAAGAGTCAAAAAAAGCTTTAAAGTGATCGATTATTGCATTTTTTTAAATCAATTTCAGAGTCCGATAGAATTTTTTGGTAGATTTATGGTGTCTGCATTTAATGTCCTAGAAACTGATCATTGAACCAGTATATTTTGGCCGGCACTCAAGATTTTCACTTGATCCACTCTGACTGAACGCATATTTGAATATTTCTGGTCTTCAATGCCCTGACACTGCAAAACTTTAATTCTCAACCTATCGTAACGCCACTGATTTTGGGATTGAAGATATGGATAATTGAAGAATTTACTATACTGATATCGAAGGATAATTATAATCTGTTTATCTTAGAGATATGCACCCAGTTTGACCAAGCAAACATTAAATGATTGTTATTTTTCTAGAAATTGTTCAGTCAGAGTGAATCAAATCACTGAACGAACACTGTTCAGTCAGAATGTTCATAGTTCATCAAAAAATCGTTCTATTAGAGGCTGGGATAGTGGTTTTTCATGACTATCACTTCACATTATATTGTTTGAAGGTTACACAAAACTGTGCAAAAAAATTGAACCAAAATGTTAACGAGTTGAAAAATTACAAAGTGTTAGACTTTAAACCCATTTTTCTCAAAATATTCAAAATGTTACTTGGTCCACTCTGGCTTAACGCCGACCAAATTTTGAGTGTAAACAAATATTTCTCATTCTACTCAAATATAATTACTGTTCTTGTACAATCAAATTTGTAACTAAGAACTACATTTCGTTGCTTCGCAACTCGATTTATGGTCTTAAAGTTATACAAAATAAGTTTTTCAATATTTATTTTTGCTAAAATAAATTTAATCTACTGTTTTTTTTCCCAAAGATGTACACTGAATTTATATAAGTACGATAATGCAAAAAAATAACTGCCAGTCCTTTATTTATTGATTATTAGGCAAAGAGGATTCAAATCTAGGGTTTATCGTAAATTTTTGGTAAAAAATGTTTTATGTGTAATCCAAAATGACTATGTCTGCTCAAATATGTTCGCTGGACATGTACAAGCAAATTAATACTGAAGAATCTAGATATGATTACTATGAAATTTGATTTACATGATAATAGATTGAAAAAACCTATAGTGACTCGTAGGTTTTCTATAGCTAAGTTGCTTTTCTGGGCAAAATTTAAAAAAATCGTAGGGCCCGTTTTGAAATTACGTCTTTTTGATTGTATAAGTCTACATATTCAAAGGAAATCTGAGCTTTTTAAACGGACTTTCATTAGCCCTGATTATCAGAAGAAATATGCTATTTGAGTTTTGAATGAAAAAATAAACGAAATTGTGAGGTACGCCCTTTTTGAGGTGTAACCATTGAAAACACTAATTTTAAATTAAATAATTAGGCATTATAATACCGTTTAACATGTTTTAATGTTTCGAATGACACATTTCACTAACATGCTTCAAAAGTCATTCAATATCAACCTATTTTTCATAGGCTCAAGTGCTTTAAGGCATAACGGAGCTAATTTCATCATCTAACCAAATTAGTTCTTGTAGCTCAATATTCTGGCTAGGTTGGTGAACCCAAATACTCACGATTCAGATTTTTTTTACATGCTGCTAATTGCTACCAGTTGTAAATCGATGCGAAGTATATGCCAAGGAGTACTTTACGTAGCATTAACAGAGCTTGATTCTAAGTGTTTGTCTTTGTCAGCTTGAAAAATTGTGTAGATTCCAAGGTATATTTTTTTTGTTCGTGAAGGGTCATAGCAGCTGGTGTGTTTTTACTCCACAAGCACAGTTCGCGATCGAAAAAAAAGTATACATTTGAATCTTTAGCTTAGGTAGGATTCAAACCATATTATGGTAGGAAAACCAGCAGGTTATCAACAGGGCCCCAGAAGAATTTACGACTTTCCGGTAACAAAAACTGGAATTTACGTAGAATCCATGAACAACTCTGTTTTTATCATATTTAACATATCTCTTCAAAAGCATACCCCTTAAATTTGAACTCCATTACCCCGAATACCTGAAGACCATCACCACGAGTTCCAGTGCCTAGAATAGCATTTCTTCGAATTCTGACAAAATCATTTAAGGTAATAATATATTCGGGACAGTAGCATTCAGCGTAACTGTGCGTTCAGTGTGATGATACTCGGGTTAATGAAATTCAGAGAAATGAAATTTGGTGTTATAGTGTAGAATCCTCTCAAGAGAGTTTTGATACTTAAAGAAGAAATGTAACATTATGCTCAACACGTGTTACGATTTTTAAATCAATGAAACTTAATAATAACGCATGTTTCTTACTTCTCCTAAGCGTCTTTCTCTTAACGAGTTAGCTTGAGAGTGAATTAATTGATTTATACATTTTTTTCACTATTGTGGGCTCCTAAGTGTTTGTATAATCGAAAAGACCGGGACCCATAGGAAAAATGAAAGATTTGTGCAATATCTAAATGTAGTAATGTATGCTACAAATGATCACAAAAGCATTGACAGTGGTCCAGAGTTCTATAGTATGGCCAATAGTCCATTACTCTGCGATTGAAGTTTAAGTTCTAGGGCAGTATAAAATTAGCCGGAATAGCCGAAGGGGTAGCAGGTTGGGCTATAACAATATATTTTGAATAATAACATTAATTTCACAAAAAATGGCTCCGTAATGCCTAACAGTGCTTGAGCTTTTGAAAAATTAATCAATTGTGAAATATTTTGACGTATTTAAGTGCAATGTGTCATTTAAATTATAAGAATATTGTTATCGGTATTATCTAGGAATTTGCCAAGGAATCAGGTAACGAATAACTTCAAGTATTGATTAGAAAATCCTTCTAAGATTACTCTTTATTTTGTACTCTATACATTTTTCAGATTCTTCAAAGGATTTCTTCAACAACCATTTCTGTTTTGTTTCAGAAATCGTTCCTGGGAATAGCTCCAATTTCTCTAGTCCTCAGCAATATCAAGATATTTTTCTACTTCCTGATTTTTCTGCAAAAGTTAATCCTTGATTTCATCCGAGAATTTCTATGAAACTTTTACAAAAGCTTTACATTGAATTTCTTTCAAAGCACCTCCAAGAATTCATCTATGGAATCCTGACAAAACTTTCTTGCATAGTTCAAGGAATTGCGTCAAAAATGTGTGGGTTTCTTGGCCGTGCGATTAGTGTCGTCAGGCAATGAGTGCAGCGTGTCATGGGGTGTGGGTTCGATTCTCAGTTCAGTCGTTGAATCTTTTCGTAACGAATGTGTTACGGCTGTGCCATTGGAGCATGCTTGTCCATTGTCTTGTGTCAATTAGAGTCTGTGCAGCTAAATGGCTGACACGGTGTCCGTGTCTTTTTTTTAATTGTTTCAGACATACACAGAACACCTTGATATAGGAAATGAATGTAATGTTTGGAATGATACTAATAAAAATATAAAAAAAAATAAAGAATCACTTTAAGATTTTCTCCTGTTATTCCTTGTAAAACTCACCATGTTTTTTTTCCCTTCAGATTTCTTTAGTAATCCCTCAAGATGTTTTTTTTAGAAATTGATTCTGATAACTCTCTCGGGATTTTACCTTTAACGACTTCGACGACTTTTACCTTTAACCATTCGGTTCCTCCAAATTCAATCTTCAAATAATTTTCTTTGATAATCCTTGTTTAAATATAGCTTGCGACCTATAGAAAAGTTTGTTTAGAAAAAAAAGCTATAAAAGGTATAGAATTCATCGAAGAACTCTTTGAGTAATTTTACTAGAAATTTCATTTCGTTCCGGGATGCTCTCAGTGGAATAGGTTTGGGATTACTTTTGCAGAGATTTCTAAGAACAAATGTTCCAATGATTTTTTCCAGTTAGTTTCCAGTTCAGTTTTCCAGTTAGTTTCCAGTTCAGTGAAATTTTAAAAATTCTTCAGAAAGTTGGAATTTGTTCAGGAATGTTTCAATTTCTCCAAGCATTTCCCTAGGATTTCAACAGGATTTTTTAAAGAATTTTTTTTTTATTTGCGTAAAATTTGTTTTGAGGTCTCGCTCCTCCCTGATGGAAATCCTGGCTACGCCCATGCGCATTTTCTCATTAAAAATTGACATTATCAATTCTGCAGTTGGCGTTCAGTAATTTTAGACAAACAGAAATCCCCCAGGTATTCTAGCAGAAATCCCCCAGGGATTCTAGCAGAAATCCCTCAGGGATTCTTGCAGAAATCCCTAAGGGATTCTTGCAGAAATCCCTCAGGAATTCTTAGGGATTCTTGCAGGAATCGCTCTGGGATATTTGCAGAAATCCAACAGAGAATTTTGCAGAAATCCCTTCAAGATTCTTGCAGAAATCTCTTCGGGATTGTTGCAGAAATTCTTGTGGGATTCTTGCAGAAATCCCGCAGGGATTATTGCAGAAATCCCTCAGGGATTCTTGCGGAAATCCCTCAGAGATTATTGCGGAAATCCTTCACGGATTCTTGCAGAAATCCCTCAGGGATTCTTGCAGAAATCCCTCAAGGATTCTTGCAGAAATCCCTCAGGGATTCTTGCAGAAATCCCTCAGGAATTCTTGCAGAAATCCCTCAGGGATTCTTGCAGAAATCCCTCAGGGATTCTTGCAGAAATCCAACAGGGATTCTTGCAGAAATCCAACAGGGATTCTTGCGGAAATCCCTCAGGGATTCTTGCGGGAATCCCTCAGGCATTCTTGCAGAAATCCCTCAGGCATTCTTGCAGAAATCTCTCAGGGATTCTTGCAGAAATCCCTCATGTATTCTTGCAGAAATCCCTCAGGGATTCTTGCAGAATCCCTCCGGGATTCTTGCAGAAATTCCTCAGCGATTTTTGCAGAAATCCCTCAGTGATTCTTGCAGAAATCCCTCAGTGATTCTTGCAGAAATCCCTCAGGGATTCTTGCAGAAATCCCCCAAGGATTCTTGCAGAAATCCCCCAAGGATTCTTGCAGAAAACCTCCTTGGAATTCTTGCAGAAAACCTCCTTGGAATTCTTGCAGAAATCCCTCGGGGATTCTTGCAGAAATCCCTCGGGGATTCTTGCAGAAATCCCTCGGGGATTCTTGCAGAAATCCCTCGGGGATTCTTGCAGAAATCCCTCGGGGATTCTTGCAGAAATCCCTCGGGGATTCTTGCAGAAATCCCTCGGGGATTCTTGCAGAAATCCCTCGGGGATTCTTGCAGAAATCCCTCGGGGATTCTTGCAGAAATCCCTCGGGGATTCTTGCAGAAATCCCTCGGGGATTCTTGCAGAAATCCCTCGGGGATTCTTGCAGAAATCCCTCGGGGATTCTTGCAGAAATCCCTCGGGGATTCTTGCAGAAATCCCTCGGGGATTCATGCAGAAATCCCTCGGGGATTCATGCAGATATCCCTCAGGGATTCTTGCAGAAATCCCACAGGGATTCTTGCAGAAATCCCACAGGGATTCTTGCAGAAATCCCTCAGGGATTCTTGCAGAAATCCCTCAGGGATTCTTGCAGAAATCCCTCAGGGATTCTTGCAGACATCCCTCAGGGATTCTTGCAGAAATCCTTCAGGGATTCTTGCAGAAATCCCTCAGGGAATCTTGCAGAAATCCCTCAGGGAATCTTGCAGAAATCCCTCAGGGAATCTTGCAGAAATCCCTCAGGGATTCTTGCAGAAATCCCTCAGGGATTCTTGCAGAAATCCCTCAGGGGTTCTTGCAGAAATCCCTCAGGGATTCTTGCAGAAATCCCTCAGGGATTCTTGCAGAAATCCCTCAGGGATTCTTGCAGACATCCCTCAGGGATTCTTGCAGACATCCCTCAGGGATTCTTGCAGACATCCCTCAGGGATTCCTGCAGAAATTCCACAGGGATTCTAGCAGAAATCCTTGTGGGTGTGTTGCAGAAATACCTCTGGGATTCTTGCAGAAAACCTCCCTGGAATTCTTGCGGAAATCTCTCAGGGATTCTTGCAGAAATCTCTCAGGGATTCTTTCAGAAATCTCTTGAGGATTCTTGCAGAAATCCCTCGGGGGAAATACAGTTGAAATTCTTGCAAAAATCCTTCAGGGATTTTCACAGAATCCCCTTTGGGATTCCTGCCAAAATCGATCTGGGCTTATTGCAGAATCCTTCTGAGATTCTTGCAATTATCCGATTGGTGTTCTTCTAGAGAAAAAAAAGCTAGATTAACCATGACTTTGGATGTAAGTAAATATACTCTCTTATATATCACCACCTGATTTATTGATGATATGAGCTACCGTTACTCTCTGAATGAAAATTACTTCGCAATAAGGATGCATGCAGCTCATGCAGCCATCAGGTATAAACAAGAGTAATCTTCTTCCGATTTTACATCGGAATTGATTCAATCGTATGCTAAAATCTGCTGTAAGCTTAATCTTTTCTGTTTTCCGTTATGTTGCCTTGAGGTGGAATATAATACCGATGCATCGGACACAATGGATGAAGCTTGAGTTGTTCGAACGAAAATCTCTGCACATAAAGGAACTTTATGTCCGTGTCTGGCTTCGTGTGTCCTTTCCTGGTCAGATTCCTCTCCACCCAGTGCACTGTTATCCGGGTGCAGAATCGGATCGATGCATTTAGAAAATGCTAACCAGGAATCAATTTGTTTCTGTAACGAAAAAATAAATAACCAATACTTGTTGCATCCCTCTGCCTGGAGTTGATAAATAATCAAGACAAGCACCACGACGAAATGTACACAGGAGTGCAGGTATACACTCGAATCATCTCCATCCAGGAAGCACTCGCCGAACGTTGTTGTCAGGTGCTCATAAAGTACGGCATCAGCTGAATCAACTGGTCCTGTCCTGCCGGAATACTTATGCCATTGCAGAGCAGAACACAAGCTGTTGGAAATCCATTTGCTGCTCTCGTCCCCACATCCTAACCCCTCGTTGTTGCAGTGATGCCAGATTTCTAAACCGTCGTTAATTTCACTTGCACGAAGCATAAATTATTGTTAGAAAGAATAGCATAGCATAGCATAGCATAGACTGACTGTACATGTCAATGGTTGCTACTCCGTGATTGATCGGAACTGGTAAGAATTGCACTACGATCCAAATGAATAAGGGATGGGAGTTTCCGCTTACTCTCGAAGTGCAATTTTAGCAGATCTAATATTATTGATCAATAACGGCGCCGGCCAAGTCCTTACAGTCAGTTGGGATGGGGAAGGAATGTTAGGGTGTAATGATTGTTGCTTCTAGAGACCGAGAATACCTCTGCATCTCCACAATCACCACGGGAAGGGCGTTTATTAGTGAGGGAGGAAAAGATCTGGGAGTCACCTCTGGTCGGTGATGCGATCCATGGACAAGGGGGAAATATACGACTTATATTTAAAGCTAGTTTTGTATTTTTGTCTCGAGAAGTTTTTGGTTTTGAGAAACTTTAAAAAATACGTCAACATCTATAATGTCGAACAATTCAAAAGACATTTTTATTAATGACGAAAACTGAAAATAACATGTATATATTTTAAATAATATGAAACAGGAATAAAGCCGACACTTGTAGTGACGAACCATACATAATTTGTTTGAAAATGACATATGAGTATTACTGTGCATTTTGTCTCGATATGGTAGAAGTTTTAAAAAAATACGTCAACATTCACAATGTCGAACAATTCAAAAGATAATTTTCAATAATGTCAAAAAGAGAAAAATATATGTTTATTGAAATTGTATAAGGAAATAGCATAATGCCAACACTTATAGTGACGAACCATACAAAGTTTGTTTTAATATTACATAAAAGTTACGCTTTCAAGAAAAAATGTGTTATCACAAGCATGAAACGAACTCACCAGTTGGTAATCCATCCTCGACTGAACACAAAACTGACACTGACAGCAAAACTTCTTGGCGTCCCGAAAACAAACCGTCTTGTTTGGGCCTTCCCAAATACCCACCCAGCAAGACGCTCCAAAACAGGGAAAAAAATTCTCCGGCGACGAAAACGCGCGAAATCGTGAGCAAAATATATCGGACGACGCAAAACCGAACTGTCCTGCTTGGGCCTCACGAAGCACTACCCAGCAAGACGCTCCAAAACAGGAAAAAAAAAATTCTCTGGCGACGGAAACGCGCGAAATTGTGAGCAAAATCGATCGGACGACGCAAAACCGAACTGTCCTGCTTGGGCCTCACGAAGCACTACCCAGCAAGACGCTCCAAAACAGAAAAAAAAAATTAAAAAAATCACCGGCGACGAAAACGCGCGAAATCGTGAGCAAAATATATCGGACGACGCAAAACCGAACTGTCCTGCTTGGGCCTCACCCATAAATTATTGTTAGAAAGAATAGTTGTTAAATTCAAATTTATGTCTTATTTAAAATAGTTCGAATTATATTGAAAGAGCAAAATAGACAAAATAAACCCAAGTAATGCATTTGAAACCTGGATCTAAACTCAAAAGAGATCCAAACTTTTTCGTTTATCATAATGATCGACTGGATGAAGTATGTAGTGGAGTTGCTACAAATGACGTCTGAAATATCAACTTTTTTCGTCACATGAAACCAAAATTTTTGAAACTTTGGGTGTTTCTGTTGAAACACAGCTTGGTAAACACACTTTCATAGCTGCCTAATTGCCTTTTCAATGCTCTGGGCAGCAAGTAAATTTGCTTCAAACTGACTTGCGGAAATTGACCTGTAATAAGTCTGAATTTTTTGTCATTAGTACTTTAATGCAAGACATAGATCATGGAATAATTCGAATAATTTGCCCTTGTTTTTTCCTCTTCTAGAAAATCTTCTACGATTGATTTGGTATAAACCGACAATAGAATAAACACTACAGAATTCAGCAATTTAAAATTTCGCAGAATACTGTTTTTATAGAGCAATTCATGTCAACCATTTCTAGATGAATCTGTAAATAAAATTTAACTGAAAATGTTGTTAAAAATCTTTTGGATTCCGTAACAAAATCCAATTTCCAATTGTAGCTCTACGGAAATTCCCGTCAATATGGCATCCCTGCTCTCTTAACTTATTTCATACTGCTCAGCATTTCTTTCTTCCACGACGACGATGACGGTACAGTGCACTACTGTAACAACAACAGAACACAATGAACAAATTCCGCCCGTCCGGATCTTGCCTCGATTTCGCAGATTCACTTCTTGGAGGCTTCATTTCCATCCTTGACAGAGCTCCTCCGCTCGCCTCTTTTCCGGTTCCGTTGGAAGCACTTTGCAAATCGAGCTAAAGCTGAAGTGCATTTTGATTTACTTATGTCGGCGTTTTGCAGCCATCAGTATCTATACTGGAAAGAGATGAAGAAATTGATTCCGCTTGAGCAGGGGCGGCCTTGGATCAGGACATGGGCAAGGATAAGGGTAATGGGAAGTACGATGCAATCGATTGTAGGAAACATCAGCCTTATTGCAGTCCTACTTTTGACAATTTTTGTCAATTTTATTCTGTTTTCGGGAGTCCTGACCGTCCCCATCCAAGCAAAGTGGAAAACGGATTCTTTTCCAACTGGTTTGGGTTTTCGGCAGCTAGGATTCTTTTTGAAACTTAATCTCATTGAAATGCACACAATGTGGCCGGTCGAGAATTTCCGAACAGTGAAACTAATCTTGAAAACTATTTGCATCGTTTGTTGCCCGGAGGGAGAGTTGCTTTCGAATGATCAGATTTCTTGATGGGTGCATATTGACATCTGTGGCGTTTTGACGTAGGACTACGTCTTTTATTTCTGATCCGAAACCGCTGAATTTATTTTTTTTGCGATTAGGGTGATCAATTTCAAAATTTCACGATTACTTTTTTAAATCAACGTAGGTAATTTTCACACGGTTTGAAGAAAAAAATAAAACCCTTTTTTCTAAATCTGTTTTAAAATATTTCTACATTGTGAAATAACAGCGGACCACTACTTTGGTTAGATTGCGCAAGTTGGAGATCGTGCTCACGTCGTTTTGTAATTCCGAAAATAAAACGTTATAAGAGTGAGTTGGATCAAAGCAGACTGTGTAGAAATTCGTCTACGAAACACTAAGGATCGATAAACTAAGTTCATTTCAGGGCAGAACTTTAAATACAGTCAGGTCTCCTATTAGACACATGGCTAAAGGAATCCACCAGGGCTTATGTAATTTTTCGGCGGAGCTTCAGAACTCAGTACCATCTATCTTTAGGAGTCTCGAAGCTTTTGGCTCGAATTATGTTAGCCCTTGTGATACTGTACAACTTTGCCGAAGACGCCATCTTTCTGAGTGGTCAGGGTACTAAGTTATCCGCAAAACAAAAATTCGATGCTCACTAGCGCCGCTTGGTGCCGTAATTCCGTATCAGAATGACCACCGCATGCCACGCTTGAGCTACTGAACAACTTTTCGGCAGACACCGAGCTTCCAAAACATCAGGATCTACAGATGCAGTCCTATCCCTCATGGTACATATAATGCAAGTCAGAAAAAGCGTCCCTACCGGCCAAGTTCTTAACTTGAGTTCAGAAACTCCGCCGGAGACAGCACTGTGCTATCTTTTAACGCATACGAGATATTCAACAACACCCCCAAACTGATGAATAGGCCCTGGGTCTCCTATAACGCTCTAGTGTGTCTTATAGGAGTGCGCGAAATGGGAGTACGCGTTATAAGAATGCGTTAAATAGAAGACCCGACTGTAGATTGTTGAAAATACAAAAACAAGGTGAAAAAGAATCAAATTTTCAAGGATAAACAATCTAGAGAATCAGACAACTGGTCATGTAGAATAGTTTCGTTTAGCCACTCGCTCATGTTGACCAATCGTTTCAATTTGTTGTCTGAATAGCTTTTCGGTACTGCTGATTTCTGGTCTTGGAGATTGGAGATGTACATTCATAGTTGCACAATTGCATGATTTTGAATTACTTCTGAAAGTGAAAAACTGTACTTTTGAATCAAATTAGAATATCTCTTGGTTATTGACTTTTGTTTTTTAATAACCCTCCTGTTAAAAAGTTAACATGAAAGCAATTTAATGAATTTACCAATTACCAATTTGTACTTCATCCATCAATTTGAAGCCAATTCTGACTACTAGAACCTGATGTACAGATTCTTGGAATTTAACATTTTGTATGCAAAAAACAATGTGTACAGAACTGGACAGAATAAAGTACGCATTGGCCGCACAAAATGATCAAGTTTAGAGTCTTATATCTCGGTTTCTAGTTGCCGATTGACCTGAACTTTTCACCGCAGCTTGAAAGTAACCTCAAATTTGCAAGGCTAGACATTCATAGTTTTTCATTAACGAACTTTTAAGTTAATCTCAAATTTTGATAAAAATGACAAAATATTTAAGTAAAAATAATTTTTAAATGAAAATATTTAGAGCAATATGTTCTTCTGAAAAAATGTACAATTTGATAAGACACACAAGTTTGCAGAACATCATTTTTCGGTAAAACTGATTGTTTTCAAATTATTTTCAAAATTCAATTTTGCAGTTTTTTGCAAATTGAGAGATTTTCAATAATTTAAAAGATTGTGTTTCAAATGCAGTGATATTTTAATTGAGTGAAAACTATATTACATCTAGGCTGTGGTGAAAATTTCAGATCAATCGGACCACTAAAAGCTGAGATTCTGGTTTCCAAACTTGACCATTTTGTATGGAAAAACGGCCAATGCGTACTTTATTCTCTCCAGTACTGTAGCTCCAGCGATATGTCCTGATATTGATACGGAGATTCCTTCACGGGTTTCACTCAATGTGCCTTATCATTCTACCAAAAATATCTGCAGGGAAATGAAAAGATTTCTATCAATCAACACCACAATTGCTTCTTCTATCCCTCCTCTAAAAAATTACTGCAGAAGTCATCCAATAACTTTTTTAAGAATTACCTAAATAAAATTATCGACATTTCTTTTTAACAAAAGTGTCTGGTTTTCTTCGAGAAGTATGACGATAGTTCTATAATTTTTTCAAACATCCAAATAGACTGTATTACTGAAATCCTTCTAGAATTTCTTCTAGCATCCAAGAATTCTTAAATGTTAGTGTGTAACCTTTGCTATTTGTAGACCGTGTTTGCCTCTGCATCACCACAAAGGTTACTGGGAGGGATGTTTGTTAATTTGGACGATCGGTGGGTCACAGGATTCACTTTGATAAGCGATTAGACCATGATAAATAATTATTTGTGAGATATAAACATGCTTATATGTAAATATAATATTTTCATTTGATATGAACAATATCTATGTAGAGAAAAAATATGCCGACACTTGAGGTGACGAATCATTCAAAGTTTGTTGAATAAAGTGAACATTTCGCAAGTCTACACTCGTAGTGTCGAACCATCCAAAGTTTTTTTTTTTATTACAAAAACAAAGGGAAAAGAAAAAAAGGTGTTTTGAAAAAAAAAAGAAAATTAGACATAAATAATTTATGAATCAGAGTTTATTTCGACACTCACAGTGACGAACCATTCATAGTTTGTTGAAAATCATATTTACGTCTCACCGTTGTAATGATTAAAAGTGCAGTCATACCTAGTTTATAGATTTGAAATAGTAGCATGAAACGAGCTCACCAATTGATCCGTCATCCTTGAGCAGCAAAATTCCACTTTCTGCTTCACTCGTTTGCTCGGCTATATAAAAGCACTCAGAGAAAATAGGCGCGCGACCCGAGAGGGAAAACCACTGACGACTACTCGGGCTTTCTTGACGCACTGCCCAGGAGCAAGCGTCAACGTCGAAAGATCAAAAAGGACTAATCGAACGCGGCACTTTTTCACTTCACTCGACCGATGCGCGACATGTTTGATCCTGCCCTCATCGCCGGCTAACGCAGGAGCAAGCGTCAAGGTCGAAGGATCAAACACAACTCTATATTGAGTTGTTCGGTTTATAATTTATAAACTCATCACGCCTGGTAAAGATGGATAAATTATAAGTGAAATTATGGAAAAAAAATCCACTTGATCAGCTGGGAATCGAACCCACGACTCTTGTATGCTGGACGAGTGCTTTACTAAAAATTAAATAATATTATTTGCTTATAACTTTCCGAGGGATTTTTATCATATTTCTTATGCAGATGCTTCTTTATTTTTTTGCAAATGCTTTTAAAAAATCAAACAGGATTCACAAAGTTTCGTCCATGATTTACCCCAAAAAATCTGGAAAAATATTTATTTTTTGTGTTATTCGAGAAATTTTTCGACTACTACATTGGTATAGGCCATAAATTCCTCAAACTTTTTAATGAAAAAAAAAAAACCTCAAGAATTTCTTGCTTGAAATTGATCATGTATTATTCAAGTGTTTGCAACATAATTTTTGGGTCATCAAGTATATCGCAAGCTTAGTTGGAAAAGCACTCGTTTGGCATACTATAGTTGTGGGTTCGAATCCCACCTGAGCTCATGATTTTTTTCAATATTTCACTCATTATTTATTCATCTCTACCGTGCGCAATGAGTTAATCACTTTGATTTTTGTCAAGAATTGCATCACTAAAAAGTTTCATAAACTTTTCGTAGAGTTCATTAAGATTTTTTCTAAATCAATTTTTGAAATATTTTTCTCTGTTTTTTGATAATCCTAGAAATTTCAAAGCTTATTTCTTAGATTTTTGAAGAAATTGTCTCAAGAAATACTGCATGAACTGTATTTTTTAATGGTTTTCGTCAGAAATGTTCGAGCGGTTTCGAACAGGGATAACTCCTGGCATTTAAAATTTTGGAAGAAATCTATTCATGTATTCCTTCATACATTTCATCAGGGATTTCTTTCGGATTTTTTTTCTATTATTCTTAAGTTTCCGTTATAAGTCTGTCAGGAATAACTTCAAAATCTCCCTCAAGGATTTCAGCAACAATTCATTCATTCAAATCCTCCTGTTATTCTTTTTCACTTTTATTCAGGAATATTTCAAGGGATTCTTCCAGGGATATCGTCTGAAATTCCTCCATTAATGTTCTCAAGTAATTTGACTGTTATGCCTTCAATAATCCTTCCCAATATTCAGCCTTCATTTCCTTCAAGGGCTTTTTTTTCTAAAAATCCTGGATGGATTTTTTCTTGAATAATTTCTTTTAAAATGCAGATGGGCAAACATATTGTTTACTGCACACAGAAAGAGAAATCCATGTAAATTTCAGCGTAAAATCATGCACATAGAGGGAACGCCAGAATTGTCACAAATTTACATAATACATCGTGTAAAATTCCATCAAAATCATGTAAATGTATTCGAATTGTTGTGTAATTGGTCAGAGTCCATGCTAGACTGCTCGATGTATACAGGAAACTTACATGATGTTATTGTAATTGACGTGTAAATTTGTCACAAATCTGCCATTCCCTTCATGTTCAGTATTTTATGCTAAAATTTACATGGATTTTTCTTTGTGTGTAGGAATAACTACTAAAATAACTAAACGTAAGACTGAACCAAATCTTTGGACAAAAACTTGGATGAATCTTTGAAATGGCTTCAAAAGACCTCCTTGGAACTTTCAAGGAAAATCTTTGAAGAATTCTTTGAGAAATTTCTGATAGAGTACTAAAAAACTCCTGATGGTATGCTTGGAGGTATTCTAGGAGGAATCACCACAATAGTTTTTTAGACAAATAATGAGTCGGAGTATTTTTTGCTGGAAAATAGCTGCATGTATCCTCGAAATATCTGATCAAATACCTAGACTCTAATTGCCTGGAACTATTAGATGAGCTCCTGAAGATGTATTTTAAAAAAATTCACAGTGCGGTCTTGCAGATACATTTGGATGGACTTATAAAGATTCTTTGGAAGAAATTCCTAACAGAATTACTGGCAATATTACTTACGAGATCTCGTTAGACGAATTTGAAAACCTCTAAAAAAATGAGGAATCGTTGAAGCAATCCCAGTGAGAATAATCAAACAAATCACTAAAGCATTTTTGACGGCTTACTGAACGAATACCCGAAAAATTCCATTAACAGATTTTTAGCAATAAATCTAGAAAACCTGCTGAATACACCAAGAAAGTAATCTTGGAAAAAAACTGAGATGTGTTATTGGATAAATTCATCCCATCAGTGCAATGGTGCTCGGCTTAGACTAACTGCTGCAATACTTGAAGATTTGTATGGAATATTTTTTAGTGAAACCCTAAAAGGCCTGCTTGTTACATCTTAGACTAAATTTTGGTAAGAAATCTCCAAGGAATGCTTGGAAAAATTTCCAATAATATTCCAGAAGAAATATCTGAAGGAATTTCTAAATCCAGCTTGGAGAAATACCTGATGAGCAGATTGAAGTACCCTGCAAATATATCTACAGAAGCTCATGACTTCTTTTGTGCATACTTGGAGGGATTCCAAACTGAAATCCTTATTATAGCTGGACGAATCTTATGAGTAATTTCTGAAGAAATTTCTGAAAGTGTTCTCTTAAGAATGCTTGGAGATGTCATTAAAGGATGATTAATTGGAAGAATACTCAAAAATATTGCAATAGAATCTCAAGACAATTGTTTATAAGCTTGATGATATTGCTGTAGGAATTCTCGAAAGTGTCCCAGAAAAAATGCCTTAGGGCGAATAATCATCCAATTTCAAAATAAAATCAAGGTTAAAAAAATCTAGTTCAAAAGCATACCATGTTATGCGACGTTCACGTCTTGATTCAAATTAAATAGGCAGCAGATCTCCGATAGAGGCTTCTGTAATAACTGCAGACTTTCTTCCGAAAGAGTAACATTCTGGCAACAGAATGCCATTTGATTGTGATGTCTGTGCGGATATTTCCGGTTTCGTGCAAGAAAAGTACAACTCTTTTCAACATATATGTTTTTATTCCAGAGAATTTTTCTCACGAAGTCCTACGTCAAAGTTTGATAAAACCCTACACTGTCCCTACTCGCATAAGAGTCCCATATTATATGGGATTTCCTATATAAATGGGACTGTTATGCGAGTATGGGCAGTACAGTGCTATCCCTTGTTCTAAGGTTTGCAAGGTTAGGTACGTTGCAAAAGAGCTCTTTATTCCAGGGAAATTGTATTTGCCAAAAAACACAGAACATGTAGGGCACTGCAATGTTACTGGGGCAAGCATTTAAGGAAGACATATAGGGTATCCGTCCTATTATGGAGGAGTTAAGCACGGTGTTGAAATTAAAATCGTATTGCAGTGTCCAAAATCTAAATGTTATAGTATTCTGCAATGTTAAGTGTTAAAACTATCCTTTATCTAGAGTATAGTGAAGTAAAAAAATAATGTTTGGAATCATATATACATTTTTTTGACATAAATCTGAAGCTCTTCCTCTGTCCTATTATTGCGGTATTTTGTCCTATTATTGCGGTAGTGCCGTCATATTATTGCGGTATACTAAAATCATAGATTTTATTACATTCAATATACATTCAATACCACACAATGTTCGAGCATTAAAATTATGCTCCCTCCATGTTAATAACACTGCACGGTACTGTCAGTTTGTGTGACTTTGGACATATATATGAGGAACACTAATTCATTACTTTATGTCACGATACGAAAACAAATCAACAGCATCGAATGATTTTCTGCCGGACTCGTCTCCTCTCTCGTCGTAGGTGGATAATGTTAAAGTGAATAGACAAGATTCTTCCATCTGAGACCACTAGTCGCTATATAAGAAATGAATTTGTTGACTTAAATATAAGCTACAATTTTGAAGCTTTTAAAAATATTTTCCACTAGTAACACAATTTTAAAAGATTGCTTCCTTGTGATCATCTTATATCTTAGTTTTTCAACGTATTTTTGGCATGAGTTACGATTTTCAGTCAGTTTACGTGATTTTTTGGTAAAACATTGTGTTTATTTGCAAAATATTTGTTAATAAGAGGAATAACAGAGTAAAAATAAACATTAACCTTTTGTTTGATTAAATAAATGTATGAATAACATGTCCCAAATTAGTATCTTAATGATATAATTAATGTATCCAGCAATTACATTTAAAATGAATATTGAAATATCGAATTTTTGAATGAGATTTACAGATACCGCAATAATAGGCAAAAAGCTATTTTCATTGTCCTATTATTGCGGTAGATGCTTTTTCTCAAAAATATAGAACTTTTATTCAAAATTCAATATCTATCATATAATTAGATCCATACTGAACTGATATACCCACTACATATAATTGTTTTGGTTCTAAACTTAAAAATTTAAGCTTATGAAAACCCGCCTGTAGATAGAGAGACTGGTTAAAAATATAGGCTTTTCTTGATGCATCATTTAAAACTGTTCTTCCAACGATCAAAATCGTTTAATTTTTAAAGCATTCATCTGGTACAGCTTGGGAATACTATAAGCTTTCATCATCATCAATAATATCCACAGAAAATAGAGTTTTCGATTAATAATGAGGGTTCAATTCTTATACCGCAATAATAGGGAATACCGCAATAATGGGCAAATTACCCTACTCGTTACTGCTGCAAGGGAATGATTTGTTCACTGAAGAAGCATCACGATAGACAACGCACAAGCATGCAAAGAACAGTGGCACAGTCGAAAAATGATTCTCATAAAAAGTGGACTGAAGTATGAATCGACAAATTCAACTAAAACGCACAACAACACATATCTTACGTGTTGTAGCACCCAACCTACAAAAATAATGGAAAACACACAATTCACTGCCTGCTCCACTAAAATTACAATAATTGAAAAATATTCGTTTGGAAATGTTTTAGGATATTGTTCAGATATTCGAAACCAGGAAAAGCTCTGATTGGATTTAAATGCTTTCTTACACTTAGTTGTCGTTCATTCCCTCAACATGGAATGTTTTGAGCAACAAACTATGCATAAATTTCCTCTCATTCCATTATCATCAGAAGTCATCTTCTTCTTCTTGACATTTCGTCCTGATTGGGACAGAGCCTGCTTCTCAGCTTAGTGATCTTATGAGTACTTCCACAGTTATTAACTGAGAGCTTTTTATGCCAAATATGTTATTTTCGCATTCGTATATCGTGTGGCAGGTACGATGATACTCTTTGCCCGGGAAAGTCAAGGAAATTTCCATTACGAAAATATACTGGACCGATCGGGAATCGAACCCAGGCACCTTCCGCATGGCTTTGCTTTGTAGCCGCGGATTCTAAACACTTGGCTAAGGAAGCCCCCATCATCAGAAATGTGAAGTTCATTTAATCCCCCGGCTATGTAGGCACTCATTTCGAGTGGAATCTGTTCGGTCTTCATACCTCCACGTCAGTTGTAACATTTCCGCATTCCCAATGCAATGGGCAGAAACAGTTGCCTAGCATATTTCCCCACCTTTAGTGCCGTCAATCCATTACAGAACAGACTACAGCAAATCTGTGTCCGGACCAAGAGAGCAGTTTGAACTTGTTGTTTTGGATTTCTTGTTTTCCCCTTAACCAGTTACGGAAACTTTTTGGCTTTCCCCGGGCTGCAAATTTTCCAGTTTTTTTTCCAAATCGTTGTTTTCTTTAACTCTTAACTGCTTCGATGCAAACGATTGATGTTAATCCAGTTTGTCTCTTTGTTCAAGTGATACTTAATTATTAATGTACTCTTTCCAAAATTCACATTATTTCGGTGATAAGTTTTTAAAAAGTGGGTCATTCTTTGTCTTACCTCCATCAACACATACATTTTTTTGCTATCATATCGCGAACATTAGCGCGATCGAAATCTCGTGAAGGTAGTTCACGTTCTCGACTGAAGTAACCCCCAAGCAAAGTAAATCATTTCGAAGACAACAAAGTAAACTTTTGCTTCCTAGGAGGAAATTTAATTTCTTACTTTCTTTTCTCACTTCAAGCTGCACGTTGGTCGTGAGTTTTCCAACTATTTTTCCGCTACTATCCTGTTATTGTTGATCTCCTGGATGCTATTCTCAGGAAGAACCCACTTGGTGGTATAAAGGAAGGTAAGTAGATCTCGCCTCTTAGGATGGGAAAAGCAGAGTAACTGTTCGTGGGAAGGAGTTGATAATTTCAGAGGAAAAGAAAAACTACTCCAGGGAGAGCTGGAGAAATTGTTCGTAAATTATCTAGGGAGGTTTTATCATTTACAAGGTATACTTGACTAGATTAAAAGAAGTATAAAATTGTATGTAGTCTTCATAAAATAACGGTGGAAAATTTATAAGACACAAATATTTACGTACTTTTACTTATTTTTTGTGGGCAGTTGAGTCGTGCTTCGCACGCATCAAGACAATTCTACTACAAAAGACACGCAGGCTTCGTCCTTTGGCGGAGAGACCTGTGTCACCCACTATACAAAGATTTTTGTCATCAGATGTGAAAATACTGTTCAATATTGGACCCAAAATGCTGCTTTGAAGAATATCAGCTCTGAAAGAAAGTATTCTAGATTTGAAGTTCTTATAATTTACCTAACTGTACGAGTTGACAATTATCTTTGGATTATTCTAACAATATATGTTTTTTTTAATTTTACAATCAAACCTTCATACCAAACACTGTCGAATGCTTTTTCTATGTCTAAATTTTATGTAACAAAAACCCATTTCAACCAATAAAAAGTAAATAGCACCCAATTGAACAGTTATCGAACAGCTCTAGCGGCACTTAAATTTTCCTCTACTGTTTGCCCAACCACTCAACCAATTCAATAAATATCTAAATGATTATACAATGCCCATCCTTCCAACCGCTTCATTAACCCCCTTATTTCTCTCTCTCTATCTCATTCCAGGTAAGCCCACCATTCGGACCACCATCAGTTGGAAGTTGGAAAACGAGATTAAACACCTCCACGAACAGGTAGGAGATTAAACGTTTCCACGTGGGTGGTAGTCGCTTCTCAGCTCACGTGTCATCGTGGAGCCGGTAATCGGGATTTGATCTCATTGGCTGTGGCTTCAATTTCTGTATAGCTAGCTTTACAACTATGAATGACATCACCCAATCTCACGCCGGTCAAAAAATCAAGTCATTGTCTGGCTCGCTGCTGGTCACACCGTATCTCTTATCGTTGTACCGTACAACGGGGTAACTTTGATAGATTTGTGGAAGAAAATCTGATTGAAGATTTAAATATTACAAGTCAACATTCGTTCGTTGCACTGAAGGCAATCGGGTTGATTTTTGTGGTGACAAATTATCTATTTTAAAAGAACTTCAGAGCTAACAACATTGACAAACTGCGGTTTACGTCAGAAATCGGCATTTGTCTTCATTTTAGGTGGGATATAGAACACCTAACGGGAGCCCAATTAAAAAGAAGTGCAATTAAACGTAGTTCAACCAACGAAATTCGACTGTACTTGCTTTGCGACTTACTTTTCATACAATCGAAACTTTATTTTCGGGTTTGGGTAACTTTTATAATCAATTTGTAAATACATGAAAATCCTCAACCAAAATACTTTTTGACAAATGAAAGCCGAATTTAGTCTGTTAAAGGATACGAACTCTAGTGGAATTGAATGGAATAGTACTTTATTCGGTTTACATTTACTTATGGGTGTTCCACTAAACAGCTCGAAACTTAATTGTTCTTTTTGACATCGTTGCGATTAATATTATTCATATTATTGTTATTTTTTTTTATTTTAATTTACAGAACTTATTGGAAAATTGTATGTTATTTTGAAAATTGTGTAATCAATTTGAAAAAATCTAGTGTGTGTTATCATCACCGAAAATTACCAATAATCGAAAAATGTAAAATTCGACGGTGACCCAAACCAAATAAAGTTATGGGAAACCCGTTTCAAAGATATTTAAAGCGTGAAATAAACATAACAAACACCATTATAAGTCAATAATTACTTGATATTATGGGTCACCAAAAAAGAACTAACGTGCATTCAGCCATCACCGATTGCGACGAATATTAAGATTTAGAGGCGGCGAGAGTTCTAAAATAGACCTTTAGTGAAGTCGTCATAACTTTGTTATTTTCCAACAAATTTTGAAGCTCTTAACATTATTCTTTTTAAAATTAAATTTATTAAAAGTATGTAGGATATCAAATTTGTCTGAAATCAAAAAGTCTTAGATAAAAGCAGTTTTCTCCAAATTTTGCCATTTTTTACTAAAAAAAATCATTTATATTTGACCATAACTTTAAGGTTTTAAAATGCAAGTACACTCCAACCTCTTTTAACGACCGTTCGTTTACCGACGGTTCTTTTTACGACCACTTTTCTACGACCGAAATTCAGATTAATGACCGTTTTTATAAACGATCAATATCTTAAAAAGTATTCAAAATAGAGGGTCATGATGTTCTGCAAAATTGTCAGTAGTTCAAGGGCTAACATATGGTGGTCATTGAATTGCGGAATTCTGCCACTAGGTGACGCTAGCGAGCAATGAAATTTTGTTTTGCGGATATTTCAGGATCCTGGCCACTTAGAAATATGACGCCTTTCGTAAACTCGTTGAGTAGCTCAACTTTGCCCATGACGCCATGAAAACAAATGTTTCATGATCACTAGCACTGCCTGGTGTCAAAATGTCGAATCTCATAGCTTTTATAATAACAGTCCTTAAGCTACTGAACAGCTTCGCCGAAGACGCCATTTTTCCAAGTGGTCAGGATCTTGATCCGCAAAACAAAAAAAATCGTGCTCACTAGCGCTGCCTGACGTAAAACAAAAGCTATATGCTCACTTGCACCGCCTGGTGGCAAAATCTCGAAACTCTTGGCTAGAATATTGATAGTACTTGAGCTACTGAACAACATGGCCGAAGACGGCATCTTTCTAAGTGGTCAGGGTCGTGAGATATCCGCAAAACAAAATTTGCATGCACACCAGGCAGCACTGGTGGCGCAATTTCACTTAAGCAGTGTTGCCAGCTGCGACAAAATTTTGAATCCATCATGAAATACTGGATTACAGTTGATGAGTATTGCTATGTTGCTAAGCATTCTACTTTTCTATTCCACTCAAGTTTTATGGTTTTGATATTTTCTTTATTCTTCTTAAACAGTATTGCCAGCTACATGAACATTTGTGATTCGGCCGACTGTATGGCACGCAACACTTCCTTCAACTTTGGTGAACATTCGGTATCGTTATCATTAAATTTTTGTTGGTATTTGCATATCACACCCCCATAAAATTGGCTATTTTGATAACAATCGAACAGTGTTGCCATCTATTATCAAAACTTGAACGGCCATTTTGGAAAGTTCTCAACTCAAGCTTCAATTTTGCCGAATATCTCGAATCAGTATTTCCACATTTAGACGTTGCATTTTTCAAAAACATTATTATAACCCTGATATTTTTTACGACCGATTTTTTTTACGATACCCAGATAACGGTCGTTAAAAGAGGTTGGGGTGTACTAAAAAATAACTAAACAAATTTTTTTGGCTTGCTTTTTTAACAAAAACTGTCCAAAAACATGAATTTTCAACAGAAAATACTATATTTTTCAAACTTTTGTGAGTTTATTGGCAATACTCGAGCTGGAACTGAGTTTTCTTATTTTTAAACCTTCAAAAAGGTCTTAGAAGCTATTTTTCATAAACTTTCTAACAAAAATACTTTTTGAAATTTTTAAAATGTGTACTGTTATTCATCTTGAATTTATAATAATATGCTCTATAAACGTTTGACTAACAGTAAGAATGTAGTTTCCGGCGCACAATAATCAAAAATTCGTAAAAAAAATACTTTTTTCATTTAAAAATTATGTTTTTGAGTAGTTTTTTTTTAAACGGCTAAATCAAAACATTTTATAATTGAATTCATTGTACACAATGTTTAAAAACAACTAAATAAGCTTCAAAATCAAGTAAAAAGATCTGGAATCGGATAAGTATTCATGAAGTTATAATCAAACGAAAATGTTTTTTTAGTAAAAAGGGGATAAATTGAAGAAAATTACTTTTAATTTAAACTAGCTTTGATTTTAGACAAATTTGACATTATACAAACTTTTCATAAATTCAATTTCAAAAAGAATGATGCTCACAGCTTCAAAACTGCTTGGAAAATAGCGAAGTTATGAAGACTTTACAGAAAGCCATATTTCATAACTTGAAAATTCACATTCCAGCCGCTTGCGCCACCTCTAAATCTTAATATTTTTGACTCAAAATTCGAGGTTTCTTTTTTATGTAATTTTAAATTCAGAAAAGTACACGAATTTTTGGTTTGGATACACTTCGACAAATAAGCCGCACCCTTATAGGCACGCAAGTGAATCCCACACAGTGCCATTTCTCTACATACCAGGTTTTTGAAACTTTTTGACAACTCTTCTTCTTCTTCTTCTTGGCATTAACATCCTCACTGGGACAGAGCCTGCTTCTCAGATTAATGTTCTTATGAGCACTTCCACAGTTATTAACTGAGAGCTTTCTTTGCCAAAGTTACCATTTCGCATTCGTATATCGTGTGGCAGGTACGATGATACTCTATGCCCAGGGAAGTCAAGGAAATTTCCGTTACGAAAAGATCCTGGACCGACCGGGAATCGAACCCAGACACCTTCACCATGGCGCTGCTTTGTAGCCGCGGACTCTAACCACTCGGCTAAGGAAGGCCCCTGGGTTTTTTGACAACTCACTATAGTAAAAACAAAACCTTGAATAAGACGAAATGTACTCTGAAACATCGGCGAAGTAAAAGAAAAAGTCGTTTTAAATTGAGGCAGTTGAGACTGATAGAGTTGATAAAACTTCAGAAAGAAAATATTTTCGGAACTAATAGATATGGAGAAAAAATTGAGTACAGTGTTGTAAAAATTACACATTCGTACTTTCAATTTATGGTTTTATGCGAACATGTATGCATGAAAGAAAATTTGTTTCGTATTTAAAATCGTTACCAATTAGGTTCAAATTTATGGCGATACTAAAATTTCTCATCGGCTTTCAAACATCTCTAGTTTTTGAAAGATAGACATATTTCAAGGATGTGTTATTCTACACAAACAATGTACAATGGTCCGAATCGACAATTTAGCAGGAAAAAGGTGTTTTCTCTGTTCTCGTCGATCTTAGACGTTTGATGTCTTCAGAGAAGTTATTCGTAATTGAGTTTTTCATCTTCTAAGAAAAAAACTTGAATAGGGCGGCCCTTATTTAAGTTCAAATTTTGACTAATTTTTTTTTTGTTTTATGTAATTCTGCAAACTTAGAAAATATTAATTTAAACAACTTTGTCGAAGACCTTTTTGATCTAACTCTTCATTTGAGCTAAAAAGTTGAAAATTTGAAAGAGCTTAAATATTGCAAGTTTTAATTTAGGGTGGACCTAAATCAGTTATTTTGGTCTAACTTTTTTGTTTTAGGTTGTACGTAAATGTGGTCTTCACAAAAGTAGCAGAGGAAGTAATCATACACATTTTTGCTGAGAACTGCTAGTGTATATTTTTTGTGATTTTTAAGTTATATTTAAGTGTAAAACTATGACATTTTTAGATGCCCATAACTCATGGAGTTAGTTTGATACCATTCTTCTTTAAGCGACATTAGAAAGGCCATACAATAGGCAACTTTTGTTGATATAACCATGAGAACGTAATTTTTGTAAATTAAGAAAACTCACTTCAAAAATACACTTAAAAATCTTATGAAAAATTATGAAAATGTCCAATTTTAATATTTAAATAATATTCTTTGCATTAAACTCGATTTAATTCGAAAATGGCTACTTGATTTAAGTTTTATTTTTGATTTTCTCATGAAAAAACATAAAAAAAAATTAAGGTGTGTATTTTTTCTTGTAGCCCAAACGGTTAACTACAACTTCTTCATAGAGCATTTTTCTCTAAAATCGATAGTTTCGGAGTTAGAATTCTGCAAATAAGTTGCATGCACAAATTCATAGACCATATTCAAAAGTTATTCTCGAGTCAGATTGATCGATTTTTCTATGAAAAACACTTATTCTATCATACCAAAAACATGTGCAAAATTTACTGCAAATCGAATATGGTCCAGTTCTGTGACTGACCGATTTGACATGGAATTCTTCTATTTTAAAAATAGTTTTATTCGAAAAACTCTCGTATCATTGTGAAAGAGTTATCTACGATTCGCTCTCAAAATTTGACCAACTTGTCAATCTCTATTCGAAAGGCATAAATTTGGGCTTCTTGCATATTGCCACTACCGGGAATCCCCGTTGGTTTAACCACATTTAATCTGAACACTTTGCAATTTGCACCCTGCTAATCTGCACATCGTTCAGATTGAAAATGATTTAAACGTCATTTTCCTGATAAAATGGAGTTAAGTGGAATGGAACATTGTGGAATGGAACACATAATCAAATCAGAAGGGCGTAGAAGTGTTCGTAGGATAACTAGATGTTCAAATTGAAAATGAACCCCAATGGTTTGCATGAGGTATGTTTAAATTAGTGGGGGTGCACGCTTAATGAAAGTTTTGCCAAAATTTGGTTGAAATCGGCGATTACACGTGCTGTGAACACTTGCTTTGAAATGATCCACATCGATCGATTGTTATATTTTGACTTGGATTTCGACAAAAATCAATAAATTTAAGAATATATAGTTACGGCACACCAGGGTGCCACATCATCAACGGCATGCACCAAAGGTGCTTAGTCAACACATAGCCACCACGCGCAGCGACCAATGCAGAGGATCCATCACGGGACACGCGGCAGCTGTTAGGAATTACTTGGTCAGCAATTAGTAGGACTTAAAAGAGTTGTGACCACTGTGATTCGTTTCAGTTAGTTTTCATTTATTGATAGGTAACAACCAGTGCATTGAATAAAGTGTTTTTTAAAAAGGTAATCACGGCCTTTATCTCGTGATTGGCGCAGCCTAACGGTGTTCGTGAAGAAGATTGTGAAAAAAACAGTGCTTTTTTCGATTCGTAAATTGAAAAACAGTGATCCCGCGAGAGCATTTATCGTTACTTGAGAAGAACGATAGAGTAGAGGATCCGCCGCTCACTATCGGACCACGAACGGACCGCAGCACGACTAGCAAGGTAAGTGATTTTATTTTTATTACTTTCATGTTCCAAGTGAAGTGAGAATAAGAAGATAGAGTTGCTAACCTGCGGCAATTACAATTTTATCATACACATCGAAGCGATCCAAGCGAAACGCAAACGGTGTAACTGTGTAAATTGTTCTTGCTTCAGAAAATTGAAACGGTTCTAAGAGAATTTTTTTCATTTTTCACCGAAACTTGTGACGTTCTAAGAGAGATCACAGTTTCGCCTCAATTTGACGAGTTCTAAGAGAACGTCAATTGAAATCCATTAACTTTTACTACTTAGTGGAGGAAAAGGTGGAGTTTAAAACACTAACTCGCGATCATCAAGTACCCACACAACAATTTATTTCATGGTACAATACTGTGAATGAAGAAACATAACAAAAAAACTCTCTCCGCGTTGCAAGCAACTAGGAAAATATTTCAACGCAACGATATTAGTGATACTGAGTCGAGTGACGAATCTGACGAGTCACAAGAAAACAGTCACGTCCCCCTAAAAAATTATATCCCATCAGTAGAAAGTATTCCATTAGACGAAAACGAAGGCATGGAGGCTTTAAACCAGCAACTTGCCCTCATTATGGAGCAACTACAAACACTTAACGCAAACCAGCAATATCAGCAGCAGGCCATTGAAAATTTACAGAATACACCACCTGCAGCCGATGCGGCACCGACGTTAAATCAAAACGCAAGAGGCATAAACCTCGATCATTTATACAAAATACCAGACCCAATTAAGTCCCTGCCCATCTTTGATGGAAATCGAAAACAATTATCAGCCTGGCTGACAACAGCCGAAAACACATTGCTCCTATTTAAGAACCATGTCGATGACATACTTTATAATATGTACGTCACCGCAGTGGCTAATAAGATACAGGGTAAAGCCAAGGACATAATTTGTCTGGCCGGAAACCCACAAACGTTCGAAGAAATCAAAGACATCCTAACTACAGCATTGGGCGACAGACAAGAACTGTCGACTTATAAGAGTCAATTGTGGCAACACCATATGACAGATGGTATGACCATTCACCGTTACTACACTAAAACAAAAGAAATGATGCAAAATATCAAAACCCTTGCAAAACAAAAAGACAACTACAGGAAACACTGGGAAGGTATAAATGAATTCATAGAGGAGGATGTACTAGCTGCTTTCATAGCAGGATTATCTCATCCTTACTTCGGTCACGCACAGGCCGCCAGACCCAAAGACCTAGAGGACGCCTATGCCTTTCTATGCAAATTTAAGGCAAAGGAAATTACAGCAAATATCATCAGTGAATCAAATAAAACCCAGAAACCTTTTAGGACCAACAATCATAAACAATTTAACAGTGACTTCCAGGGAAAAGACAAATATGAAGGGAAAAAATCTTTAAACCCATACTCGCAAGAGAAGAATGAAGATAAAAAGTTTTCAAATACACACTCCCAACCAATGGACGTCGATAACTCTGTGAGAAGTCGTTTGACACTCAACAAAAGACAAATCAATAATAATGAAGCAAGTCAATCAGATGATAGCGAAGAAGAAATAGATCTAAATTTTCAACAGGAATCCAATCCGGAAGATCCGATATAAATTACTTACCATATATCGTGATGAATATTCCAAACAGTAAACAACAGCTCAAACTACTTATTGACACAGGAGCTAATAAAAACATAATTGATCCCGGCATACTACAAAATACATATAAAGTTAAGAAGATGACCATTAAAAATATAAACGGAACAAACCAAATTTCACAGAAAGGAAAATTAGATATTTTTCCTGGTACTTCTAAGCCACTAACGTTCTACGAACTGAACTTTCACGATTTTTTCAATGGAATTCTGGGATCAGAATCATTGGCTAACCTGAGAGCAAAAATTGACTATGAAAAAGAGATGCTCTTGCTCAGCAACAAAAAGATAAAATTTAGTAAATATTATCCATCCAAACCGAACTTTAAATATCAAACAATAACAATAAACACATCGAATGACGGGGATTGGCTCGTACCCACATTCCAAAAACTCAATGGGAATACTCTCATACAACCAGGCCTATACAAAGCAGAACGTGGAAAATCAACTATCAATATCATAAATACTAAAGGATCCCCAGAACCCCTACCAAAATTTAGATTGACGGTTAAAAATTTTGAAGCAATTTCCCCAATACCTGTTAGCACCGAAAATAATCTTAACCAAGATACCATCAAAGACCTCATTCGTACTCAACACCTTTCAAAACTCGAGAGAGACGAATTGATATCATGTATCTTGAAACATCAACAAGTCATTCTGAAAAATAATGAAAAACTTACCTCTACTGTTGGAATTAAACACAAAATAAACACAAACGATAATGAACCGGTATACACCAGATCATACAAATACCCACACCATTTTAAAAAAGACGTTGAAACCCAAATAAAAGAAATGCTTGAAAACGGAATTATTCGCCACTCTACCAGCCCATATTCATCGCCCATATGGGTCGTACCCAAAAAACAAGATGCATCCGGCAAACGAAAAGTACGAGTTGTCATCGACTATCGTAAGCTGAATGACAAAACAATTAACGATAAGTTCCCAATCCCACAAATCAAGGACATATTAGACAGCCTGGGTAAGTCAGAATACTTCACCACGCTTGACTTAAAATCAGGGTTCCATCAAATCGAAATGGACCCAAAACATAGAGAGAAGACCGCTTTTTCTACGGCTCAGGGGCATTTTGAGTTCACGAGAATGCCTTTCGGCCTAAAGAACGCACCCGCGACTTTTCAACGCGCTATGAATAATATACTAGGAGATTATATCGGTCGAATTTGTTACGTTTATCTAGACGATATAATTATCATTGGTTACAACCTCAAGAACCACCTTGAAAACATCGAAAAAGTTCTGAAGAGACTCTCCGAATTCAACCTCAAAATCCAATTAGATAAATGTGAATTCTTAAAAAAAGAAACGGAATTCCTCGGGCATGTCATTAGCTCAGACGGGATTAAACCCGACCCAACAAAAATAAACAAAATTTTAGACTGGAAACTCCCCACCTCTCAAAAAGAAATTAAACAATTCCTCGGACTGACAGGGTATTACAGACGCTTCATAAAAAATTACGCAAAACTAGCCAAACCACTAACTAAACTTTTGAAAAAGGACACCCCGATAAACGTGAATGATGAGGAATATAAAAAAGCATTCGAAGAATTGAAACTTATTTTAACCTCCGATCAAGTATTAGCTTATCCTGATTTTGAAATACCATTCATCCTCACAACCGACGCCAGCAACTACGCCCTAGGCTCAGTATTATCTCAAATTCAAAATAACACCGAGAAACCTATAGCATTCGGGAGTCGCACCTTAAGTAACACTGAAGAAAACTACTCAACCACAGAAAAAGAGGCATTAGCCATAATGTGGGCCGTGGAGAAGTATCGACCATACCTCTTTGGAAACAAGTTCGTTCTTGTCACCGACCACAAACCTTTGACATTCATAAAATCCTCAGTAAAAAACTCAAAAATATTAAGATGGCGTCTAGAGTTAGAAAACTTTGACTACGAAGTCAAGTACAAGGAGGGCAAAGCAAACGTCGTAGCGGATGCCTTAAGTAGGAAAAACAAAGAAACCAATACAAACGAAATTAATATAGCTCATCTCGTTCCAGGTACAAGTCGGATGGAAAACAACCCACCAACGGAATATGACGACATCAACAGCAATAGCTGTACGATCAATTCAAACGAAACTAACTCAAATCCCCCCATTTCAGATGCAAACCTACAAGACAATAACCTCCACACAGAAAACGACGATACCGAAGACGATTCCAACGCGCTGCACGCAGCAGAAGATCCCGATACAAACCAACAAGACAACTATCCTCAGTCGGAAAACGATGACAATGAAGACGATTCTAACACAGTTCATTCAGCAGAAGATTCCGGTGATAATTACATCCATTTTACAAACAAACCTATCAATTATTACAGAAACTAGTTGATTTTTAGAATATCTAACATTACCACCGTTATCAGCGAAACACTATTTCGAAACTATCATAGAACCATAATCTCACAACCAAATTACGATAATTCAGACATGGTTCATTATCTAAAAACCTTCCACAATGGGAAACAATCAGCTATACTAGCACCAGAAAATTTACTTCTAATAATACAAGAAGTTTTTAAAGAAAACTTCAATCAGAAAGGTCACTTCATATTCTCAACATGCATAGTAGAAGACGTCCAAAACGAAAAACGACAAAATTTATTAATTATAAACGAACATGACAGAGCGCATAGAGGCATTAACGAAATCGAAGCACAACTTAAAAGATCATATTTTTTCCCAAAAATGTACAAATTAATACGCAACTATGTAAACTCATGTAAAATATGCAATGCTCATAAATACGAGCGAAAACCTTATAACATAAAGATCTCTCCACGCCCTGTAACAGAAAAACCATTCGATCGTGTTCACATGGACATCTTTATAATCGATCACTGTAGTTTCTTATCTCTTATAGATTCTTTCTCTAAACACCTTCAGATGTTTTACTTGAAATCCAAAAATATTATTCACGTTCAAAAAGCTCTTGGAAAATACTTTTCCTGTTTTGGTGTCCCAGCAACAATTGTAACCGATCATGAAACAACATTTCGCTCTATACAAATTAGGAATTTTTTAGCTCAATTAGGGTCTAACCTGGAATACGCATCTTGCTCAGAATCCAACGGTCAAATCGAGCGTACACACTCTACAATAATCGAAATTTTCAACACCAATAAACATAAATTCAGAGGCATGCATACAAGATCTGTAATCAAATTGTCGATCGCACTTTACAACAATTCAGTGCACTCCTCAACTAAATTCATACCAAACGAAATCTTGTTCAACCGTAACAACATAAGGAATCCAGAGGAAGTTTTAGGTAACGCGCAGAAAATATTTCTAGAAGCTCAGATGAATTTGAAAAAAGCCCAGGACAACCAAACCAAACAAAATTCAAGCAAAGAAGAGGCACCACAACTGGACGAAAATCAAGAAGTATTTGTTATACCCAATATTCGTACCAAAAGTCAACCCCGAGCAATACAAACAACAGCTCGTAATATAACAGAAAAAACATTCAAAACTACACAGGACACTAAAAGACATAAACGTAAAATTAAAAGACTAAAAAACATTAAATTAAAAGATTACTCATAACCAATTGCAATGTTATCGTTACAGATGTATACAACAGTCATTATAATATTTCTCTTATCATGTATCAGAGGACAAGAACTGGAAATTAAGAAGTTGAGTGACAACCCAGTACTACTACTCAAAACAGGAGAATGCTGGATCCAAACCGGATCAATCAGAGTTATACACCCAATCAATCTAACCACAATAGAATCGAACGTACTCCAAATGAGTAAAATAGCAAGACAGTTAGACAGCAATCAACCGATTTCGCAGCTGGTCATACAGAAAAGTAGGGCACTAATTAACAACTTGCGACAAGTAAAACCTATTCAGCTCAGGAGACAACGACGTTGGGACAGCCTAGGAACAGCGTGGAAGTGGCTAGCGGGAAACCCAGACGCAGATGACCTGCGAATTATCAACAAAACAACGAACAGCCTGATCGATGAAAATAACAAACAAGTAAAAGTAAACGAAATGGTTAACAACAGAATGGCGGAAATGGCAGATGCAATCAACACGCTAATCGAACATCAAAATTTAGAAAACAAAGTCTTATTGGAAGAGTACGATTCTTTAACCCTGCTACTCTACATGGACACAACGAACAAAATTTTGGAAGAGATACAGGATACCATAATTAAAACGAAAATTGCATTACCAAACAGCAAATTGCTAACACTTCATGAAATCTTACTAATTGAATCGCTATTGCATGAACAGGGAATCCTTACACAGTTTCCTGAAGAAGCACTAGAATACGTGGAACCCAAAATAGCGGTGAAGAACGATCGGTTGCTGTACATACTTCAAGTTCCTAAATTACAAAAAGCACCTTCAGAAGTTATTCAAATTATACCTCTGATTGTAAACGACGCAATGATCTACAACCTGCCACAACGAATTATAAAAACAGACAATGCATTTTTCGAAACAAACAAACCAGATGATTTGATTCAAAGAAGCTCCGAATTAAGACTTGTGACGGATAAATGCCTCAATGGAATCATGAATGGCAGAGCAAGTCACTGCAACGTAGTGAAAGAGAACAACACCTACATAAACTTAATATCGGATAACAAAATCCTCATCAACAACGCGAGACACAGCAATATCAGTTCAACATGTGGACCAGACAATAGGACATTGACAGGAAATTTTATCATTACATTCTCCAACTGTAACGTAGCGATTGGCGGAGAACTGTTTACAGCAAAAGAAGTAATTAGCAACAATGCCAAAGAGATCCAGGGAGCATTTCCAAACCTCTGGATTAACCGTAGCATGATTGAAGTCCATAACATGTCAACGCTAACAGAACATGCAATTTTTACCAGGAAACAACTGCAACTAATGCACTTACAACAATACCCTCACAGTCAATGGATTTTTGGAACATTAGGCGGATTATCCGTAACCTCAATCACCATTTTCCTGCTCATAACTTACATCTGCATCCGCAAGAAGAAAGTTACCATCAGAATCAAGCAATACGGACCTAAGAATAAACAACCTAACCCGGATTCAACAAGCCAACCAGAGAAGGCGCATATTAAGGACGAGGACGTCCTTTCTTTACCCCCCGGAGGAGTTACGGCACACCAGGGTGCCACATCATCAACGGCATGCACCAAAGGTGCTTAGTCAACACATAGCCACCACGCGCAGCGACCAATGCAGAGGATCCATCACGGGACACGCGGCAGCTGTTAGGAATTACTTGGTCAGCAATTAGTAGGACTTAAAAGAGTTGTGACCACTGTGATTCGTTTCAGTTAGTTTTCATTTATTGATAGGTAACAACCAGTGCATTGAATAAAGTGTTTTTTTAAAAAGGTAATCACGGCCTTTATCTCGTGATTATATATATATTAGGTTTATTTCGATCAAAATTGAATGGCTTTCGTTAATCTTTCGGTCGTCGCGCGAATTTTTGTAACGCGAGTAGTCGCGCGTTGTACTTTGTACAACACCCTTGGTTTTTCGAATATCTCAGGAGTTTGATCACTTAGAAAGATGACGTATTCGGCAGAGTTATTCAGTAGCTCAAGGGCTATCATCATTTCAGCCAAGAAAATCGAAATTTTTCCACTGGGCGTCGCTAGTGAGCATGAAACTTTCGTATCGTAGATCTTAGGATCCTGACTACTTAGAAAGATGGCGTCTTCGGCAAAGTTGCTCGGTAACTTATGGACTATCATTGTTAGAGCTAGTTGATTCAAAATTTTGCCTCCAGGCAGCGGTTCACATCCAGAACAACTTTTCTAAAGACCTCAAGTTTCTATATTATCTGGAATTTGAGATATACCGATTTCAAACTGTGGTTTACTCGAACCATATATAGTGCGTTCATTATTATGCGACTTTCATGTACATTTGTTGATTTTACCGCATTATGAAGGGTCATACTGTAAATAAAAACCGTCGAGTATTATTCTTAAGAAGATTCTTGAGGAATACATTTTGGTTTGGTGTCGATATATATCTTTGTAACAAAATGATAGCATATAAATCACAACTGTTGTACAAAGTACAACAGCGCGACATCCTGAAGGTTAAATAGATGGGACGTTGTGAAACTTTAGGCGTTACACTTTATTTGAACAATTTTGACTTATACATAAATGACCACTATTTATAGAAATGATTTTTGCTAAGAAGTCCATGAATAATCTACTATTATAGAATAACTAGACTGTCAAGGATAAGTGACGAAGTTTTAAAGTAAAATTTAATAAAATAAAGATTGTAGAACAATTTTTAATAAGCATTTAGAAATGCTTAGATCTGATTATTATGTTAAATACGGAATGTTTTGCCTCAAATGGTCTAGATTCCATAAAAGGTCTGAATGAAGTGTTGATTGCCATTCTTAAACTTATTCCAGTGTTACCGTTGGGGCATAAAATCCAAAATCATGCCAAATAAAAAGAAAAAGTCAGTAAGGTTAAAATGTTAGTCGCTTAAATCTATATTAAACTTAAACTATGTATGTACTAAAAAGTAATTAAAACTTAAAACTTAAAGGTTTTACAATATGCATGCACACTTAATATGTTAGTAGAAATAAGTAAAGTTATTAAAAAGAAACCATGATTGTTAAACAGAACAAAATTTGTAAAACACATGTAGAACATTGTACACAACACACTAAAAACTGCTGCAGGGGAAACTTTCGAGGAGTTGTCGCGAGTTGAGGAAAGGACTGGAAAAAAAAGAGATGGAAAAGGGATTTTGGTATGGAATGGGTAGGCTACTGGGGAAATTAAAAAGCTGGCTCGGTCTCTTTCTATAGTGATCGCCAAAGTTGTAAGACGCTAGAGTTCAGCTAAATCCTCTTCAAAAGCTGATATTAAACTTTTAATAAATACCGCCAGTGGCAGTAAAATTGATACACCGCATTTACACGGTTAAGAGTAATAGGACCCAATAGCGCTTAGCTTATTCCCATTTTGGAAGCGCCCAGATGAAATTCGGACCAGCTACCATAAAGCATAAGCATAAGCATTGATGACCGTAAAATTCGTAGTTGCTACTCTGTGATTGACTGGAATAATCAAAATTGTACAAGGAACCAACAGATGTAGCTTGGGAGTAACATACCATCTTCAATGTACAATTTCGAGGACTCCAAGCTCATTAATGTCAATAACGGCGCCGGCCACGTCCTTACGGTCATCGGGGGAAGGGAAGGAATGTTGGTGTGACCTCCATTGCTACTAGAGACCGAGATCACCTCTGCATCTCCATGGTTTTCACAGGAAGGAGTTTTGTTAGTGGGAGGGATCAAAAGCTACATGATCAGGATTCACCTTGGTAAGTGATGCGATTCATGTAGCCTCGAACTAAAATAAAATATCTATCAGTGCGTCGACAATTTTAATGTCGAACTATCTAAAGGTTAATTTTTTAGTAATTGCGCCAACTGAATAAAAGAATATGTACGTGCAGATCAATTTTGTTTTATAAAACAGGAACAAAGGCCTATGCCGACACTTGAAGCGACGAACCATACATAGTTTTTTAACAAATAAATGAAACATTTCCACGATATAAATGTGTGTTTTCACAAGCATGAAACGAACTCACCGCTTTAATACAGTTTGAAGATTGATTTGATGTAATCGACGTTAACTGCAAATCCGCCAACTAGAATTCCGCAGAAAATCGTCTCAGTAACGTAGGCTTCAGAAATCTTGAACAAATCTCCTGGAAATCACACAACGGACGTCACGGAAGCCTCAAGCGCCTCAAACTTGCACAGCCACTTTCTATCGAAAATTGAACGATCCAAATTCGACTTTTCTTGAAATCCTTAAAAAATTTCTCTCCTGAAATGAGGTAAAACTGTCAGACGCAGAAAAAACAGCTTCTTGCCTTGTCAAGGCCTACTACAGCTCTCACCCCAGCTGAAATTAGGACCAGCTACCGTCGAAGAAGTCGAAAAATCGCCCATGGTCGGTCGAAGGCCATTCCCGACTGGAGTTTAACCCTCGAGGACCCGACGTCTCGTAAGAGTGGAGAAACCACGTGCCACCTCCTCGCCTCCATTCTGCCTCCCAAAAGCGACCCACCGACCCCAACAGCAGCAGCAGTAAGCGCCGGCCGGCCATCCCATCGAATAACACCCACACAGATTTGTGAGTAACACCGTAATAAAATAGTGAAATTCATTTAGAGTGTATCCTTTTATTGAGCCCTTGGGTAGCCTGTCGAAAAGCCGATCCTGAGAGCAAAAAGCTCTAGCTCGCCTAGGTCTTGCTGAGGGGTCATCCGACTCCCAAGTCACAAAAGACATTATGTTTTATCGTTTACTCCTTATGTTGTGGGTCCCGCCTTATTAAAGTAACCCGCATTATCAGAAATGCTCCGTTTGACGGTACTGCATTTCCACTGAACTTAACAGGAGCAGTGCGGAGGCAGGTGAGGTCCCCAAAATCGAGCACCAAATTACGAATCATAAACCGTTTCCAGTGAGGATGAACAGAGTACTCGAGTGAGGGCAAATTATTCGCACTGCTAAAGGCTGGTCAGTCACATCGGGATCAAGAAGTGTCCATCAGGGGGGTTCAAATTCCAAAAGGTTCAAATATAACATCTTTCGTATTTAATACAATCCTTATGATATACAAAGAGCTCTGTCAAATTGTCACCTATTTTGGAGAAGGTTGACCAAAGACAATGAAAGTTTACATGAAAACAAAACACTGGAAATACTATTGTATTCATGTTGAATCTAATATAAATTATGGAACCTTTTTTCTTAAGCCCTCGAGAAAAAAAATGTTAGAAAAATACACAATTATTTTAAACTTATTCAGTTTGGACTTTATTCAGAGCTTAACTGGACTTTTATCCCACATGGAGCAACCATATTGATGGATATCTCTTTTCCTCTCCGTCAAATTGAATTGCAACTTTCTTTGAAAAATTAAGCCTACTTTTACATGAAAAATTTAATTTTTCATTGAAGTACTAGGGTAGATGTACCAATAGTGGAGGTACTAAGCGCGATTGAACTTCATTTAACCACCTTAATTCAAGAAGCGCAATTAATGCACATGTTGATGTTGGAACGGGAAGTAACGACCATTGACTTAATGAGAAAAATGATTTCATCGCAGTAATCCACGGCATGTCAGTGAAAAATAATACCTCCACTATTGGTACGCTGTTCCTTTAGTTGCGGTATTTTTTTAATTTGTGTTCCTATAGTTGCGGTATCCGTTGTTTTCTTATGGAATCCTCCACTATAGGAACACTTTACCGCAACTATTGGTACAAGCAAGAACAGTTTTAGCAAATTTAGTGATTTTTCATCAGTTTTCAAGCAATTTGGACGCTGTTTTCAACTATTCCGTGTATAAACAAGCCAATACGTCGATTGGTAGTGTCGGTTCTGTGGCTAATGCAATAAAATCAGTGAAAACGACACTACTGCAACTATAGGAACACCCACAACTAAGGGAACACTTACCCTAACGTGTTTGAAACATCGTTCGAAATTTCTCCACAGCAATTTCCATATAAACGTACTTCGTCCTTGAGCCAACTTGAAATCACCACCGAAAATGCTAAAAATCTCACGGAGCTCTATTTTTATCACAACAATTTTAAGGAGATATGTGAGATTCAATTTTTAAACTGTTTTTTTATTGTTTTTTATTTGAACCACCCTAGTGTCCAGGTTGTAATTCAATTATGATTCGGAAAATTTTACGCGCCCCGGGGAGATTGTTTCCACGGTGGTCTGAGTTGGTGGAATTTGGGCATTCAGTGGCTCACTCGTTGCTCATTTCCGGCATCAACCCCATCTATCGGTGGTGGGGTCAGATAACCATCAAATACGAACTGAACATTCAGTTGGTGAAATGGTGGTTCACGAAGGCAGGGCCATATGTATGCTTTTGGTGATGCTCTGCCACATCAACCGTTTCCTCAGGCAAGGAGGAGATGGTCATTGTTTAACGGTTTTGGCAGATCAATTTTTAACAACTGTCAGCATGGTGGCCGAGTTTTTCATGGATGATGCTTTGTCGATGGAAGTTACAACGCTTTTAATTGGAATTCACATTCACGAGAAAAAGTGAGTGCCCAGAAAACTCAGGGTGTTTCCTAGTGTGTTGTTTCCTAATGACTCAAAGGATTTTAAAAAAGCGTGAATAATCTCAAGCATGAAATCTTAGAGCTTGAGATTTTCGCAACGCTGGATACAACATCTTGTCAAACTATGAATTAAAACGATGGTGTATTCTATCCTATAGCCTACATAAACCTGCGCTACAAACTGGAACAATTCATGGCCACATTCAAGAGTAATAACACTGCCCATGTAGTAGAACAGCCCATTGTAAGACACAATAAAAGCTCAAATCAGATTTTCATTCTCTCCGGAATCGTGAACCATCTGAAGCGGAAAATCTCCTGTTGTTTTAAAGGCCACTTCGATACCAGCTGAACCTCCTACACACAAAGGAACCAGCACCAGCACTTCGTCGTTCCTCTTGCACTGTTAAATCTTGCCCTATTTAAGAGTACATTACTAATTTGCAGCATCCGGGAGTAACAATTTGCCATGCAGGTTGCTGGTCGGATCTGCCCTGCAGGCCCTGCACTCAACATCCGCCTCGGACTGGTATCAGTTACTGTAAGAAGGCAAAAACACTGGTACCGAAAAAAAAATATTTCCACGGAGATAATAACAAAAATCAGTTCCCACCCGATGCATTCCATTCAGAAGTTGAGGCAGTTCGTACTTACCAACACAGGTATCGCATGGAAGTGCCCTCACCTTACATCCAACCATCCACCACTTTATTATTCACTTTTTGTTCTCCCGCACGATTTTCATAACACAATAAACAAGTGTTTTATGCACGTTGCTCCTATAATGCTCTTAATTTTTTTCCCCGTACCCGAATATGGTCGGTGGGTCTGACCATCGTCGTGCCATTCTTGGACCCTCGGCAGATGGATCCCATGAAACGATCGTAAAACATTCTCATTTTCGTGCAAAACCCTCACAAAGGGCCCCCAACCCATCGTCGTCATCGTCTTCGTTGCCCACATACGTATCAACGTCACCCGCTCGCTACATGAATGGGATCAACTTTTCGGTAACTCGACGCCTTGGACCACACAACAGTAGGGTGAGGTGGTTCCAAATGCCAACTTTAGCTTAGTCATATTTTATAAAAAAAAAATACAAACAAGTTTTACAAGAATCTTGTAGGGCATTAAGGTAGTTTACAATATTCCAATATATCTTAAGCAATTTTATTTTTCCAAACAAACAAAAACATGTTTATTTATGGTATGGTGGGGTGAGTGGATACAAAAATAAAAAAAATAGTTAACTTCATCTTTATGTTCAGCTAACGCGAATAATGCAATTCTCATTTGGGTAATAAATGAACGACTAATATACTTCAAATCGTTATTTGTTCCTATTTATTGGGGGTTGCGACTGGAAGTTGAAAACGTAAATTCTTGGTTGTCGGCTATCTCAGTCTTAATCAGCGAACGTTTCAATTTATTTTGCCCGACGTTTCGGCCATTTGTTGTGGCCATTTTCAAGGGAAAAATGGTCTATCGTTTTTGTCCTCGACAGCTAAATCAATAAGGACAAAAACGATAGACCATTTTTCCCTTGAAAAAGGTCACAACGAATGGCCGAAACGTCGGGCAAAATAAATTAAAACGTTTGCTTATTAAGACTGAGATAGCCGACAACCAAGAATTTACGTTATTTGTTCCGTTTTTTCTGATTGTTATGAATGTAGTATGAAGGAAATAAAAATTTGCGCCGAATGATCCACATGGATCATCAATATAAAAATAATCTTTTCTAAAAATAAATGTGAAATGAACTGAGTATTTAAAATATAGTAAGACATTTCTTCTACGATATTTTATTGGGATTTTTTATCATTCTTCGTGACCTTAAGATGATTTTTCCAGGAATATTATCAGAAATTAATTCAGGTATTCGCCTCAAAACATCCTTCAGACACGAATGCAATGTTTTTTCAGGAGTTCAAATTTTTCAGATACTTCTAGACGGATTTACAATTCTTCAAAATAAACTATTCCAGATGCCTTTAAAAACTTAAATTGGAATTTTTGAAGGATGACCCTAGAAAATAATATGCAACTTGAAAAAAAAGTTAAAGGCAAACAACATTTGAGAATATTAAAACTCATTTAAATTCGCAGACTACCAATATATGATAATAGGACTTGACCCACTTACCCTACTTGTTAAAAAATTACGATTTTTTTGATATTTTCCGAGGGGGTTCTAAATCATCCAGGATTTTCTCCGGCGATTCTTCCATCGAGAAATAATAAGTATATCCTCCAAGATTTCCGTTTAGAACATCTTCATAAAATCTTTATAAGTTCTTCTTGTGTAAAAACTGGAGAATTTGATGGAAGGATTAGTGAGAGAATAGCTCCTAGTATAGTCTTTGGAAAAAAAATCGAGGCGATCACTGTTGAAATTACTGGAGGTACACTCGTTGGAGTGTTTAAGGAATTTCTGGAGAAAATACTCCAAGTACCCTTAGAAAAAAATACTGGAGGAGTTTCTGGGAGAATTGACAGAGGAATCTATAGAAGAATTTCTGAAGACATCGTTGTAGGAGTCTTGAAAGTATTCCAGATGAAATCTCTGGACAAATCACTATAAGGTTTTGTGAAGTTTTTCCTATGAATAGAATGTGAGGCGCCGAATATCCGGGATATACTCTTTTCATTTTTATGCTACCTGTTACCAGCCTTCCAATAATTTCTTCAACTCAAAACTCTTAAGTTAAACATAGGGGAAGGGGTGGTAAAATGAACACCTTAAGGAAATTATCTTGTTTCTGATAGAAAAACGAAGGATTTGTATATTTCTATCCCACAACATCAAAAACAGGGATGTTATCTCTAGCATCGACACGATTCAGACTAAAATTGCTGAATTTTCACATATTTTTGTCGCTAGCAAAATACAATGTAAAAGTTCATTTTACCTGCATTTTACCCACTTATAAAATGAACAGCTTTTGGTGGTAAAATGAATATCATGCAAATAATGTGAGCAAACAAATATTTCTGAAAAATGTTATTGCACTACCGAAAATACAGTCAACTCTCCCTTACTCGATATTGAAGGGACCATTATTATTATACCTTATACCTTATTCGAGTTAGGGAGTTATCGAGTCACAGGAAACAAAACCAGTGCAACTGCGATCCAAGGGGCCATCGAGTTAGTCATGAAAACCAACTTTTACTATGGTTCTCTCACTCGATATCAAGATACGGAATATCGAATAAGGGAGAGTCAACTGTACATCCATTAATGATTGTAACCCATTCAAAAAGACTTCTAAAGGTACCAGATTCGACCTCATATCTAACGATTTTCACCTCACTGAAAAACCTCACGTCTTCCGAACTAAAAGTTACGCCAGTTCTAATTTCCAAACATGGTTTTCTAAAACCTTAGTTTTCGTTGATATTTTCACTTCAATTGTCCTACGTATCAACTCTAAAACTCTGATTTATGCTATAAATTGTCCGTGCGTGGTTCATCGAAATTTGTTTTTTCCCGATAAAAGGCAAGATGTTCATTTTACCACCACTTCCCCTACGGGTTGTTTAACACCTTGAATAATAAAACATGATTAGAATAAGCATAGTTTTAGTCAAAGTACCAATAGCAAAGGAAACATCGAATTGATTTTGCTGTTGACGAATAAGCTAAAAAACATTGAATTTAACCTGCAAATTTATGAAACCTATACAGATATATAACATGTTAAAGAAAATATAACTTACATTAATCCAAATTCAAAATTGGTTTACGTTCATAGAGGATTTTAAACATTTTTTGAACTTAATAAAATAGTTTGACTTCTGATAACCTTACGAAAAACATTAAAAAAAATCTAGTCTATTCTAAAGTATGAAAATGTGTAATTTTGTCCACATAAAACAATGGCCTCCGGGTCCCCACATTTGTAAATCTGACCCTGATTGACAGAAAATATTTTTAAAATGATTAAATTTTTGCAGTTAACCAGTTTGTTTGTGTTAGTGCGCGTGTAGCACCAGTTTTGCAGCAGTATCAGTGATTTTAAACCTAAAGGCGTAATTTTAAATCAAAAGATCGACAGCATTTAAAGCAGGGTTTCCCAACCGACGGTGACTACAATTCAGGGGGGCCGCGAAGCCATTTCAAATAAATGAGAAATTTTGAAAACTAATACTGATAAACTGTGGTATTGAAAGCTACAAAAATATATTCAAAAGTAATTTCTTTAAAATTCACTTATTATGAGACTTTTTTTTTTGCTTTTCTCCACTCAATGCTTTTTTAACTGGGCTTAAACATTGGCCCAGTTTACCGTTTATTGGAAGTTTAAATCAAAACCGCTTCTGAAGAAATTCGTAGAAAATTTGCGACAAGTTTCTGTAGTGATTATCAGGATATCTGAAGAAATTTTTGACATAGCATAGTTGTCTGGGAATAATCTTGATGGATGTTTAACAAGCCCTTGGACAGTTCCTGGCTCAATAGCAAGTTTTCATGAATATTCCTAGCAGCTTAATTGGTGAATTTCTAACAGTTTCTTAACGAAAAATCATTGACAAGATTTTCGTGAATTTCTGATGAACATTTTTGCAGATCAATCATGACAACTAATTTGAGATAAAACATTTAAAACTTTTCTTGGAAAGTTCTTGACAAATTTCTTATTACAGTTTCGTAGAATTTGGGGGATACTTTACAATAATCACAGGGTAGAGGAAGTAGGATCAAAACAGATTTCTCACATGGATTTTTGACATGATCTTTGGGTGTGCCTGTCAAATATATCCGTTGATCCATTTACCGATCTTTGGCATATATTTTTCCGAATTTTCATATATTGTATACAGTAATGATATATAATATCTACTATATTATAATCAAATGTGACTCTTTTTGACGAACTGAAAAATGCTGAAAAATAAAGAATTGAATAATTGAAAACAGTTAATAACTATGTTAAGTAAATATTTTATATTCAAAAATGCAACGAATAAGATATTTTCAATAAAACGACGGAACTCCCCGACAAGGTCGTGGAAAAGGTACTGTCCCGTTAAATACGGTTTCACCTAGCCGGTCTAGTCAGCCAAACTGTTCAACAGAGATAGGCAGACAACAGAGATCGATATCGGAATGAAAAGGTCAGCAAAAAAAGGATGGAGAGCAGTACACAATGGTAAGACATAGTTTCTTAAATAGTGATGCAAAGGTGCAAAGCAAAGTTCCAAAATGTTGAGTGTGAGTGCTCAAATTCACCTAGTTAACTACTAACTAGTTTACTAACACCTGCTGTTTGTGAATCCTTGGCAGAATTATAAAAAAGACTTACTCTAGAACAGGATTTTTGAAGAATTTTGGACATGACTTTCACTTATTATGGGCAAGATTTTCATAGAATCTTCAAAAAAAATTCCACAGACTTCTAGCAAGGATTTTCAACGATTACATTACGTATTTTTTTTTCTAAAATCTGGGCTAGGTTACAACACAGCCAAACAGACGTTACAGCCAAATCATTCATCATTTCGAAATATAGAAACAATCGAATATTAACGCCCAATGTTAAATTATTGTGTTTGGCCAACCGGTAACTAGGTGTAGTGCGCAAATCTCGAACACGAACAAAAGCGATACGAGCAACAAAAATTAGAATGAAGCGCTATTTTGCTGTACGATGAAAATAATTAGAGTGTTACGTCTATTTGTCTGTAATTACAATATACCCCAATGTAAGATTTTGACAGAATCTTAAGGGTTGGGTGACAAAACGTCGAAAGACAAAACTTCGAATCCCAAAACGTCGAATGCCAAAACGTCGAAAGGACAAAACGTCGAAAGGGCAAAACGTCGAAAAGTAGAACATTGAACGAAACGAAATTTCTTGAAAGAATGATTCTCTTACGGAAGAATGAATAATTCATTATGGGCCAAACGTTATGCATAGCTTAATTAACCGACCTCTATGTGAAAAAAAGAAGTTCAGCAATTGATCATTTGCCGTTTTCGACGTTTGGCCTTTCGATGTTTTGTCCCTTTCGACGTTTTGGGATTCGACGTTTAGGCATTCAACGTTTTGTCTTTCAACATTTTGTCCCTAAACCAGAATTTTGAGCAGATTTTTTTTTGAAAGACTGGTTAGCATTCTCACAGAGTTCAAAATAGATTTCGGAATGATTGTTGGGTGAGATTTTGAAGAAATCCATGGTATGATTCTTGTAAAACCTTGGATACTCTGACCAAGATTTTCATGAAATCTTGATACAGATTTTAAAACATTCTGGGTTTCTCGGAATGTGGCAGAATTTGAAGTATGGGTTATGCTCACAGGGTTCAACATTTTTAGAGTTGATTCTTCACATTTTCTGGACTAGAATATTACATAATTCTGATAGCGACTCTCACAATATCCGGCTGGTTACTTGGCAGAAATTATCTGTTTTTCGATTTCTCCAAATAAAATTATTTTCAGATTTCATGAACTTCATTCACTAGTTTTTGTCAGACTTCATATGAAGTCCAACTTCATTTAAAAATGTGACCCGCCATACAAAATTGTTTCTGCGATTTAACCCTCGGTTTAAAAAGATTGGGTAGGCCTGACATAAGGGAATGTTGGAAGGAGTCCAAATCGAAAGAAGGGATGAAAAAGCGGTGATCAATAATAAGTTCAAAGGGAATTTAAGGCTCAAGAATCCTTCATTCAATTGTCAGCAATCATCGAAAACTTGACACCAGATTTTTTTCGTTAAAATTTAAAACAATCAGTTTGAAAATCTAACATTGCATAACAGATAGCAAGTGTAATGGAATGATAGATTTTCTTGAACATTGCTACAATTTTGAGCAAAATAAAACGGGTATTGCAAATTTATAAAACGATGATGGTTATTTTCCTCTTGAAGAAATCTCTCTTATATCTATATATACATCTATACATATACATTAAAATGGAATGGTTTGTGTATGTCGCAAAATGGTTCAAAACGGGTCAACGAATTTCGTGATTTTCCATTACGGTTTAGCAAGAATGTTTATTAAGTTGTCAACAATCGAAAAAGCATTGTTTTTCTCGAAGAAACCAACTTTCTACCTCATACTAGGTCTCATCTTCTATCGAAGTTATTAACAATTTTAGTTAAAAAAAAAACTCTCAAAATATCATGGAAAGCGGAAAAACGGCAAACCAAACAACTTTCATTTGAAAAATTTTCATATTCTCTTAGACGAAGTTGAAACCTTAAAAGAAGATGAGATAGAAAGTTGGTGTCCTCGTGAAATACAATGATTTTTCGATTGTTGACAACTTTCTAGAATAAACATTTTCGCTAAAACCGTTATGAAGGAAAAATGTGCCGCTCAATTATTCCGCAAGTAAAAGTGACACTTTGCTCATACTGGATCGGCTGTCAAAATTACTTTGGTAAAAAAGAGAAATTTTACTTGAGCGCAGAGTTCTGTTTGATCTTTCGACCTTGACGCTTGCTTTTGCCGGAGCGAGCGACGAGGGCAGGATCAAACATGTCGCGCGTTGGTCTAGTAAGTGAAAAAGTGGCGTGATCGGGGAGTTCGGTTGGAGTAAGTGAAAAAGTGCCGCGATCGGTTAGTTCTGTTTGATCTTTCGGAGCGAGCGACGAGGGCAGGATCAAACATGTCGCGCGTTGGTCTAGTAAGTGAAAAAGTGGCGTGATCGGGGAGTTCGGTTGGAGTAAGTGAAAAAGTGCCGCGATCGGTTAGTTCTTTTTGATCTTTCGACGACCTTGACGCTTGCTCCTGGGCAGTGCGTCAAGAAAGCCCCAGCTGTCGTCCGTGTTTTTTTTTTCGAGTCGCGCGCCTATTTTTTTTTCTGAGTGCAGGCCGAGCAAACGAGTGAAGCTGAAAGTGGATTGTGGCTGCTCAGTCAAGGATAACGGATCAATTGGTGAGCTCGTTTCATGCTACTATTTCTAATCTATAAAATATGTATGACTGCACATTTAATCGTTACAATGGTGGGATGTAAATATGATGTTTCAACAAACTATGGATGGTTCGTCACTGTGAGTGTCGACACAAACTCTGATTCATGATTTATTTATGTTTAACATTTTTTTTTTCAGAACACCCCTTATATACCTTTATTTTTGTATTTAAAAAAACTTTGAATGGTTCGACACTACAAGTGTAGACTTGCGAAAGGTTCACTTTATTCAACAAACTTTGGATGGTTCGCCACTGTAAGTGTCGGCATAAGAATAAGAGTGTTCTATGATGTCCCAACCAATTGAGTCTTTTGTTTCTTTTCAAATGAGTAAAATATAATAACACATGCTTTCGTACTGACAGCTGTAGGAATGTTACATTTAGGTATTTGTTCAACAAACTTTGAATGGTTCGTCACCTCAAGTGTCGGCATAATTTTCCTCTACATAGAAATTATATGAACAATTATATTTACGCATAAGCATGTATATATCTCACAAATCATTGTTTATCATGGTCTAATCGCTTATCAAAGTGAATCCTTTGACCCAATGATCCTCCCCATTAACAAACATCCCTCCCAGTAACCTTTGTGGAGATGCAGAGGTAAACACGGTCTCCAAATAGCAAAGGTTACACACTAACATTCCTTCCCTCAATCCCACCTGACTGCAAGGACGTGGCCGGCGCCGTTATTGACCTTGTATAAATAGAGGCACTGAATTATGCACACTGAAGAAGATTATGGCCAATCCCAGCTGAACTTCTAGTTGATTCTTTGTGCATTTTCACTGACTTCGGTCAACGGAATAGCAACCATTGATATGTGTAGTCAGTCTAAGCTAAGCTAAGCTAAGCTAAACATTTTCGCTAAAACCGTTATGGACTAAGTTACATATTTCAAAAATCTGGTTTTAGGACGATTTCAGAAAAAATGGTCTGTAACTCTTAAACAAACGTGTGTACAAAATCGGTGTCTAATAAAAAAAATGATCAATTCTCTCATTTAGTTAATTTATTATCTACAACTTTTTGAAGTATGCTACTCGATTTGAGCAAATATAGGAAAAAAAACATATTTTCACACTGCACGGTTAGGTGGATAGACCATATTTTTTATATCAAAATAAAGTTTAAGCGATATCCTCCAACTCTTTAGAACATACCAACCTTCTAAAATCACGTTTAGACATTGAAAACTAAAAAAACGCATGTTTTTCTGGCTCTGAACAGTGTGGAAGTATAAAGTATGCAGAGCCATCTACTTTGCAGTATAATTTTAATAGTTAAACAAGAGGAACATAACGAGGAAATAGAAAACTAATAAATCAACGTCTCTGCTGAAATTCTACTTCACGTTATCGAGCCTTCAAAACACTTTCGAACGGTGGGTGAAGATTTAGATTGCGTAACGTGGATAATTTTAAATTATTAGAAATGTGTTGACTATTCATGTTTCGTATTCCGGACGCTTCCTTACTTTTGCCTCATATTCCGGACACTTCGATTCAAATTACAGACAGCTCGTGAAAATCAGAGTTTTACCAACACAGGCCTGTGTTGGTAGCAAAGCTCAAAGCTTTGAGCCAACCCTTCTCCAGTAGAGAAGCTAGGTAGAATACAAGACGATTTGATGCTTACTGACTTTAAAATGGCTTGTTCAATTTTCACCACCTTATTAAATATTAATCTTGCCGCTCCCTTGCGACGCCTATCCACCTATTCATTTTCAATCATTTGTAAAAAAATCTTCTATAGACTCCCTTTACCTTTCAGTCGCATGTCCGCTATAGCCATAAACAAGAATAATATAAAACAATCACGGTCGATGCCTTTCCCTATGTTTCCATTTAACTTCCTTTCTTGTCATTACAGAAACAACTTTGAATGGTTTAACACTAAAAATGTCGACTTACAATAGATTCACGTTATCTTTAATGTCCTATGAGTGACTTTTTAACTGAGGTTGCATGAATCGCATCACTTACCAAGGTGAATCCTGATTATGTAGCTTTCAAACCCTCCCCATTAACTCCTTCCTGTGACAACCATGGAGATGCAGAGGTGATCTCGGTCTCTAGTAACAATGGATGTCACACTCACAATCCTTCCTTTTCCCGATGACCGTAAGGACGTGGCCGGCGCCATTATTAAATTTTTTGGGATTCTCGAAAGTATACATTGAAGACGGAAAGCTATTCCTATGCTATATCTGTTGGATCCTTGTGCAACTTCGATTATTCTGGTCAATCACGGAGTAGCAACTACAAAATTGTACTGTCATCAATGTTTATGCTTATGGTTATCAACCTCGTAATTACTGTAAATTTCATTATAATCCCAGACAACCAAAATGTACGTATAAAATTTCACTTATAAGATGTCGCGAGAAGGCCTTCTACGTACAAAAGTGGAGACGATATGCGTGCATATATTATGTGATGAATAATAACATACAATGCGAGTGTATAAATATTATTCCGAACTAACCTGTGATCTTATGCGCTTTAATTTATGATAACAAATGTTGATTTGACAGCTGTTACGGATTGATTCGACTTACTTTGTATGAGTGTACGGGACGAAGCAAAATGTAAAAATAAACTCAGAAAAATAGTGTTTTATGCGAGGAAACTCATCAATCTGACGAGTTTATCCACGGTGTTTTGCAGGTTTGATGTAATTAGTATGAATAAACGAGTTATAACGTGAACTTTCATGCGATTTCTGGTTGTCTGGGATGTGAAATAAGCCACTTGATTCCATGAGTGCATTTCAAAACACTTTGCCCTACTCAGCCCCGGCATCGTCGAGCTCCGGACAGCTGCCTGCCAGCATCCTTCCGACCATTGCATTGTTGTTGCTAGAGCTGCTTTGTGCGATGCAGTAGTGTTCGGGTCCATTGTTCTGTTCGCATAAGCGCTGTAACAACGATAATGATTGCAGTCCCTCGCTCCATCTCTCCCTCTTTCGCTTTCATTGCATCAGCAGACCCCCATCATATCGCTGGATGGCGTCCTTCCATTTCCCTTCCATATCAGTCACTTATTTCATAATGTAAGCATAATTACGTCAGGAACTGTGCTGAACGTGATATCGTTTCTATTGGGGTATGTGATCAACAGGGTGAATTAGATGGGTGCTGTTCTTGGTTTGGACTTCTTTGGACTTCCGTGACATAAAAAAATAATCTTGTAATTTCCAGTTAAACTTGCAAGATTATGTATAACTTAATAAGTTTATTGTTACAGGAGCTCTCATATTTGACTATATTTAAATTTCAACATTTTTGCTGTCCTTCAAATGTTCTATTGGATATACTTCTTCTTACTAATTTTTGGAAATTGTACTTCATATATACCATCTCTTGGGTCGAGATTAGAACAACAACCCTAAGAGATAATCCGCCAAGCAGAAGAAGCCTGTTGTTTATGTCAAAGATATTTGATACTGTTCAGAAGTTTTGGAAGTTGCAAAACAATCTTCAATGAATGGACCAGTAAAGCCATGTGTAGCGAAACCGACATTGTTGATCCAGCCACACAAAGCAACAGCCTTATGTCAGTATGTAGCAGAGGAGCTAGTTGTGAACACATGTTCGCATTTTGAAGTCTTTTGACGTAACGTGAGTAGTGCGAAGACATTGTTGAGACTTGGATGTTCGTTACTGAATTCCTGGAAGAAGCAAAAATAAAGCTTTTTTCTCTTAGAAAATTAAGCAGCATAGCTCTAGAACATTTCGCGTCGTTGAAGAAACTTGTAAAAGCCAAGACCATTACGTGTTCTAATTGCAAAATGTAGTAATTGGTTGACAATTTCGACAGAAAACTATAAATATAATCAATTTCGTAAACCAATAAAAATAAATTTTGATATTTTATTTCTGAACGAACGACCTTTTTCTGAAATATCGATGATGACGATGATTTCGATCTCATATTCTTAGAATAATATGACTTAAATGTAGTCAATATATCAGAATTACAAATTCATTTGTCAATCCTTCAAATTTTAGCTTCAAATCAAATGCTAGCATAGCATTTCCCGCTTCAAAAGCTCAAACAAAACTAGAAATTGTTCTTTTCTTTGCAGTGCTAATAAATTAGAACAGAGTTAAACTTGCTCAACAAACAACTCGACAGAAAATTTTCAAGCTGATGCAGCTCAGTCACGATTCCACATGGTCAAACATCAGTTTATATTTGGCTCTAGGAGTATCATCCTCTCACCACACAAACACCCAAACATGCCTGCCTCAGTAGTGTCGGTTTCTTATTACAACATTATACGGCTGACAACAATCCACGTTTCGGTTTATCACTGCTTTGCAACTCGACCAACTCGAGGAGGACCAAGGAAGCCAGACCAGGCAGAAACGTTCAAATATTTGATTAGCACACAAGCGATTACCAGGCATTAATTTTCCATAACCAAAGCATACATCATTAGAAAAATAATGCTCATCTAGGAGAAAAGCTGGAATCTTACACCTATCCATCCACGGACTAGGACCAAATGCGAGCCGAGTGGGCTGCTGTTTTTTGGAAACAATAGCCTACACTAGGGTGGTCCATAATACGAAAGTTACGAATACGAAGTTTGGAAATCTCATCTACCATATCTTTATTTCCATTCTTTTGATAACCAGTGCTCTGTGAGTCTTTCAGCTTTTTATATTTTTCGATTATTGGTAATTTTCGGTGATGATAACACACACTATATTTCGATTTCACATGACGTTTCGGCCTACTGACAGTCGACCATCATCAGATTTTTATGCAAATCGATCGATCACCATCAGTATGGTTGCAATACAGTATTTAATCACCACAAAAAAAGCTGAAAATGTCACAGAACTCTATTTTTATCGGAAGAATTGTAAGGAAAATATGGAAGATTTGATTTTTGAATCACCCTAAGCCTATACATCGCAACAACCGCGCCTAGAAAATCACAGCTTGTTGCTCGACTTAACCGAGCAAGAGTAAGCTGACTACGAGAATACCAACCACCATTGTCATTACCATCAACATCGTAGTCGTAGCCAGGGAGGAGGGGTATGGAGGACGAGGTGGTTGTTACCCTCCCCCTGACTGGAAGAAAACTAAAATCAAATGGTTTACAGACAAAAAGTCGAAAAATATTTGCTTGATGGGAGAAGATATTCGAACCTTTGTCCTTTGACTTTTTGTCCTCACAACGTTTTGTTTTTCGAACACTTTTTCAAATACATACTTCGAAAACTCCTGAAGAAAAAGTTAATGTTGTTAAGGCAGGAACCTTCTTTGAAACTTCTGGAAAAAATATGAGGAAATTCCTTGTTCCTTACATACATTTAAAAGAATATCTAGTGTTTTAGAAGAGCCTTATTTCTGGAGAGTTATATGAGTAAATTTCCTAAAAAAAACTCTGTAGGAATTTCAAAAAATAAGGCCTGCAGAATTTATAAGGGTTTCTTTCGAAAAACTGTAGGATGTCTGCTTGTATTACTGAAAGGAACGTTTGAAGATTTGAAACCATAAGAAAATCCTGGCTACTCCCATGATCATCATCACTATCGTCATCTCCCTCTCGTCGTTATTATCCATTAGCTATCGTTTGCCACTCGTGCCGTCTTCAAAGCACGCTGTCCACCACCGCAGAGCCTCAGAGACAGAGGCAGCCAATCTTCTTAGTAGACATCAAAGCTCCATCCACACTGTCCTAGATACTAGGCACTGGATTGGTGGTTTTGGGTTATCGCACCAGGCTTTCAAACAGAAGCGGGCCGAAGTGAAGTCAGTTTGTTTAGGCTTCATTAAATTTCAATCACTTTTAAAAGCCTTTCCCTTGAATATAGGTTTCTAGGAACACTGGATAGCGGAAAACGCAGTCTAGATGAGGATGTTCAGAAAAACTGCATTGTTTCATGTGAATTTCTTGAATTTTGAAGAATCTTGTTTTCAAGTTTGACTATTAGAACTATTTTATAAAAAGTTTTAAGGATTCTTATCATATGGGGTTTCATTCCCTTTTTCGTTATTTACAAGTTTTATCGAAATTTTTAGAACGGCTCCGAAATTTTCTAGCATTTCAGCAGCGAATATCAGTGAATTCTCCACATATTAAACGCTCAATTAAAGTCGTGCCCCTTCATTCTGTCATCTGCATCTGAAGCAGCACGTCAAGGAAAAAACAAGCAAAGAATAAACTATCGTTTTACCAGAACAACGGAAAAAATACCATCCTAACTGTCATGCATAGCAAATACCAATCAGCTTGGCCAGGAAATGAGTCCTTTTCATCCCTCGTCACGGTTCATCAGTTAAACTTGTTTGTTGTCGCTGAGTTTTTCTTTTTTTCCCTGCCTCTCATGGCCAGAAGCGTACAATTATCCGCGTGGCATTCACATGCGTACGCATTTTCAATGTGTGTACGCGTATGTGCGTTTCATTGTTACTTTGTTCATTCGGTTTCATTTCGTTACTATTTTTTGCATTCTTATCAAACCTTTTTCAGAAAAGTATACTTATCACCTTTATTCGGAAATTACATAAAAAAAATCTTATCAACTTTACAATACTCCATTGCATTAAACATGCTTATTTATTTATTTTTCAATTCTTTTTTTTTCTTGTTTCATACTTCTATTCTTTTAACTCTTTCTATTACTCTTTCTCTATGTCGGTTTTCTTCTCTGTTTCTTTGCTCTATATCCTGTATCCTTTTTTCTATGCTCTTATTCCATTTTTTATAAATCATATTCCCTGTGCTGTATTGTTTGTTCTTTCTTCTTTATAATTTCTTCATTTCATATTTGGTTTCCGATGCTCCCTTAATCCTTTGCTTTTTTATGTTTGCTGCTTCAAAAAAAAAAAAAAACAAAATCCAAAATCCTAAATCCAAAATCAAAAAACCAAAAACCAAAATCCAAAATCCAAAATCCAAAATCCAAAATCCAAAATCCAAAATCCAAAATCCAAAATCCAAAATCCAAAATCCAAAATCCAAAATCCAAAATCCAAAATCCAAAATCCAAAATCCAAAATCCAAAATCCAAAATCCAAAATCCAAAATCCAAAATCCAAAATCCAAAATCCAAAATCCAAAATCCAAAATCCAAAATCCAAAATCCAAAATCCAAAATCCAAAATCCAAAATCCAAAATCCAAAATCCAAAATCCAAAATCCAAAATCCAAAATCCAAAATCCAAATCCAAAATCCAAAATCCAAAATCCAAAATCCAAAATCCAAAATCCAAAATCCAAAATCCAAAATCCAAAATCCAAAATCCAAAATCCAAAATCCAAAATCCAAAATCCAAAATCCAAAATCCAAAATCCAAAATCCAAAATCCAAAATCCAAAATCCAAATCCAAAATCCAAAATCCAAAATCCAAAATCCAAAATCCAAAATCCAAAATCCAAAATCCAAAATCCAAAATCCAAAATCCAAAATCCAAAATCCAAAATCCAAAATCCAAAATCCAAAATCCAAAATCCAAAATCCAAAATCCAAAATCCAAAATCCAAAATCCAAAATCCAAAATCCAAAATCCAAAATCCAAAATCCAAAATCCAAAATCCAAAATCCAAAATCCAAAATCCAAAATCCAAAATCCAAAATCCAAAATCCAAAATCCAAAATCCAAAATCCAAAATCCAAAATCCAAAATCCAAAATCCAAAATCCAAAATCCAAAATCCAAAATCCAAAATCCAAAATCCAAAATCCAAAATCCAAAATCCAAAATCCAAAATCCAAAATCCAAAATCCAAAATCCAAAATCCAAAATCCAAAATCCAAAATCCAAAATCCAAAATCCAAAATCCAAAATCCAAAATCCAAAATCCAAAATCCAAAATCCAAAATCCAAAATCCAAAATCCAAAATCCAAAATCCAAAATCCAAAATCCAAAATCCAAAATCCAAAATCCAAAATCCAAAACCCAAAATCCAAAATCCAAAATCCAAAATCCAAAATCCAAAATCCAAAATCCAAAATCCAAAATCCAAAATCCAAAATCCAAAATCCAAAATCCAAAATCCAAAATCCAAAATCCAAAATCCACAATCCAAAATCCAAAACCCAAAATCCAAAACCCAAAATCCAAAATCCAAAATCCAAAATCCAATACTCGAAATCCAAAGCGGCTAAAAATGGCTTAAAACAGCTTAAAATGGCCTAAACCAGTTAAAAAAGACTTAAATCGGACTAGAAAGCCTCAAAACGTCTTAAAATGGCTTAAAACAGCTTAAAACGAATTAAAAGTGCCTAAAACAGTCTAAAACAGCTCAAAACGGGTTAAAACGCCCTAAAACGACATGATAACGCATAAAAATAATTAAAACGGCTATTAATGGAATTAATTAACTCATTACGCGTGGTAAAGATGGACAAATTATGGGTGACATTATGAAAAAAATCCACGTGCTCGGCTGGGATTTGATCCCAGGACTCTTGTATGCTAGACGAGCGCTTTATCAACTAAGCTACCGAGCCACTTGGTGACCCAATAACTGAGTTGGTTACAAGTTTAGAATTCAAATCCCTACCGACCATGCGGACCCCTTTCATAACCCATATCCATCCATCTCATGTTCACTACACACACGGAAAGAGCGAGTGCGATTTATTTAGTGTTGAAACTGTTTGCCTATCGTACCTACATCGCTTCCACAACAACTGTATTTTTGGCATTTTTGTTTTCAAATTCTTCCTAAAACATTGCAAAGTAACCATTCTGGACTACATATACAGGGCTGTTACAACAGTCGCGAATTTCGCGATTCTCGCGGATTTCGCGATTTTCGCGAATTTGTAGCGAATTTGCTGTGCCAGGCGCAAAAATCGCGAGTGAATGAAATTCTGTCGCCAAAATCGCAGATTTCCAAAATCATGCCACAAAAATAGCCAACAAATTGTTTTCAAACGTACATTTGCGCAGTTCATCATTAGGAAGTTTGTATTTAAAAATGTAAACTCTTGTGTTTTAATTGAGTGCTTTGAAGTATTCATTATAGTTTAGTCACCAGGTATCCAGTTTTGCTGTTTAGTGCTTGAAAGTACTTATTTGTTTGCCTCAAATAATTTGAAATAATTAGAATTCAAAAATATATATTGTGTAGAAAAATATAGAAAGCAGTAACAATTCCATCCATCCTAAATCTACATTCAAAGGAGTTCTTAGGTAACATCGTTGAGATCCTTGAAAAGTGTTTAAGTATCCAGGGATTCCTGGCAAGGTTCGTGATATTTTTTTTATTTATTTCTATTAAGATTCATGACACATTTTTGATGACATCTTTGCAATAATCCTAAATAGAATGGAATCGAGAGTTGGACATTTACTTTGGAAAATCACTGAAAAGCTGCTCTCCAAAGATTGTTCCAAATGCAAATAAGATTTTTAGTGGATTCTATAAACAAGTAATGCTGATTTTTTTTATTGAAATTTCGGGCAAATTTCTATCGGTTGGTAAACAACAAAGTTGGAAGATTTTTAGGAAATTTTTAGAGAGATCCAAATGGTTTTTCCATCCAATCGAATTCCTGGACACATAAATTAAGAATTGCTTTTGGGCGGATTTCTGAAGAAATTCATACGGGTTCTTGCAGAAGCTTCATTTGGATTATGCAGATATACAGCGAATTCTTCCTGACATTCTCTGCGTATTGCTTGTGCGATCCTTAATGAATCCACGAAGAGCTTTTTGATGAACGGACAAATGAAAAAAGTGCTTTAGGTATTCCTGGGCGTTTTTTTTTATCTTGATGACATTCTTGGCAAAATCTTTAGTGGATTCCTGGGATGATGCTTGTTTTTCGCAAGCAAGCAATTAATATTTTTTGGTGAGATATCGTTTCTGTAATAAAGTTGTCTTTTTGGATCCAACGAGAGATATACTATATCAAGAATTTCTCTATCAATTAGCTATATACAGCTTAACACAATTCTATCCAGCTTGAGAATTTATGAAATCCTTCAAGAGTAGATTGATTCAAATAGTCTACTCTGTTTAATTAAATGTTCATGGAATTGCAATGGCATTGCTAATATTTTTCCAATATTTTACAATTTATAGCATACAAATTAAGTAGTGTTCTGATGTTATCAAACTGCATATAATTTATGAACGACTAAAAAATATGCATTCGAGGATATTGCTTCATAATCAATAATTTTAAAACAAATACTTTGAATATCAAATCAAATATGTATCAAAATTTTCTATTAAAAATGTTCAAATAATATGAAGTCGCAGAACCATGATATCATCCGGTTCTAAACTTTCAGGCATCCGGGAAAAATCTGGGAATTGGAAAACTGACTTCTTATTTAAGATCTGAGTGCACTTTCTAAAGCTGGCTAGGATTCATTGTGGATCTAGACAAAATGTCGGAAAAAATGTCAGTGACACAATTTCGAATGCTACCATTCTAAATGTGCCGAAAGCTCATGAAAAATAATTGCGGTGGTGGCTAATATATATTCAATATTATTTCATAAAAAAAAAACAGTTAAATACACTGATAGAGATCAACGAAGCACAGGTTTTGTTGAAATTAAGTTGACAGTATCTCAATTCCCAAGAATAATATAACACAAAGTTGTAAAATAGTGATTAATTATCCCCTGGATTAGCTGTACTTAGAAAAGTGCATACATTTTCATAAACACAGAAATTAGTTAAAACTATTATGTTTTCACAATATGCTAAGATTTTTTTTACGAAAATATTGTTGGGTATGGTTGCAGGAGGTTTTGTACAGGGTTGTTAACGTTAATCAACGATTAACGCCGTTTCGTTAATTCGTTGACGTTAACCTGTAATGGTTAACGAAACTTGCGTTGATTGCGTAGAAAAACGATTTAACGATAACGTACATCGTTGATTTAACGCCAACGACTTCGTTAATTCTAACGTTGACGATTTGAAGATTCTAATATGAAGAAAATAATAACTGGTTATCTTGTAATCCATCAATTTATAAATTAGTAAATGTAGAAAATCAGAAAATGATTTTCAGTTTACCTTATAATAACGAGTAAACAATTTTGTGGATAGAAGAAAAAAATGCATGATCTCATTGCAGTTTTTGTGGAATGTTAACTGACTTTCTCTTAGTCAAATTTGGTAGGACAATGATGTTTATAGAAGAGCCCCACAGTCTCGGAAGTGAGAAAGTCTGCTCTGTGACCATTGCCACTTACGATTGCAATGAAAATTTTTGTATGGAATGGTATTTTAGGGTAGTGTAGCAACTTGTATTTGGAAATGAGAAATCGGGTCATCCTGAGGGCGGTCATTCAGAAACACCTTGGTTGTTGGCAGGGTAGAAAAAATAACGCCGTGGGCCGGCTGGAGGCAAAAATGCCACTCTCTGGTAAGGATTTCAGGTCATTGTTGTGGGTTGCTGGAACGTCGAGAGGTCATAGGACGGTTATAATACTGCTAGGAATTCTTCTAAACAATAAAAACTGACGTTCAAAGAGGCTGCTCTGCACCTGAGACGAGACTCGCGGAATTGGTCTTCTTTTTCTGCGATTGCTGAGTTTTTTTTCTTATTGCACTCAGTGTGTACATCAATCATGCGCAAGCCGTTCAAGCTTTCACGTGACCATCTCAGCAAAAAACAATTGCGTTTGCATCACGCCGAAGCATAAACGGCATTTTGAGTGAAATTTCGTGCCGGAAAACGTAGCAGACATTATAAATAACTAGTCTTATGCAGAGAATGGCAGAAAACTCGGAGCGGTGCAAAATATGCATGTGCTGCACCCGACTTTTGCGTGCGTCTCCTGTTTTTGTTGAGTAACACAAAAGAAGGTGCGAGTATTGCCGCAACTGTGTGAGAGACATAAGATAGCTCCAGCTCTACTCTTTAAAACTCTTGGAGTAAAGCACAATGTGCTTCGTTTGGTGCTTTTCATTGGAAACATAATTGAGAACGAATGTGACTGACGGCGGTGTCGAATCATCTTTTGCTTGCTCTACAATTCAAAAGCATTTTAGGGTTTATTCACAAATTTCATAACGTCGGAAATAGCCATTTTTGACACCCTACCACCCCCTCGTAACGCATTTTGTATGAATATTTTTCAAATTTCGTATGAGCTGTTACATCTTAAGGACACCCCCCCCCCTTCGGCGTTATGAAATTTGTGAATGGGCCCTTATGTAGAAAGTACGTGAATTTGAAACTAGGACGTAGGACATTTCTTACAATGTTCGGAAATTATTTTGTAATAAGAGGCCGTTCATTAAGTAAGGAGTTATGTGTAGGGTGAGTCATGTGGAGGGGGCAGGAAGTTGTTTGTTACGTGCTAGACAAATTATTTTTAATTTCATACAACAAATGTTCCCTCGGGAGTGGGGGTGTCAAAAAAAACCGACAAAACTCTTGACACTTCCGTGGACAAGCAATAGGCCTTTTCATGTGACAGGTCCGTCTATAGTGGTTATCACGCCCAATGGTATGGGTGCCCTAGTGTAGATGTAGTTGTGAACCTTAGAGGAAAACAATATGCACTCTGTTTCGAAAAACACCCACAATCCGGGTGTAAATTTTTCAAATTGGGTAATATTCCCATATGCATTTTGATGAGTCTGGAAAGCGTGTTCAAGTTTCTTTGAGGAAAACAAAAACAAACTGTGTATGACGAGCGTACGCTAGTCTTCGTGCGTTCAAATGTCACTAAGCTCTATGCATTTGTTTGCATCGGTGGAAGACCGGTGCTAACACGGGACTGTCATCTCCACACAAGAACTGTCAAAGAGCTTTCCGATCAGCTGATTTGAAACGTCTTGTGAATAGGCCTATTCTCGACTTCGCTTTCCTTGTAAAAAATCCAGGGGGATGACGTCCTATTTTTGCACTATGGAATTTGACAGCTTGAGCTGTGCCTCCTTATCGGGAGCATAATTTATACTCCAGAGTCAAATTCCACTCACACACCTATATTTCTCGGATGTTTACCTTTTCCTATGAGAGAAAACACTACAAAACGCATGAAGCGCAACGAAATCTGCTAAAGCTGATGATGGTATTGAGCTGCAGAAAAGCAAATGTTTCTTCGGTTCGGATAATCAAAACATAGATAACTGACAAAAATAGGAAGTTTGAATCATTTTTTTCAGAATGAAACACAAGTAATGCGTTGAATTTGTGTGCCGCGGATCATTTCCCCAAATTCTCACCATCTACTTTTTTGATGTGCACATTCGTATGAGTGAGCTTCGTTATCGTTTTATAAGAGGCAACAGAAAAAGATCCTCGTATACGAGGATAAATCCAAAATAATCCAAACGTCATTGTTACGTGGAAACATACGTGATTTTTTTCCATCGCACTTTTCACGTAGCACCTACGTGAATCATTGGTAGCACAGAATGAACGCATGAACTATTGAACTCCGTTTGATCCACCAGCGTTAAACATACGAGCTACGTGGATTTTCCCGTAGCTTTTACGAATCGTTTCAATATATCCTACTTTGTTTTCCCTTCAAATTTATTGAAATGGAAGCCCACCTTATTTCCGAAAAACTTCTGAAGTAAACTTTTTCCCAATTCGAAAAATGTAAACCAACTTTAAAGATTGAGGTATTTATTTTTTTCACACTAAGCAATTCGAATGAAAAAATCCAGCGAGATATCCAATGCTGCTCCCATATTTTCTGGTCGATTCTGCTGTAGCCTCTACATGCTATAATATGAATGGTATCTGGTATAAAATATGAATTACTACAGGATTCTTCGGTATTCAACAAGTACATACCTTTAAATCGATCTTAAATGAGGTTTGAAGTTCAGCAGCTCCTCACGTTCTTCGAAAATCTAGCGGACGCCATCTTAGCATTCGTGCTCAACACTGAATGTACGTTCGATATGCAAATGTCAAAATGAACTTGGGTACCTACGTGATTTCCATGTAAGTGTGATAGGCAACCCCAGTGATAATCACCGAGTCTCCATTTGGTGGTTATGTATGGTTTAGTAAGCATTACCTTAGTCAGGTGAAGTGGAGGTAAAATGAATTTCGAATGGTTTACGTGATTTTTCACGTAGCAATGACGTTTGGATTTTTTTGAGTGTAGCAATCTCTTGAAAAAATCTTACCGCCTTCGGTCTTCCCGCATTTGATATTTGCGTTTCAAACGCACACAGCAACAACATATGTCGAATTCGTTTTTTAGCCTAGGTTGAAACTGGCGCAACCCGTTCAGTTTCAACCCCAACCCGATTCAGGTTCGACCGAACCGAACTAAAATTTGCTTCAAGTTGGTTTGTTTATGTGTTGATCACCGATCCAGTTCCTCAAAACGAAAACGACAATAAACTCAACGATCACACGAAAATATTGTCAGATATATTGAATCTAATCAAAGCAATAGTTTGTTCAGGAAATTGTCAAATCTCTTGGTCCACACGAAAAGTATGGGGCTCTGCACAAAAATCATTCCCTCTCGTTCACTCTCTCATAAAATTAGTAAACAACAAGGCCAGTAAACGTCAAAATCCGATGCAAAATGAGAGCCCCATACCGAAGTTGTCGAAATTAGGCATTTCGATGGTGCCAGTACCTGTCAAATTTGACAGGTACTGGCACCGTTGTTTTCAGGTTTCCCGAAGTAGGGAAAGAGAGCGATTTTCTGACGACGTCATCGTGCAATGGGCCATTATCGAAGTAGGATAAGTAATCCATTAGTTGTGGGTGTTTCTATAGTTGGGGTAACGCCATTAACTGATTTTATTGCATTAACCACATAATTGACACTGCCAATCGACGTATTGGCTTATTGATACACGAAATAGTTGAAAACAGCGTGCAAATTACTTGAAAGATTATGAAATATTACTAAAACTGCTGAAACTTTTCTTACTTGTACCAATAGTTGCGGTAAAGTGTTCCTATAGTGGAGGATCCCATAAGAAAACAATGGATCCCGCAACTATAGGAACGCAAATTAAAATTATACCGCAACTAAAGGAACAGTGTACCGATAGTGGAGGTATAATTTTTCACTGACATGCCGTGGATTACTGCGATGAAATAATTTTTCTCATTAAATCAATGGCCGTTCCTTCCCGTTACAACATTAATATGTTCATTAATTGTGCTTCTTGAATTTAAACGGTTAAATGAAGATCGTGCTTAGTACCTCCCCTATTAGTACATCTACCCCGTGTGTGAGGCGAAATCATGTATGATTTATGAAGTAAACAAACGTTTGTGTGGTTTGTTTGAGAGTGGCGTCCATCCGTACTCCGTCAACAAAGCAAAGTGATGTCATTTGAGAGAGCCTTGACTAATGCTCAGAGAGATTCTCAGCAATGGCACATGGGAGTTTTAGCGTTTTAGCACACAAAAAAGAATGGGTGTAACACAATTCATATTGCACTAGCACGTCTCTTTCAAATTGGACGTGCTGTCTCCCGGCAGCGCGTGCTGCACCGAAAGAGTTTTGAGTCGCACCCTATCCCTGGTCTTATGTTTAGATTTATCAGCATCTTTGGAAAAACTGCTCCGCGGACTGAGCTTTTTATTAATAGTTTATTTTGAATACAATACTTTTCACTTTTTCAGCCATTAAAAGGATGGGCTGCATTTGACGTTTTGTGACAGCGGAATCTGGGCTGCATATGACGTTGATAGTTTTCCTCTTCGCGAGTCTCTCTCAGCTCTGCACTCACTGTGTCCTTGGATATTTTCAATCAATTTTCCATGGATACTGGGTATCAGCATAGAAACGTGTTGTTTATTGATGTTTCTAAACATTCTCGAGGAACCTGTACGATACATAAGATCAACGCTTTGGTTAGCGGTGAGCGTTGACGTTGATTTAACGCAAACGCGTTAACGTTGACGCTAATAACCATGAAAATTAACGCAACGACGTTGACGTTGATCCAGAGCATAATCAACGTTAACAGCGTTTATCGTTGATTAACGTTAACAACCCTGGTTTTGTACATAAAAAACGAACATGTTTTCAACATAATTGCAGATTTCAATGTTATTTGCAATCATTTTTGTTTGGCGTGGATTGGTGCATCAAGGCGCGGATCGAATTTCAGAAGTCGCGATTTTCGCGAACACGATTTTGAAGTTTTGTAACAGCCCTGCATATAGGATCAACTGTATTGTGGAAGAGTAAAGATGTGAGAAGGCGACACGTTGATATGTCGTTCTCACTCAAGTGACGACATGACTACTACAGAGAGGGTCACCAAGTGGCTCGGTAGCTTAGTTGGTAAAGCGCTCGTCTAGCATACAAGAGTCCTGGGTTCAAATCCCAGCCGAGCACGTGGATTTTTTTCACAATTTCACCCATAATTTGTCCATCTTTACCACGCGTAATGAGTTAATTAATTTAATAACCATGCGGATTGGATTACCGAAACAATTTAAAACGGCTTAATAGGGCTTCGAAAATCGAAAATCGAAAATCGAAAATCGAAAATCGAAAATCGAAAATCGAAATCGAAAATCGAAAATCGAAAATCGAAAAATCGAAAATCGAAAATCGAAAATCGAAAATCGAAAATCGAAAATCGAAAATCGAAAATCGAAAATCGAATCGAAAATCGAAAATCGAAAATCGAAAATCGAAAATCGAAAATCGAAAATCGAAAATCGAAAATCGAAAATCGAAATCGAAAATCGAAAATCGAAAATCGAAAATCGAAAATCGAAATCGAAAATCGAAAATCGAAAATCGAAAATCGAAAATCGAAAATCGAAAATCGAAAATCGAAAATCGAAAATCGAAAATCGAAAATCGAAAATCGAAATCGAAAATCGAAAATCGAAAATCGAAAATCGAAAATCGAAAATCGAAAATCGAAAATCGAAAATCGAAAATCGAAAATCGAAAATCGAAAATCGAAAATCGAAATCGAAAATCGAAAATCGAAAATCGAAAATCGAAAATCGAAAATCGAAAATCGAAAATCGAAAATCGAAAATCGAAAATCGAAAATCGAAAATCGAAAATCGAAAATCGAAAATCGAAAATCGAAAATCGAAAATCGAAAATCGAAAATCGAAAATCGAAAATCGAAAATCGAAAATCGAAAATCGAAAATCGAAAATCGAAAATCGAAAATCGAAAATCGAAAATCGAAAATCGAAAATCGAAAATCGAAAATCGAAAATCGAAAATCGAAAATCGAAAATCGAAAATCGAAAATCGAAAATCGAAAATCGAAAATCGAAAATCGAAAATCGAAAATCGAAAATCGAAAATCGAAAATCGAAAATCGAAAATCGAAAATCGAAAATCGAAAATCGAAAATCGAAAATCGAAAATCGAAAATCGAAAATCGAAAATCGAAATCGAAAATCGAAAATCGAAAATCGAAAATCGAAAATCGAAAATCGAAAATCGAAAATCGAAAATCGAAAATCGAAAATCGAAAATCGAAAATCGAAAATCGAAAATCGAAAATCGAAAATCGAAAATCGAAAATCGAAAATCGAAAATCGAAAATCGAAAATCGAAAATCGAAAATCGAAAATCGAAAATCGAAAATCGAAAATCGAAAATCGAAAATCGAAAATCGAAAATCGAAAATCGAAAATCGAAAATCGAAAATCGAAAATCGAAAATCGAAAATCGAAAATCGAAAATCGAAAATCGAAAATCGAAAATCGAAAATCGAAAATCGAAAATCGAAAATCGAAAATCGAAAATCGAAAATCGAAAATCGAAAATCGAAAATCGAAAATCGAAAATCGAAAATCGAAAATCGAAAATCGAAAATCGAAAATCGAAAATCGAAAATCAAAAATCGAAAATCAAAAATCGAAAAATCGAAATCGAAATCGAAAATCAAATATCAAAAACGATTTAAAGCAGCTCAAAATGGCTTTGAACGGCCTAAAACAGCTTATAATGAATTATAATGACCAACAACGGCTTGAAATGGCGTAAAACAGCTTAAAATGGATAAAACTACTTAAAACGCCCTTAGCAGCTCAAAACGGATTTAAACGACTAAAAACAGGTCGAAACGTCTTTAAACGGCCTAATATAGCTTAAAACGGCCTTAAACAGCTTAATATGAATTGTAATGGCTTAAAATGGATAAAATTACTTAAAACGGCTTAAGACAGCTTGAAACGGCCTAAAACGACTCCAAACGGCTAAATGATTTTAAATGTCCTTAAATAGGTTTAAAACAGCTTGAAACGGTTTGAAGTGGCTAAGAAGGGTTAAAAAAGGGCTTCAAACAGTTTGAAATAGCTTAAAACGACTTAAAACTGCTCAAAACGGCAAAAACAGATTTGATATGACTAGAAACGGCTTAAAGCAGCCTCAAACTGCTTGGAACTGCTTAAAACGACTTGAAACGTCTCAAAATAGGATTAAAACAGCTTGAAACGGCTTGAAGCGGTTAGAAATGGCAAAAATTAGATTTAAATGGCTAAACGGCTTATAATGGCTTACAATGGCTAAAATTAAACAGAATTAAACAGCTCAAAACGATATAAAACGTTTAAAAAGACTTAACGCAGATTGAAACGGCCTAAAACAGCTTAAAATGACTTATAACGATTTGAAATGGCTTGAAACGTCTTAAAATGGCTAATGAAGGATTAAAAAAGTTAGAACGGCTTAAAACAGCTTTAAACGGTCAATAGCGGTTAAATATGTCTAAGGTCGATTTGAAACGACTTAAAATAACTTAAAACGGCTTAAAACGCCTAAAAACAACTAAAAGCGGCCCAAAACTGCTTAAAACGGTTTAAACGGCTTCAAATGGCTCAAAAAGCTTGATAAGTTTTAAAACGTATAAATATGGCTTGAGACGGTTTAAAAGAGTAAAACAGCTTCTACTGGTCTTGCTCTTCTAGACATAGAAAAAGCATTCGACAGTGTTTGGCATGAAGGTTTGATTGTAAAATTAAAAAACCTTTAACATACATTGTTAGAATAATTCAAAGTTATCTGTCAAATCGTACACTTCAGGTTAATTATCAGAATTCCAGATCTGAAAGACTTCCTGTAAGAGCTGGTGTTCCTCAAGGCAGCATTTTGGGACCAATATTATACAATATTTTCACATCTGACTTACCTGAGTTACCTCAGGGATGGCAAAAATCTTTGTTTGCGGATGACACAGGCCTCTCCGCCAAAGGACGAAGCCTGCGTGTCATCTGTAGTCGATTGCAAAAAAGTTTGGATATTTTTTCTTCATTCTTGCAAAAATGGAAGATTTCTCCCAATGCTTCCAAAACTCAACTAATAATATTCCCACATAAACCAAAAGCTCTTTATTTTAAACCTTCAAGTAGACATGTTGTCATGTTAAGTATCTAGGGCTCATGCTAGATAAGAATTTAACTGTCAAAAATCACATTGAGGGCATTCAAGCCAAATGTAATAAATATGTAAAATGTCTCTATCCCCTTATTAATAGAAAATCAAAACTTTGTCTTAAGAACAAGCTTTTGATATTCAAACAAATTTTCAGGCCAGCCATGTTGTATGCTGTACCAATATGGACTAGCTACTGTAATACCAGGAAGAAAGCTCTGCAGACAATTCAAAATAAAATTTTTAAAATGATTCTGAGACTTCCTCCCTGGTATAGTACCAATGAGTTACATAGAATATCCAATAGACTGGCCCTTAAACAAAAAAGTTGTAAAACTCAACGGGGCACCCCCTAAATATGAGCCTTAGGGTAAGAAAAACACTCTCTCAAAATTTCAACTCAATTGGTTGCTTCACCAGCTTGCGCATTTGATTTGAAGATTGTATGGGATATTCGTCTCAAATATATTGAAAATTGATCCTATGTCACTGTTTCGTTCCATATACTGATTGTTCGCGTTCAAATAATCCCAGAATAACAAATACACTAGTTGATACCCTAATGAACATAATTGCAGAAGGTTGTATCTGGATTTAATCTCATTTTCATTACTCTTTCAGTTGTTGAAAGTTAGGCTTAGGTCAGCACTCCCGTACAGTCACTTGTATGCATGCGACATGTGCCTCAGCTCGCCCAGCGTCATAGGTGGCTATGATGCGCTTAGTGGCTACTTCCAAGCTATGTTGAAGAAATACAAGCAGTATTGCATGATATACTTCAGATGGTTAAAACACCAACTTTATCAATTTAGATCATGGTACAATCTTCTACAATAATCTTCGCTATTACATCAAGTAGTGTTTTTGACATTCTGGGTCCAATTGAACGCGATCATCATTTTTCCTGAACCAAACAGTAGATGATGTGCTGTTGCTTATATGTTTGAGCTGAAAATCCCATATTAAATTCAATTCAAATGCGCAAGCTCATGGAACGACCAAATGAGCTGAATTTTTCAGAAAGGCTTCGTCTAACCCCAAGAAATAATCCTGGAGGGTGCCCCGTGGAATCATACAACTTTATTTTTCTCCCATACTGAGCTGGACCAGTCTAATATCCAATGTTGAAACATTGGAACAAATGTCAAATAAAATAATCAATAATTTCAGGCAAAAATCGTTACAATCTTCTATTGCCACGATTAATGCGTTATATGTTTAGGTTAAGTATATTGAAAACGTTTTTTTTCTCTTATAAGCAGGTGAAATCAACTCACCTGTAAAAAATCTAAACTGCTACGGGAAATGAAATGTAATATGTTGTTAACAAAATGTTAATTAAATCTTAAATTTGTTTTACCAAATTAAGATGATTGTGTTGTCTGATAACACAGAACACCTAGATATAAGAAATTAATATAATGTTTGGAATAATACTAAAAAGAAAAAGAAAAAAAAGTAAAAGAGCTTCAAACAGTTTGAAGCGGCTTGAAATGGCCTAAAAGTCAGCTTGCATAGGCTTAAAAGAGCTCAACATAGCTTAAAACTATTTTTACGGGTTAAATCAGTTTGAACCAGGTTGAAACGGTTTGAAATAGCTTGGAACGATTAAAAACGGCCAAAACAGCTTAAAACAGCTTAAAATGGCTCGAAACTACTTAAAACGTCTAAAACGGCTAAAGGCTTAAAACAGCTGGTAACAAAAACAGCTTAAACTGGCTTAAAAGGCTTTATCGCTGGTAGTTCGACTGTAGTTCCTTGTTGATGATAGATTGGCTTTTCAGTCTTGACAAAATTAGAAAATAAAGATCTGTTATTTTATTTTGTCCTAGGACAAAATAAAGTAACTGTTATTTTTTATTTTGTCAAGACAGAAAAGCCAATCTAATATGAATAAATTAAACGGCTTGAAACGGTTTGAAACGGCTTACAACTGCTAGAAGTGGCCTATCGCCTATCTATGTCGACGGCGCGCCACCAATTACGTAACGCTCTAGAAGGAGGAGAGAGTAGGTTCGAGCGTTACGATTCATACAAAAGATTGAAATTTTTCTTACGTAAAACGTTACGGAGGCTTGATATGGTTTCAAATGGATTAAAATGGCTTGAAGCAGTTAAAACAACTGAAAACGGCTTAAAATGGTTAACTATGGCAAAAAATGGCTAAAAAAGGCTTAAACGACCTAGAATGGCTTTAACCCTCTAATACCCAAATTTTAATTTTCGATCTAAACATCATTTTGAGTTATCTAAAATCGTTCTAAACACGTTTTTGACAATGATTTATTTTTATTCGCAAATTTATGAATTTTGGTTTTTGATTTTTATAATTTTTATTTTTGAACATCCCCACCCTTTTTCAATTTTTCTTGAAGCCTCTAGTAGTTATTGATTTTTTGCAAAATTCAAGTTTTTACAATACTTTCAAAAATATTAAATTTTAAATTTTTTTCCGAGATGTTTTTTATTTTCCGTGTAATTAACGGAAAAGCAGGTTTGAAATTATTTTTGATATCATCAGGCTCTTCTTCCATGATAGGGGAACTTACGTATTGTCGGCAGCCTAAGCAGCTGAACTTTGAAGAAGGCAATTATACAGAACAATGAAGCACAACAATTAGCAGGAGACACCTGTACTACACTTGAGCACTTTTTATTTAGTAATTATTATGCACAAAACACTATTTTGTTCTCTAAATCATCTATTTTTCCTCACCAAAGTCACGAGGCACTTGTTCTTTTATCGGCAACGCAATTACTATTGTCGGCAGCTAAATTGTTCTCTTCGGCAATCCAAAACTATACAAAAACTAGGTTATGTATTGGTAACTCTTCGTGTTTGTTGACAATGCCTGAATTCAAACGTCACTCATTATGTTCTACTCGTTGAAAGGGCCAATGCAGAAAAATACAGACTACACTGAAAACAGTATTGCAGTTATAAATAGAATAGCTGAGAGTCATATCGAATACACAACGCCACTAAATTTGTGCAGAGTAAGGCGCCGTCTACAAATTACGGAACGCTCTAGGGGGAGAGGGAGTAGGCTCAAACACAAAAATTATTTTTTTCATACAGACCGTTGCGGAGGGGGGAATGGTCGAACACGATTATCTTGATTTGTTCTTATTGCGTATCAATTCTACACGCGGCGATCTGTAGGCGAATTCCGGTGCGTATTTTCTTCGAAGAAAAGGCATTTTTATTTATCGCCGGAATTCACCAACTGGACTATAGAAATTAATACATTTTGCCTTACGAAAGATGGAACGATGATTGCTATACTAAAGCTTTATGTAAGATGCCGTCCTCCGGTTTTGTAAAATCATTGAAAACCCATGCAATATGGGATTTTCGGAACGGGCACGATGAGAGGATGACGAACATCGATATCCGACGCCATTTTACAATCAAAGATGGCGGCCTCTGGTCAAGGAAAATTGTTCAAAACCCATGCAATATGGGTATTTTTGGAACGGGCGTGACGAGGGGATGACGAAAATCGATGTCCGACGCCATTTTGAAATCCATGATGGCGGCCTCCGGATTGGTAAAATCATTGAAAACCCATGCAATATGGGCATTTTCTGAACGGGCGCGACGAGGAGTTGACGGAAATCGATGTCCAACGCCATTTTGAAATCGAACATGGCGGCCTCTGGTTTGGTAAAATCATTGTAACATCATCACTTGTAACGTAGGTATTAACCCGTATAGGCCTGAGTTAAGGCAAAAAATCTAAAACCCTCACCGCTCAGCGAATTTTTAATGGATTCAAATGATTTTTTGTCAGTTTACTGGCACACATATCTAGTTTCTAGAAGAGGACAGAGGAACGCGGAAATGTTCTTGTGGCCGGATTTATTCCGGTGGATCACTGGGTCAGGTCGGGTGGGAAGGATACTGTGCGTTTGTGCCCCTGAAGGTAGGCAAATTTCATGTCACAGATTATTTTCGGAATCGGCTATAATGTCCGTTCCGAAAATACCCATATTGCATGGGCTTTCAATGATTTTACCAAACCGGAGCCCACCATCTTAGATTTCAAAATGGCGTCGCACATCGATTCGTCATCCCCTCATCGCGCCCGTTCCGAAAATACTCATATTGCATTGGTTTTCAACGATTTATCTTTAACCGGAGGCCACCATCTTGGATTTTAAAATGGCATTGGGCATCGATTTCCGTCATCCCCTCGTCGCGTCCGTTCCGAAAATTCCCATATTGCATGAGTTTTCAACGATTTTTCTTTAACCGGAGGCCGCCATCTTGGATTTTAAAATGGCGTTGGGCATCGATTTCCGTCATCCCCTCATCGCGCCCGTTCCGAAAATACCCATATTGCATGGGTTTTCAACTATTTTCCTTAACCGGTGGCCGCCATCTTGGATTTCAAAATGGCGTTGGGCATCGATTTCCGTCATCCCCATCGTGCCCGTTCCGAAAATACCCATCTTAGATTTCAAAATGGCGTCGGACATCGATTTCCGTTATTCCCTCGTCGTGCCCGTTCCGAAAATATCTATGAGAACATACCTTGAGTTATTTATATTAGCTTTTTCTTATTATGCGCAAGATTATGGTTTCGGTTTTTGTATCAATGATAGAATAGGTAGGGATAGCTATAGAATTTTGCAGATAGTATATTTTTCTCCAAAGATAGATGATAAAGATATGCTTGATCCATCAGTGATGAAAAAATGCTGATAGTATCTCCATCCGTCTATCAATTGATAGAGGTAATATAGTCTATCTTCTATCCATCTTTTTTCAAGAAGAGATAGAATCCCTATCAAATTTATGAATTTCAATCCTTTTTCTTGTGGCGAATTTTCATAAGGGTTTCCTATGTTCATCGATAGTTCAATTTCCTGAGTGTAGTTTGTTTGGACCAATGTCACCCCCTCGAAGGGGTGAATTTAGGCCAATTTTTCGTCTCCAATTTAAAGGAAAAAGGAAATTTCAATTACTTGTTCAGAATTTGCAATGTATTCTCATATTTAGCCGAACACATCAAGTCAAATTGCGAAATTTGTTCAAAAATAAATGAGGACTTACGCATTTTTGGGCAAATCTCATCCCCAACGACGGTACTTGCACATTTGTTTTCAAATTTCTTTAAATTCGAAAGGTAAATAATTTCACCGTGAATTGAACTGACATGCTGAATGGCTCGATATGGTTGAGGTTGAACGCTCTATCCTCTAGTTTTTACCGAGAGAATGAATGGTAACATTAAAAAAATTCCGATTGCGATGTTCCACGATTTTTTCGGATTCGGATCAAAATCCAAACTTTGCCAGTAAAATTTATTTGCGTTCCTATTATTCTCAGTGTATGAGAAAATCAGAATAGGTCCTTTGCAAATCAATTCACTTATGACTTGACACAAAAACATCAAGCTCTGATTGCCTGTAGAACAACAGGAGTGTTGCCAAAATAGTTCAACTATTAAAAGACGTATATTTTATATATTTCTCAGTATATTGAACAATATGCACTACAATCTTCAAATAAGAAAGTATTTAAAGGCTTAATTGTTACCAATGCATGCTTTGTTGCCTAATTCCAATAAATTAATTAGTCATGTTCGTTTTTTTTTCTGTGAATTTAAATCGTGAATAAAAAATACACCGCAATTGAATACGGTTTTCTGGCAACCTGTTCCCGTAATAAAAAGTGATTGCCGAGGAAATCAAAGTGCATTAATTTTAATTTGTGATTTAAAGCATAAAAATTAAGTATTTTCGAGTGCTTTATATACAAATCAAAAGTTCAATAGTGCATAAGTGATCGGTGCGTAGCTGTTGTGAAAAAATCGGCATTGGAGCGGAAAATTGAACCTTTTAAAGTGGTGAGTTTTTGTAAGCTGTTCTTGTGTTGTTTAATTCGGCAGCTCTCAAATGACGATAATTTCGTAAGCATTTATTTCTTTTGACGATTAAATCCATGTTATATAATATTTTTGTGAAAGATGATTTACATGGAAGATTATAGTTCAAGGAATATGTTGAGTGCAATGAAGTTAACTTTTGTTCCGTAGATAAATTTAAACAATGACGATAAGTTAGTGCTGCCGAAAATACCCTCAGGGTGCCGAAGCCATCATTTACCCTAGGTTGATCGCAGAAAAATATAAAAGGTACGATTTTTTATATTACACGTTAAATGAACCCCAGGGTATATAAGAATACAATTTTTCAAACAATTTTAAAAAATACAAAAAAGTTTCAAAAGTCATAAAAAGCTTTTCTAATATGCGTGTTATGAGTCAAGATATAAGCCAAAAATGAACTCATTTTGATTTCCGAGCTACGAAAAAATACACAAAATTTCAAGGTGTACCCCGTCTAATGGCGGAGTTGGGTATTAGAGGGTTAAACTTGTAACAACCGTTTCAAATGATGTAAAACGGCTTAAAATGACTCAAAATGACTTAAAACGGCTAATAACTAGCTTTAAACGGCTAAAATGCCTTTAAAAGCTACAAACGCCTTGGAATTGGCAAAACCGGCCATATTAAGCCATATTAAGCCTGAACAATGCCATTTTAAGCCACTTTAGGCAATTTATTGCAATTTTCAGCAATTTTGCAGCTTCTAGCTATTTTGAGCCATTTTCAGCCTTATTTAAACATTTTAAGTAATTTTAGGCCATTCCAAACAATTGTTGGTCATTTTCACACTTTTTTTTTTTTTTGCGATTTGTAGCTACTTCGAGTCGTTTAAAAACTATTAAGTCATTTTAAGCCTTTTGTGGCCGTTATAATCGTTATAAGTCATTGAAAACCATTTAAAGCAATTTCAAATCGTTCATAACTGTTTTTAGCCGTTTTTAACCATTTCAAGCTGTTTTATACAATTAACAGTTCCAAAATCGTTTTTTACTATTTGAAGCCGCCTCAAGCTGATTTATGCCAGTTTGTCTAGTTTTTAGCAAGTTTTTGGTTGTTTCAAGCTATTTTTAGCTGTTTAAGGTGAAGATGAATCGAAGCTAAACTTCAAATTTTCAAGAGCTCAAATCTGGAGAACCGATCATCCGTTAAAGCTGAAAACTTAATTGATTGGTCACCCCCAGCTATTAACCAAATGATTTTTTGGTCCTCCAGATGCGTGCTCTAGAAAATATTTGGTTTGGCTTCGATTCATCTTCACCTTAAAGCTGTTTGTGCCGTTTCAAGGCATTTAACGTTATTTCAAGCCGTTCCATGTAGCTCTAAGCCATACTAAGCCGTTTTAATTCGTTTTTAGCCGTTTTAAGACGTTTTTGGCCGATATTGACCACTTTTTGACCATTTATAGCGCCTTTTTAAGCCGTTTCTAACCATCTTTAGTCATTTCAAGTTGTTTCAAATAGCTTAACGACATATTTATCCGTAAAACTATTGTATGCCATTTGTAGAAATTTGAAGCTATTTTCAGTCGTTTCAAGCCATTTTCAGTTATATTATTCCGCTTCAGGCCATTGTTCCGTATGGCCCTTTTATTCCGTTTTATGTCATTTAATACCATTCTTGATCAGGTTATTGAGCGTTCATGAAATCCCGATGATAAGTTACGGCTTATTTTTGACAGTTCAAGAACTGAGGAAGTATGTTTAGTTTGTTGAGTTCAGAAATTACGAAAATTTGGTCATGGAAAATAAATTAGTTTGCAAATGTTGAGGATCTTTCAACATATGGTGCAGAATCATTTAGGCACTTCCATGATTTAATTTGGCATGGTGGGTTTTTTTGTCTGAAACTTTGCAGCAAGGAAAACTTCAGTACTATGCATATTGTGGCCAAATATGAGCTCTGTAGCTTTCAAAAGACCCCGCTGCCGAAGTTAATCAAATGTGCCAAGAATAGGATCCGGCTACCTATAGCTTTTTGAACGAAAGTTGTTTAGATTTAATTGAAAAGTATTTCATTTGTAAGATCTCAAAATTGTTTATGTAATATTGATCCATTTGTGGATAAATAGGAAAAATACATTCGTAAGGCTCGATCTCAAATTGCATCTCAAAATCCCGAAACCTATCAGTGATTCATCCTCCCTGCAACATCTCCAAATCTCTCCGAAGATGAATCGATTCAGCCGTCACGGTCATGTCACAGTTTTCGACTCTAGTTCACACGGCGTTTGTGTTTGCAACTCTGCACTTGGTACCTACTATTGACTGTGTATGAACGAACGCGCGCCACGACTATGTATGGCATGGGGCTTCATTTTTCATGTGTCGCCTCGGGGATGCGATTGTGTTCGCCCGCTCCACACGCGAATGAAAAAGAACACACAAAAAAGCTGCTCACGCACCCGGTTGGCATCGTGTCATTTCGGTGTTCCTCATCGCCTTGCCGTCAGTTGCCACACGTCATAATCGGTGTTTTGTTACATCCGGGCAAGTGCCGCCAAAGCAAAGCCGGAAAGCTGCGCTGGGAAATTTTTATTAATTTGAACGGTTGGGTTTACATTGGTATGTTGGATAACATCTGTTCGGTTCCCAGATTGACATTGTCACGGATGCTGTTTAAGCTCAATTTACATTTCTACCGCTTCATGGCACACCGATAAAGAATTCCGACACGATCCACAGCGAAGCTTCTACTGTTCAGCGATGCCAGATCTTAAGGAATTTCCAATTACTCTAAGAGTTTGGACTTTGTTCTCAAATCTTCATCTAGGAATTCCTTCAAAACTATTGTGTGACAGTTTTTCACAAAAAAAAAAACAGCCGTCGAGTGTCATTCAGAAGTTCTAACATTATTTCTTCAAGAGCAAGCATTGCACAATTCGTTCTCTATTTATTTCGAAGCACGATCATAGCAAACGAAGAAAAACATCGCATCTGTATCGGTCCATGATCGGAAATGTTTCGCAAGTTTTTGTAGTAAACTATAAACGGACTCTCATGATGTGTTCCGGATCATGATTGTTACAGAGAGCGATAAGTAAGAGAAACTCTCAATTTTCTCAGAATTCAACCCCTGGTCAAGAAATAACACAAATCGAAAAATCTTCACTGGTTATCATAAGAGCTAAATCAGATTTTTTTCTCGAGTTTTCCAGCTAGTATTCCTCAACAAAATAATATTGAATATATATGTTTCTTGTTATTCAAAACTTCGGAAACGATGCTCTAACAATCTGGCATCGCTGACTACTATTGTTGCACATCAGCAAAGAAGACACACATCGTTGTCGTTCGTTAGTTGAAGGAAAATTTGCACCAATGATACGCGGAAAAATTCGTTTCAGTCCCCATTCCCTGCCACCAATCCCATTTTCCACACATAAACCACTCAAAAGACGATTGCATTTAAATCAATAGCTCTGTCGTTTCTGAAGCGACACATTTGCTTCTTTCAGTCAGGCTTCTCGTCACTGACGTAGCGAGGATTTCTTTCTCCTATGGCGCCTCCAAATCTTCCAAGGAGCTTAGATCCGAGTCTAACTCGCAAAAGCATCGGGAAAAAGTTGAGTGCCGTCGCTTAAACTCCCCTTAACCCCCGGTTACACCAATGACACTCGTGTCGTTTATCATCTTCATTCTTCTGCATTACGTGCTTGTTCTTGATCGTCGTCGTGTCTCCTCAGCAGCAGCTCGTCGGCCTCTGTGATGCTGTCCTATAGCTTCCTGCATGCGTTCAGTCTGTTCGCTGAGGAACGACACATTGCAAATGCTTGGCTCGGTGCTTCTCTCCTGCTTCTGTGCAAGCGTGAATCCGAGAGGGATTTTCCTTTGCAATGCACAATGTTTTGTTGGTGGGTACCGCCAGTCTCCCAGTCAGTCAGTTATTTATCTGAAGATACACAGTAAAAAACAATTATATTGAAAAAAATAATCGCTTTTTGAAGACTTAACATAAACTTTTAATTGCACTTATTGTGGCAATAGAAGATTGCATCGATTTTTGTCTAAAAATATTAATACTTTTCTCGACATTTCAACATTGGATATTCTATGTAACTCATTAGTACTATAACAGGGAGGAAGCTTCAGAATCATTTTCAGAATTTCATTTTGAATCCTCTGCAGAGCTTTCTTCCTGGTATTACAACAGCTAGTCCATATTGGTACAGCATACAACATGGCTGGCCTGTAAATTAGTTTGAAGATTGAAAGCTTGTTCTTTAGACAAAATTTTGATATTCTATTAATTAGTGAAAAAAATATATTTTACATATATGTTACATCTGGCTTCATTGCCTTCAATGTGATTTTTGAAAGTTAATTTTTATCTAGCATGAGCCCTAGATACTTAACTTCACTGACCAATTTATTGGAACCCATCTCATCGTAGCAACATGTCTACTTGAAGGTTTCAAATAAAGAGCTTTGGTTTATGTTGGAATATTATCAGTTGAGTTTTGGAAGCATTAGGAGAAATCTTCCCTTTTTTTTCAAGTATGAAGAAAAAATATCCAAACCTTTTTTTGCAATCTACTACAGACGACACGCAGGCTTCGTCCTTTGGCGGAGATGCCTGTGTCATCCTCAAACAAAGATTTTTGACATCCCTGGGGTAACTCTCAAAATGGTCCCAAAATGCTGGCTTGAGGAACACCAGCTCTTACAAGAAGTCTCTCAGAATTGTTGACCGTTTTAAAATCAGTACTACTTTGGCATTTTCTCACTTGTCAGGAAGATAGGCCAACTGAAAACTTTTGTTTAATTTTAATATATCAACCGATTTGCGACGGCCAAAGTGGCGTGTCATTACAGATTTTTTTTGCCGTGTCCAGCGAAACTTCCTCCGTCGATGGAAAAAGTGATTTTTACCCTTCATCCTCGGCAGTAACGCTGGCACTTCGTAGTTTTTCCTTATTTTTGCATCTAAGCGACGGAACTTCTTTCGATGCGAGTGGAAAAAATTCGCAAACATGCTTGATAACGTTGGTGCGGGGAGAAGGTACGTGTAGGTTCGACTAGAAAAGTTTTTGCTAACTTTGAAATTGATGTATTGGCAACACCTGTGTGTCCCAGTTCCTGCAAGTACATTCGTTCGAAGGTGATGCGTTGCAATTGGGCTTTGGATGAAGTTGAATTGGGTTAGGACTATTGCGGCAATGAAAAGGGTTTTGGGAAAGTAATCGAGTTTTAGAATATATTTTGTGACGATGTTAACTATTACCACATACCATTTATTTGGGGTATAACATACTTGAAAGGCAAGTGAGGACCCTCTTTATGTATCTGGTGAGCATTTTTTTTACTTGATTTTCCTCCAGCATGCATTACATTCTCAGCCCACCGCAGTCTGCCCTGTTTTGTTCGTCTTTTATTTCAACAGAATCTATATTAGGGCCTTCCTTAGCCGAGTGGTTAGAGTCCGCGGCTTCCAAGCAAACCCGTGCTGAGGGTGCCTGTTCGATTTCCGGCTCTCAGTTAATAACTATGGCAGTGCTCATTGAACACCATGCTGAGAAGCAGGCTTTGTCCCAACGAGGACGTAATGCCAGGAATAAGAAAGAAGAAAATTTTTGAATAATAATTCGACTCACAAAATTTCACCCCATAGGGCAGCCATGTGATAATTTAAAGGGGGGTTGGGCGGTGTCTGGCTAACGACCACAGTCCAAAAATATTTCAAAATTGTTGTGTGGACAAAAGACTACGAGAACAAATTATAAAAAAAAATATAAAAAAAAACATTTACATGATACTAACTTGCAGCAAAATCTTCTGAATCAATTAACATGTCAATTAACAACCTCTTCTTTCGTTACGTTTTTTTTGTACAGCATACACCGTCATACAAAATAATAAAAACAAAATAGTTGATGTAGTTCGTTTATTTTGTCTGCCCCTTCGGGATCAGTAAAACACAACGTAGTTGCTGGTCAACCCTGGACGAAACACTAGGCTTATATTTTAATTAGACATTTTTCCTTCTGTAAATCATTGGCAGTGCTTTCTACTTGTACTGATAGAACGATTATATGCATTACAGTTGCTTAAAATTTTCATAAGGGGTTTTCTTTTTCATATTTTGATTATAGGCTTTTCTTTTAAGAGCAAAGTATTATTCATAGTAATTGGAATTAAGACTTATAAAACGTCTTACTCGAAACAGATCTTAGCAACTTTGATGATATATCATTCTCTTCCACGGCCAAGACTGCAACGTGTGAACTGAACTCTGCACTGTTGCTTTCGTATAGTAGTAAACTGATCGACTTGGTTCACACTTAAGGAATTGCTTACTGTTTCTTCGTTGCGAAAAAAAGAAGCCAAGACTTGTGGTTGCTAGAACTAATAAATATATTATTCGAAGCATCGAAGCAACTCGAACCAGCAGAAATAGTCTTAAATAGCTTTAGCTACTGTCAAAAGAAGACTACGAACGCGATGCGAAAAACTCAATTACAATTACCGCAAACAGGGAAGAAAACAGTTGCTTACTGAATGTTTCCTGAACTAACACTGAATATCTATATATTTGAGGTTGAAAATTTCCCAAAAATGTCTTACGTATTAATGAACCGCCCTGTAGCTTATTTTTGTTTTCAATTTCGGCCAAATGGCATTCGGTCAAAAGACTCTTCCGGCCAAATGGCGTTCGACAAAATGGCATTCGTCTAAATGGAATTCGGCCAACTGACCTGGAACCGTAAATATGCTGGAAATCCGCTTCCCAAAGTTGTGTTTTCTGAGAAATTATTGGATTGTTTTAAATGTTTAATCAGATCCGGGTTATTTGACCGAATGTCATTTGATCGAACGCCATTTGGCCGAATATCATTTGATCGAATGTCAATTGGCCGAATGCCGTTTGGCCAAAATTCAAAGCAAATATTGAACTACAGTTAGCATGCATTTGTAATGAATTTCAAAGAATGGTTGATTCCTAAAGAAGGATAAATCGCAATTGATGTACAGCTCTTTAGTGTTAGGAACAGTCAATGCTGAAAGGGGAACATTCTAAATGTAAGCAATTATTCACTTCTCCGCTAGCAGTAATAGCTGCCAGCATAGGTTTCGCATTGTGTTTGTAGTCAGCTTTTGACAGTTAGTAAAACGGTTTACGACTTATTCGTTGTTCTGTAGCATCGATTTGTTTCAATCCTTCTGATAGTACTTAGTGAATTAATTAATTTCTAGCTACCACAAGTTTGGCTTCTTCTTTTCACAACGGAGAAACAGTTAGCTTATTTAACGTCAGTGTTCACTGAGTCGTTCAGTTTAATTTTTAATAAGGCACTACGAACGTATACTGCCCATAAACGCATGTCAGTCCCATGTTTGCTGGATTTCCTATTCACATGGGACAATTATGCGTTTATAAGTTTTGGGACAATTATGCAGTATAAGTTTCATCAACTATGAAAAATAAGAAAATATGAAAGAACAGAGAACCTTAAAAGTAGAGACACTGAAGAAGAGTGCAAGTTGTAGTCGAAATACGCGTATCTGTCAAAGATAAGCATTTAGGGCGGAATTAAAAGGTACAAGGTACTCCAATCTACTTTTAAGTTTCTCTCTTGAGATTCTGCTCAGCGACTTCGAATACATTAAAAAAAAATGAAACAACAGCCTACGACCAAAACATGAAAATTTAAGCTAGTGTAATGCAAATAATTGTTATATCAGTAGAACTACAAAGAACTGCCAATGATTTAAAGAAGGCAAAATTCCCAATTAAAATATAGGCTAAATTTTTGCCAATAGTAATGAAACCAGTGCAAGTTGAGAGAAGAGCCGTTGTTTAAAAAAAAATATTTTTGAAATTATCGAAAACATTTCAAACCCTACCACACCGTTGGTTGCCCAGAGACGAACCAACCATGAGCTCAGAGTCTTGACGTGAGTTCACAGGCTTTATGACATTTGGTCGTATGACGTTTGGTCGAATGACTTTTGGTCGAATTACATATGGTCGAAAGTACAATTGGGTGAAAGGAAATTTTGTCGAATTGCTTTAGAACATTTATTCTAGTCGAATGACGTTTAGTTGAACGAAAATTTGGTTGGAAACTTATTTTCAAATGGATTATTGAAAAATCATTTGTTAAAATTGGGTATTGTTTTCCAAGTTTTGCAAAGTTGGTAAGATAACGTATTCTTTTGAATAATCTGAATCATTCGCTGTTATTGAATAAAAAACGAGACATTTTATGTATTTTTTTTATTCCATACATCTTTTTATTTGTAATTTGAAGTTATGTCAAAATCGAGGATTTTGATAATTACTCAAATGAAAATTTTAGAAGACGTTTTTTGTACATTGACTGAGATATTTAACTCTAGTGAATTTATTATTCTTTAAAAATATCATCATATTTAGAAAAACTGCTCAACAAGTTATTTTATTGCTCATTTTTCATTATTTATTATTCTTTTGACATATCCTCGTTCTTTGTAATGAACTGCTGATCTTCATTTGATGAAAGCATTCGGAGATAGTGCTCTTGATCTTTCTTTGAATTTCGGGTCTGGCTTATGGACGTGGGTAAGAATTTTTAAATGCAGAAATTAGAATTAAAACGGCAGCAAAAATTTGCTTTAAGGACATATCCCCATGAGTATCGAAATGACCTCTAATATGGCACCTTACTTCCCCCTTCACTTCCCGCTCCCTCCTCCCACACTCCTCTCAGTGTTTTGGAGAGCGATCACAAAAAATGATTATTTGAAGTTACTAACCTTATTGTAGAGGGGTGGTTTCTTAACTGAAAGCATTCCATAATATGTTTGTTACAAATTACCATTTTTTGAATGCAAACACGTAGTTATTGCCGTGATTTGTGTTGTAAAATATCACTCACTACCGATTCACTTCTTCTTCGCGCACCGTGTTGTTGTTTGTTGGCATTTCGGTGCCCGTTCTAAAACTCAATTTTAATAGTTTATCTACACACCGTAGCTTTTCAAAAATCTGATGCGATAGTTGAAACACTTAAACTTTCCTCGCGCCGTGCTCCTTGGAGTAATCAATCACTTAAATTCATCGATTTGTGCTCGAAAAACAAAACCGGAACGCGAATTCACTGAGCCAACATTGTTTATGAATGGGAGGAGCAGCTCTTGTTGATTGGAAGTGATGTCAGTTTTTATGTTTGGAATTAAAATTGTTCGGATATTCATACGCTTGTTTCAACCTCGTAATCTACAATTTCAAAACACTCAAGAGGTGTACACAATGTCACAAGTGTTGCTAAAATTTTTATGCGTGAGAAAAACAATGTACGATGCAATTAAACAGCAAAAATGAATATTCGATATTATACAGTACAATTGACTGTAGAACTCAAATACATATTGATGGCAACTTTCTCCGTCCGTGAGAAGCGAGAGAAGAGAGGAGAACTGGCAGAAAAAGGAAACAACACACGCATGGTGTGCAAAATGCTTATAAATTTGGTCAAAAAACATGTTTTCACTAACAAATGAAATAAATTGTGATTTTGAGCTTTTATGAAGCAGTAGATGAATTCATATCGACAGTAATACCTTTGTATGAAACGTGTGTAAGTAATACTGCCTACATAATTCTGTGGGTGGAGGTATACCCATGGAACATGATGATTTATTTTTGGTCGACGCACATAACATTGTGCTCCGCCTTGTTGGATGGCTCGAGAGGGTGCTGTAGCGGGTGGCTCGAGTGGGTGGCAACATTATGTTTACGTGCTCAATGAACTTTCACCTTAAGGAACATCTTTATGACGAAGTGAATGTTAGGTGTCGATAACTCTACTTATGGCCAATTGGCTTAAGTATTGTGACTTCCAGCTTAATAACATTCCTCAAGCAAATGTATGGCTTTGCTGACAGTGTTGATGACTTCGGGTGAAAAACAGAGTTTGCAGTAAAAGCTTTGAATTATAAAAAAATAAAGGTTTGCTAATTCTATGTATCGGGGAAGGGAAGACGAGTTGACTGAGGTGACAAAAGTTGTCTTGCTTTCATTTAAGATCAGCTTATCTCGAATCTTATATACCCGAAACATAAGCAGCATGTAACGTCAAAAAAAACACAAGAGGCTGATTAATATATTGGAAGAGCGTCCATCAAATTGAATAACAAAATTTTGCTTATCGCATATAGATTGTTGGTAAAATGGCTAATACATTTTCAATTATTTGGTCACTCTTGTATTAGCGACAAAATGCTACTCTCGACGATTCACCTTCGACCTTCGTTTTCATACTATTCAGATTCGACCACTATCTTTTCCACGAAATGTCGGTTTGACCAAATATCATATGCTTTATATTGCAACTAAACCTTTTCGACCAAATGTCCATTCGACGAAATGTCCGTTCGACCAAATGTACTTTCGACCAAACGTCATTCGACTAAATGTCATTCGACCAAATGTCTTTCGACCAAATGTCATAAATTCATTTTGGCTTTAGGACATTTCGTCGAATATCATTTGGTCGAATGACGTTTGGTCGAATGACATTTGGTCGAAAGTACATTTGGTCGAAAGAACATTTGGTCGAATGGACATTTGGTCGAATTACTTTGGAACACTTATTATGGTCGAATAACGTTTATTTGAACGAAAATTTGGTTCAAAGCTTATTTTGAAATGGTTTGAAAGATCATTTGGTAAAATTGATTATTGTTTTCCCAGTTTTGCAAAATTGGTAGGATAACGTATTCTTTTGAATAATCTGAATCATTAAAATCTAAATAAAAATATACATCTTTTTATTTGTAATTTGAATTTATTCCACTAGAATTTCGATAATTATTCAAATGAACTTTTAAGAAGTAGTTTTTTTGTACATTGGCTAAAATATTTAGCTCTAGTTAATTCATTATTCTTTGAAAATATCATCTTTCTTTGAAAACTGCTTAACAAGTTTTTTTTATTACTCAACGATGTGCATATAATGTTTTAATTATTTATTATTCTTTTGAAATGTCATCGTTCTTCATTATGAACTGTTGATTTTCATCTGATGGAAGCATTCAGAGAGAGTGCTTGGGATCATTCTTTGAAATTCCGGGTCTTGTAGTTTACGGACGCGGGTAAGATTTTTGAATGCACAAATCAGAATTAAAACGGCAGGAAAAATTCGCTTTAAGGAAAACCCTCATGGCGAAGTGAATGTTAGGTGTCGGTTACTCTACTTATGGCCAATTGGTTTATTGTGGATTCCAGTTTATAACATTCCTTAAGCTAATATATGACTTTGCTGACAGTGTTGATGACCTCGGGTGATTAACAGAGTTCGCAGTAGAAACACTGAATTATTAAAACTGAAAGTTATGCTAATTCTGATATTGTGGTAAGCATATAGGTTGTTGGTTAAATGGCTGATCACTCTTGTAATAGCGACAAATGGCTACTCTCGATGAAAGTCAGACTAAAGGTAAAACATGTTTCCATACTATTTAGATTCAACCACTATCCTTTCCACGAAATGTTGTTTCGACCAAATATCATATGCATTCTGTTGAGACTAAACCTTTTCGACCAAATGTCCATTCGACGAAATGTCCGTTCGACCAAATGTACTTTCGACCAAACGTCATTCGACTAAATGTCATTCGACCAAATGTCTTTCGACCAAATGTCATAGATTCATGAATTTTACACATCAGCGTTGACATTGTTTTATTTTATTTTATTTTTTTGTTCTTGATTCGACTAAACGGCATTCGGCCGGCTTTAGGACATTTCGTCGAATGACATTTGGTTGAATGACGTTTGGTCGAATGACATTTGATCGAAAGCACATTTGGTCGAAAGGACATTTGGCCGAATGGACATTTGGTCGAATGGCTATGGAAAATTTATTTTGGTCGAATTATGTTTAGTTGAACGGAATCATTTGGTAAAAGTGATTATTGTTTCCTAAGTTTTGTTAAGTTGATGAGATAACGTATTCTTTTGAATAATCTGAATCATCAACTGTTGTTGAATAAATAATGGGACATTTTATGTAGTCTTATTTGTAAATTCAATACACCTTTTTATTTGTGATTTGAAGTTATGCCAAAATCTAGGATTTCAATGATTATTCTAATGTACTTTTTAGCAGTTTTTTTTGTAAATTGACTGAAACATTTAACTCTAGTGAATTTATTATTCTTTTAAAATATCATCATTCTTTGAAAAACTGCTCAACAAGTTATGTTATTACCGTAATCCGGGGTAACATTGATCAGCGGGGTAACATTGATCGGGATGACTCATCTTGTTAAACGTTGAAATAAAGATTTATTGATGAAGCATTTTCGAACCATGAATGGTGCCTCTCTTTCGTATATTCATAAGCTAATGATAATTAAGGTTTTTGCCAAAATTGCGTCTAGTTCAAGCGCAAATTTGTCAACTTTTTGAAACAATGATTTCTATCATTTTCACTGACACTACCGAAAATTCATGTCTCACATGAGTTCTGCAGACGATGTGATCAAGGAAAATGCGGGTGTTACTAGAAATGGCATCGCCGAAAACGATTCCGTTGTCAAAACTTTCATAAGTTTATTCATTTAGGCAACATTAACTAAATACTATTACGAATGTAGAATTTCCAGAGGAAATTGCCTACTTTTAGGCGTATTCCGCGGTTCAAGGTGTTTTTAATTTTGAAATAACTCAAAAAGTAAATGACTTGTAAGAGTTTGGTCTTCATATTCGGCTTCAGGGGCCGTGATTTTAGTAAGTAACGACATTTCCAATATATATCAGCTGAATCAAAAAATCACTTAAAACATTTATTTAAACATGCTTAAATCTTTCGAAAAACAAAATAAAGTACATAGCTAGGAGCGGTAGGTGCCAGTACTTGTTTTAAAAATATGAAACTTGTAACATTTGTATTGTGAAATGGAAAATTTTAGAAAAACTAAAAAAAATGATCAATGTTACCCCGGATTACGGTACTCAACGATGTGAACATAATATTTTCTCAATTTATTATTCTTTTGAAGTATCATCGTTCTTCGTAATTAAGATCAGCTCATCTGATGGAAGCATTCGGAGAGAGTGCTTGGGATCTTTCTTTGAATTCCGGGGCTTGCAGCTCACGGTTGTCGGTAAGAATTTTGAATGCGGAAATCAGAACTCTACTTATGGCCAATTGGCCTATTGTGACTTCCAGCTTAATAACAATGCTGAAGCAAATATTGCTGTGTGCGTTAGAAATGCAAATATCAAATGCGGGAACACCAAATGCGGTAAGATTTTTAACAAGGAAGGCGAAGTCAAAATTTGATTTTCTTTGCTTGGTTGGCGGCGATATACATCATGGTTGCTAAGTATCCTTTGGCTACTTTGTGTTACCGCATTTGAAACTCAGTTAGACTGGATTTGCACGTCAAACGCAAACAGCAATATATGGCTTTGCTGACTGTTATATGACCTCGGGTGAATAACAGTTGTTTGCAGTAGAAGTTTGGATTATTGAAAATGATAACTGTTCTATGTATCGGGTAAAGGAAGACGAGTTGACTGAAGTGATAACAGTTGGCTTATTCCCATTGAGGATCAGCTTATTTCGAATCTCAGAACATGCCTGAACGAAAAAGCAGCATGAAACATAAAAAACCGCAAGAGATAGATTGGTCGGTTCGACCAAATATCATTTGCTTTCTGTTTCTACTAAACCTTTTCGACCAAATGTCCATTCGACGAAATGTCCATTCGACCAAATGTACTTTCGACCAAACGTCATTCGACTAAATGTCATTCGACCAAATGTCTTTCGACCAAATGTCGTAGATTCCATTCGACCAAATGGCATTTGGCACAATAGCGTTCGGCCAAACGGCATTCGGCCAAATGGCCGGACACCGTTTTATCATAACGCAACATATTCAATCCATTATGATTTGCTTTATTTATGGAGGATGACCTGCTCGAGGTATCCAGTGATAATGATTTCCTTAAAAGAATTCACTTAAAAATTCCAAACATTAGCTTCAACTCTATTAAGTCCGATAAATTGAATTGAAAAAATAGACAAAAATTTCAAACTAGCTAAGTTTGTGCTGGTGTAAAAAAGTCTAAAAAATCGACGAAAGGTTTTTGTTATTCCAGCAATAAATTATTTCTTTGATTTTGTATTAATTAGTAAAGTAATTTTGCATGACCAAACTTATTGCATTACCTCTAAACGTAATGTTTCCAAATAAAATATTTAGTGTGTTCAAAATTCTTAAGAAATTACACAGAAATATTTGATTAGCCCCTCTACCGGCCGCTTCATTTTTACCGCAATAAAAATATTCAAACCTCGATAACTCTTCTCGTTTCTAGACATTTTCGCGCTATTATTTCACAAGTTCCGGTGCGACGCGTAGCTAAACTCCACGCAAATATCTCAGGCTACATAATATTTATCATATTCCGATATTCACTCTTCGGAACAATAAATTAATGAAAGTATGTTGTTAAAAATGAAGAAATATGGGGCAGCCGTCTTTGAGTAATGAGCATTCATGTGTCTGGTATCACGGTGGCCAAATAAAGATCTTAATAACTTCAAAAAACATCACGTCGTAAATTTCAAATATCTACCACAATACATAACTGATTTGTATGATTTTTCAGAGTAGCTCCTCATCACCTGGCTTCGCTCATATTTTAATTTTTTGATAAATTGGCGTAAACCAAAATGGCCGCCAAAGTATTTTTATATGGAGAATGTTGCTTCCCCAAGGAACATCGGAATATCTTCAAAATCAGATCACCAATGACAGATATCGACATGGATTCTTAAACATGAAGAGTTTTTTGAGAACTTGTGAAAAAATAGTGTTAAAATATCGAGAAACATTTTTCTAAATCCCCAGATAACATAAGAATTATTTATGAAAAGTGTTTTTGAATTGTCTCTTGCCTTCGAATCATCAGAAGATTTTTTTTGAAAAACCCCAGAATACTTTTGCTTTGGAAATTTGCACAGTGGTAAACTGCCCATAACTGCATATTTGTAACATTCGACAAAAGTAGGCATTGAGTAAATGGAACACGAAGGGTGCATTTTATGGCAGTTTGGGAATAAACTAAAATTTCTAAAAATTACCACGAACTCAAAAGTGCTTATTGGAGGCTGAAATCTTGTCCACCTTATATCATATATGTGGTTAACAGTCAGAAATTAATTTTAATTTCTTAGCTACAACATTACGAGGCTCATGAATAATCTGAATGTGACTGTTATGCGGTTACTATTACCAGTGTGACAAAACAACTTGGTATTTTTTTTCTCAATTTTCTAGAACAGAATCACAGATTTTAGTAAGTTGATCGAAAGTAAACATCATTTCATGACTCTCCACGGTATCAACTCGAAATTGTCAAAAATGTCGAATGTAACTAATATGCAGTTATGGGCAGTAAAGTAAACTGTGAATAAACATTTCGCAGAATAACTAAGTTGGAGGATGATATTTATTAACCCTCTAATACCCAACCCCGCCTTTAGACGGGGTACACTTTGGAATTTTGTGTATTTTTTCGTAGCTCGGAAATCAAAATGATTTTATTTTTGGCTTATACCTTGACTCATAACATGCATATGAGAAAAGTTTTTTATGTCTTTTGAAACTTTTTTGTATTTTTAGAAATTGTTTGAAAAATTGCATTCTTATATAACCTATAAATGCCTGGACTTCATTTAACGTGTAATATAAAAAATCGTACCTTTTATATTTTTCTACGATTAACCTATCACAAAAGAAGAGCCGGATGGTATTAAAATCATTTCAAACCTATTTTTCCGTTAGTTACACGGAAAATAAAATACGCTCCGAAAAAAAAAATAAAAATTTCATATTTTTAAAAATACCGTAACAATTTAAATTTTGATTATTGCCAAAAAACAACAACTAGAAAAGGCATCAAGAAAATATGAAAAAAGCTAGGGATGTTAAAAAAAAAATTATAAAAATCAAAAACCAAAATATAAAAATTTGCTAAAAAAAATTAATAAATGCCCAAAACATGTTTAGAACGATTTTAGATAACGAAAAATAATACTTAAATCGAAAATAAAAATTTGGGTATCAGAGGGTTAAAATACTTATAATGAAATTAGTATGGTTCATTCAAGGTTGGCTGGTCAAAACATTTCTTAATAAATAGTTCCATCATTTAATCCATATTCTGGGAGTTAATTCTTTCCAGGCCGAATTTTTTAGAGGCTTTCTGACAGCTATGGATAGTAGTGATTTTTATAGTAATTTGCGAAGAAATCCTTGGAAAAAATATTGAGGTATGCCTGAGGAAACATTTGTAGAACCTGAGAGAATATCTGATGCAATTTCTCTCGACATTTTTAAGGTGAAGATAAATCGAAGCCAAACCTCAAATTTTCAAGAGCACGAATCTGGAGAACCAAACATCCGTTTAAGCTGAAAACTTAATCGATTGGTCAGTCGCTGGTGGTGATCAATCGATTGAGTTTTCAGCTCAAATGGATGTTCGGTTCTCCAGATTTGTGCTCTTGAAAATTTGAGGTTTGGCTTCGAATCATCTTCACCTTAAAGGAACTCTAGAATGAATTGCACAATCATCTTAGTAAATCTGGTAGAACATTTATCTTAAAAATCTTCAAAAGAATTGCTGATGTTGTTCAAGGAAAAAAAATCTCTGGAAAATACTTGGATAACTACTACTTGGATACTACTCTGTTGAATTCTTCAGATGAATCCTAGAATGATATCCCAGGGGATGCAAAACTACTATTTTCTTAAGAACTTTCTAAACAAATAGCTTGAGAAATTTTTCAGTATTTCCGTGGGAGATTTTTCAAGAGTACACTTCAACATTTTTCGCTAGAAACTTAGGAATGTTTGAAATTTTCAAAACTTTCTTAGGCAGGCATCTTTGAACAAATTTTAAAATAAAATGCAACACCTTTGATTTAAGACAAATGCAAGAAAGAAATTCCTTTTAAAAATCAGATAGATTTGCGGAGAAGTTCGCTGAAAATGGCTAAGAACATTATCCCAATTGAATCTTGTTAAATTTTTAAAACAAACGTGTGGAATAGTAGGAGGAATCTGTAGAATAACACCTGGAAGAACTATTTAATGTTTTTTTTTTGCAGTCAATCAGATATTTTATGCTGCGAATTGTTCTAGCAATCCTTGAAGAAATTTCGAGATATTTTGTCAAAAAAAGGTTAAAGAATCAGGACAGAAACTTTCAGAAAAACTTCAATGGCAAAGTAGAGAGAGCTGTTTTTGAACTCCCTGAAGAATTGGTAGAAAGAATCCTTGCTTGGTGATCTTGTTGACAATTTTAGTGAGACTTGTAAAGATATTAAACAAATTATTAAGGAACAAGTGGTTGATATTGTGAACTAATCATTTTCAAAATTTTTTTAGAGGGTCGTTTTGGAGAAATGTTTACAAAATTTTCTAAAGTTTTCTCTGGTGGAATTCTTCAAAAGTTTTTTTAAAGCAATTTGATAGAGATTATACGAAAACTTTTCTGGTCTGAGATTATGACATCAAAAACATGTAAAGGAGTTCTGCACTGAAAAAGTATGGAAGAAATTCATTTAAAATAATCTCTGAGGATTTTTTTGAATAGGAGACTCCTCGTGAGTTCTTTAGAAGAATTTTTAAAGGTTTTTTTTACTGGAATAAACAAGGAATGTATATATTCCGTAATTGTATCTTCCAAATATCACTAAAGTGCAGCGATACGAAAAAATAACACAAACAAATAAAATCAATACAAATCTATGCCAACTACGAAATTTGTGAAAACCGTGATTATTACTTCTGTTAAACAAGAATATGCTACATAGTTGTATATTTGTATTAAACGAATTAAAAAGAGTTTTTGTCAACATAGCAACGAACATCAAATAAGTAATTCTCTATATTTTTTTTCATTTTCAGGTAAGATTAAATGTGGATCATCACTTGTTGAGGTAAGCTTAGGTCGATACCTCAAATTGCAGTGGTAATTTTTACGTGAAGTTCATCTTCAACATCGGACACTGATATTTTTTTTATTGATGTCAAACTCAAATATGATTCGGTTATAACACATTTACATCCAAACGTTATTTCTGGACAAACATTTCAAAAGGGCACATCGACATTGGTAAACATTGGCTTTGCAAGACGCTGTTGAGCCCAATTCAACTCGACCACGCTCACCAATACCACTATCAGGAAGAGCTAACACCAATCTTTCTGATAGTGGTGTTAGTTTGCGTGGGCGGGCTAAAAAGGGCTCAACAGCAACGTTTCTAAAAAAAGGCTCAAGACCTCTTGGGCCCTTTTCAAATGTTTGTCCAGATTTGTTCCAAAAAATAGATTTTTAGAATGCGATGGTTCATTAAAGCCAAAAAATAATGTCAACCACCGTTTTTATCAATATTTACTCCGGAAGAAATTTCTTGAAAGGTCATCGTTTCCCAAACTTTGTTTACGCGACCAACACACGTCTCGTAAGTTTGCTTATTGTAGAACAAATAATGCAAGGCGATGAAAGATGTCGAAAATGCCAAATATGGGAAACGATGGTTTATTATTTTGAAAAAATAAATATATGCATAAATAGAGGATTCTCTGGAAAAAATCCTGAAGTAAACGCCTATTAAAACCTTAAATTGATATATTGATTCTGAAAGTTTCCTTGAAGGAACTCCTGGAAGAATCATTGTAGAAAACACATTTTTAATTGAAAATTTAGAATTTGAGAACAAACTTTTGAAGTATTTCATAAAAAAAAATGTGGTGTATCTGACTATCCTGAAAATAATGTCCTGAAGGGTTAATATAAAAACACGAAAAAATTGAGAAATATTCTTGATTTTTTTTTCATTTCCTCATGGAGTTATGCTGCATTCTTATAATGAACCCTGAAAAAATCGTATTCCTTTGAATAATTTACGAGAAAAAAACAAGAAATACCACTTTACAATTTGTAATGTATAACCAAAGAAGAAAAACTCTTAGATGACGTACGTGAAAAAGTATTGGCCGAAATTTATAATTAACTTATAAAAATATGAGAACAAATTTAGGAAAAAAAATGAAGGACAGGAAAAGAAATGTCGAGCACTATCTTTTCAAACATCAAAAATCTTGAAGAATATGCTGGAAGAATCAATGAAGTAACTAGTAGAAGTTTCTCTTGAAGAATCTTTAGAAAAAATCCTGCACGAGTTCGTGCCCAATATGAACTAGTTGTATTAATATTAAGATTAAATTTACAGATTAAGGTTTTACAGATTATTCGAAAAAAAAGTTTGAAGACGATGTTGGAGCTGTCGATAGAACTTGTGAATTACATTAAATATGTTGAAAAATTGGAACAAATGTTGAGTAAAATTATCAATTACTCTAGTCAAAAACTTTGCAATCTTACTTTGCAACTTTAAGTGCTCTTTATATGTGAGTTAATTATACGGTTTTTTTTTTTTTCAAATTATGAACATATAAGTTCAATTCAACTCAACTCTGAATCTCTGCGACAAATTATTCATAATTTATTGTTGTCAGTCATCTTGTATGCACGTTTACCAGCTTGTATGGCATATTGTAGGCTTGAATCACTACAGTGATACCTCCATGAGTCGATGTTCCATGACTCGATATCGACTCATGGAACCATACTAAAAACAGAATTTCATGGTTACTATGATGGTCCCTAGAAGCCACTTTCCAAAGGATTGCTGTTCCATGACTCGATATTTCCATGAGTCGATGGTCCCTTCAATATCGACTCATTGAGGTTTCACTGTATATGAATCAGTTTTTTGTGCTAAAGAATACGAACAAAATAAGTTTGTGATGCTTTTGTAATGAAAAGGTATTTTCAAATGATTTAGGAAAGTATTTAATCTGAATTGTGTATAGGGGTTGCAAACATGTTCGAAAATTCCATTAAATCGATATGAATTGGGCTATTCTGATCAATCTATGTGGTATTCAAATGTTCATGTCCTTTTTTGCATGCTCGATGGTTTGAATTACAAAAAAAAAAGAATGGAAGCTTGTATTTCGTTCAAATGCTATTAAGACTAGCATTTTTTTATAATTTTGACAACCTGTAGCAAAGTGAAAAAGAAATAAAAAAATAGCACATTTTAAATCGAATCAATATTATTCAGCATCTTTCGGAAGGGAAGTAAAGCCGTTACTTCCGAGATAATATAGATAGAGAACAACATAATTTAACATTTGCTACCTTCATTACCGAAAAAAAGGAACTCATTCACATTTTAACAGTTATTCATGTTCACGAAAACGCTAGTTTCCCGTCAAAAGCAGTCAGCTTATCAATTCATTCTGCTACTCGGGAATCAAACTACAAACACATTTGCAGTTGCTCCAGTTTTCAGTTCAACCAAACTTTCGCGAAAGCTCATCGTTTTAACGATGAACGCCCGTTGCTTCCACGGCCACCGGGTGGAAACGGAAAATTGCACCCCACAGCATCAACACCCCAAAAAAAGCTCAATGATCCTAGAACTGTTGGGCAAGTGACACTCGACGAACTAGCGAACGATGATGGGAGAGCAATCTCCCACTTCTCTGCTCCCTATCTGTCGGGAGAGACAAGCTTCAAAGCAGCAACAGCTCCATGATCCCATCCAGCATCCACCCGAGGCAGAGATTCGATTCGAGAGATGCTCGGAGAGCGAAAGAGCACGGGAGCTTCGTCTGAGGCGCATGTCCGGCCGCACACTCTGGATGCTGGTTGTGTAGTCTAGGCAACTTGGAAGCTTGTCTGCTCTCGCTCTTGGCGGGGGTTTTGCTCCGGGATGCTGTGACAGCTGGAAGTGTTTCCCATGGTGTGGGATTTGGATTGGGGCTCTCGCGTTGGTTGCTCGCTGGAATATCATCACGTGCGTGCGAGCTGTTGGTTGGCAGTAGCAGAGGCGATGCATTCGGGGTTTTTATTTGTCGTAACGGATGTAAGGGATTGTACGGTAATCTTCAGACAGTTGTTTTCAGAAAAAAAATCTTCACTAGTGAAATTTTTAGCTAAACTGACTGGGAAAAACGATTATTTTTGCATTTTAAGAAAAAAAATCGAAAAAAATGGGCAATGATACCCCAGATTTCAGTACACAAAATCACATTTACCCCTGTTTAAGTTGATACCTAAGGACAGTGACGAACTAAACTTGAAAAATCCAAAGTACTGTACCTTTCTTCTTAGCTTAATTTCCACCCTTAAAATGTTATTGAGGTAAGTATATGCCTCAAAATTATTGTACCATGAAAGAAAGTTATTTGCGCTTACTATTATATTTTTGACTAAATAACGTACCAACCTCTGGCATAAGATTCTCAACATGATTACGACTCAATTTGCAACAAAATAAAAAAAAAAAAAAAACAAACTTTCACCAGCTTTACGATGCTTCCCCTTTCAGTAATCCATGTGAATGTGAATAGAACTTCCGAACTGCTGGATGGAATCCAGAATAATTGTTGGAGAAACTCCGGTGGAATTTTTGGAAGTAGGGAAATCCTGGAGGAATCCGGAGGGATTCCAGGTAGAACTCTGAAGGAATACTAGGAGAAACTCGTGAGAACTGCCCGGAGGAAATTTAAGGGAGATTTCGAAATAACTCCAAAAGGATTCCTTGTGGATCTCCGGAGAATTTTCAAGTTATTACTGGAGGATTCCTGGAGAAACTTCGATCAACTAGGAGGAACTATGGCGAAATTCCCATAGGAGCTCCAAATGAATTTCCGGAGGAGCTCCCAGTGGAGCTCGAAAGGAATTGCCGGTAAGGCTGCCCAAAAATTACATCGGGAGATTCTTTTCAAGAATTACTTCCAAGATTCCCCCAAAGATCTTCTCCGGTATATTCTCGAAGAATTTCTCATGGGATTTCCAATAGTATTTCCAATTAATCCCGGGATTTCGTCCAGGATTTTCTCTGAGGGTTTCGTCCAGAAATTCATAAAGAAATTCTTATGAGGATTTTCTCCAAAAATTCTTTCAGGGATTTTCTCAGAGAATTTCAACTAGCTCTTTGGGGATTTGCAGCAGGAATCTCTCCGGAAATTTCCTCCAAGAGTTTCTCCGGGGATTTCAAGGAATTTTCCAGGGATATCTCCCCACATTTACTCGGGGATTTTCTCCAGGAATTCCTCCAGGGATTTCGTCTAGGAATTCCTACGGCGACTATCTCCAGAAATTCCTTCGGAGGTTTTTTCATAGAATTCCTCTGGGGGTTTCCCTCAAAAATTCCTCCGGGGATTCACTCCAGGAATTTCTCCGAGAATTTCAAAGATTCTTCCGGGGGTAGTCCTCAAGACCTCCTTGTAGAATTTTTTTCCAAGAATTCATCAGGGGATTTCTAATCGCAATTCCTCCAGGGATTTCGTCCAGAAGTTATTCCGGCTATTCCTCCAGGAATTTCCTCCAGAAACCCCTCTGATAATTTGCCCCAGGAACTCCTCAGGAGATTTCCAATAACAATTCCTCCGGAGATTTCGTCCAGGGTTTTCTTCAAAAATTCTTCCAAGGATTTTTTTTTCTAGAAATTTTCTCCAGAGATTTTCTCCTTTTGGGATTTAAACCAGGAAATCTTTCGGGGATTTTCTCTAGGAATTCTTCCGGGGATTTCAAGGATTACTCCGGCAACATTTCCACGAACTCCTCTGGGAATTTTATCAAGGAATCTCTCAGAGGGTTTCCAATAGCAATTCCTCCGGAGATTTCGTCCAGGACTTTCTCTTGGGATTTCGTTCGTAAATTCATTAAGAAATTCCATTGAGGATTTTCTTCAAAACATCTTTCTGGGATTTCTTTTAGCTTCTTCTGGAATATCTTTCAGAAATTCTTCTGGAAATTTCGTCCAAAAATTCCTCCAGGGATTTCGTCCAGAAATTCCTCCAGAAACTCCTCTGGTGGTATGCTCCAGGTATTCCTTCCGGAGGTTTCCCCCAAGAACTCCTCCGGAGTTTTTTTTTGCTATAGCAGTTGCTCCGGGGATTTTCTCCAAAAATTCCTCCAGAGATTTTTTCCTAGAATTCCTCCAGGGATTTGCTCCAGGATTTTCTCCGAGAACTTCAAATAGCAATTCCTCCGAGGATATGCATCAAGACCTCCTTCGTGAATTTTCTCCAGGAATTCCCCAAGGGACTTCTACAGTGATACCTCCATGAGTCGATGTTCCATGACTCTATATCGGCTCATGGAACTATACTAAAAACAAAATTTCATGGTTACAGCTTTCCAGCAGCTTTCCAAAGGATTGCTGCTCCATGACTCGATATTTCCATGAGTCGATGGTCCCTTCAATATCGTCTTATGGAGGTTTCACTGTAATAACAATTCCTCCGGTGATTTCATCCAGAAATTTTTCCGGGCTTTCCTCCAGAAATTGCTTCGGGAACTTCCTCCAGAAGCAGATCCGGAAATAGGTCCAGGAATCCCTCTGAGCAGAGACTCCTCTGGCGATTTGCTCCAGGATTTACGAAGGGGATTTCCAAGAGCAATGCCTCCGGGGATTTCGTCCAGAATTTTTTCTGGGTATTTCATCCAAAAAATTATTTGAAAAATTCTCCGGGGAATTTCTCCAGAAATTCTGTCGGGGATTTTTTCAGGAATTTTCAACTGGATTTTTCCGGAGATTTCTTCCAGGAATTCCTCAGGGAATTTCCTTCTGGAATGCCCCGGGGATTTTTTCCAAAAACTTTTCTGAGAAAAAAACTTTCCAAGAAAAAATCTGCGGATTTTTTTCAGGGATTCCTCTGGGGATTTCCTCCATAAATTTCTGCAGGAATTGATCCGGGGATTTCTCCCAAGGATTCTTCTTAAGGTTTTTACGATGATTTCCTCTGATGCCGAGGATATGCCTCAGCGATTTTCTTTGGAGATATTCTCTAAGAATTGCTCTGGGATTTTTTTGGAGCTCCACTAGGAATTCTTTCGAATTTCCTTCTTAGTTTTTTATCTCTAGAGTTCGTCAACCAATAACCCTAGAGTTCTTCTAGAAACACCTCCAGAGTTCCTCCAGAAACACATCTGGAGTTCCTCCGTAGTTTTTCTAGGATTTTCTTTTAGAGTTGTCCAGAGTTCCATTTTGTCCAGAGTTCCTACAGGAAAAGTTCTCTGGGTATTTCTTCGGTGCTTCACCGGTTATTCCTCCTGAGTTGCTCCACGAATTCTTCAGGAGTTCTTTCAGCAATTTTTCTGGATTTAATCCAACATATCCTCCGAAGTTCCTCCACAGTTCCACCGGGAAGTACTTTGGATTTCCTTCTCAGCTCCTTTGGAATTGTTGCGTAGTTCTTTCAGTAATTCCTCCAGGAATTTTCCGGGTTTCCCCCATGAATTCCTCTGTAGGTCCACCAGCATTTCTTCCGGTGTTCCTTCAGCAATTTCTCCGGAGTTCCTCCTGCAGCTCTAGAGGAACTTCGAAGGATATGCTGGATAAAATTCAAAAGAATTGCTGAAAGAACTCCAGAGGAAATTCTTGAGCAACTGTAGGAGTTCTGGAAAAAAAAATCCTAGAAAATCTCCAAGGGAAAACCTGGAGTAATTACGAAGTAATTCCTGGAGAAACTGAGGAGGCGTTCCTGGAAAAACTCCGGATATGTTTTTGGAGGAACTCCGGAGGCGTTTCTAGAGAAACTTGGAGGGATTTGCTTGACGACCTTCGAAGATATTCCTGAAGAAACTAAGGAGGAAATTTGAGTTTCCACCGTTGGAAAGAAACTCCAGAGGGACTTTCTAGGAATTACTGGATGAAATCCAGAAGAATCGCTTGAGGAATTCCTGGAAGAAATCCAGAAGATTTTTCGGTAGAAATCCGGAGGACGTTTCGAAGAATTGCAGGATGCAATCCAGAAGAATTTCTTGAAGGACTTAAGAAATAAATTGGAGGAGTTCTGGAGGAATTTCCAGAGGAAGTCTAGAGATCCCTGAATTCCCGAACAAACTTTTGAGAAATTTCCTGAGGAACTCAGGATAAACTCCGGGAGAGAATGTAGTGAATAATTAGAAGCAACTTTAGAAGAATTCCTAGATGAACTCCGAAGCATTTCCGAGGAATTACAGTAAAATATCCATGAGTCGATGTTCCATTATTCGATATCGACACATGGACCAATAAGAACCAACATTTCATGTATACTATGATGGTCCTCTCAAACAACTTTCCAAGCATTTCTGTTCCATGATAGGAACTTTAGTAATCGATTCATGGAAATCTGGAGAATTCCTGGAGATATTTCGAAAAAAAAATCAGGACGAATTATGAAGAAAATCCGAAGAAATCCAAAAGAATTCTCGGTGGAATTCTTGAAAAAAAAAACCTCCGGGAGATTTTTTGGTGACAATCCCTGAAGAAAATCCTCGGCTCCGGAGGAAGTTTTTGTGAAATCATTAAGAGGAATTCCTGGGAGATCCCTTGAAGATTTTTTTTTAAATTCATCGGAGGAATTTTTGGAGAATATCTTGGGAAGAATCCCTGGTGGAAATCCCCGAAGAAATTCATGTAGCAAATTTCCGGAGGAATTTCTGAAGGAAAAATTGCTGTAGGAATTCTTGACGGAAATCTCCGGAGGAATTTCTGGAGGCGATCCCTGGAGTAAATGTGGGGGATATCCAAGGAGAAATCCATGAAATCCTTTGAGGAATTTCAGAGTTGCTCGCTGTCACTATCAACGCTTAAAATTGTCTGATTTGTACAGGCCGACTGCGATACAATTCATACATCATACATACATACATCATATCAATATCATGCTGTCTACTCCATCACAAGTGCATTGATGGCGCTAGACTATGGATATCACTGATATGTTAAGTTTAGCCCTAAATTAAGCAGTTAAAATGGCAATTTATCAGTACGATATTTTTGATAGTGTTACAGATGGGTTGAAACTATTTGTTGGTCACTGAAAAACAGTAATAGCATGGATAATTACCACGTGATCACTCATTCCGCAGTGATTATGATCTAGAGTGCTATGTCGCATCACTGCTGTTGGTTGTCAAATCAAAGTGATATTGATAGCTCGCAAGTGATAGTGATAGTTTTATACCATCAGCCATCAGCTGATATGATTGATATTAAGCAACTCTGAGGAATTTCTGGAGCAAATATCCACAGCAGCTCTTGGTGCGAATCCCCAAAGAACTTCCTGGAGGAAATCTCCGGAAAAAATCTCTGGAAAAATCTCCGAAACAATTTCTGGAGAAAATTCTCGGAAGAATTCCTAATGAATTTCTGGACGAAATATCCAGAGGAAATTCTGGATGAAATCCCACAAAGAAACTCCAGGAAGAAATCTCCCGAGAAATTCCTGGTGCAATATTCCAGAGAAATTCCTAAAAAAAATTCTCCGGATAAATTCTCTGAAAAATCTCCAAAGAGATTCATAATGAAATATCTGGAAAAATCTTTGGTGGTGCTTCTAGAGCAAATTCCCGGAAGAATGTCTGGATGAAATCCACAGAGGAATTCCTGGATGAAATCCCTGAAGGAATTGCTATTGAAAATCCCCCTGAAAATTCATGGAGAAAATCTCGGAGGGGGGCAATCCCCGTACGATTTCTTTGAAAAAATCCCCGGAGCATCTAGAGACGAAACCCTTAGAGTAATAGCTATTGAAAATCCCCTGAGAAATTCGTGGAGAGAATTCCCGGAGGAGTTTCTGGGGATATCGCCGGAAGAATTCAGAAATTCCGGGAGAAGTTGCTGGAGGAAATCCCGAATTCTCTGAAAAAATCCTTGCAAGAATTTCTGGAGAAAATCCTGAGTTCTTGAGGGAAATCTCCGGAGGAATTCCTGGAGGAAAGTTTCCGGAGGAAATTTATTCCTGGAAGAAATCTCCGGATAAATTCTCTGAAAAAGTCTTCGAAGGAATTTCTGGAGAAAATCCTCTGAGGATGTTGCGGCGGCCTCTCGTTAAGTAAGAGCTGCATGAATGTTTCCTTTCCCTATACCAAGTTACGGTAAAGATGGGCGTGGCCGGGAATAGCGATGTTCATGCCATTGGTATTCTTATCCAAAATTAGATCAAGGATTACTCCCAAGCCTTGATCTTGAAAGCAGTCTGGATGAGATTATCAAAGAGAAACATGAATGTTGCTGCGTAACTACGCTAACGCAAAAGCTAACGCTAACCACAGAGAAAAGTTTCTGAAGGAAATACATACCCGAAGGGATTCCTTGATCAAATCCCCAGAGGAATTCCTGGTGGAAATTCTGTTGTACACATCGTGGGAACTTCAGTAGATATCCTGGAGGAGTACCTGGAGATATCTGAAGGCAGACTTCGTTGTGGACTTCTCTCGTACAAATTCGTGGTGGAATCCTTGCACGAATTCCTAAAGGATTCCCCAGAGGAAAGCCCTGATGATTCCTGGAGGTGTCCTGTACGATTTCCTAGAGGAGTCCTCGAATGAATTGCCAGAGGTATCGCTGGAAGCAGAATAAATGTTGTTTAAGCAACAGCAGCGATGCAATATTGTTTTTGTTTTTACTTACCTCAAATGAGTAGGATAAAAAGACGATCGCGCGGTTTCAGCGAGAAAAATCCGAACTGGTAAACAAACATGTGTCAAGCCAGTTTTGGAACAGTTCAAATCTTGGTCCAAATCCGACCAAAAATGGACCACGCAGCTAGTATGTTCCAAAAAATAGACCAGAAAACTGGTATAACAGAAAATTGGAATATTATTAGCAAGACCGGTGCAAGCTCCAATTTTAAAATGGCCAACAAATTTGGAACCCACTCGTGATTTGGACCACCATGTCTTCAGCAAAGTTGTTCAGCAGCTAAAGAGCCATCTGGTAGTGGAATTATCTGTTTGAGAGTTCATCTGACAGATGGCGCTAGTAACTCAATTTCTTCAATCTTCTATATCTATAGATCCTGATGAGCTAGAAGGTTAGTATCTTCGACAAAGTTGATCAGCAGCTTATGGTCTACCTGTCAGTGGAAATGTTTGATAGACAATTCATTCGCTAGGTGGTGCTAGTAACAAATTTTCATCGATCTAGACTGATTAGCTAGACAGTTTGAAGCTTCGGCAAACAATTTATAGATAACTAAAATCTACCTGTTACTGATCAAATTGCTTCAAATTTTGTTTGATAAGTAGCGCTGCTGATATTTCTCAGGAACACAAGTGGTTAACACAGATCTGACCGAGATTTTTTTTCAAATGCAAGCGATCTGAGGAGAACCGTGCTGATTGGAAGGATGCTGTGCGCGAGAGAGCGAGAGAAATCCTTCTCCCGCGCTCCATCCGTTACCGACAGGAAACGGGTGTGCTCTCGATGACGATCCCAAAATGGTTCAATGACGGAAAATATCGATGAATGGTAGAATTTTCCCAGCCCAAGTCCGACGACGACGACGAACGACCATTTTGGCTGCCGTGTGGAGTTTCCAGCTAGAGCCCGTTCGTTTCGAATGCTCCGGAGTTCTGTGCGAGCCCCCTGTATTTTCGCGTCTCTTGTGTGTGACAAGGAGTGCTATAAGGAGTTTCGGGCGGTCGGTTCGTCTCGTGAGTAATAGAGTGATACATACGAGGCCCTCGGAGTTGGTGGTGGGGCTGCTGGAGCGTGGAATACACCTTCCTTGTGTACCTTAGATTCTTGGTGGTCCAGAATTTCGATTCCAGTATAGCGGAAGCCCTTCAGCCGAAAGGGTGCTGAAAAAGCAGAACTATTTCTTTCGGACAAGAACGCCAACACTTCTCATCTTCATCTCACCAATCTCCTCACAAGTGCACCAGCAGAAACTCCTGTGTATGTTGCTAGATGTTTTACTTTTGTGATCAATATTGCAGTTCTTTTTTCAATCCTTCGCGAACTCTAACCTTTGACGGCGATTGTGGACTCCGTGATACCGATTTTTTCCCTTGTATCCAGTGTTGGATTTCTGTGTTTCTATATGCGTTCGAGATTCCACACAGTTCGACGGCTGACCTAAATCTTCTCGGAAGAGTGAGTGCCGTTTCCTCTCGAAACGCCGTCCTTTCGATATGTGTGTGCGAATCTTGTGTGTCAGTTTTTCGCCCAGAGTTCATGTGTCCTCGAAACGCTGGATATGATGGCAGTGTTCCAAAGCCAATCTCCAAAGTGCGACTTGGCAAAGCGCTGAATTTGCGACGACGACGACGACGACCAAAACTGACAGCTGGAAGATTTAGGCGAAGTGAAAATCGCGCGATGGTGGTGGAAATCCGGAACCAGCAGTGAAACAAGTGCGTTTCTTGTGCGTTGTGTTACTGTGGTCTTTGTGATCCGGAGTCCCCGTGGTGGACCGAAAAGGGGAAAAAATGTACCCAACTTTTCCGAACAAATAACACAAACTTCCGCAGCAAAAAAGGCCTTAGTGAGTGTGGTTTTTTGCTTGGTGTGGAATATATTTCCCGTCCATTCGAGCGGAACCGTCCAGAAGTCCCTTTTGGATTATGTGAGTGTGATTCATCAGGATGCGAAAAGTACTCTGGGAAAAAGTCCAAGCTCCAAGGTAGGACAAACGCAGCTTCGCCACTGTCCACGAGGAAGTGTATCAAAAACATATCATGAACTCCTTTGGCAATGGGTCGGAAAGGTTCCATGGTTCAAAAAAGGGATGGCTCATGGTCTGAATTGAGAGGGGATTAAATTCGCTGGTGGACGCTAAGGGCTGGAAGGACTGCGTTTGCAAACATGATGCTGGCAGGGACGAGGAAGCTTACCGATTCGAAAACAACTAACATCCGTCGTTTGGTACTCGATGCTGGTGGTCCAGCGAAGCGTAGTCCACAGTTCGAGTCCAGTTAATCGGTCTACAGGTGAAAATTTCCCTTTCCTGTGAATGTGAGCAAACATCCGGGCTGGGTCCCACGCTTGTTCGCTCTGCTGGAAGGGATGGATTATATTTTGGAGGCAATTGCCTCGGTAACTGGCATACGTTGGGATTTGTGGCCAGGGGCGTAGTTGGTATTTGCTTCAGAGCTTACGATCTGTATAGGGGGTCTTTTGATCGCGATTTAGTCAACATTATTAAGTTTGTTCTTCTGTACAATGAAAATCAAGTTATTAAACGAAGTAAATGCTTTTGTTCATCAATGATATGCAGAGGGTCGTGGATTCGAATATCACCGGTCGAGGATCTTTCGTAAAAGGAAATTTTCCGACTTCTCAGCGCCTAGAGTATCTTTGTACTTGCAACACAATTCAAAAATATGCGAAAATAGCCAATTGGCAAAGCTCTTAGTTGATAACTCTGTAAGCTGAGAAGCAGGCTCTGTCTCAGTGGGGACGTGATACCAAAAGAGAAGAAGATTTGATACATTTTGCAAAATTATAATAACAAGTAGAATAACCAGCTGAGAGTTTGTTTTATAATCAAACGATTCTATTCTCGTAGTCAATTGTAATCGATTTCAATGTAGGTCATTACCTCGCTACTTCGTTTAAGATAGTTGTGACAGAAATCAATAGAAGTTATTCTAATTGTGCCAGAAATAAGTGGCAAATGCAATTTTCAAAAGAAATCTACTTATTTGAACAGTTCATATATTTTTATGGGCCTTTCATATTCAACGTAGAAATTTCATAGAAGTCTACATTTATCAACAGAAAGCGAGGGTGGAATCATGTCGTCTTGTTGTTTCCCAAACAACTTACCGAGACGTGTTTCATTTGGGGACCAAGAAAACCAATTTCGTTTTTCTTTTCTTACACGCTTCGCATGATTTTTACCATGTAATTGAGCGCATAAGGAGTGTATCGAAAAGTAGTCGCAAACATTTAAAACGGTATATCTCAGAGCATAGTTCATCTTTTTGAAAGCTTTTTTCCCGCAAATCTTCATCATGTCATCAAAAATTGAGGCAGCTAAAAATTTTTTGAATAATATGCAGACTTAATATAAATACAACAAGGTTTATAAAGCATGGAAAACAAAATCTTGCACAAAATTACATTTTTGAAGTGTCTTCTGAATATTCGATGATTTGTATTGATCAAAATGTATATCAAACAAAATAGGATGAAAAGCTTATTCTATCGGAAAATATGTTTACTTCACACAGCACGTAAAAATAATTTCAAAAAAAATAAATTATTGCTCTAAAAAAGCTCAATAATTGGAACGAGGTCGGTTTTAGAAAGTCACTTTTGTATAATCAACTTTTGAAGCTCTGTCATATACAGTAGTAATTATATAGAGTAACATTTTTTGCTTACGTTACTTCATAAATATGCAAAGAAACTTTTCCAATCAAAAAACAATTTTTTATTCATTACAATCGTTCGATATTAGCATTAACGTGTAGAAATAAAAAATAAAAAAACGAGGTCCATAAAAATCGACTTTTTTCGATTTTTGTATTTACTCTTAAATGCTTGTTAATGAATTTTTCAAAATATTGTTTACACTATGTCATGAGAGTTGTGGCACAGAATATATTAGCATGAACAAAAACCATTTTTTCTTAAAATTTAACACATATATTAACATATCAATTTTTTCAGAGGTGTGCAAGATTTTCATCGACATCTGTGAGTGATTTGCAAAATTATCATGCAAAATGCCACTTTCTTGAAATAATATCACCGCATCATCATTTTTAAATACATTGTAAAGCATTCCTGATCAAAACATTGTTTGTAGGTTCAACCCATTATTTTAGAGACTGTTTTGAAAGTTTGCGACTACTTTTCGATACACTCCTTAACCAAAACAGCAGCTAGACGTGCCAGTCACTGTCAGAAGATGTAGCAGTAGATATGAGTGCATGTCTTAATTTCACTCGAATTAGACGTTCAGAGATCCTTCAGATGTATTTTTCTGAACACTTTGGAAACTACGAGTGAAATTTCCACAGAAATTCCTGCAATTTCTGGAACAACTAGAGCTTTTTTTTCAACAATATATCTGGATTTTTTTGTCAGCATTTAGGTAATGTTTTTTTTTTTTGTTTATAACACTTATTGTGTGAGTAAAACGATTTTTATCAGACTTAAAAATTTGAACGTACTATTTCCCACTCCCTAAAGTGAAACTTATTTTTTTTAATGACGCCATATTTTTTCAAATGATTAGTGTGTGAAAATTTCATCTTGATAAGCAACATACAAGGTTTCTGGTGGAGTCAACAACGTAGTTTCTGGAGGAGCTTATGAGGGAATTTTAAAATAACATTTCTGATAGAGGTCTTGCAGCAATCCTACGTGGAACTTTTTAATGGTTGGGAGCAATACATATTTAAAAATATATAGTAGGTTTCTTGTGTAACAATTTCTAAAAAAAAATGCTGGTGAACAAGTGTAGACAACGTATGGCTCGCGTTTCCGTTTTTTACGTCCTGTGAAGAGTTTATGACTCGTCTCATATCTGGTTGATAATAAACTTCAAGTTAGCTCATACTAAGTTTAATTATTTAACGTAAAGCTCAATTAAAACACAAACTATAAATTTTGAATACTTACAATTGACTGCCAAGGAGCAGGATTCTAAGCGCACATTTGTCGAAATGTGAACAATCGTAAGAACCCTTATTCGTGGTAATTTAGCTTGAATAGACAGTTGTAGGAATCCATAATGCTAAAACCCTGTTTTTTTTTAGTTAGCTCAACTTTATTTCGAGTATTTGATCGATTTTAAACGATTTCCTTAAAAATCTTGCACGTTGATTTTAGGCTGAGATTATTCAAAAAAGAGCTGGACTAGATTACGGAATACTGTACACAGTTCTCACAAAATTTGCGGTGTAATGCACAGCTGTAAGTAACTTTTTAAATTTTATCAAAGAAGCTTTTTCCATTGACTGACTTTTGTTAAAATTACCGATTTTTTAGGTATTACAAAACAAATGGCCCGCCAACAAATTTTGTTTAAAAAATTTGGCCCGCGGTTCAAAACCAATTTATAATGGTTCAATAAAAGATCTGCCCGTTAAAATTTGCTTAATTTAGCAAATCAGAAAAGTTCACCATGCATCTCTAGAGGTTTTTGTAAACTTTTGACTACTTCAAAATTAGTTGGTTTTCCTTAGAAATACTTCACAATATCTCGTTAGGAATTAACTAAATTAATGGGTGAGCATTTGAGTTGGAATTTCTCAAAAAAAATCAACAAATGGCCTGCCTGGTTAAATTGGCATGATATTGCAAAACAGGCGAACTTTACTGTTTTGCAATGTCATCTATCTTTGGAAGATTTTGTAGGTCATGAACTTCGAACCAGTCAAAACTCCATTTTTTTTTTATAAATATTGATTTTTGAAGTATTTTCGATCTCTTTACAAATTTTGGAAAAACTTGTTAAGTAATTAGTGAACTGTGGCATATTGTAATCATCGTAAATTTTCAGAGAAAATCCTCCCATACAGGCTTGAAAATTATTTTATTTTCAGATTGATCTGGTTCTGTATTCTAGAGGCACTCATTAAATATTGTTTCTAATCTTATTCCCGAAATATGTTTTGTGGAATTTAATTAAGCATCTCAATAAGTGCACTTAGACACACGTGCACCAATTTACACTGAAAACAGCTTTGGTATTTATCCTAATATTCATACTGATTGTTTGCGCAACAAAATCATTCGTGATTTTTTGGAATGCAACGGTTCCGTAGGCTCATTTCGTAGAAAAACTTATATTTTATTCCAGCCATTCAAGTTCGTGGTGGAGTTATAACAGTTTAATTACTGATGAGTTATTCAAGCTCTAATTTTCAGAGTTTGAGTAAAATTTCTGTTCAAAAAATTTGTAAAGCTGCATGGAAAATTCTAGGAGTAATCGCTCTTTAAACTAATTAAAATGAAGGAAATCCTAGAATGCAGAATAAATTTCAATTATAAAATAATATTGAACTTTGCAGTTTTTTGAACAAAAAATCATGGTAGATCCTCGTTGATTCTCCATAAAAACTTAAGATATGCCTATGGAAACTTCTCAAACGTTTTCTTTCAGGAACATTTTTATGAAATGTACCCGTAGGTCTTTTATCGATTATAATCAGAAATACTCCCAGAAGTTCCAACAGGCAAGGGTACTAAGTTGGAAAAATATAAGGAGGTGCACAGGACATTAAGCATGAATTAAACTGAACATTAATTAATATCTGCCCAGCGTGTGGATTGAAATTTAAAATGCTTCCATTTAAACAATTTCTGACTGATTCGCTTGTTTCTCGATTGAAATCAAAAAGATGTATAGCTATTGAGGGTTTTTGGATTTTTGTTTGAAAATTTTCACTTGGTCAGGTTAGATGAGAATGATTCCACTCTGCTATTTTTTTCAACAAAAATAAATAGTATAAATTCAGTTGAGTGTGGTTTGTGATCTCTTTCTCAGTTAGTCCGTATGCGTTAAGTGAAACTGAAATTGGATTGTGGCTGCTCAGTCAAGGATCAATTGGTGAGCTCGTTTCATGCTTTTATTTCAAATCTGTAAAATTTGTTTTACTGCACATTTAATCGTTGGTGGGACGTAAATGTGATTTTTCAACAAACTATTAATTGTTCGTCACTGTAAGTGTCGGCAGAAACTCTTATTCATATTTTTTTTGATATTCAACGTATTTTTTTTGTTCAAGATACAACTCTCTTTACCTTTATTTTTTCAACAAAAAATTTTTGAATGGTTCGACACTTTATATGTAGACTTGCTAAAGGTTCACTTCAACAAATTTTGAATGGTTCGCCACTTCAAGTGTCGACATAATTTTTTTTCTACTTGGGAATTGTTCATATCAAATAAAAATATTATATTTATTAGCATGATTATGTCTCTCAAATAATTGTTTATCATCGCTTGTCAAAGTAAATCCTGTGACCCAACGATCTTCCCCATGAGATTGTATTGTTGCGGAGGCAACCACGGTCTCCAAACAGCAAAGGTTACACACTAACATTCCTTTCCCCAATCTCACCTGTCTGCAAGGATGTGGCCGCGCTGTTATTGACCCTATATAAATAGAAGCACTGAATCATGCAGACTGAAGAAAATTATTGCCAATCCCAGCCGAATTTCTAGTTGATTCTTAGTGCATCTTCACTGGCTTCGGTCAATCACGAAATAGCAACCATAGATATGTGTTGTAGGGGCCCAGATAACCGTAGCGGTAAACGCGCAGCTATTCAGCAAGACCAAGCTGAGGGTCGTGGGTTCGAATCCCACCGGTCGAGGATCTTTTCGGGTTGGAAATTTTCTCGACTTCCCAGGGCATAGAGTATCTTCGTACCTGCCTACACATGCAAAAATGGTCATTGGCATAGTAAGCTCTCAGTTGATAAATGTGGAAGTGCTCATAAGAACACTAAGCTGAGAAGTAGGCTCTGTCCTAGTGGGGACGTGACGCCAGAAAGAAGAAGAAGATATGTGTTGTCAGCCTAAGCTAAGCTAGGCTAAGCTAAAAATAAATAGTTTAAATTCAGTTTAAAAAAGCAATTGAAAGATGATTTCGGATGCAGATGAGAATCACGATTGTCACCCCTCGGATGTCTCGCCACATTGAGAGCAGAGGTTTCAAACTAGAAGAAATTTGTTTTGATAGCTGAACGGAACTATATGGCATTTTCATCGAATCATAATCACACCTAGAAGAACTTCTCTAAGAAACTCGGGAACAAAAATCCTTTCAAAATTTTAAAGGGAACTGTACGAACTGTAATTTTCCACGGGACATTTTTAAGCAACTCTTGAATGATTGTCGCTAGGAAATTTCTAGAAAAAACATCCAAGAAATCTAGGAAAAAATTCTGCAAGTACTTCAGAAATAATTTCCGAAAGAAAACTGGAGAAAAATTTGGATAAACTCCTTGGAAGCTACTGAAAAATTGCTGGGAAAATCTCTAGAGCAATTTCTGTTTAATTTGTACGAACTACTGCGGGATTCTACAAAATAATTATGTTGGATGTTTATTTCTTCAATCCATTGTTAACTATTTTTTATTAAGCTCTATTTTATTTTGTTTTTTTTTTTCTCAAGGAGTCTAATTATTGCTTTTACGAAGTAAATCACGATTTTCAGCATGGAAAAATAAATGTCTAGAAAGTTGGTAGTGACATAACTGACCGAATATTATGAGAATTATTAAAGGAATTTTTGATTAACATGGGATCAATTAATACCCTTGAATATTTTTTTTGAATTCAAGCGCAGATTTTTTATAATATTTATCGTGATATCAAAAAAAAACTTTCAGCAAAATCCTTAATGTGATTTTTGATGGAAATTTTGCAAGAATTTTAGAATTTAATAAAATTTCCTTTCAAAATCACTTTAGGGATTCAACTGTAAACTTTTTGATGTAATTGCGATAAATATCAAAAAAAAACTTAGCTTTGATTTAAAAAATATGTTTTCATGGATGTGAGTCAATTAACTTCAGAATGTTAATCAGAAATTACTTAAGGTGAAGATAAATCGAAGCCAAACTTCAAATTTTCAAGAGCACGGATCTGGAGAACCAAACATCCGTTTAAGCTGAAAACTTAATCGATTGGTCACTAGCTGGTGGTGACCAATCGGTTAGGTTTTCAGCTCAAACGGGTGTTTTGTTCTTCAGATCCGTGCTCTTGAAAATTTGAATTTTGGCTTCGATTCATCTTCACCTTAAATAATTCTGATAAAATGCGGTCAGTTCGGTCAGTCACCAACTTAAAAATTTTGCTTTAAAAAAATAGAAAATTTATCGAAAATTCATTAAGGAGCTTTTTGATTCCGCCCAAAAAAGCCGTAGGAATCACACAAAATCAAAAAAAAATACACACAAAAAATGTTTACTTTTTGCTTCAATTGTGCTTTGAAATTCGGCTTTAAAATAGAGCGTTAATGATTAACGGGTCGCAATGATTAATTAAATGATTAATGATTAAATTCAATTTTATCTTGATTAATAATTATGATTAATGATTAAAATTTTTGATGTCATGATTAATGATTGTGATTGATGATAAAGCCAAAGTATGATTAATGAATATGATTAAAAAAAATTTTAGATGATTAATGATTATGATTAATGATTGAACTCAGTATGAAAAGTGATTATGATTAATAATTATGATTAACCCTTACGTGCCTGATGTCAAATTTGATCAAAATTTTCAATTTTAAAATAATACTTTTTTTAATTATCATCTATCTTATTTATATTCTGAACGTCGCGACCCATTATGAGCCCGCACTATATAACACTCGTTTAGCACGTGTGTGGTCTTTCTATACCTAATAACTAACGCGCTCTCGGCTACTAGGCATTCAACAATAGAAAGCGTTGTGTTTGGATGAGCATCTCATTTTTTCGAAAGAGGCTCACTTTGCGAAAGATGACCACGTGATTATTGAGTTGGAATCGAATTCAGGTTAACTTCTCAGTCCATGAGTCCTTTCGTGGTGTATTTAGTGAACAGGGAGTCGTGAGTTCGATTCTCACCGAGAAGACATGTAACTTTATCGCAAATTTCACATCAATTTTACCATTCAATCCAATTTCGAAATATATGTAATGCTTAGTTTTACGACAGTTGTTCAAAATTATGTTTTTCAGTCGTCTTCTAACGAAATTCCGTAAATATCAGTCTTGCTGTTTGTCTTTAGAACTGCGGATATCGATTCGAAAATTACGATGGTTGCAAATTCAATTGTTTATTGTTTTATAACTGTTTTGCAGACCGAGTCTAAAGAAGAATGGTTTTCAAGAACATTGCAACGTTGCATATCAGAAGGTGTTTAGGGTATCTCATATCCAGTGGTGGAAAGAATCATGCCGTTTACGCAAAATGAACCAATATTAAGCAGGATCCACGCTCACACGCTCACGAACCAACAGCGACCGGTTTGCTCACAGATTCTTGTATCGGAGAACCAGAACAAAACAAATGTAAAAAGATCGTGATTGCTGGGTGAGCAGAGTCTGCTCACAGCCGTTCTTTTTTTGTATTTTCGCTATTTTTGTAAAAAATTGAGTGGATTATGACTACAATAGATATATTACAAACTAATGTACGACAGTATTGAGAAAATTGACCGATATATGGTGTTATTGTAGAAATATCACAGGGAATCAGATGCGTGAGTGCATGTCAAAATAAAATGCTGCGATGCCCTCTACAGTATATGTGTTGGGGCGATCGTTAGCAAAGAAAGCAAGAACGCAATCGCATAAAAGGAACCACCGTTGCGGTAGCATTTTTCTGTTGTGCATGAACAGACTCTGTTCACCGTTTTACAGCACTGCTCATATCATTTAATTATTGTTTTTTTTTATTACTCTTTGATTAATCATTCATTAACTATGTGGCGAATGCATTGGCTTTGTGAAGCGTAGCTTGCGACACATCGTTTTAAACGGATGTTCCAAGCGTTATTGATAAACTTGAACATATGCCGGTATGTAAGATTTGTCGATTTCCCGGGGAAAGTATTAAAAATATTGGTAAAAAGCTAGTTGGATTTCAATATTTCATTTTATAAAAAAAGAACAGTGTAGAAATAGTAAGGCGAGCAAACATTTGCTTGCCTTTCTATTGATTTTCTGTATATTCTTTGAGATATGTTGGGCGAAATCAGTTTGAACATTTGGTAGAAATTGTCTAACGAGATATTTATAAAAAACTGGAAAAATATTTTTCCAAACAATGTTTTAAAAGAATTTTCGCCTTTTCTTGATTTAAATCTAGATATCAGTGAAAACGGTTTGATATAAAGAATTGGCTGTAACGAAGCTAAAACGATTTCTATATCAGATTAATTGTTTTCTGTCATTTAATCATTGGCCTTTACATAATTAACCATAAATCATGATTATTAATCAAAATAATGATTAAGCGGCATCTCCCTAAGGCACCGTCCACAAATCACGTAATGCTCGATGGAGGAGGGGGTAGCCTCATGCGGTACGATTCAAACAAAATTTTGAAAATTTTCATACACAAAGCATTACAGATAAAAGAGGGCGTTTCCCGGGGTTCAATAATTTAAATTTCTAGCGCCTAGACGTACACAACGAATGAGCAATAAACATGAAAAAGAATGGATTTATTCATTATTGAAGAGAGAACAATTCAAATTGAAAAGTTTTAAGGTGACGTTGGATTGTAACAGGGCACTTTGTTGCTAGCCTGGCCGTGTTGCTAGTTCATAAATTAGAGTTTTAATAAAAAGTTTCGATATTTTTTATGAAACCATTTTGTTCCAAATTAATTTATATTCGATGTTAAGCTTACCACATGTGCTCCTACAATGCTAAAATGAATTAAAAATACTTACTTGAAAGCAAAGTATTAAAAATTGTAACAATTTTCTCAAAAATATCGCCGTTTTTTTTGAATATGAACCAGGTTTTTTGATAAACTAGCATCCTATATTGCACTGAATGAATTAAACGTGCAAGAAACAACCAAGTCATGAGCCTTAATATTTGAATTTGTTCACAAGATTTGCTTCAAAAGGATTCTGGTTGCACTGGCTTCAAGGTTATCAACTGAAAAACAACGGGGCAGTCTTAGTTGAGCTGTCACGTCCTGTCCTATTGAACTACCATCATGTCTACGCATAAACATGATCTAGTACACGGTTTATTTTTGCTTGTTGACGAGTTCACGTCTGCTGTTCACGGATACGAGAACGGTTTTTTTTTCTGTGCATGGTTTATCGTATAAGGTTTATGGACAAAAGGTCGAAAGGACAAAAGTTTGAAAAGACAAAAGGTCGAAAACGATTTGCATGGTGGGAAATTTTTCCTTCTTTGAAAAAGGAATTTTCAACTTTTTGTCCCTTCTTTTTTGTTCTTCGACCTTTTACCTTTCGACGTTTTGTCTATCGACCTTTTGTCATAGATTCATCGTATATAATCATCAAATGTTGAATCAAGATCAACGAAATGTTTCAATTTTTGCCGTTCAAAAGTTCTCAATTTCAAGGCTCGTTTTATCAAGTATTTTCCATAGATATCTATGAAAATTTATAATGTCCAACTTCCTTAGGCGTCTCTGCAGTGGTTTAACGATTTAATTTCATGATTTGACTTTCCTATCTATGATTTGTTTGATCTGTCCGGAATTCGAATCGAAGTGTCCGGAATATGAGGCAAAAGTAAGGAAGCGTCCGGAATAAGAATCATGTAAAGTCCGCACATTTCTATTTATTTAAAAATATTCATGTTTCGGAATTGAAATCTTCACTCACCATTAGAAAGTTAAGGGGTTTGAAGGTCCTATAACGTGGAGGATTCATACGAAGTGATTTATTATACATGCTTTTTTGTAAGTCATACATCACTGAAGCCTTAAGTGTCCGTAATATGAATCAAAACGGTACTAGGGAAAAAGGACTGATTTTCGATTTTCATACAAAGTATACAGAAATCTTTTGAACGGCTGAAAACCTAGTGCTAGGTCAAATTTGTGGTGGGGATCTGCCCCTATAAACATAAATTCTTCATGTAAAATGATACCACTCACATGCTTCCAACCGGGTCTTCGGATTCGGATCAAATACAACTGAGCAAATGCACCGTCTTACATGGAGGAAATATTTAAGGGTCTTTTTTTACTCTTATGGTAACGTCCGTGGGCATAAACTATCATTGTTGTTGTCACACGATATAAGAAATGCAAAATTTATTTATACATTAGAAATCAATGTTGTAAAATTTTGTTCAATGATTGATTGATGATTGATTAAATGTTTGAATTATGATTAAGATTATGATTACTGAATAAAATTAGCGATCTTTATGATTATGATCAATGATTAATGATTAAAACATCATATTGCAATGATTATGATTAGTGATTAATGATTAATTCTTGATTTTTTGTGATTAATGATTAACATTTTTGATTAATCATTAATCATTAATCATTAATCATGATTAAATTTATGATTAATCATTAACGCTCTGCTTTAAAATTTTCGCAGATTTTAATTTGGCATAGGTATAAGCAAGGCGGTTGAAGAATCCAAGTATTGAGCAAAGTAACGAACCCCGAAAGGTTCTTTTAAGCTATTATGATTGAAGGAGGGCCCTGAAACAATTTCACATGTCTGTTATAAAAATTATGATAATTTAAAATTTTGCCATTGGTTTCACAAGGTGTCAGTATTCATGGATTGAAACATTGGTATAATATTTTATCAAAACATAGAAACATCGAAAACCTGCTCGTTTGATGGTTCATTGAAAGTGAATTGATATTTCCTAAAATATTATGAAAGTCGTAATAAGTCAATTTTTTATCATTGGTGACTTCAATGCCAAACATCGGTCATGGAATAATTCTCAAAGTAATTCCAACGGCAGATTTTTATTTGATGAGTGCTCTTCAGGATATTTCTCAATTCAATACCCTGATAGTCCTACAAGTTTTTCCTCTTCTAGAAATCCATCTACGATTGAATTGGTCTTAATCGACTCTAGTTATCTTTATAGCCAATTAGTTACTCATGCTGATTTTGATTCTGATCATGTCCCTGTAACATTTCAAATTTCCCATGAAGCGATTCCAATCCTATCAGCTCCACTTTCAATTATTTTTGAGCCGACTGGAATATATTTGAAACGTATATTGACTCTAATCTTGATGTTAACATTTCTTTAGAAACTAAACTTGATATTGACAACGCTCTTGAAATTTTAACAAATTCCATTGTTGAAGCCAGGAACATTGCTATTCCAAAATTTGAATCCGTGATTATAGACGATGATCTTAAACTCTTGATCCGTCTTAAAAACGTGAGGAGAAGGCAATTTCATCGCACTCGCGATCCTGCTATGAAAATTATATGGCAGGATTTGCAGAAAGAATCCAAGAAACGTTTTGCACAATAAGGGAACAAAACAAATTTTTAAAATAAAATTTCTAAATTGGACTCTGGCTCTAAGCCTGTTTGAGAATTATCAAAAAATTTGAAAAAGCGCACATAATTTTAATTTAAGGCTTACTATTCCAATAGATAATCAAGTTACTCAGGACTTCGAAAACATTTTCAATCAAGAACGTTTTATAAAAATTCCTGGGAGACTGATTTGGAAGAAGTGAGAACTATTATAAAAAAAATCATAAATATGAAAGCCCCTGGTGATTATGGAATTTTCTACATCCTCATTAAGAAACTTCGAGAAAGTAGCTTACCATTCTCGGTTGATATATTTACCAATTGTTTTCAATAGGGTCCTAAAGCCCTGCCCCAATTTCAGTGCCAAACGCTTAAGTTTAGGCCAAAAACACATGTTTACTCAATTTTCTAATGTTTTCTAATGTTCTAACATTTTTTTAGATTTTGTCACATCCTTTGGCTTAAACTCAAATTTTGAGTGTATTTTGTTTTCCGTGTCACTTACGAAATGTCAGATAGGAACAACCCCAGTGGTCGAGCTAAAACCCCTGTGGTGTTTTTGTCGACTAAGCGAACGTCAAAAATGATCAAAAGTGTCAAGGTTCATTTATGGACCACATTTTTAAATTAAAGTTTAAACATGATATAGCCATTATTTGAGCGGGAAAAATTGCTAAAGTAGTTACAGTAACATGCTTTTTCGTGTTATTTGAATTTGAATTTTTGAATTTGAAATTTTGAACATTATCTGAATGTTTTTCATTATATCAAAGATTTTTGAAAATATATGCGATTTAGATAAAAATCAACATTTTTACACAGTGCGCAGCAAATAGAGATATGTGGATTGGAATTGTTTCTTCGCCATTATTTTCATAGAAGTTTGAAATTGAAGCTTGTGTACGTATAAAGCTCGAATTATGAATCCCTACTTCTTAGAGAGATTTCCCGCCTGAAAACATCGAAAAAAAACCCCACTACCATTCCAAAACGCTCATAATCTTCACTCTATGAATCGACTGAATTGTGAAGTCTGCATCGAATGACTTTTGATAACCATCGTAAATGAACGAGAACGAAGCGAAATGAAAATTGTTCACTACGGCGACTCCCTGCCCTTTTGCCCACCCCTGAAGCTAAAACCCAGCGTAAAAGCCGAGCTAGAGCACTTGTGGCTGTAGCACCGAAAGCCATCGCAACGTAATCACATTGTCTATATAGGAGAAGCGCGCCCAGTAACATTCCAACAGACTAACCTACCCGGGCGCGCAGTCGAACGGTTCAAAGAGGATAAAATAATAATGGTTAAATCAATATTTTACAGATAATGTAGAAATAATACGCTAAACCAAGTCCACGAACGTGGCGACCAAAACTCCCGACCCTCGAGATTGAACTATAATGCTGGAGGGAATGGCACAAGTAGAACAGACTTTGCTGCTGGTCTCTAGTTGGATCCGAAAAAAGCATCCAAGGGTGGGAAAAGCTCTGGGAAAATATGCTTCCACGAGATGCTGCAGCAGCTGTCGTGCTTTGCGCTGGAAAACGGGACGGGTCTCGAGGGTCGATTGGGTATCTAATTTATTTCATCATTGACCTTCTGCACAACCTTCCGAATTTTCAAGTGAATTGAATCAACAGATTTTTTTCTAAATTGAAGATTCTGAATAAATCTTTTTCTTCTTTTTGGTATTATGTCCACACTGAGACACAGTCTGCTTCTCAGCGTAGTGTTCAATGAGCACCTCCACAGTTATTAACTGAGAGCTTTCTTTGCCGAAGTTGCCATTTTCGCATTCGTATGTCGTGTAGTAGGTACAATGATATTCTATGCACAGGGAAGTCAAGGAAATTTACACTACGAAAAGATCCTAGACCGACCGAGAATCGAATCCAGACACTTTCAGCATTGCTTTGTAGCCGCGGAATCTAACCACTCGGCTGAGGAAGGCCCCTCATTCTGAACAAATATCTTTCGTAAAAAAAACTGTTAGTTCACGAAAAGAACCACATAAAATTCTCATCACTTTCTCACTCTTGCCTAACTGTGAAATATGTCAGAAGTTAATAATCAATAGCATTTAATTTTAATTATTGCCTATTTGGTTTCGCATTACGCGTTTTACAAAGTGTATTCTGTACTTGTCGCCTTTGGTGTCTTTTAATAGATACCAATCTGTTTAATTTCGCTGCTGTTTTTTTCGTGCTGAGATTGTAAAATGCCTAATCCTGCCTTGTTTGGGTAGTGGTTGTATTCACGAAATGCTGAAGCAACGACCAGGGAAACTGGACGGGTTTCAAGAATCGATCCGATTTCTAATTTATTTTATCATTGACCTTCTGCAAAACCTTCTACATTTTCAAGTGAATTGAATCAACAGATTTTTGCTTTCAAATTGAAGATTCCGAACGAATTTTGTTCGTAAGAAACTGTTAGCTTACAAAAGGAACCACATAAAATTCTCTTTACTTTCTCAAACGACCCGGCATACGTCAAGCACGGAGACCGACCGACTTCTTATAAGGGGGTCCCCATCTGTTGCCAGTAAGCGCGTCCGGGTGTTAAATTACTACTTCATAAAATAAAAAGTATTACACTGAAAACAAATTTCACTCCACAAACAAAGCAATAAACCAGCCGGAGGCACCCGGAGATGGACCACCCTGCCCAGAGCCCTGACGGCGAAGTTGCTGCCTCATGATTCCGCTAAAAATATAACTACACATCCATCAGGGTTGGAACTTTTCTCACGAAGCCGGAAACTATTCCCCCGGTTCGCACGCTCGTGGAGTGAAAAAGCGGAAAAGCTGTCACATCTGCCACTACCATTTCCCTTGGTGGGATGCTTCGCCATCGCCGCCTCCCTTCTGTCCGATCGCACAGTGGCTGCAGTTTATTCAAATGTTAATCAAAAGTACAAATCTTGGCCTTTTTCAGACTTTTGACACATTTGAACCACTCTGTATCGATTCGAGCGGAAAGCATAAACAACTTTTACGAGCACCGACGAAATCCTAGCCTGACAGAAATACTTTACAAGGGGTATGGGGCGTGCACATCTTTGGTTTCACCTGTGCTAGCCAACATTAGGGAAACTAGTGAGGCGGAAACCGGTGCTGAAATACAAAGCTTATGATCTGAAGCCATAGCGATAGCGCGTAGACACCTGACCATACCATAGCCAGTTGAAGGTTTCAATTTGGGTACAGAAATGAAAATCCCCGAAACGTGTGCCTTTCCGAGGTGGGAAAATTTGACTCGGGTACAAAATTTGCCTTGGAGTAGTGTGGCAGTTTGGTGCCACTATAGGGGTCACGAAAGGGTGCTTTGAAATGTGCGTGCCTGGACAGGATTTCAACATTGACGTCATGGAGGCTATATAACTAATTTGCATGTTAGATAGACATTTTCGTTGAATATAGTTTTCAATCACATGTAGAAAACGAATTTGAATTGCATATCATGAGGAAGAACGATGTTATATTTATTTGTTCTTCTTCTTGCAGACGTAGCCAACTGAGACAGAGCTTTCTATTTATTGGCACATTTACAGTTATTAACTGACAGCTATTTTGCTAATGAACAATTTTTCTATATCGTAGAGAAAGGTCAAGAATACGGAGTTAGCAACCACGAATTGTTCGGTCAAGAATACTTTATACGTATGAGTAGAAATAAAATTGCATTCAGAAAAGATCCTGGACCAATGGGATTCGATAACACAACCAATGAATCTCCTAGCTGTTTAGTTGAATACCTGTTATTGAAAAAAAAAAATGATTTCAGTGCTATATTATTTATTTTCAACTACAATTTGTACCCTCTGATAGGAACGAGTATTTTGAATTCAATAGTTAGGACGTCCTTAGTGTCATGACTCGATTTGAAGGAAGCTATCGCGTTTATACAATTTAGACTGACAGAAACTGCGTCAGGTGGAAGATCACTTCTCCATGGTTTCTTTAATACCAATCTGATCCATTTGCGATGGGTCCATCTACCTTAAGTGGACTTATCCCGTTCCTGCTGCCAACCTCTGAGTGATGCCTCTTTACACGCGTTGCCGACTCCTGTGGCACCTTTTTGGATGAAGAATTGAACATCATCCTTGATGATAAGCCCGATGGGCGGCATCCCGGCTATGATGCACATGGCTTCTTTAGATACCGTTCGGTATGCGCTTGCTACTCTTTACTACACATTACGCTATACGTGCTTCCCAACCGTTTTAGGTTTCTGCTCGTTCTAAGCGCTTTTGACCAGATTGGTCCTTCGTACCTCAGTATATATAGTACCATACCTGCCTCGAAAGTGCCGCTACAGTCGTAGATGCCCTTTCACAGGCATATTCAACGTGGCTAGCGAAGTTGAGCTTGTCATCGATCATTACTCCAAGATGCCTAAGGAATCGCTTGGACTCTATGGTGCAATCACCTATCGAGATAAGCGCCCGATGCTCGGACTTGCGGTTGTTGACCTCCACCACCTCAGTCTTGTGACGGGCCAGTCCTAGTTTCCTAGACTTCATCCATTCCTCAACTTTGGAAATAGAGTGCACTGCTGTCAACTTTACTTCCTCCATTGATTCGCCATAGACCACTAGGGTGATATCGTCGGCGAAGCCAACAATCTTAACACCCGTCGGAGTTAAGGGACGGAAGGGGCAGCCTCAGTACGTCATCGTTCATCGCATTTCAAAACATCGGGCTTAGGATTGAACCTTGAGGTACTCCCGCGGTAACTCGAACACTTTGCTGTCCCTCAAATAGCAGAATCTTACCATCAAAATAGCTTCCTAGAAGCTTACACAGCTGCACCGGTACCTTAAGGCGGTGAAGTGCGTGGGCTATCGCGTCCCAGCTTGTGCTGTTGGACGCATTCTTCACATCTAGAGTAACAACCGCGCAGTAACGGATGCCGCTCCTTTTATGCTCGATTGCTACTTCAGCTGTCTGAACGATCGAATGGATAGCGTCCAGAATAGATTTACTTAACCTGAATCCAAACCAATGTTGCTGAACAGCGATCGGAAACACGAGGCACGTGGAATTTTCCTAGCCTACAAAACCACGTATATGGAAACCCCAAACCCACCTAATGGATTTAACAGCAGCCAAGATCATTTGAGTATGGACCAATACACGAGTTCACTAAAACGTTTGAGCGGTGCCGAATTCATTCGTTGCCATGGTCATGTAAATAACACGGCACCGCTTAAACGTCAAATAGTGAACTCGTGCATCGGTCCATCAGCATTGAAATTCATTTGAGTATCCAACGGTTGCTTAGAACATGTTGGATTCAAAAAGATGGCGGCGCCGCATACTGCTGATCAAAACAGAATCTGCGAATGAACTCGTTCGGGTGCTTCATTCGTTCGTGTTTCATTTTCGGAACGCTGTTTCTCCCGGCGCTATCATCGGGTGATTTTCCATCACTGTCTTGGTAATGTGAGTGGTACGATCCACGCTGCCTGATCTTCGCGAAAAACAGGAAAATATTTACTTCGATCATCTTCATGCAGGCTCGCAACACGCAGGTGCGCCATGAAAGACGTGGTTGATTGATTTAATAATTTGAAAATGGAAATTCATTTGCTTGTACCTACTGTAGATTATTTAAGGTGAAGATGAATCGAAGCCAAAGTTCAAATTTTCAAGAGCACGGATCTGGAGAACCAAACATCCGTTTAAGCTGAAAACTTAATCGATTGGTTACTAGCTGATGGTGACCGATCGATTAGGTTTTCAGCTCAAACGGATGTTTGGTTCTCCAGATCCGGGCTCTTGATAATTTGAACTTTGGCTTCGATTCATCTTCACCTTTAATGGTAGAAAACCTGTTATCCCCCAGACCTCTCGTGATTTTACGAGTGGAAGGGTTTCGCGAGCAACTTATCGGAGTGTTCATTTTGCTTCTTCGGCGTTGCATCCGTTCGCTTTTAGCGATGCTCTTCGTGACGCAAAAATGAAAAATGAATTTTGGTGAATGTTGGATCGCGTAGATGCGTAGATTATCGTTCGCGAAGAAGATCCATCGCAACACTGATCCAAACGGGGGTGGGACGTTTCGCATAAAGACATTTCGCATAAGGACGTTTCGCATAATATTATGAGTGGACGTTTCGCATAATGGACGTTTGGCATAAAAAGAATTATATGCCTTCTTTAAAATGCTACCTGTTCTTATATGAAACTGCTTTATGCGAAACGTCCATTATGCCAAACGTCCTTATGCGAAACGTCCTTATGCGAAACGTCTTTATGCGAAATGGGTCACCTCCATCCAAACTGGTCGTTGTTGAACAGGCCGTCTGCACTGTATACCGCTGGAGGCCATGGGCTTGTGGGATGATGCGGGAAGAGTTCATTATCGATCGCAGCAACTCGGGTGACTTCTCTTGGGGCGCTATGGCACCTTTGGTCTTAGCCATTACCTGAGACGAGACTCGCGAAGACGGTCTTCTTTTTCTATGATTTCTAAGTTTTTTTTTCTTATTCTACTTTGTGTTTATACTTATCATGCGCAAGCCGTACTAACTCTCACATGAACCTCTCAGCAAACAATGATTGCGTTTGCATCACACCGACTCATAAATAGCCTTTTGAGTAAAATGTTACGCCTGCAAACGTAGCAGACATTAGAAATAAATAATCATGTGTTTTATCAGCAACTTTGGAAAAAAAACTGCTCCGCCGACTGAGGATTTTAATGACAGTTTATTTTGAATACAATACTTTTCAAATTTTCAGCCATAAAAACGGCGGGCTGCATTTTTTTGACGTTTCGTGACAGCGGTATCTGGGCTGCATATGACATTGATATTTTTCCTCTTCGCGAGTCTCTCTCAGGCCATTACCACTCTGTAGGTCTCACCCCACGGACTAGAATTGGCACTCTCGCATAGACTATCAAAGCATGCCCGTTTTCGACTTTTGATTTCCTTTTTGAGAGCTAACTTTGCCTCTCTGAATGCTACACCGTGTTCTTCTCTTTGTGCTTCTGTTCGTGCGCGTTGCATTCTTCGTCTAGTCCGAAGGCAAATTGCTCGAAGATTTGCAATTGATTCGCACCACCAGTACACCGGTAGCCTGTTCTCCAGGGGGGGGGCTTTCTCGGCATGGAAGCAACACACACTCGTGATATCACAGCAACTAGCTTTTCACCGTTTAGGTCCAAATGATTCCGTTCGCGCCTTAGTGCTTTAGTGAATAGTTCGGCGTCGAAGTGCGCTGTTTTTTCTGACAATTCGGGTGACAATTAGAGGTTCGGCAGTCAATACTTCGGCGTCGGCATTCCAATTTAGTGCTTCGCTGACGCATAAGGATTGCCTTTGTCGGCGTAGCACTTCGTTAGAATGCCGACGCCGAACTTCGGCGAACTTTTGTTAGTGATATTTCATTTCTCTTATGAACTTCGGTCAAAAGTTAATCTGAATGCACAATACAACCTCTGACTTGCGTCGAGTTACACCGCACTGTTAACCGCCCGCCTGGTATTATACCATTACGAATCGGTTGATGATCGCTATGAGTATAACTGTCATCAACGCGTCAGTTCATGATACCTAAGAAGTTAGAAATACAAAACTGTGAAATTTAACTGGTACTGGCACCGTTCTTTTCAGATTTCTGAAAAGAGAGCGATTTTCTGATGACGTCACCGTGCAATGGGCAATAGTCTTCGGTGCCACATATTCTGCACGACTTATGGCCTTTTCCGAAACACTTGAAGCAAACTTCAGGAGGCTGTTGTATGCTCATCCGGCAAACCGACCAGTTTACCATGAGTCAGGCTTCTTCCTTGCTCTTGGCTTAGCCTCTTTCTCTCCCTTTTAATGATAACACTGCAACACGTTTTTGTCTCAAGCATTTTCAAAAATATCATAGCACGTCTAGGTTTTGAGATATTGGCTGTTGAAAATGCAAAATTTGGCTATATCAGTCAACTTGCATGCAAGTTTCCCGGCTTGTATGGCAATTTATTTGCTTAATTTGCCACAGAATTCCAACTTTATGTGTAAAACAATACTTATCGACAGAGTTCATAATATGTTCAATGCTCAAAAGTAATTTTTTGGTGATTGTATTGTAATGTATTGTATTGCTGTGTGCGTTTGAAATGCAAATATCAAATGCGGGAACCCCAAACGCGGTAAGATTTTTCACAAGAAATGCGGTGTCAAAGATAGATTTTTCATGCTACGGAGGCGTTCATTTATTCAATCGTTGCTAAGTGTCTTTTGATTGTTTTGTGTTACCTCATTTGTACGACGCTTAGTCAAGATTTGAATATCAAATGCAAACAGCAATATTTTGCCATATTAGAGAAGCGAATAACACGGTTCCAAACAGTTTGTTTTGACAACCTCAGTACTTCAAAGAGAAATAGATTATATATCTCCTTTCTAAGTTCTGGGAAGAGCGATTCCAGACAGCTCTTTGTTGCATCTTTGCAGCTCTTTTCTCAAAAGGGCAAAAAGGAAAGCGAAACTATGCTCTTGCGTTGACTGAGCAACCAACCTCAGTTCACTCCAAAAGCATTGATAACACCGCAGAGCTTTGCAATGAGCGGAAAGAGATGCGCATTTGGGCAGAGCCAAAGTTTATCTCCACTCTCTCAGCCACGGATTATTCATTGAACATCGGATGCTGACTCGTTATTGTTGTGAGCTTACGAAACTGTTCCATCTATCAGATCAAGATGAGTAACCTAAACACGGTGTCTTTGTGGAGTAACTTTATTACAAAAAAATAGGTAAGTGTGAAATTTCGAACTAAAAACAATTAGACTTTGCTTTTTAATTTGCGACCAAAATCAAAATAATCGGTCGGGGGGTCCAGAACATTTTTTTTTATTTTGTGTGAAGTATTCATGGATATGTGTTTTTGTACCGACACACATTGCGTTGAACATAGATACGGGACAAACTGCAAGATCAAACCATTTGAACACCTTGGCTTGGAAGGTAAAGTTGTTCTTGCTCAAAAGAACTGTAATACGCATATATGCATATATGTCTCAAACGTCATTTTAGTTATTGTCCACGAAAAACCTTGAAAATCGTACTTAAATTGGTCATAATGATGTAAGAAGTAATTAGGAAATATTTTTAATAGGTGAAGATGCATCGATATCAAACCTCGAATTTTCAAGAGCTTGTTTGTAGATTTGTATCTTGAGAACCTGACAACCTTTTGCGTTGAACTCGCCACCAGCGAGTGACCAGTGAGTTACCGGTTGTCTGCTTCTCTAGACTTGTGCTTTTGAAAATTCGAGGTTTGGCTTCTATGTATATTCAATTCACCCTTAAAACCATTGATAACCGAGTGTGTAGCTCGTTGTTATTAAGCAAATATACAGACCAAAATAAAAACTGTCCCCGCTGGGAGACAGAGGAGGATCTTCTCTTTGTCGTAGCATTGTGAAATAAAGTGTAAATCTATTCGTTTGCTCAATAATAACAAGCTATGGCTTTTAGGACGAGATCATAAATTATGCGAGATTTCTCTTTTTACTCGTTACAAAAGTGATTTATCCGCCTTTCAAACAACACAATTTCAGTTATTCGAATTAACTAGTAGAGGGCTTCGCATGTGATAAACCTTGTTATAAGGCATGTAATATACTTGCCCCATGGTGCTGAAAAATACGATAATTTGGATGGTATTTGAGAAGTTTCAAATCTTATATTTTTTATGTTACTTTCTTTATGGCACAGTGCTTATGAAAAGATCAGAAACTAACATCATGAGGCTAAAATGGGTTTGGGATTTTTGTACTTGTTTGCAGTACTATAACTCCATATTAACCCCTCTACCGGCAGCTTCATTTTTTCAAAATATTCAAATCGCGATAACTTTTTTGTTTCTCAATATTTTTGAAAAAAAAAAATTCCACAACTTCTCAAAAAACTCTCTTATTTTCAGAATATGTATCGGTTTTGAGCATTGGTCATCTATATTCGGAGATATTCCAAAATTCCTTGGGGGACTGACGCATAGCCATAGCTCTCGTAATTATCTCTGCTTACAGATTTTTTCTCATATTCGGTTTTTCGCTTTTCAAAACTAAACTTTGATGAAAGTCTATTGTGAAGAAATTAAACAAATCGGTGTAACTGTTTTTGAGCAATGAGCTTTTATGTTTTTGGTACCACTCTAGCCGTAACGAGATCTTGAAAACTTCTTAAAACATCATATTGAAATTTTATATGGGAAGTGTCGGTCCCCCAAGGAACACCGAAATATTTTTAAAACCAGCTGACCAATGGTCAATACCGACATAGATTCCAAAAGTAGAAGAGTTTTTTGAGAAGTTGTGAAAAAATGGTGGAAAAATATAGAGAAACAAAAAAGTTATCGCGATTCAAATATATTTTTGTGCTGAAAAAATGAAGCTGCCGGTAGAGGGTTTAAGCTAAATAATAGCAAACAAACTCATGAATATCTCTTCTGCTATCTGTCGAATTGAATTTCTCACTTCAGCAAATTTCTTTATTATGGTTTCAAGAATGAGCTTTTACAATGGGATAATAAGTTTGTACTTACATTACAGTACAAACGTGTTTGGAACATACCTCAAAATTTCTTCATAGTAATTTCCATATAAACCTACATTGTCTTTGGGCCACCTTAAATCACCACCTAGAAAGCTGCGAATTTCACAGAACACTATTTTTATAGTAAGGATAGTAAGGAACATATGTGAGATTGAATTCTCAAACATTTTTTAATTTTGAACCGCCCTAATGTACATAAACACATAAACAGACAAATTCAAACATATGTGCAAGTCTCTCGAAATCGAACAAAAAAAAAATTACACTGGACCCCCCGACCGATTATTTTGGTTTTAGCAGCAAATGAACGCGAGAAACCTAGACTTTATTGTGGAGAAGTTTCAGACTTACCTATTTTTTTGTAATAAACTTGTTCTACGAAACACACCGTGTAAAGCCTGCCTTGAGTACATCGATGTCACGCTGCTCTATGAAGGCAGCCGAAACCTCCGCTGCAACGGTGATTTCATCCAGATTTTTACACTGGAGAGTCGCTTCTGCAGTCAAGGATCTCACTTCAACCTCGTCGTCAAGTACTGCTTGTGCTTTCTGCTTGTAAGCTGCACTTTTTTGTCTGACGTCTTTCTTTAAGACTAGGATCTTTTCGCCTAACCTAGTCCGCTCGGTGCTTCGCATTGCCTTCAGAACTTCGGCGTATTTAGCCTCCTCCGTATTGATAACGAGGGTCTCGCCTAGGTTTCTTCGTTTCGCTGTCCTCGGTTTTAGATTCTCCTTGGCCGCCCTTTGTGCTTTTCTCTGATGTTTCTGCTTTCCAACTCTCGTTGTGATCTAGATTTCAATTACGCTTCCAAGATATCCATAAGCCAAGCCCTGGGTCATGGGCCCGTCTAGTATCTTTTCTGACTGTAAATTTTTTTGGCTTACCTGGGCATTGAGTATCTCCATGCCTTCCACACACAGATCAAAACCACACCGGAGATATTCCAGGTTGTTCTGGGCTCATGGGGGTGCCAAATTTGAAAAATATGACTTTTTTTTATTTTATTGCGGTTACAACACCGAATTTTTTATGTGAAACGTAGGACAATGATTGTAGAGATGGACGAACCGGTTTATTTAAGTGAACAGATCCGATCCGAATCACTCATCGGATCTTTTGAAATTGCTCAGCGGCTCGCAAAGGGAGACTGAACTGAACCGAGCGAATGGAAAACAAGAGCGGATCACTCCCCGATGCCCGACAAGCGTCGTAAATTTCGTATCTTTCGGAAATGTTGCTTGACGACTGGATGTTTTAGCTATGAAACGTGGTGTTTTGGCCGTTGCAGTCTGTTCTTGCTGCTATCATAGACTGCAACGGCCGAAAACACGACGTTTCATTTCGTACCTTTCGCTCTCTCATTTTTTGTACATTCTCCCCCAGAAACTCACGACATGCTGTTCAAGTTAGCCCTTTTTCTCTCTACCTTTCATCTATCTATATGTGAGTGGGTGGGGAAATGAGTTGTTTGGTTGTGTATGCTGAGAGTGTGCAAACTGCATTTGCATGTGTGCCTTGGCGCGCAAAGCAAGGCACGTGTCAAGTGTTATAATAAAGCCGAGAAACAAACGAAGGAGAATAGGGGGAAGGAATCACTTCGTTTTTCTCCAGAGTTACTTTTTGTCTGATCCGTACTGATCAAATGAATCAACTCTCTTCAAAAAAGGGCCACGGATCACTCGTTCTTTTGAGTGATCCGGATCTTTTGAACGGCTCCGAATCTTTTTGCCCATCTCGAAAAGATTGATTGTATCGTTTGAACATATAGTGAAACCACCATGAGTCGATATTGAAGGGACCATTGACTCATGGAAATATCGTGTCATGGAACAGCAATCCTTTGGAAAGCTGTTTCAAGGGACCATCATAGTAACCATGAAATTTTGTTTCCAGTATGGTTCCATGAGTCTAAATCTAGTCATGGAACATCGACTCATGGAGGGATCACTGTAGTATGAATTCGTTGTCCATTCCGGAACACCGGTGCCAGTTCCGCAAGGGTCTCTTTGGGAACATTTCCGTTTTTTGTCCAAAACATAGCGTGCCACGTCTTATTCTTCGTGCATTCGAGAGAACTTGTCAATAAAGGAAGAATTAATTAATCCTCATTTATTGAAAAATTATCTCGAGATTAAAAAAAACTAAAGTACATACAAAGTAATTGTGTTACCACAATTAAAACCGTGAGGAACCAGTGATGACTAGAATTGAGGAGAGCTTCTCCATAAAAGTGAATGGTGCAGAGCAACTTGGGCACTTCCATGATTTACTTTGGCAGGGAGCTTTATATCGGCCGAATGCTCTGAAACTTTGCAATAAGAAGCACTTCAGTATGAGGCATATTGTGGCCAAACATGAGCTCAGTAGCTTTCAAAAAAAAAAAAAAAACACTGCCGAAGTGAATCAAAAATAGGATCCGGTTCCCTATAGACTTGCTTAGTGATCCATTGAATGGAAGAAAATTTTGTTTGCTCTGGTCTTTTGCCCCGTCGTCGACGTCTCAGTGAAGGAAAACTCACAATGACGATTCTTCATTCTTTCACATTGGAAAAAGCCGGTTTAGCGATTTTCCGTCACATCAAAAAGCCCAGATGTTTGTGCACTTGGCACTTCCATTGCTGACCGAGCAGTTGACTTGATTTGGAATTGTTTTTTCGACTCATCCCGACCAGTGGGTTATAACAAAACTGTTTCACAGTTATATTAGAATTAATTACAAATAATAAAATTTGGTTTTTATTCTGAAGTATGTTAAGAAATAACAAATTTTATTCTACTTCAGTTATGTAAAATAACACAATACATGCTATTTGTGTTAAAACTATAACCAAATTTGAAGCTTTTTTGTTGAATGTAGACGAAATTTCAATATATATCTATTTTGTTATTTTAACCACCAAGGGGCCAAAATTATAACATATCTTGTTAGGAATAATAAAATCTGTTACAATTTGGTTGTAATCCACTAGTCGGGATCCTCCGCAGTAAGTAAGTACGTGCTCTTCAGTGTTTGCGTATGCGTGCACGTGTGGGATGTTTTTGGACGGGGGTGGGGGTGGTTTGATCCTTTTTTTGACTAGGGATTGGCCATAATTCCAAGACGACGACCATTTCGTAGTCCATTTTATTAATAATGGATCACTTTTGACACCCGTGTCCTTCGTGCAGCTTCTTTTGCTGAGCTGAAGGATTTCTGTTTTTGCCGGACGGTCCATCTTGGCCCAAGGTGGAGGGTCAAGGCTCACGCGAGCAGATATCAGCGTCTCATCGTGTTATTCATAATGTCTACACACGGAGACGGAATCGATTTCAAAGAATCCATTTGTGCTGCCATCAACATCACCATCAAGGAGAAGTAGTGCCATCATCATCATCGTCGTCGTCAGCCCGAAGTAGACCCTCGATTATTGAGCTGTCCTTACTGCCCATTTATTGCTTGCATGCTAGGGTGTGGCTTAGAAAATAATTTTCTGCTAAACTTGAAACTTTTCCTCATTTGATGAGATGATGACATGATTTTGTCAATCATTTTTTCAGATAAATATTCACACCGATTAAAAACAATCAAATTTCCTTCAAATGTATGTAAAATATTTGGAAACGGTTGAATATCCATGAAGTTGTGGTTTTTTAATAAAATAAGGAATATTTAGGAAAAGGCCTATTTCTACTAATACCACTTTTAGTTCACGGTAAATTTGACGCTATATAAACTTTCATACATTCAAAAAGAAAAGTGCTTAAAGATTCAAAATTGGTGGAAAGATAAAACAAGTTAAGTAAACTTATTTAGAAGTCATATATTATAACTTGAAAATTTACTTAAAGGTCGCTTGAGCCACCTCTAAATATTGACATTTTGTGCTCAAACTCGGAAAAGTTCACGAATTTTTGCTTTTAAGAGTTTTTAAAAAAATAGACCACACCCTATTGCACACACCCAAGAGCACTGGGGGACGAGAGGCTTTAGAGCCGGACAAGTTGACCCATGTTTGGCCGCCGGAATGCCGTGTGTCGTTTCCGGTTCGGGTGATTCTCTCGGATGTTATCCCATTTTGATTGTTTTGAATAAGCGTGCTGGGACGATTTGCATTATGGACACGTATCACGTATCCCCGGGTGGGCCCCGAAGAGCCCGGATAAATCGATTCCGTGTTGAGCATTTGGCTAAGGGCTAGTTCTCGGAAGGACGCTCCTGCCGGGGTGCTAAGGCACTTAATGTAGTGTGCGGGGCGTCTGACGGAGGCTGGAAAGATTTTTGGGGATATGAAGATTTTCCTGAAGACTTCAAATTAAAGGTTCTGAACCCTTTTCTGATGAGTTTTGTTTTTGCTACGTCAGATACTGACGGTCACTTCGCTTCTAGGTCCATTTTACCGAAGGCAGGATATTTCGCAAAAAGACGTTTTGATTAAAAACTTTTCACATAATTTTATGGATGGACGTTTCGCATAATGGACTTCTAGCTAAAAGGGAAGTATGAGCTTTCTTTAAAATGCGACACTTCCTTATGTGAAATGGCCAATGGGTCACCCCCATTTTACCGGTGGATGAGAGTGCGTGTAACCATTAAATGTGTGGCTTCGATGAACAAATTTTTGGTCTTCAATGGGATTTTCAGTGTTCTTGAATTCATTTTTCTTTCAGTGTATGTGTATGTGTGATGCATCAGCTACTCATGAAAGAATAGAGCGACTAACATATTATTCAGTAGAAGGTTTTAATATCTTGCAAATATCTTACACTTTTTTGACATCAAAATATAAGATTTGGATGTTTATGCCAAACGAACGCTACGTCAAACTGAAATTTTACCAAAAGACGACTTGGATATTCAAAATTCTTTGGAAAAACTGTGGTGAAAATCTTGTAAAACGCTATTGAATTTTGCCAGCTCAGTTAATTTACGTGATTTTATTTTTCTTATGCATCAATATGATGAAAAGTTCTACGAAAGTTGCTGCAGGAATCCTGGAAACAATTCTGAAGTCGCTCTAGATGGAATAACTGCAAGAGTTTTTAGTAACTTGATTTGATTGTTTGATGGACGAAATTGAACCGCTTTTGAATTACCCGAAAGACTTCTTGAGAGTTTCTTTAACATAATGCAACTGGAATAAATCTTGAAAGGTTTTTTTTTTTTGAAAGACCTGAACACATATTTGATGAAGCCTAGGAAGGAATTCCCTACAGAATTTATAAGAATGTTTCTTGAACATTTTGGTCTAATACTAAGAAATGTTTAAATATTCCATAGGACTTATTTCCACGTAGAACTCATGTTGTATCCTTAAAAATTTAGCAGAAATATGCCGGGTTTTTGGAGAAATTTCTGGATAAATCGTTTTGAGAAGAATACTTGGAAATTTATTGATATAATTACTTGATGAATGTTTGAAGGAATATCAGGTTTAGGTCAAGTATTACAAGATAGTCAAGTTCTTCAAATACTATGTCACGGGTTTTCATTTGCCGAGATTATCAAAGAAAATATACCATAAAAATTTTATGCAGAGTTGGTATATTTAGTTATGTATAACTTCTGGGCGGAGTTTTGAATAAATCATCAAAATTTTGAGTTATACCCTTTTAGATTTTAATTAATTTTAAAAAGATGAATTATGCATTTTAGTACAATTAAGCATGTTCAAATGTTTTCAATCACACATTGCACTAGCATGCCACAAAAGTATTTCACAATTAACTGATGTTTAGTAGGCTCAAGCGCAATAAGGCATTACGGAGTCAATTTTGTAGTATTACTATTATTATTCATACAACATAGTTATAGCCCAATTAGCTGCACCCTCGGCTGTTTCGGTAAACTGTGTACTGCTCCAGTTGTCAAACTTCAATTACTGAGTTATGAACTATTGGCCAAACTACGGCATTCTAGACCACTATCAATACTTGTTTGATCATAGGTAGCATACATCACTTATTTAGATTTTTCACAAATCTTCAATATCAACCGTGGGTTTACCGTACTTTTCGATCACTCTAACACGTAAGAGACCTGGATGAATAAAATGGTGAAAAATTGTATAAATCCATCAACCCTTGCCGTTAATTTCATTTTATTCCATGCACTACACTGAAAACTTAACAAAGTATGACGGAATACTACCCATAACCGAAAACTCAAGCTCGAAAGCTCGTATACTTGCGTTTCGATATAAAACATTTATCAATGTGTTGCATATTTTATATTTTATTAAAATATTGTGCTACAAAACTAGTTTGGGTACGTGATGAAATTCTATCCGCAATGTCTTATAGCACTTGGGAATATAAAAATCAGTTAATGTTGAAATATGTATGCGGTATTTAAGTGCAATGTGTCATTGGAAGCATTCGAATGTTCTTAACAGCTCTAGAATTCCGAATTAATAATTTTAAAATTAATGTTTTCAATGGCTACACCTCTCAAAGGGCGCAACTCACTATTTTGTTGATCCTTCCATTCAAATCTACGCCCGAAATTACAAATAACTGAATAAACCTACTTTGAATTTAATTATGATGGTAAATATTTTCTGATAATCACGGCCAATGAAAACCCGCTTAAATATCTCCGATTTCCTTTGAATTTGTGTGCCTATACAATCAAAAGGGTTTAACTTCAAAACGAACTCTACGATTTTTATTTAAATTTTGCCCAGACATGCAGTTTAACTATAGAAAACAACTGGTGAGCACATATTTGATGAAGATGTTTTTACTAGTAATAACGGTCAGGGGAGCACCGTGACTGCCGTACTATCAAACTCCAATGAGGTCAATATACATTGTCCGCTAACCCAAAGAACATATGTATCTGTATTATGATAGAACCATTTCATTGTAGGCAAGATCTGCCAATAACACCCTGAGGTACAATTTCAAACAGTTTGTCCAACATTTCAGTTGCAATCCGAAGTTCTGATTTCGATCCATTCAGCTTTGCATGTATAAATCCAATTAGTTTTTCAGGAAAACCATGATCAGAGAGCTCATTACTCTACAGCTTACGGTTCAGCTGTCTTGAAATCTACTATAATGCGATAAAATTACGATATATATAGCTATGTTAAGTTACTCCTAGCACCTGAAGTAAGTACAGTCAGAAGTGTTGTAGAAATTTTAAAGATCTTTTCAGTGGAATGTCTAGCGATCTTCTCCTTCGTATGTTGGTAGACAAGATAAAGTTTTGGGTTTTCATTTGCTACATATATGTAAATGATTCAACGAAGATTTCAATGTGTAGATATAATAACCACTCGTCTCGTAGTAAAATTTCCCGAGGGGTGATTCAAGAAATATTTCCAAACCAACTTCAAAAATGTTTTAAAAATAGTTTCGGGGCACGAAAAATTATGAAACTTTGGGTTCTGGCTCATTGTGTAACGTAGAATCAGAATATGCAAAAAAAAGAACTGCACACCTCTCAAGAAGCCGATTGACAGGCTTCAAAAAAATTGAAATTCTTCACTTATTCAAATTGAACCATTCGAAACCTCTCGAAGTTATAGGTAAGCTTTTTTGTGAAATGTTTGATGGATACCTGATTTTCCGGGACGATTGATACCTGACGAACAGTCTTTTTCACGATTAATTATGGACTCTTCTGGAGCTCATTAGCAACATTTTCAAATCTTCCGTAGAAGCCTCCAGAGGTGCTTTTTGTTAATTTTCCAAAAATTATACTAAATTTATGATTAATCTGGAATGCCTCACAAGTTCTAAAAATATATAATAGAATCTGTGTAAATTTTGACCATTGGTCATCAGGAACTGGAGATATTCCGAAGTTTTTTGGGGGACCTATGTATGCGTTGCCAAAATGCGCGTAAATATCGCAAACTTTTTTTTTCTCATCTTACTAGTTTCCGAAGCAATACTTTGATATCAGTCCAGTGCAAAATAATGGAGTGGTTAGGAGCAAACGCTTTCAAGATAGGATCATTTTTGATCTTAGTACCACTCTGACTGTATTGAAAACTTACAAGGCATTATATTGTAAATTTAGAATTTCTTTGAGACAACTTTACGATTTTTTTTTATGTTTTCAAAGAAGATTCTCATTACCTGACATTTAATAGCCCATACCTTAAACAAAAGAAAAGTTATCGTGGTTTGAATATTTTTTGTGATAAAAATGAAGCTGGTGGTAAGGAGTAAACTGTTGTGTACAAGTTCGGTCCAGTTGTTGTTGTTTGTTCGTATCTAATAGACGACACTAAACTCGTTTTTTATGAACTGCTACGTGAAATTTCTTGAAAAGATGTACATGAATTTCTTGTGAGATTATTTAAAGACACCTGAGGAAATCTTCCAAATTCTGGGAAATCGCTCGAGATGTTTCTTGAGAAAATAATGAACAAATCTCTGAGAAAGTCCTTAACGGATTCCTAAATAGAAATTATGTAGGCTCTTGGCTTGATTCTCAGGGTACAGCGAATTTCTTTCATGATTTGTGGCAAATCCAGACGATATTTGGTTTTTCTTTTTAAGAATATCTTTTGATTAATTCTATGATCTTCATGAATCTTCCTTGACAGATCTGTTTTGCATGCCCAGAGAGATCATTGGTGAAGATCCTCGTGGAAGTTCTACGGAAAACTTGACATGTATGTTGCGATTATGAAATGATTTATGTCAATGAGCGTTTTTAAACTCATCTGGATGAATACTCAAAATCAGATAGGGGGTTTTACGTATTCTCGGCAGTCTAAGCCGATGCCGCACTTCTTTTGCAATTTTCTCGGATATCAGCAGACAAATTACGTGTTTGTCTGTTTACATGTTGGTGCATATCAATCGTTTATTGATTCACATGGAAAGAAATGTTAAAAGCTTTTTGGAGTCGTTTTTACAACGCTTCGAACAGGTCTTGTCATTGTGACCTGAGAGAGAGGAGACAGCTCACTGACGGTTCGCATGTTTTATTGCCTTCTTTGACTCTTTTCTTTAATTCTTTGGTTGTGGACAACGGTCATATGAACACCTTTTGGTCAAAACCATATTCACTTCTTGTTGTTCATTATGAGAAAGGATATGGATATATAAAATCAATAGCAGTTTGGCAACACACACCCAGTGTTGATAGACTCACACTCAAATCTCAATCAATACGCTCTCCCGTGAGAGCAAACTTATTAGAGATCTGCTTCGCAAATCTCGCGCTTGGAATTTTGATGCAAAATCACTCAATTAAACCAAACCGTAAAAAATGATTCAGTCGCAAAATCCATCAAAAAACCCGTAAAACCCGAATGTTGCTGTTTACGTTGGAAAAGATTACTTTAATTTTACCAGACTAACAAGAAGTTATTGCAGTGTGTGAGTAAACTGTGGAAATACGAGATAATGGGTCAAAAAAGGGAGCCAACTCATCCATGATTTTTTGACTGTTGAGTTGCGCGATTGATAACTCACTCATGAAAAATCTCAAGCGTGAGTTATGAGAAATTGAGTTTTTTGCAACACTGCACACAACTATATTTAGGTATTTAACTTTTTAAAATGTGAAATCATCTAAACACAGCTAGAAATTTTAATTAGGATTACTTGAATTTTGACGGTTTTTCACGCTCTGCCCTTCGAATGTGTGGGTTTTCCAGTGATAGTTAGTGACAGCTTCGCTTGACTTTTGGGAGCTTGTAATCTAAGCCAGCTGTCTCCTCTCTCTCAGATTGTGACTATGAGCCTTTTTTCGTGCCATAAATTCTTTTGACTTTTACTGTGCGCCGTGTGTTGGTGCTGTCTCGCTCTCTCTCACGGGCAACTTGAAAACAGGGCGCACAGTAAAAGTCAAAAAGCTCATTGTCGGCAGCCTCGTTTCCTTCAGAAGCTTTTCCATAAAAGTTGCAGGCAAAGGCTGCTCCAAATCAGCCGCATTCTGAGGCGTGGTCATTTGAATTGATGACATTTCCGATAAAATTGTTTGTTCAGTCTCGGGAATCTCGTCAGCGGGAAGCTGACAGAACAAAGAATCATCTGAATGTTTTCATTGCTGTGTTTTTATGGAAAAATACTGTGTGTTTGACGTTTGAAATCTGGTTGCCGATAATAGTCGAATGGTGCCGAAGCCGTAAGTCTTCCTATGTCGGGTGGGTTTTAATTTTTTTCTGGCAACATTTCCTTCTTAGTGTAGCAATTTACCAATGTGTCAGGGAAGGTAAACGGTTTCTAGTGCCTTACTGGTTCTAGCAAATGCATTGAACATGTATGAGATTTTATTGGAGATAATTAAACGATAGATGAATATGAACAACTACAAAGAAAGATAAAAAGGGCGGGCCTATGATTGAACCCATGACCTTCTGCTTACAAAGCAAAAGTGAGAGCTATTAGGCTATCAACCATGTAACATATAGATGTTTGATGCTTTCATACAAAAAAGTGTGACCTGGAAGGAATGGAGTTTTGAAAATGGCCTATCGACATCCACTTAGAAGGTTACTGTTTCCAATCATTGCCTTTGTCACCAGACGACCCGGAATTCAAAATTAGGATCACGTTGTAGTTCACCTATTCTAGGGCACTCAATAGCCCAGAATCACATTTCGTCCAATATACCCTTACGCCTACCGATCCATCATCGATTTAACATCGACCGGACCTTGTCCTGCTGGTGGACTATTTGACACCCACATCGAACCTCTGGCCGGTCAGTCCTCAGACCCAATAGATGAAAGAAAACATGGCACCAAATGGCCTCCAACCATGTTCGGTTTCCGGTTCTCCAAATCAAAGACCCTCGTTGAAGCCCCACCAGAAAAAGGCGTGTGCAGGCTTTCGCCCACAAAGCGACGGAAAAGAAGTCTGCCGGCAGCAGCCACTTGATTGAATTTCAATGCCTTTTCATCATCAGCAGCAGCAGCAGCACTGAGGGTCCTTCTCGCTTCTCGTCATGTGACGGTGAGAAGGAGCAATGGGGGAGTCATGCGTGTGCGTTTTGCAGCTTTCTCCGCGCCTTGGTCCACGTGTCACAGTGCGTGCCTGTCTGTTCCCCTTGAGCGGAGTGCGGAGAGGAAACATATAAGGAGGCACATGTCGGTTCTTTCACTTTTTTATGATCTCCCAGGGTTCAGTCTATCCACAGTAAGCCCAACCCAGCCAGAGAGCGAAAAAAAAAACGCATGAATATTTATTGAATTTAGACATTCATTCTTTTCTGTCATCTGCGGAGGTAGTGCGTTTGTTAGGACGGCTTCAAGCTGAGCCGAAATGTACACACACGCAAACAACAAGCATTCTTTCCCATTTATTGGCCTACATGTAGAGCCTAAAGGAATTGTCCGCTCTTTTTTGTGTGCGGAGTAAAGGAATGTTTGCAGAGCTGCGAAATACTCGTTTTCGACCTCCAGAAGTTCACGACGGGTGGGCTCCGGAAGGTTTGTCAGGCTTTCCCAAATCAAGTAAGGATGTTTATGACATGGCGGAAAAAGTCTTTCAGTCGTACCAAACCATGTAACTTCTGTAATCCACATGTTTTTATCTGACTTATGGAACAGAATGAAGGATTTAAGTAGTTTTGCTCGGCAGTACGCCTCAACTGAGACAGGGTGTACTACTACTGGGACAAGACCAACTCCTTTCAAATTAGGGAGGCCCGTCGTCAATGACATCGGAGTGGTTCATTAGACTCTAATGATCAGAGCAGTGGTTCCCAATCTTTTCAAAGCTACAGCCTCGTTCAAGTTTTACAAACATCACGTGGATCCCTGGAAGTAGAGGTTCTTGAACTCAAAATATTGGAACAAATAATTTATCTGAATTTTGAGTATTCAGTCAGATGAATTCAAAATAGCTCATTGACTAAAATCATTTCATAATTGCAACATACATCTTGAGTTTTCACCAGAACTTCCACGAGGATGTTCGCCAATGTTCTCATCAAGCATTCTGAAAAGATCTAGCAACTCTCATGAAGATCATAGAATGAATCATATGAATTCCTTGGAATGCATAACCAAAGATTACATTTGTAATTAACCTTCCTTGGCAAGATCGCGTACCGATAAACAGAGTCGATAGAATCTCCTCTGCGATGCAAATATGAAACGATTTTGCCGTTTTTCTGAGAAGTAAAAACTAAACTCAAAATTTTCAACAAAGATCCTCAAGCGGTTCGAGTGAGAGTGCAAAAAAATGCGAGGATTTTTTCCGGTACTCTCTCTTTCTCTCTTGTTGCGATGCTCATCGTTACTCACACTTCAAAATAACTCACGAGTGTCCCATCCGTACAGGACAGTCCTCAGGGAGTTACAACTACTCTGTTGTGTTTTGTGTTGCATCTTCCTCGCTCATTTTTGGTTGCCTCTCTGCTTAGCATTTTTTTGGCTCCCACGCAAAGAGACAAAAGCAGCACGCTGCTCTAGGTCTAGGGTACATATGTCACCGAACTCTGATGATAATGAGGAGTATTATCAAGCCTCCCGATAAATTCGCATTTTGCTGACGTTCGACAAAACACGTTTGCGCACTTCCACTCAATTCGTTGCCATTCAAGTGAATGTTACAAGAATGTAAACATATTATACCACGAAATAAAGTGAACAGTTTCAGCAGTCATATGAGTAAAACGTTTCAGCGATCCGGTCCAGGGCCATACGCTTCCAGTCACCTTGAACGTTAAGTGAGCGCTCCGCAACTTCAAAATTCCATCGTGTATGGAGCCTACAACGAAATCAGGGGCCTCATCCTAGTTCACTGTTGAATATTATCTTTGGTTGTCGTTCTACCGGCATACGGGCAAAGCCCAACGCAGCCTACCGTGTTTTATGCGCATGACAACATCCACCTCTCTATACACTTGATACTTGGTGATTCATGCGACGCCGCCAGATGCCTTTTTCTAGTTTACCGCCGAGTATGGACCAATGCACGACTTTACTAATTTGACGTTTGAGCGGTGCCGAATTCATTGGTTTCCATGGTCACATAAAAAACACGGCACCGCTAAAACGTCAAATAATGAACCAGTGCAAAGGTCCATTGTTCGCAACATTTTACGTTCAAACACCCCGAAAGCTCTCCGATCGACTTCCTTCAAAGTCCACGTATCATGGCCATGTAGGGCAACCGGAAGGGTCAGTGTCCTGTATAACGCGAGTTTTGTTTTCTTTAACATCTTTATCGCACGACATTAGTATTGCAAGATAATATAAATTCTTCCATCACACCAAATTTTCCAGCACGTTCGGACCCACGTTGACCTCCAGTTATCATGTACTTTGTTTTTGTGGTGTTGATCGTGAGTCCGTTCCTCGCTGTCTGCCTCTTGAAAGGCACGAACACCTCTTGCACAGCCCGACGGTCAATCCCGATCATGTTGATTTCGTCCGCAAAGCCATGGAACATATGAGAACGTGTAATAATGGTACCGCTTCTCTGCACATAGGCTGCACCTTTGAGCGATATGTTGAACAGCAATTTATAGAAAGGGCGTTCCCCTGCTTCAATCCATCTAAGGTTACAAACGATGACGAAATCTCGGTCACCACTCGCACACATGATTTCGATCCATCAAGCGTTGCATGAATTAGTCTAATCAGCTTCGCCGTAAAACCATGTTCGAACATAGTATACCACAACTCGCTTCTCTTCACTGAATCATACACTGCTTTGAAATCTACAAACAAATTATAAGTCTGCAAGTTGTTCTCCCGGACGCAAGGTGAACATTTGATCCGTCGTTGTTCAGCCCCCTTGAAATCCAGCTTGAAATTCGCCGGCAAATCTGTTGAACAGAATGACATGATTTTGTACGCCAAATTAAGTAGGCATTTGTTATTCTTCCCATATTTCTGAAAAAACACGGTGAAGGAGTTCATGTAGCTGCTCACTTTCGTGTTTAAGAAGTTGATCCGGGAGCTCATCCTCTCCGAGCAGCCTTGTGTTCTTCAACCCATTGATAGCTTTTTTATCTCATCTAGCGTTGAAGGTTCCACAGCCTGTCCATCGTCATCGATTTGAATAATGGTACAAGATCCACTTTCGTTATCTCCGTTCACAAATTCCTCGAAGTATTCTTTCAACCTGGCGGCCACCATTGTTCAATCTGTCAGCAAGTTTCGTCGCGGTCGTTGCACATGGCAGAAAACGGCTCTGTTTTTCTCCGCAATCCATTGACAGATTTGTAGAAACGTTGCATGTCATTCTGTTCCATGGCTTCTTGCGCCTGAGCAATTACTGTCTTTTCATGCTCCTTTTTCTTCGTGCATAGATTCGTTTTCAGCTGCCCTGTCTTCCTTGTACCACTCCCCAGTGCACAGTGGTCCAGGAATCAGTTTTACGCGTAAAGATGAATTTTGAGCTTTAGAATGAAACATTAGACAAAAACGGTCTTCTACAAAGTTGTTTGTATTAGTAAGGTCCTTTGTTTGGTGTTATTGAAAATTAGGGTGGACCACATCTTCATAGAAATTGTGTAACTAACTTTCTTATTTGTAGAAATTATACTATACATGCTTCAGCAAAGTTGTAGACCATTCAATTTTAAGCAACTTTGCCAAAAAAAGTTTTTTTATATCTCTTAAATTGACCGATTTAGAGCTATTTTACTACGGTGACATAGGGTGGTCCGAACAAAATTGGTTTTCTGGCTCTAGAGTTTTCAATTCAAATTTCTCATCAAAGTAGTCTATGAAACACTTTTAGAGCTTGGAAAAATGCGTAGTTTGGTGAGTGAAAAAACTCGTTATCTCTTTCCGTATGGGAGTTATTGTTGTTTTTCTCTCAAAAACATGCCTATTTTGATTGTGAATATTTCTGATTGGGGCAAACATAAAAAATATCTTTTGATGGCATTCAAAAGACAAAATAAAATTGTAAATTATATCAAAAAATTACAAATGTGTTATTTTTGTAACTCTAATAAAATGCCCTTAAAAACAAATGATTTTAAGCAGAAAAACTTTAATAACTTTTGAACTAAAAAAGATATCATCAATCTTCTTGCATGAAAATTTGCGTTTTGTTAAGTTCTAAAAGTCGTTCATAGGCCGCTTTGACGAGAAATCTGAAATAAGAAAGATAGGGCTTTAAAACTATTTTGAAGATTTTCATAGTATGTATTTCTTTATTATTTTGCATTTTGAGCATGAAAATAAAATTTTAGACAAAAATGATCTTCTACAAAATTGTTTATAAAAATTTAGGCTTCCATACTGAGTCATTCAAAACTAGGGTGGTCCACAATTTCACACAAATCATAAAATCAACTTTTTTATTTGCAAAAATACTGGTATATACTCTTAGGCAAAGCGGTAGAACTTGGAATTTTGACCAACTTTGCCAAAAAAAGTTTTTCTGTAGCTCAAAATTTGACCAATCTAGAGCATTTTTTCCTAATCATCAAAGGGTGGTCCTACAAAAATCAGTTTTTCAATTCTAGTGTTTTTAATATTAGTTTCTCGTCAAAGTCATCTATGAACGACTTTTAGAACTTAACAAAACGCAAATTTTCATGCAAAAATATTGCTGATATCTATTTTAGTTCAAAAGTTATTAAAGTTTTTGTGATAAAAAATATTTGATTTTCAAGGTGTTTTATTAGAGTTACAAAAATAACACATCTGTAATTTTTTGATATAATTTACAATTTTTTTTTTGTCTTTTGAATGCCGTCAAAAGATATTTTTTATGTTTGCCCCAATCAGAAATATTCACAATCGAAGTAGGCATGTTTTTGAGAGAAAAACAATAATAACTCCCAAACGGAAAGAGATAGCGAGTTTCTTCACTCACCAAACTACGCATTTTTCAAAGCTCTAAAAGTGTTTCATAGACTACTTTGATGAGAAATTTGAATTGAAAACTCTAGAGCCAGAAAACCAATTTTGTTCGGACCACCCTATGTCACCGTAGTAAAATAGCTCTAAATCGGTCAATTTAAGAGATATAAAAAAACTTTTTTTGGCAAAGTTGCTTGAAATTGAATGGTCTACAACTTTGCTGAAGCATGTATAGTATAATTTCTACAAATAAGAAAGTTAGTTACACAATTTCTATGAAGATGTGGTCCACCCTAATTTTAAATAACACCAAACAAAGGACCTTACTAATACAAACAACTTTGTAGAAGACCGTTTTTGTCTAATGTTTCATTCTAAAGCTCAAAATGCATCTTTCCGCGTAAAACTGATTCCTGGACCATAGTGCAGTGGTCCAGATAGCAAGTTTACGCGGACATGAACTTTTCGACGTCATTTTGTCGTTTTAGAATATAGGTTGCTTCCCAAAAGTGTCTCGAAATTAGTTGTACTACAATTCGTACGAAAGGGTTTTTTTCTGCACTAATCGCAATAGTGTCCTATACGCCAACTTTTTTTATGTTAATAGATAGCAAGTTGGTATATTCAGCAAAGTTGTAGCATATTACAATACAAAAAACTTTGTAGAACAAACTTTTTCTCTATCTCTTATACTTTCTGAGATAATTGACTTTTTATATTTAAAAAAATAAAGAAAAACATTTTTTCACTTATAAGTCATTTATTTACAAATTTTAGCAGTCTACTATGTTCTACAAAGTTTTTGATACTATTATATTCTACATCTTTGGTGAATATACCACAGTTGTGTTTCTGGTTTTCTTATTGTAAAAGATATTAATTTAAAATCATACCGTATTACAGGCCAAATAACTCGCAAAGATGCACTTGAAAATGAACCTACCTGTCACACCGTGGCTCTACACCCGTTAAAGAGTATTTGAGTGAAATTTGGTGAATATATTATGTTTATATATATTTTTAAGACTATTTTCAATGACGGGTGATTTGCAATTAAAACACATTAATTAGTCATCTTTTTTAAAAAACACACAAAAGTCATGGCCGCCGCGATTCAGCATGAAATAATCAACACCTGTTTAGATTTTGTAGAGTGTACTGTATTTGTTAAAAAGCATAATTTTCAAAACTTTTTCAATTGCGCTTCTTCGTGCAATTCCGAATGCTTCTGTGCGATTCGACGATTTGTCAGTGAGATCACTGGATCTGATGTGAGTAGCAATCGCAATTGTATTTTTTTGACATGGTTACTATGACTGATTTCAATACGACTTTAACTACTGTAATAATTACTGCTATACATAAATCAAAGACTCAAGATAAATCAATTGAATGCCTCTCAACTCTTGCAACATATTACCATTTATGACTTTTAAAACGGCATGATTTTAAATTAAAATCTTCTTTGGTACGTAATGTCAGGAAGAAGAAGAAGAAGAAGAAGACAATAAGAAAACGAGAAGAAATACAACTGTGGTATATTCACCAAAGTTGTTGAATATAGCAGTACCAAAAACTTTGTAGAACATAGTAGGCTGCTAAAATTGTAAATAAATAACTTATGAGTGAAAAAATGATTCTCTTCATTTTTTTCATATATAAAGTCAATTATCTCAGAAAGTATAAGAGATAGAGAAAAAGTTTGTTCTACAAAGTTTTTTGTATTAAAATATGCTACAACTTTGCTGAACATACTAACTTGCTATCTATTAACATAAAAAAGTTGGCGTATATGTCACTATTGCGATTAGTGCAGAAAAAAAAATCCCTTTCGTACGAATTGTAGTACAACTAATTTCGAGACACTTCTGGGAAGCAACCTATACTCTAAAACCACAAAATGACGTCGAAAAGTTCATGTCCGCCTAAACTTGCTATCTGGACCATTGTGCACTCTGTGCTCTGAGGGGTATCAGACACCAACATCCGGCTTCTAGCCACATTCTTCTTGTCCGTCATTCTCTGGCATTCCTCGTCGAACCAACCTTGGTCACCGTTGAGCAGTACTTATCACTGCTCGAGCAACCGTGCTCGCCGCTCCGAGGACTGACTAATCCGCTTGTCTAGCTTCTGATGGTAGTCTGCTACTACACCATCTGCTGACTAGCGTTAGATATTAACACAAATCGATTGCTAATTTCTAGAACTGGAAACGGTTGAAAACCGCACTCGAATTTTGCTCTCAACGAGGTAGTGATCTGAGTCTATAGAAGGACCCCTGAAAGTTCTAATATCGATGAGGTCGGAAAAATGTCAGTCATCCACTAGAACATGAACGATTTAGTAACGGAATGAAGGCTCTCCGTACCAATGATAGGGCGTCTTCCAACCTGCCGATGACAATTTTCACGTCGTGTTTTGGGCATTCTTTTTTCGCAAGTGTCGGATTGCTTTGCGGTCTTCGGCAAAGTTGTTCATCGTTGAAATACCTATCGAGATCTGTGTGCAGAAATTTTATAGAGGACAATGGGTGACCTCTGCCGATTTTTCTTTGTAAAAGTAAGTTTTCCCATAGTAAATCCCATACAAACTTTAAACGGCTGGCGCTAAAATATAGTTTCTCCGATCGAGCTGAAATTTTGCACAGTTGTTATGGGACCTAAATGCAATCCAAAAAGTGGACTGGAGCGAGAATCTAAATTTTGTCCCACACTATTCTCCATAGGTCTTGGCGAGACATTCGTTAAACGCATCCTTTACGTCATCGGGTTTGTCAGTGCATAGGCTCATAGAGCTATTGACTCCTTTCTTTCTAAAGTTTTATCGGCTCTATCAGTCTTAAGGCAGCTAAAACGACTTTTGCTTCTACTTCTCCGACGTTTCGGCGTATATTTCGCCTTCTTCAAGGGTTTAGAGGCTGCGTTTTGTTGTGTGTATTGGTGTCTTGTCCAACTTGTGACCGTCAAGACAAGACACTAATACACATAACAAAACGCAGCCTCTAAACCCTTGAAGAAGGCGAAATATACGCCGAAACGTCGGAGAAGTAGAAGCAAAAGTCGTTCTAGCTGCCTTAAGACTGATAGAGCCGATAAAACTTTAGAAAGAAATTAGTCATCACAGTCGAAAGCATTCACCAAGCTATTGACTCCTCTACCAGCTGCTACATATATTTTCTGGTACCACGCTGGTTGGATAACGAACTTATAACTTCAACAAGTCGGAATTTTCAGATAAGCCTGAGAACGCTTAACCGACTTGTATGATTTTTTTTTCTTCAGAAAACCTCCTTATTACTTAAGAATGTGTTGTTCTCTTTTTGCTCATATTTTTATAAACTGGCATAAATCAAAATGCCAGCCAAAATAGGTTCATACGGGGAAACTCCAAGGAATATCGGAATATCTTCTCTTGTGTAAAAATGGTGCAGAACTAACGAGAAACGAATAAGTTTTCACAATATGAATACATTTTTGTGGCAAAAAAATGACAAAACCGGTAAAAGAGTTAATCTAGAATTAAAATTGGAGGCAAGTAAGCTATGAAACAACACGTTTTTAACAAGAAAACATGTAAGCAGATTCCATGAAATAATGTATCCCTTGCATGCCCAAATTTTAATATACGATCTATGTACATAGCAAAAAATAAGTGTAACATCACGTCAAATTAGATGCACATCATTCACGTCCAAAATTCCTTAGGGGACCGACGCGTAACCATAACCATTTTTCAAGCTTGAGAATTTCTATCGTATTCGAATATTCACTCTTCGGAACAATTAATCAATGAGAGAATGTTGTGAAAAAATGGTGCCAACTACCGAAAAACTAAACATTGCGTATACTTTGCAATTGGATTAAATGGACAAATTAATGTGAAGTTTGCGAAAAAGATCTAAACATAAAAAAACATCGTATCGTAATTTTCAGATATCTCCAAGATTATTTAATCGATTTGTAAGATTTTTTCAAAGAAGCTCCTCATTACCTGGCGTTGTACAGTTCACATTGTATTTTTTGATAAATTGACCAAAAACAAAATGGCCACCAAAGACATTTTGTATGGAGAATGTCGCACCCCCCAAGGAATATTTGAATATCTTCAAAACCAGATTGCCAATGATTAATATCGACACGGATTCCTAAACTAGAAGAGTTTTTTGAGAACTTTTGAAAAATGGTGCAAAAATATTGCAAAACAAAAAAGTAATAGTGATTAGATATTTTTTGTGGTAAAAAAAATGAAGCTGCTAGTAGTAACAATGACATAAGGATTACATGAAGTTTTGGACTGCTTTACGGGATTAAGTCTGAAGGGGCGAATTAGGATTTTTTTGCTGTGTACATTTTTGTGATCGAAAATTAATCTGAGTCCGTGTCGGCACTAATCAACAAATTTTGGTTTTGTTTATATTCCTGCTCTTTGTTATTATTCTAAATAAAGATTTTGAATAATATAAATTAGACTTTTAACAGAAGGGATTTTTTTTATTTCCGTACAAAATGGGCCGAAGGGTCTCAGATTTTCATGAAACTTTTACTACAGGCAGGGCTCATCAATATATGAATAAAAAAAATTGAGAAAAATTCAGGGTCGCTATTTTCTCGGAAAACTCAGTTGGATTTTTTTTGTTTTCCTCTGACACTCCTTACTTTGAAAAATCATAACTCAAGAACGAAGCATCGTAGAAACAAAGCTTTTTATGAAAATGAAAGCAAATTTTCTCAGGAATAAAAAAAACTGGAAAAAGTTTTCCACAAAATTTTCCACCGTTCAGAAAATTCGCAAAGAAAAGCCGGAAAAACTATGCTCCAACTCGTGGATAATTTTCAAAAAAATATTTTTGAGAAGATAATTTCATAAGCTTTGATCGCTGAAATTTTTGAAATGGTATTTTTTTTTTTTTTCGTTTTTGAGTTATGACCAATTTTGTAAAATATGTGCAAATGTGCCATTTTGAGCATTTTCTTTGAAAAATCATAACTCAAGAAAAAAGCATCGTAGAAACAAAGTTTTTTCATGAATATAAAAGCAAATTTTCTCAAGAATAAAAACAAAATTTAACTGGAAACAGTTTTCCACAAAATTTTCCACCGTTGAGAAAATTCGTTAAGAAAAGCCGGAAAAACTATGTTCAGAATCGTGTAAGATTTTCAAATAAATATATTTTCCACAAAATTGGCCACAACTCAAAAACGAAAAAAAAAAAACAGAATTTTCTCAACGGTTGAAAATTTAGTGGTAAACTGTTTCCAGTTAATATTTTTTTTGTATTCCAGAGAAAATTTGCTTTCATTTTCATAAAAAAAAACTTTGTTTCTACGATGCTTCTTTCTTGAGTTACGATTTTTTAAAGAAAAGGCTCAAAATGGCAAATTTGCACATTTTTTACATTATTGGCCATAACTCAAAAACGAAAAAAAGTACATCTAAAAAATTTCAGCGATTAAAGCTTATGAAATTATCTTCTCAAAAATATTTTTTTGAAAGTTTTCCACTAATAGTTTTTCCGGATTTTCTTTACGAATATTTTCAACGGTGCAAAATTTTGTGGAAATTTTTTTCCAGTTAACTTTTTTTCTACTCCTGAGAAAATTTGCTGAGTTATGATTTTTCAAAGAAAAGGCTCAAAATGGCATATTTGCACATTTTTTACAAAATTGGCCATAACTCAAAAAGGAAAAAAAAAACACCATTTCAAAAATTACAGCGTTTTAAGCTTATGAAATAAGCTTCTCAAAAATATTTTTTTGCAAATTTTCCCCGAGTTGGAGCATAGTTTTTCCTACTTTTCTTTAGGAATTTTCTCAATGGTGGAAAATTTTTTGGAAAACTTTTTCCAGTTATTTTTTTTTTATTCCTGAGAAAATTTGCTTTCATTTATATAAAAAACATTGTTTCTATGATGCTTCTTTCTTAAAATATGATTTTTCAAAGTAAGTAGTGTCAGGGGAAAACAAAAAAATTCCAACTGAGTTTTCCGGGAAAATAGGCGACCCTGAATTTTTCTCATTTTTTTTTATTCATGTATTGATGAGCCCTGCCTGTGGAAAAAGTTTCATGAAAATCTGAGACCTTTCGGCCCAAATCCGTACGGAAATTGAAAAAAAAATCCCCAGAACTTAAAAAAATGAAAAACGACGTGATCTTACAATTTATTAATTTCTGTTTATTGCTTTATTTATTAATGCTATTTATATGATCGGTCAGGAAACTGCTATTGTATTGCACAGAGATCCACACAGATCATGTTCCGTATTCAATGTGCATCTAAACTCGATGTACCAATAACTGAACAGCCAAGATTAAATATTTGTATTAAATCGATAATGATTATTATTTCTACGCCATCTGAAGAATACTTTTTCTCTTGATTTTGTATGAAAAATATGAAAACTACAAAAACATGTTTTTTGTTTGTATAAAATATCGCTTGAGCCTCTATAGGACCACATTTGTCTATAGTTTCACTGTTTCAAATTTCTGTTCCTATTGCGGCACTAGCTTCACGGCGCAGGCCGATGTTTTACAAAACTTTTATTATTGTTTTTTTTTTTGAAAGATAGATCAAAAGCTAAAAAATCTTTTTTTTTCTTCATTTAGTTCTATAAAGAAAGAATCTATTAGTATTCCAACTATAGGTACAATAATGCTTCTAGGTGGTGTCCGGCCATTTGGCCGAACGCCATTTGGCCGAATGCCGTTTGGCCGAACGCCATTTGGCCAAATGCCATTTGGCCGAAAGGGTCATTTGGCCGAATGCCATTTGGCCGAATCCAGAACAAAAAATTCATAAGTGTGGCCCAATAACTGATAAGCTAATTAATTTGTTGATTTTTATGATGGGACGGGGCATCATGTTTGTCACTATATAAGAGCTCCAAGAGAATGATAACATTGACCCTTCAATTCAGGACGAAGTTGTGAACTCCACACATCGCGTTGAGACTCTGAGGTGATGATTAATTTGCCACTGAATTACCATCGGTGTAATAAGGTTTCAAGTGTTTTTGAAATAATTTGATCAGAAATTTTTCATTCTTTTAAACATATGCTATTCTTCCGAATTATACTAGTTCCATTACTATCGGCAATATTTTAGCTTATATTTTAATTGAGAATTATACCTTCATTAAATCATCGGCAGTTCTTTGTAGTTGTACTGATCAAATGATTTAATGCATTACACTTGTTTAAATTTTTATAAGAGATTTCTCCTTCTTTTGATCATTGGCTGTTCTTTCAAGAGAGAAATATTTTTCATAGTTATTGGAATTAAAGCTTATAATACATTTTATTTAGAATATATTTTTAAGCTCAAGTGTTAACTTAGGTGAGATGTCATTCTCCTCCAAGATTAAGATTGCAACATCTGAACAGAGAACTGCACCGTTGCTTGCGTATAGCAATGAACGACTCGGTGAACACTTACGTCAAAGAAGTACACTATTTCTCCGTTGTGAAAAGAAGAAGCCAAGATTTGTTGATGTCAGAACTATGAAATATATTACTAAGAACGATTCGAGAGATCGAAGCAACCCGATCCAGCAGAAGGACGAATAAGTTTTAAACCGTTTTAGTTACTATCAAAAGCTAACTACAAACGTGATGCCAAAACATCGGCTGATGCTGGTGGCTATTACCGCTAGCATAGAAGTGAACAACTACTCATTAACAATGTTCTTCTTTTAGCATTGACTGTTTCTTGAACTAACACTAAAAAGCTTATTAAAGTATATCAATGATGATTTATTCTCCTCTATGAATAAGTTGAATACGTTCTTTGAAATTCATTCTATATCCATGCAAACTGCAGTTCACGTTTGTTTCCAATTTCGGCCAAACGGCATTCGGCCAAATCGCGTTCGGCCAAATGACCCTTTCGGCCAAATGGCGTTCGGCCAAACGGCATTCGGCCAATTGGCATTCGACCAAATGACCTTCTAGGTATAGCTGCAAAGGAGCATACATTTTAATCCAAACTATTCATTTCGATCATTTGTTTGAAAATATAAAGCACTGCTCTGTGAATCAATGGAACATACTCAAAGCTCCTAACGTTCATCGAAAAACATATTTTGCAATGATTAATTGAAAAACGGCCGTAAAAAGCCACTACTTCCCCTATCGGAAACTGTCTCTTAAGAAAACATTCACTCAACAGTATGCTAGATAAGTCCACAATAGTTACGAAGCCAGCCTGATTCTGTTGTTTATCAGAGAAAAGAAAAATATGAATTGTTCTTTGCCATTTTTCACCGAAAATTCCAGCATTTCACTTTTGTTCAGTTCAAGTGATAAATAGAATTGTTGATTATTCAGTTTTATTTTTGATATCAGTGTGTAAAATGATAATTATTAGGAAGAAAGAAGCCAATATTATTAAGAGATAGACCTGGGATTAAGCCTTCGATATTTTGCTTCGGCATCTGTAGCAAAAGCCATTGAACTACAAGTCACGTAAGGGAAATCTTTTAAAAAAGTTTCAAAGTTTTCCTACTCAACCATTTTTTATCGGAACATTTAAGAGAATTCTGGGATATTTTTGGAACTGTTGCGTCTCTTATTTCGTAACCTATGGGATACTATTTTTTCCGAAAGTCTGGATAATCAACCTGGGATTCTTTCTTTTCTATTGAGCAAATAAGATTATTATTTTTTTTAATTTTATTTATTCAATTATTCAGTATATAACTTACATTTTCATCTTAATACTATTTATTTTTTTAACCGGGAAGATTGTCTTTGGTTGCTAACACCAGAAGATTTTTTTTCTATGTATTATTAAGGACAAAGCATGCTGTATTTTCTTGGTTTAGATAGTAGTAAGATGAAAATGTAAGTTATATACTGAATAATTGAATAAATAAAATTAAAAAAGATATTAATAATCTTATTTGTTCCATAGAAAAGAAAAAATCTCTTTTTCAGTGTAAAGAAGAATTGAGGCAGAAACAGTTTTTTTCAGTTTTTCTTAGCGGTGTAATTTTTTATGAAAAATATCATCCATTCCGACTTATACTTCATTAAAACCAATCCCATATCTTTTTCTCAGATGTTTTAGAAAATTTGCAATTGCTTTGATAAAAAATCTTTGTTTTTCCTATGCTACGATTGAAATATGGGTTTTCAAAGAATTTTCCACAAAATTGGCCATAAATGACGCTGGTGTTCCTTTTGTTCTCGCTCAGAAACATGTTGGGTACATAAGTGCCAAACTGCATACATTTTCACGTTGACGTTTATAGTGCCGCCTATCTCCGCCAGCAAAAGATGTTCCGACAGCGCCATTCTTCTTCTATGGTTTATTATTTCTATTGATAAAACCCATCTTAGCAAACTCCAAAGCTGGCTGACACTTTTGCTATAGAATGTTCGAGGAGTGTTTATCATGCCAAAAAAAGTAACCCCCTATGGTAAATAAGTGAGAAAAATGGGTTTTATCATCGCTCTCTCCCTCTGGGGCTCTCTTTCGCTGTTGTTTTTTTTTTAATCAAGCTTGTTACAACTTGTAAAACATTGGTGATCATGGATTGATACAGATGGGAAGTTTTTCTTCGTTTGCTTCAGAATCAAATGTGAACGAATTTTACAATACCTGATGGCAGAATCTGGAAGCGATACTTTGATTTGTTGCTCAAAAACTTTGTGCAATGTATTGAGCTAAAGACTTATTTCGATAGGATTGCATGAGATTCTGTTCGTTTCTGACTTAAAACGGAAGGCACAAGTCCTATAAAGAATTGGAAAGGTAAAAATTAAAGTATTAGTGAAAATATATATTTTTGCCGCATTGAGTAATACTGTTTAATTATTTAGGGTAGTATTGAAACTTCCGAAAGCAGACATAGTCTATATCCGCACAGCACAAGAGATGTTAAGTGGAAATTCTAGTAAGCTATGGATTCGGGTTTAGGAAATTCATATTATATATGAATAATTCTTCATTTGATGAATCCTATCTTTTTAACACATGTTCAGAGTAGCGGATTACATCAATCAATTACGTATTTAATGTGAATTCAAGTTTAAAAACAATAGTTTTGTATACCTATTACATTGGCTAATATATCAGTTTTCAAAAACCCACATTTCTGTTACGTATGACCGACCAATGTATGCCACTCATGCTATTTGATTACTAAGTTTACCATTCGGAGCCATTTCCGAAGAACTTTTTCTACTTTCCAAACATGATAAAACCCAATCCCAAATTCAGAGAAAAGTAGAACGCTGTGCAAACAAACTTCTCTCATCCCCATCGGGAATAATAATCTCTTTCTCCGGCCGGCTCACGACTGCACACTGAACCAACGCAGAGCCATAGCTACCTACTGGTAAGCAGCAGCCACGTTTCCGCCTAAGGCTAAGTGAACGGCAGGGTTGCCACATATTTTCTGACTATGATCTGTGTTTTCGGTTTAGAGAAATCGTTTCCATCTTAGCTGAGCTTCCAAAAATCTTGATTTGAATCTGTTTTAAGTAAAAAAAATATTAACAATTTTGATCACAAAAAAAAAATGAGAACATATTCCGTCTGTTCCTAATACGTCGAAATTTGTTTAAATATGAGCTCATCCTGCTAAAAGCAAGTTTGAATTTTCAAAACTCTTTGGTACTTGATAAAATTTAAGCAGAAAAATGGCATTTCTGCTTTTATAACTCGTGTAATATCTCTAAATCTGACAAATAAATTTAAGAACCGGAATAGGAAAAAAATCCGTGTGATTACAGATAAATCCGTGCAAGTGGCATCACTGGTAAACCGGAGAAATCCCCATCAAGGCCGCTACTGACTGCGAAGCAGGTCCAGAGCGCAACCCAAACGTCCCATTTGCAGTTCGTCAAAATATTCATGATTTGCCTCAACAGTCGCAGCAGAACACATCGCTGCTAGAGTAGTTGAGTCCAAAGCGTGAGCCACCTAATTGGACGTTTGTACCCTTAGCTAGCTAGCATGCTACAGCCGAGCAAAAAAACCGAAACTTTCGGACACGTAACGGTGCAGTCGAGTTTTGGGTTTGGGTGTGAATGTGGTGCGAATATGCGGCTGCACTAGTTCGGGGACCACGAGCCCCAAGATCTTGAATGTAGTTTCCGTCGGAAAAATTGACACTCGCCGAGGGACACCGTGACAGGATATCTCTATGCGAGGACTGCGGTATCCGTACAGTCGTCATCATCATCAGCGTCGTCGTCGTTGGTCGTTTTCGGTTCAGTGGCGATTACGTGGATTTCGAACGGGATGGAAAGATAGCTCAGGGGTTCCCAATTTTTTAAGAGATGTGATCCCCTTCGAGGTTTTAAAAACGATCCTTCTTCTTCTTGGCAGGGACAGAGCCTACTTCTCAGCATAGTGTTCTTATGAGCACTTCCACAGTTATTAACTGAGATCTTTGCCAAAAATGCCATTTTCGCATTCGTATATCGTGTGGCAGGTACGATGATACTCTATGCCCAGGGAAGTCAAGGAAATTTCCATTATGAAAAGATCCTGGAACGACTGGGAATCGAACCCAGACACCTTCAACATGGCTTTGCTTTGTAGCCGCAGACTCTAACAACTCGGCTAAGGAAGGGGGGTCCGTGGACCACTGGTTGGGAACCGCTGATCCGTCACATTGCCTCACAGCCTCGTTTGGATCTGGGCCAATCGCCCACTTTCGCCAGTAGTTCTATTCTACTACCCCAAGTGTAAATGTCACGGAAGACAAACCGTTTTCAAGTCGATGCTAGAGTGTTGGGCCATAACCGACCAAGAGAGGCGCGGATGCGAAATCCAAAAAGTTAGAAGTGGATTCAGCAGCCAGCGGTCCGTAGCGGATGTGTGTGTGTTGAGGATTTCATTTTTCGAATTAAGTCCGGGCTGGCTGCCATAGCTAGTTAGGAGAGCGAAATGGGCGAAAAACATGATCTACCGTCGTCGCCACGGACCAAAAGTTGAAATTGGAACGGAGTGGATTTGGGTGAAAATGTGCTTTATTTGTGAATAATTAATGCGATTGCAATGGGTAGCGCGAGGACTGAATGTGTGATGAACGACTGTGAGTTTGGGATTTTTACGCTGGAATTAACTGGGAATAAACTCTGGCAAGATTATTGCCTGAAGCGATTTGGCATAAAATGCAAAAATTCTCGATGAAATAATGCAGATTATTCTTTGTCATCTACCTGGAAATCTTGATGATAAGTTAGTAGCTCCATGGAATCGAAAAGCTGTTCTTCAGTCATGACTGATACTTTTCCAGTTTCTCAGAACTTTTTGTATATCTGCTGAATATTATTTACGCAACTTTTTCTTCCGGCATTCGTACTAAGTGGCCACCCATAGAAGTCTGCCATATTTTACCTATCGCCATATCTATCTGCAACCATGAACTTCCGTCTGGTAGAAATAATGGTCAAGTCTAACCTCACTGTATCCCTCTTAAGCGACATGATAGCTTCTAGCACTGCCTTGCCATCTGAATATTTCACGAAGCCTAGGAGCATATGCGACCGTTTGATGATAAAGCGGTTTATCTGCATGCAGATGTTTTAATCGCGCCATCTTGAGCGATGTTGAACTGTACATTCGAAAGTGCGTCTCCTTGCTTCAGCCCGTCTAAAGCCACAAACGTGGTTGACATCTTGTCTGCAATCCAAACACATGATTTCAAACCATGCAGTGTTGCATGTATCAGCCAACTTAGTTTCACCAGAAAACCATGTTTAGACATCATCTATCACAGTTCATTTCTATCTACAAAATCATACGCCGCCTTTTTTTAATTCTTCATTAGTATCGTTCCAAACATTACATTCATTTCCTATATCTAGGTGTTCTGTTCATTGGCAAATATTGAATTTTCGTTGATGTGGGCCATCATTCTGTTCAAAATGACCTTTTCAAAAGTTTTACTGATGGAGGAGAGCAAACTGATTGGACGATAGCTAGAAGCTGCTACAGGATTTTTGTTTGGTTTTTAAATTGGTACAACCCTAGCATTTTTCCTATTTGTCAAGAAAATTTGCTAATTGAAAACATTTGTTAAATATATCAACTAAGAATGATAAGCTACTTTCTGGAAGTTTATTGATGAGGATGTAGAAAATACCATCATCGCCAGAAGCTTTCATATTTTTGAATTTTTAATAATAGTTCTCACTTCTTCCAAATCGTTCTCCCAGGAATTTTCGAAAACGTCCACTTGATTGAGAATATTTTCGAAGTCCTGAGTAACTTGATTTTCAATTGAACTAGTAAGTCCTAAATTAAAATTGTGCGCGCTTTCTAGTTGCATAGCAAGTTTTTGAGCTTTTTCGCAATTGGTTATTAATAATTTGTTTTTCTCTTTCAATGCCGGTATTGGCTTCTGAGGTCTTTTTTTCAAAATTTTATACAATATCCAGAAGGGCTTAAAGCCAGGGTCCAATTGAGAAATCTTGTTTTCAAAATGTTTGTTTCTTTATTGTGCAAAACGTTTCTTGATTTATTTCTTCAAGTCCTGCCATATAATTTTCGTAGCAGGATCGCGAGTACGTTTCAATTGCCTTCTCCTCACGTTTTTAAGACGGATCAAGAGTTCAATATCATCGCCTATAATCACGAATTCAAATTTTACTTCACATTTTGGAATTGCAATGCTCCTGGCTTCAACAATGGAATTTGTTAAAGTTTCAAGAGCACTGTCAATATCAAGTTTTGTTTGTTAAGAAATGTTAACATCAAGAGTAGAGTCAATATATGTTTTATATATATTCGGGTCGAAAATAATTGAAAGTGGAGCTGATAGGATTAAGAATCGCTTCATGGGAAATGTTGGCATGGAAGATGTTTGGCACCAATGACAATTTTTTTCGACTTATTTCGAGTCAATAATTGTACGCTGGCTTGACATCAATAATCAGTTGGTGAGCCTGCTAATTATACTGCCTGCCTTTTATCTGGGATCATTTTGTAAGGTAACGTTCAAAATCAGTTTGTTGTTAAGCTTGATTTGTAAGTGAATAAACTGATCAATAATCAGAGTATAAAAATTTACACACAGAATTACGGGTACTGTGCGAGTTTCCTGGTTTTCAGTTTTCAGTCAAACTCGAAACAGTTACAATTCGTGTTCTGCAAATGCACCACATTTGCTCACGCAGCGAAACAAATCCATTTGAAAACGAATAGATAAGCAGTCATCCATTTTCCTTGAACAAAAAAAAAACCTTTCCCTGACATTACGATTCCTCAACAGCGGCAACGTCAATGTCAAATGCTGACGAATGGCATTTTTGTTTGTGGCTGTGCAAATGTTGCAACCAGACAATCCTTTTCAGCGTTTTTCCATTTTTTCCCTGATTCTGCTTCCTCTGACTGGGAGCTCGTCCGTGCTGCTTCGAAATTGGCCCAATAACCGGAAAAATGTGCTCCCACGCGCACCGTTTTGAGAAACGACGCCATTTCCGAACCCAATTTTGGAATTTCATTTTCCTGCTGTTTGCGGTTTCAACAGATACAGAAATGAAAATCGACAAGATGCTTCACTCCCGCGTCGCCATTTCGGTTAAACTCCAGTTGCTTCCAAGATGTCTGGGTTTCAACAAATGGCGGCAATAGGATTCGTTGGGTGGAGTCATCCATGGACGTAGCCAGAGGGTGGAAGTTTGATCGAATTATTTGAAGTTACTCTCCATTATTCACATTCATAAAATATTGCCTCAGATGCCCAGATATTCGTATCGGTAAATGCACAGCAAGATCAAACTGAGGGTCGTGGGTTCGAATCCCACCAGTCTAGAATCTTTTCGTAATGGAAATTTTCTCGACTTTCTAGTGAATATACCAGTCACACGATATACGAATGCAAAAATGGTCAATTGGCAAAGAAAGATCTTTGTTGATAATTTTGGAAGTGCTCAAAAACACTGAGCCGATCAGCAGGCTCTCTCCCAGTAGGGACGTAACGCCTAAAAGTAGAATGAGAAAAAAATATTGGAGCATAATAATTTTGACAAAAATTTTACCAGAAATAATTAAGAGATTTTGTCAGGCATCCGCAATACATCTTACAATATGTTTGACTATAACTATGAATTTTTCAATATTTTGCCAAAAATCTTACCAACTTGCTGATTAAAAAAAATGCTCGCGATCCTCAGGATGCAGATTTACTCACGTCTGTCGTGCTCGCGAGTAAACGAAACAAAAGCGATTCGTGACCGTGTTCGGAGCTGTTCAGGGTCAATAGCGCTTTTGGGAAAAAAAGCTATTTCTCCTCCGAAATTTCTGGTTTTCAAGGGCTTTCGATTGAAAACTGGTAGTTTACTTTCGATATAATGGATATACAATTGACTTGTCTGTCAAAACCATGATGAATCACACCTTGTTCTGTTACTCGCGAGTAAATGTTCGCGAACTTTTCGCTGTTTCTCTTGGGATATTCTCATGAGCAGGTGGGTGCGAACTTACTGACACCAAGCCTGTTCGCGAGTCTGCCATGTTTGTTTTGCGTTGGTTTACACTTATGAGGTGCTTCGTGATGCGGGGCCTTCCTTAGCCGAGTGGTTAGAGTCCGTGGCTACAAAGCAAAGCCATACTGAAGGTGTATGGGTTCGATTCTCGATCGGTCCAGGATCTTTTCGTAATGAAAATTTCCTTGACTTCCTTGGGCATAGAGTATCATCGTACCTGCCATATGATATACGAATGCGAAAATGGCAACTTTGGCAAAGAAAGCTCCTGGTTAACAACTGTGGAAGTGCTCATAAGAACACTAAGCTGAGAAGCAGGCTCTGTTCCAGTGAGGACGTTAATGTCAAGAAGAAGAAGAAGAAGAAGTGCTTCGTGTTGCGAACATTCCCATCACTGATGGTAGATGGATTTATCAAGAATTTCTATGAGGCAATGGTTCTCAACTTTTTCGAAGCAGCTGTGACCTTCTTTATAGTTCTAGAAACATCTCGTGGATCCCTATACTGTTCTCAAAATGAAAGTTTATGGAATCCTTCCAAAGATCTCATTATAAATCAAAATATACTCTTGACATACCATCCAAAAGTCACGTCTGTTATTCACCATAGGTAATGCAATAATTTTGAGAGAATTTGAAAGATCTACTTAGAATCATCACAGGAGTCTATCAAACATCTTGCCAAGAGCTCAATTAGGAACATTTAAAAATGATATTGTCAAAATTTTAAAAACTTAACAATGTTAGGTTGTTCAGAAGTCAGCGTTTTGTTAAGAATATTTCAAGGAGTATAATCACTATTTCATTGGAAACTTTCTTGAAATATTTTAAAATTATTGTTAAGAACACTTCAAAGATTTAGATCTAAAAAGTTCCACCAAATTTTGTTGAGTTCTCGTCGAAAATTTTTAAAAACATGGGTTTTGTTTCAATCACAGATTGAGAAACTTGCCAATGGATATTTAAGGAGTCAACTTACAACATTTGGAAGAATTATCTTAAAACTTCGTCAGAAATTCTTCGAAAATCTTACTACATATTCGTCAAGAATCTTTGTAGGAATCTTTCGAGGATCATTAACACAGATATCAGTAGAAAATCGCATCAGTCCTGCTAATGGATTCGAGATAATTTCGCCAGTAGTTTGAACAGAAACAGTTTGAAAAGAAACTGGCGACATGTGCCAAGGATCAAGCCGAAACAAATCCAGCAATTTCCTGCGGATACCCCGAGGCCTTAGTAACAATAGTTTCATTTTTAAGTTTGCATTGAAAAAATATGTTCATGCGAATCCGATGAGTTAAAATTTGGCTCGTTATCATCTATAAACAGAATGACATTAGTAGTATATCATCAGAAACTATATAGTTAGGGGTTACGTTGAGTGTTCGACTGTTGGATGACTAATTGATTGGTGGTTTTTCGGCTATGTAGTCTCTATACTCATCGGAACGACATCGTCTCTACGTTTCGGCAACGTTTATTACCATCCTCAGGAGCAATAATCATGCTTTGTTCTGAGGATGGTAATTAACTTTGCCGAAACGTAGGGACGAAGGAAAACCGTTGTCTTTCCGATGAGTACAGAGGTCGAAATACTGCCAATTATGTAAATATACAGCCATTCCATGAAAAACCGATCTAGTGGGTTGGTCAGCGAATTCCGTGGAAATTTGCTGTTTTGTTCCTTATCCGAAATATGGATACATATTTTTATATGGATTTTTTTGATTAGGGTGATCATTTCCAAAATCGGGTGACCAGAAAAGTCGCAACTTTGCAAACTTTTTATTTATTTTAAAATCATAACTTTTGAACCGCTTCCCAGTGGACCACGTATCGTATAAGGATATGCGCCAAAAATCTCATATTCATACGTCAAAAATCAGAATCGCAGAATATGTTAAATCAAAACGAATAAATGTTAAAACAAATTGTATATAATTCTCCACTACGATTCATTGTCGACAAACTTTGTTGACAACAAACCATGCCGTAAATAATATAATCTAGAATCGCATCAAGTTGTATAAACTGACAGATCATATATCAATGCAGATTAGCATCAAATGAAATCGCAATAACTTAGCAAAAATTGCCACCCGAGATTGGTATCTTCTGGCGGTGGGCTTCAAAGAACAACAAAGCGTGTGTGCTGTATAGCAAACTAGGTATAGCATTTCTAACATTTCTTCATAAATCTTGAAAAATAATAAAAACTTCGTAGAATCTCTGAAAAGTCATTGCTGCTCCCAGGGGTCTTATAATAAGACTAGACAGTTCTTCCGAAAGTACTTTGAATTTCTTTCTCACGGAGTTTTCTCATGAATTTCTCTATGAATTCAATCCAAAAGTGTTCCATTTTTTACGATTTTTTCGAAAATACTATATTTTCAAATTTTTTGTCGGTTGAACGGTAATACTTGAGCAGAAACAGGTTTTTCACATTTGTTCAACCTTCAAAAAGGTATTAAAAGTAATCTTTCATGAATTTTACAACAAAAACATTTTTGAAATTAAAAAAAAATCATTATTTAACTCGTAGTTACAACAAGATAAACTTCAGATAAACAGCAAAAATGTAATTTCCGGTGAAAACAATAAACATTTCTAATACATTTGATTTTTTCATTGAAAAATCATGTTTTTTGAGTGGTTTTGATTAAATAACTTAGTCAAAACATTTTCTGAATTGATTTTTGTATGCTAAGTTTGAAAACTACTAAATTGGCTTCAAAAAATGTAAAAGATCTGGAATTGGACAAGTATTTATAAAGTTATGGTCTAACGAGGATGATTTTTTTTAGTAAAATGAGGTAATATTTAGAGAAATTTACTTTTTACTAAGACTAGTTTTGTTTTGAGACAAATTTGGTATCAGCGAAATTTTAATAAATTTAATTTTAAGGAGAATGATGCTAAGAGTTTCAAAATTGGTAAGAAAACAACAGCGCTCTGACCTTCAGGTCACTGAAGTTCACTGAAGGTCATATTTCATAACTTGAAAATTGAGCTTCAAGTCATTTGCGCTACCTCTAAATCATGATATTTTTGGCTCAAAATATGTGGTTTGCTTTTTTATGAGATTTGAATTCAGAAGAGTACACAAACTTTGGGTAAGCTGCACCCTAATATCCATCCAATAATTCCTCGTTTTTTTCCTTTGGAATTCTTGCAAAATTCACCAAAATTTTCAACAGAGATGATAATGAAAAAAAAGTATCCGTGAGTTGAAAATGATAAACTTGCTTCTGACAAAAAAAAACTTCAATAAACAGATCATTTTTTGAAAGCATTTGAATAGTTTTTCTCAGTGAAATCTAGAAGTCATTCCAGAAACTTATGAACAGTCCATCAGAAACCCTTTCCGAAGATTTTTTGATGTATACCCTTAACCCCTTTTGAAGATGTGACAATGATGTTAACAATTCTGGACAATCATTTCAAAAGAGCACATCGACACTGGTCAACATTTGGTTTACAAGACGTTGTTGGGCCCAATTCAACTCGATCACGCTCACCAATACCACTATCACCAATCTTTCTGATAGTGGGGTTAGTTTGCGTGGGCGGACTCAACAGCAACGTTTCTAAAAAAAGGTTCAAGTCTTCTTGGGCCCTTTCCAAATGTTTGTCCAGAATTGACACCACTTAGCATTTCTCTAGACAGAAATACCATCAGAGATCTTTCCAGAGTATTGTTTCTGGTGTTTTCCAAGAACTGGCCTAGAATATTTTCGAATATTTCCATGTAAAATTTCACCAGAAAATATTTTTAGGATTGACTTATTCGAAGATATACATTTAGGGTGCCAATGAAAATCGATTTTTCGAATTTCAAAAAAAGGTAGTGCTCAAAAGTTTTGTCTCCTCGAAAATAGTCCCCATGCAAAATTTGAGCTCAATCGGACTTCATTAAGTGGACCCCCAAAGCGGTCAAAGTTTTTGACCCATGAAAAATCTCCAAAGGGGGGGGTACATGAAATTTCCGAAATCGTAATTTTTTTTTTGATGCCAGATGTCTTGAAACGTCGAGATCTGGTGTTATTTGAAAAAATTTTTTTTTGAAAAAATCGACCTTTTGGGACTTAGTAAATTTTTGAGTTGGGGGAGTGAATTGAATTTGAAATGAACGATTTGAATTCAATTGCTGAGAAATTCAAGGCAATAGTATTGAAACATATTGAAACATTGTTGGCCACTGAAAGTATATTATATGTGATATTTCATTAGGGTGGTTCATTTACTTTCCATTAGGGTGGTCCTTTTTGTAAATGAATAAAAAAGAATAAAAAATATAATTTTAATTGAATATTGAAGACAATAGTATTGGAACATTTCTCACATTATCGTAAGCCATTTTCTACATTTAACATGTGGTGTTTTATTAGGGTGGTTCACTTATTTTCCATTAGGGTGGGCCTTTCTGTCGAAAAATCATAATTTGAATGGGATATTAAAAACAATAGTATTTTATCACCTCTTTCATCATCGTAGGGCATTTCCTTCATTAGATTCGTGATATTTTATTAGGGTGGCTCACTTATTTTCCATTGATGTTTGCCGAAAATTAAAAATAATCAAGAAATTTTGAATTTGATCCTTTTTTAGCACAATAGTATTTTAACACTTCTTTTATAATCGTAGGCCATTGTCTTCATTTTTATTTAGAGAGGCTTTAAATTCCTCTGAATTCATGCGCCTCTAGTTCCATTTGATATGCGACATCATCGTAGGACACTGTTAACATATTTCATTAAGAAGTTTCTCTCATTTTCCATTAAGGTGCATCATTTTTCGTATAGTTTGAAACCATGATTTCTCGCAAAAGTCTCGCCCACTTACCTTAATTATGGTGTCATTGTAAAAATTTCAACCTTAATATCTACAGACCGAAAGATTATGGTGTGGACTACTGCATAATATTTGCGTAATGTTCGACGAAAAATGTAAAGGTAACTTAGTTAACAACAAAAGAGTTTTCTAGAAAGCCTCTCATTGTTAGAAAGGTCCTTTTGAAAAGTTTTGCGTGATTTTCATTCGGAATGCAACACTTCACTAAGCTGAACCAATTCGGAGTCCTCGTCTCATACAAAATCCACTTGCTACATCGTGATTTCAGATGCACTCATCTCAGAGATCAAGCATTGAGCTTCAGTGACCTTTCCAATTCAGTTTTGCAAATTCCGAAGAAAATTCCAGAGAAAATTCTGAAGGAAATTCTAGAGGAAATACCGAAGGAAATTCCAAAGAAAATTCCAACGGAAATTCCAGAGGGAATTACGAAGGAAATTCCAGTGGAAATTCTGAAGAAAATTCCAGTGGAAATTCCGAAAGAAATTCCAGAGAAAATTTCGAAGGAAATTCCAGACGAAGTTTCTCAGGAAATTCCAGAAGAAATTTCGCAGGAGATTCTAGAGGAAATTCCGAAGGAAATTCCAGAGGAAATTCCGAAGGAAATTCTAGAAAAAATTGTGAAGGAAATTCCAGAGAAAATTCTGAAGGAAATTCCAGAGAAAATCCCGAAAGAAATTCCAGAGGAAATTCCAAAGGAAATTCCAGAGATAGTTTTGAAGAAAATTTTAGGGGAAATACGGAAGGAAATTCCGAAGGAAATTCCACAGGAAATTCCAAAGGAAATTCCAGAGGAAATTCCGAAGGAAATTCCAGAGGAAATTCCGAAGGAAATTCTAGAGGATATTCCGAAGGAAATTCCAGAGGAAATTCCGAAGGAAATTCCAGAGAAAATTCCAAAGGAAATACTGAAGGAAATTCCAGAGGAAACGAAAATTATAGAGGAACTTCCGATGAAAATTTCAAAGGAAACGCCGAAGAAAATTCCGTAGAAAACTGCAATGAATTATTATAATAGAAACTCTGCACAAAATTCCGAAGGAAATTCCATATGAAATTAAGCAGGAAATTCAATAGGAAACTCAGAAGGAAATTCCTCAGAAAATTCCAAAGGAAATTCCATATAAAATTCCGAATTTAATCCTAAGGGCAATTCCGAAGGGAGCTGTAAAATAAATTCAATAGAAAATTCCGAATGGAATTCCAAATGTAATTCCGAAGGATACTCCAAAGGAAAGTTCAAGTGGGATTAAAAAAATTCCGTAAAGAATTCCAAAGAAATTCCGAACGAAAATCCAAGACAAATTTCGAAGGTAATTCTCAAGATAATTCTGTAGATATTCCAAAAAAAATTCCAAAGGAAATTCCGAAATAATTTTCAAATCCGAAGGAAATTCCAGAGGAAATTCCAGAGGAAACGAAAATTATAGAGAAACTTCCGATGAAAATTCCAAAGGAAACGCCGAAGAAAATTCCGTAGAAAACTGCAATTATAAATTATATTAGAAACTCTGCACAAAATTCAGAAGGAAATTCCATATAAAATTGGAAGGAAATTCCACAGGAAATTCAGAACGAAATTCCTCAGGGGCTGCAAAAGAAATTCCAAAGCAAACTCCAAAGTTATTTCAAAGGATAATCCGAAGGAAACTTGGAAGGACATTTTGGAAGAAATTCCAAAATAAATTCCTATGAAAATTTCAAAAGAAATTCCGAAGGAAGTTCCTAAAGAAATTCCATAGAAATTTCCGAATTCCAAAGGAAACTCCGAAGGAAAGTCCAAGTGAGATTAAAAAAAAATTCCGTGAGAAATTCCGAAGGTAAAATCCAAAACAAATTTCAAGGGAAATTTTCAAGATAATGCTGTAGATATTCCGAAGAAAATTCCAAAGAAAATTCCGAAATAATTTCAAAGCTTCAAAAGAAATTACAAATGAAATTCCGAATCAAATTTTGCATGAAGCACCAAAAGGAATTCCGAAGGAAACTCCAGAAGAAATTCCGAAGCAAATTGCAAAGTAAATTTCGACGAAAATAACGTAGAAAATTCCAAATTAAATCCCGAAGGTAGCTCCAAAAGAAATTCCAAAGCAAATCCCGAAAGAAATTCCAAAGCAAATTCAAAAAGAAATTCCATTAAAATAAATCTGAATGGATTTTTGAAGGATATTCCGAAGCAAATTCCAAAGAAAACTCGGACGAAAATTGCGCAGAAAATTCCAAATGAAATTCCGAAGCCAGCTCTAAAAGAAATTGCAACCGAAATTCCATAAGAAATTTCAAAGGAACTTCCGAAGCGAATTTCAAAGGAAATTTCGAAGGCAATTCCAGAAGAAATTCCGAAGGAAATTCCAAAGGAAACGCCGAAGAAAATTTTGAAGAAGTGAAGAGTGAAATTCCGAAAGTAATTCCAAAGAAATCCAAAATAAAGCAACTTACTGAAAGAAATTCCAAAGGAAATTCTGAAGTAAATGAGATATGAAGTTCCGAAGAATACAAAGGAATTTTAAAGGATACTCCTAAGAAAATTCCGAAAAACAATTCGAAGGAAATTCCAAAGTAAATTCCGAGGAAATTCAACGGAAATTCCAATGCAAATTACGTAGAACAGTCTAAAGGAAAAAATTCCAATCAAAACTTCTAAATAAAATTCCGAAATCTCCATAGTAAATTCCAAAGGTTATTCCAAAGGAAATTCCGAGGAAACTCTATAACAAATTTGGAAGTAAACTTCAAACGAAATTCCGAAAGAAATTTCAAAGAGAATTTTGAAGGAAGTAATAAAGACATTCCAAAGAAAATTCTAAAGAAAATTTGATAAGTAGCCGCAAAGAAAACTGCAAAGGAATTTTAAAGGATACTCCTAAGGAAATTTCGACGGAAACTCCAAAGTTAATTCCGAAGGAAACTAAAAAAAAAATCCAACGGAATTTCCGAAGCAAATTTCAGAGGAAATTCTGACGAAAATTGCGTAGAAAATTCTAAAGGAAATTCCGAAAAAAATCCAAAGGAAATTCCGAAGAAAATTCCGTGGAAAACTCCAATGAAAATTCCAAAGGAAAATCCGAAAACTCCATAGGAAATTCCATAAAAAAAAATTCAAAGCAAATTCCGAATGAAATACAAAAATGAATTTCTAAGGAAATTTCGAAGAAAAAATTACAGCTCCAAAAGAAATTCCAAAGGAAACTTCGATGGAAACTTTCAAAATATAAGGGAAATCCCGAAAAAAAAACTAAATAAAATTCTAAAAGAAATTCTGAAGCACATTCCACAGGACATTCCGACGACAATTCTGAAAAATATCCAAAGCATATTCAAAAGGGAATTTCTAAGGAAATTCCAAAGGAAATTCCAAAGAAAATTCCAAAGCAAATCCCGAAGCGAATTCCAATGAAAAAAGGAAGTTAAAAGGAAATTTCGTGGAAAATTTCTAAGGAATTTTCTATGGAATATCCAAAGCAAATTTGTAAGGAAATTCTCAAGAAAACTTTGTAGAAATTCCAAAGAAAATTGTAAAGGAAATATCTAAGAATATTCCGAATTAAATTTCAAAGGTCCAAAAGAAATCCCTAATGAAATATGTTAACAGTGTCCTACGATGATGTCGCATATCAAATGGAACTAGAGGCGCATGAATTCAGAGGAATTTAAAGCCTCTCTAAATAAAAATGAAGACAATGGCCTACGATTATAAAAGAAGTGTTAAAATACTATTGTGCTAAAAAAAGGATCAAATTCAAAATTTCTTGATTTTTTATTAATTTTCGGCAAACACCAATTGAAAATAAGTGAGCCACCCTAATAAAACACCACATGTTAAATGTAGAAAATGGTTTACGATAATGTGAGAGATGTTCCAATACAATGTCTTCAATATTCAATTAAAATTATATATATATATATTTTTTTTTTTTTACAAAAAGGACCACCCTAATGGAAAGTAAATGAACCACCCTAATGAAATATCACATATAATATGCTTTCAGTGGCCAACAATGAAATAGGATATGTTTCAATACTATTGCCTTGAATTTCTCAGCAATTGAATTCAAATCGTTCATTTCAAATTCAATTCACTCCCCCAACTCAAAAATTTACTAAGTCCCAAAAGGTCGATTTTTTCAAAAAAAAATTTTTTCAAATAACACCAGATCTCGACGTTTCATGCATTTCTAAGACATCTGGCATCAAAAAAAAAATTTCGATTTCGGAAATTTCATGTACCCCCCGCTTTGGAGATTTTTCATGGGTCAAAAAAGCCAAACTTTGACCGCTTTGGGGGTCCACTTAATGAAGTCCGATTGAGCTCAAATTTTGCATGGGGACTATTTTCGAGGAGACAAAACTTTTGAGCACTACCTTTTTTTGAAATTCGATAACAAAATTTTTCCCATACATTCCATTGGCACCCTAATATACATCATACAGTTTTTACATTGGTAAGTGCCCAAATTTCTCCGAGGTATTCTAAACGCTTTTGTTCGACATTTTTACAAGTATTCAAGAAAGTATATAATTCGAATATTTTTATATAAGTTTTCCCAAGAATTTCTTGAAATTTTCCTCAGTTGTTTCTACAGGAATTTCTTTTCAAGAAAGTCTAAAAATCAGAGCAATTCTTGCAATAACATTCTTTGGAATCTTAACACAAACATTTTGAGTAATTCTTCAAGTTGTCTTTTGAACAATTGCTAATGTTTCTCTGGAAAAAAAATTTAGGTTCAGTTATTTGTGAGACCCTGTAAATAATAAAAAAAACTACTGAGAGTTTTGTTCAAAACTGTGCAGTTTTAGGAAGTTTTGTATGGTTTTGTTCTATTTTTTACATGACTTTCCTTTTTTGACTTCTTGGGTTCTAAATTCCTTTTCAAATATTACCTTGTTTTCCTCCAGGATAAGTAGGAATATGTTTCCAACATTTGACGCAGGGATTTTCTAAAGGATTTTCCTGGGAAGAAATTTTTGCTTAAGTTCCAACAATGAACTAACCCTGAAACTCATCTCAGGATACAAGACCAATTAATTCAGATCTAAGTAAGGGATTTCTTCTAAATGTGTATTCTTAGGTTCCATAGAAAATTTCTGCAGGAATAGCTTTATAGTTTTCTATAACAATTTCAACACATACTCCTATTGCAAGACATACACCTATTGAAGAAATTCTCCAGAAATTCTATGGAAAATTTAAATAGATGTACCATCTAGAATTAATTTCTTATGGACCTCCTAGAGGCATGTTTTCAGGATTTTCAAGGAAAACTTCTGAAGAATTTACTGTTAGTGTTGTGGGGAAAATTTTGAAATACCGTTTTGCCTCAAATTTCCAATATATTCTTATTCTAAACACTCGGATTTAGTATGGAAATTTTGCAGAAATATTTAATTGAAATGTGTCAAAAAAAATCAAAATAATGATTGTCAATTGATAATTAGTTTAAACGTTGTGATAGCTATTTCAACCACAGGACATGCTAATCATTCTCTTGTTCAGGGTTTAGTTTTACTAGTTCTCTTGTCCAGGGTTAGTAAAACTAGCTCACAATAGTTGATGTGCAAAATTTTTCATTTGCATACATTTAATTCAGGCTGTTCTGAATTTGAATCAAGATGTTCGGAGTATAACACAGAATGAAAACATTTTTTGGCACATTTCAAGTAAAATGTTGTTCAAGACTATTGCGTTTAAACCATAGTAAAATAACATGTTTTTTTTCAAAGCGCTCAATTTATTCATTGTACAGAAATTGAACTGTTCAATATATTCAACTGAATTATGCCTATCAAATATATTTAAAATAATTTTGGCCTTTAGTGTTCAGAATAAAATCTCTGTAATCACTGCGGAGAGAATACCAGAAGTTATCTGATGAGAAATTTATAGAGGAGTCGTCATAACAATTTTAATCCAAATATTTCGGGAGATCATTTGAAAATTCTTAGATACATACATCTTTCAAGTAGTTTACGGAGGAATTTTTGGAAAAAAATAATAATCATAAATACCTGTTCTACAAGAATCTCAAAAAAAAAAGGGGCTCTTTTTTGGCGAGAGTCGGCTCATTTGGTCAGCATGGATCTGACTAAAAGTGATCCGGAAAACAACGGACCGATTTATTTCCCCTATTCTCCCTCATTCGTCTCTCGGCTTTATTATATACGCTATGTCACGTGCCCTGCTTTGCGCGCCACGCCACACATGCGAGTACAGTTTTCTGCTGCTCTGTACTCTCTTCGCCCTCAGCATGCCTCGAACACTTGCATACAGGCAGATGATGGATAGAGAGAAAAAGTGCTCACTTGGTACGAGTAGGGAAATTCGGCTGAGTACCTATATCGTGAGTTTCTGGACAAGAATGTACGAAACTTGAGAGAGAGAGAATATCATTCGAAAGGTGCGACGCATCATGTCGTGCAAAAGGGATCGAACCGTTCTTTTTTTTGTTCGCTCACTGAACCACTGAACACTGAACCGTTCAAAAGATCCGGTTCACTATGGGCCGATGCACGGGTTCACTAGTTGACGTTTGAGCGGTGCCGTATTCACTTGTTGCCATGGTCATGTAAATAACACGGCACTGCTGAAACGTCAACTATTGAACTCGAGCGTCGGTTCATAATGAGTGATTAGGATCAGATCCGTTCACTTAAATGAGCCGTTTTGCTCATCTCTACAGGAAACCCTATAAATGTAATGTAGAATTTTTTTATAGATTGCTCAAAACTCCTTCGAATTTTTGTTTTGTAGGATGCCTGCAGAAATTCTGGAGTTAAATTAAAACATACTGAACGAATTTTGTTCCAACCGTCCAAAATTGTTCTACTGCATTGTTGCATAATCAGGAAATTCAACAGAGTTGCATTTTTAGCTTCACTTTGCTACTCCCAGTAACCTTGGAGCAATATATCAGTGCTTATATAAAACAGCTGCATTTCCGTAAGCCTACCATTAAAGAAGTTATGAAATGGAAATAGGAGCTTATACGGTTGAACTAATGCAACAACGACGATAAATCAATTCAACAATTCATAAAGTAACATTAGACTTCTGTGACGTAACGACATTTGTAACGTAGGCTTCATTGTCTGACAGGTCTTGAAATTTGTCGAATAAAAACAATTTCGCATCAATGTTTTTGATATGCAGTAAAATGCAATGTTATAGTGCTTGTGATTACTAAGGAGTGTTCCCTTATGTTACAATTGAAGCAGAATAACTCTTATATAACCAGATCTGGTCAAATTCTGTGCGAAAATGTCAAAAATTGCCCCTAACAAAAATCCTGATTACAGCCATGGTACCATCATCCATGACATCGGTGGTGACGTGCCTGCCGTGTAACGTAATGGATTATCTGTCATGGTCATCGGTTGATTGAATTTCGGCGATGCACCGAAAAAACCGATGACAAAGTAAGCTACATTAAGGGTTGCCCGGCGATGCTCCCAAATTTTCAGCTATTTAATAAAAATGCATGCCCTGTTTGTTCGGAGCAGCGAACTTCCAGTTCGTTGGCCATGTAATTTACTCATGCTAGTAACCCGTGGAAACTTCTGGAAGCGGGTAGACTGCAACGCAAAATCTAGGGAGACAAAAAATAGAAGGAAAATATAATAACAGCTTCGGTTGAAAAGAAGTCGACGAAAAACCGAAATATAAAACTGACGCCTGGTAATGGAAGGGATGACAAAAAAAAGATATACTGAGCGACCAACGACGCTTTCGACGGAACCAGCTTTCAGGAACAGAGAAAGAAAAGCAGACGAAGCTGGAATAGGTGTGCAACTGTCTAAATCTGCACGCATTTTAAAAATTCTTAGCAGTTTTGGTTTAAAATTCAATTTAAGGTGCCTTCCAATCTAGAATACAACTTTCCAAGGTGCTTTAAGCCAATCCCGAAAAATGGCGTTTAGAAGTCGACGAGAACGAATTATTGACGCGGTTTTATTGTATTATTACAATGAAATACCAATAAATGAATGAATGTCGAAGAAGTCGGAATTTTCCAAATAAAATCCCGAGAAATATTGCATTTTGGTGAAATCTTCATGTCAACGATGATCACCCATCATTAATGATAGACATTAAAATTGGTGTTTTTGCATGTTTCAAGTGAATAACATATAACAAGTATTTTTTCTACAGAAGAGAAAATCAAGTCACCCAAATTTTTCCAACGTAACTCATCGGTGGTCCAGATACTCGGAAAAATCCGAGAGACGGTTCCCGGAAAAGAAAAAAAACCGCGGCTGGAAAGTTCACTTGGTGATGTTATTATTTTCCCTTCCTGGAGCTCTTCCATACCGCATCGTCGTAATCGTTGCCATTGCCACGTCACAACTGTCTCTTGAAGGCTTTGTGTACCGCTGCTGTTTCGTTACATAATCCTGAAGAAGGGGCGCGCTGGGGGACAAAGAGATGATGGGTTGCGCTTTTCTTTCGGTTTTGAGTGCTGGAGGAATTGGTTTTGCTTGCTGAATCTGACCGCATCTGAAAACGAACAAATCCTTCTGGTTTGGTATGATGGAGAACATGACGATGTAGTAGATGGACAAACGGGACTGGACAGAAATTCGATTTTGTTTTATTCGGTGCATATTCGTTCTGATATGAAGCAAACTACAATTTACGATTTTTCAAAGAGTGTGAATCATAATGTGCTGTTGCAAATTGCTTTTTTTGCTTTGTTGCTTTAATAGTTTTGTTAGGGATTAGATAATTGGATTAACTCCATAAATTGTAAAATATTTGGTGCAGTCTGTGTACCGTAATTGGCACACTCCAGTCTGTGTCCTTTCTTGTAGATAGGGCGGTTGAGGCCATCCAACCAGCCGGTGAACAATTCTTCGTCCTCCCATACCTTCAGAAGAACTCGGTGAATTGACTGGTAAAGCTGCTCACTTCCATGCTTGAGAAGCTCGACCGGGATCTCGTCCTTCCCAGCAGCCTTACAGTTCTTCAGCGCACTGATAGCCTTTTTAACCTCTCCTATGGTCGATGAGTCCACAGCTTGATCGTCATCATCTATGTTCATCCTGTTCCTCGCTACATTTCCATTTTCACCGTTCAACAATCACCTGGCAGCCACCGCCGTTTTATCGGCCAGCAAATTCCCTTCTCGATCATTGCACATGGCGGGCACTGGTACGGTACGCACCATTGACCGTTGCATAGAATCTCCACATATCATTCCGGTTCATGCTTTCTTGAGCGTCAGCTACCACACTTTCTTCGTGCTGCCTTTTCTTTCTGCGGTGGATTCGCTTTTATTCGGCTCTCGCTGCCCTGTACCGCTCTCTGTTCTGTCGGGTACCGGCCACAAGCATACGGCTTCTGGCGACATTCTTCATGTCTGTCACTCTCTGGCACTCTTCATCAAATCAGTCGTTTCGTCTCCGTCGTTGACCAGTGCCAATCACTTCCCGCGCCGTTGTTGTCACAGCTTCGTGGATAGGGTCCCACAGGCTGTCTACGTCTCCAGCAACGTTGATTCTTCCCAACTACTTGTCTAGTTGCTGACGGTACTGCGCAGCTACTCCATCAGTCGACAAGCGTTGTATATTGAAGCGCAGCGTTCTGTTTGTTGTGGAACTCGTGACGCTGGAAAACCGCTTCCGAATTTTAGCTGCAACGAGATAAGGATCCGAGTCGATATTAGAGCCTGGGAAGGTCCTGACATCTGAGAAATGCCACCCATCAACCAGCACATGGTCTATTTGAGAGCAGGCATCGCCACTCGGGTGTCGCCAGATGTGTTTGCGGATATTCTTTCGCGCGAAGTATGTACTGTTGATTGCCATCCCTCTAGCAGCAACGAAGGTTACAAGACGCAGGCCATTATCATTGGTAACGGAATGAAGGCTTTCCGTTCCAATGACGGGTCAGAAGAAATTTTTTTTCCCGATCTGCGCATTTGCGTCGCCGATGATAATCTTGACGTCTTGTTTTGGGGACTCTCCGTAGGCCTTATCCAGGCTCTCATAGAACTCATCCTTCATGTCATCGGGCTTATCGTTCGTTGGCGCATATATGCTGATCAGGCTGTAGTTGAAGAACTTGCCCTTCATTCTCAATACACAGATTCGGTCGCTTACGCCTTGAAATAATTCGCTTCATCTGCTCCCCAATCACTATGAAGCCAACTCCACATTCTGCTCTGTCGGTTCTCGGTCAGCGTATTTCCCGGATAGCTGCCACGTTCAGGCCCACATTCCGTAGTTCACGAGCCAGGAGCCCAACATGCGCGGGTTCATTCAAAGTTCTCACGTTCCAAGATCAAACTTTCCAATCGTTGTCCTTTATTCGTTGCCGGGTCTGTTGCCGTAAAACCTATCCGTTTGCTCTACTTTTGCCTTTCTTGGTTGGTGAAGAGTCTTCGATAGGCCACCTAACCAGGGTTGCGCTACCTACATCGTGCTAAAGGGACTGCCTTCTTAGTGCTGACATGATACAGCATTGTCCGTTTGTTATTTACATGATGACCACGGTCATAGCCATCACAACTATCCACTTTTATCAGGGCTTTGGACCTGTAGCTCTGGTTCTCGATAGTTTCAAGTTTTTTCGGACATGCTACTATTGTGAGCCGTCAGGCGCTAGCGGTGTTAGCGAGCGTAAATCACTGCGGACAATACTCAGGGTTAAACTTAAAAATGGTGTGTGGAATCACGAGTTTTATCAAATTTACAAAGAAGCTAATGTTATGAATGTCATGTTGGCTTAAAGCGTGTGAAATACGACAGATTCTATCGGGCTGGTCACTTAGTGCGAGTGCCGGATGAAAGAATTGCGAAATTATTATTCAACAGAGAACCAGATAGTTGTCGTCGACTTTACACAAGGCCATAAATGTACTGGCTGTACGCAGGAAGACCCTGGAATCCTGTATCTTTTGACAATTGAAAGGTGGAAGCAGCGTTACGATGAACATGTTCTAGTCACTGTATTTATGGTCTTGTATAGCATCATATTGAGGATGACGTGTTTGAAACCTAGTCAAATCAAGGATAAATTCTGGTCGGAGATTTCCAAGATTTTTCAAGGCACAAAGAGTTTAACACACGATATACAAATTCAAAAAGCGTTTATTGGTAGAGAAGTTTGAAGAAAGTTTCTTAGAATACCTAATAGAGAGTCATGATCTATCCAAAAACAAGGCAAAACATCAGTTGGAAGAAAAAATTGTACAATAAATCGGTTATGTTTTGCTTCCTGTTTCTACCACTTGACAGCCAGGATCTGCAAAACAATCTATCGGATAATCAGAATGTCACGAACATCAAATTCCTACGCACTACTTATTCTTTTTGTGCCAAGTTATCATTTTAGTGCTTGAGAGCTTGCGAGCTTGATAAGCCGCCCGTAGTTGCTACTCCAGTATCGCAACATCAGGTGCGCTTGGCTTTAGGACATTTCGTCGAATGACATTTGGTCGAATGACGTTTGGTCGAATGACATTTGGTCGAAAGTACATTTGGTCGAAGGGCCATTTGGTCGAATGGACATTTGGTCGAATCACTTTGGTACATTTATTTTGCTCAAATGACGTTGAGTTGAACGGAAATTTGGTTGAAAGCTTATTTTCAAATGGTTAATTAAAAGATCATTTGGTAAAATTGATTATGTTTTTCTAAGTTTTGCAAAGTTGGTAAGATTAGGTATTCTTTGAAATAATCTGAATCATCAATTGTTGTTGAATATAAAACGAGACATTTTATGTAATCTAATTTTTTAATTTCATACATCCTTTTTTTTTTAGTTATGCCAAAATCTAGTATTTCAATGATTATTCAAATGAACTTATTAGGAGTATTTTTTTTGTACATTAACTGAAATATTCAGCTCTAGTGAATTTATTATTCTTTCAAAATATCATCATTCTTTGAAAAACTGCTCAACAAGCCATTTTGCTACTCAACGATGTGAACATAATATTTTTATTATTTTTAATTTTGAAATGTCATCGTTCTATGTAATGAACTGTTTATCTTCATCTGATGGAAGCATGCGGATAGAGTATATTTCCGGGTTTTATAGCTTACGGACGTGGTGGGTAAGATTTTTGGATGCGGAAATCAGAATTAAAACGGCAGGAAAAATTTGCTTTCGGGAAAGCCTTTATGGTGAAGTAAATGTAAGGTTTCGGTAACATTATTTATGGCCAATCGGCTTATTGTGACTTCTATGTTTGTAAGGGAAGACGAGTTGATTGAGGCAACAAAAGTAGGCTTGCTACCATTTAAGATCAGCTTATCTCGAATCGCAGAACTTGCCTGAACGAAAAAGTAACATGAAACGCACAAAAACGAACAAAAAAGTAACAACAAACGCAAGAGGTTGATCAATATGTTGGGAGAGCGTCCATCAAATTGGATAACAAAATTTTGCTAAACGCATGATAGGTTGTTGGTCAAAAGACTGATACTTTTTCAATTATTCTATCACTCTTGTATTAGCGACAAAATGCTACTCTCGACAATAGTCTGGCTGAACGTAAAACTTTATTTCCATACTATTAAGATTCGACCCCTTCCGCGAAATGTCGGTTCGACAAAATATAATATGTTTTGTGTTGAAACTAAACCTTTTCGACCAAATGTCCATTCGACTAAATGTCTGTTCGACCAAATGTACTTTCGACCAAACGTCATTCGACTAAATGTCATTCGACCAAATGTCTTTCGACCAAATGTCATAGATTCGGTGCACTTACACAAGAAACCAACCAGACGTTTGCTTAGCGCTAACATACATTCTCAGTGTGTAAGTGCTGGTGATTTATATTTTTAGCTGGCAATGACACCTGCCACGTTAGGTTGCAGACCAAAAAGTATAAAGAAAGAGGAATTCATGTTGCATTTTAAACTTGCCCACAGTAGACCACATATACCTCTGCATCTACGCCAGTTCTTGCGGAAACGTAAAGTCAATTTCATGACAGACTTTCTTGTCCGTCTCTGGTTCTAGCGAATGCAATGAACGAATAGTTTTAAGTGTGATGGATTTAGAGGGCAAGTGAAAGATACAACTACAAAGTACGAGCAAAGGGATGGTTCTGGGATTGAACCCATGAAGCAGATGTGGTAGCCATTTGACCACCAAACCCATCATCAAGCAATTGTTTTACTGCTCTCGTGAAACAATGATCTGTGATCACTAGCGCATCTTGCTCCTTCTTTTGCATTAGCTCGCTTGGCGAGCGAGCTCAGCGCTTAAATTGCCCTCAACATATTACGGCGTTGAAAACCCCTGCACGTTTGTAAGATTTATTGGCAAAACTTTATCTCCTGCCAAGCCAAGTTTTCGAAGTGCTATTTGAGCTTTCCATCGGAAAGCCCCGGAAGCCCTTCCATCTCACCTCAACGAACTACGAACAAACTCGAGCCACAAAGCAACAGAGTTTCCCCATTGTGTCCACCGGCTGTTGAATCGCTGCCCTGCCTTCCGCGAGAACATGGACGCATAATCAGCGCACAAAGTTATGATTTAATATAAAAATTAAATTTCAATTACCATAATTATCACTGGTGGCGCACGGCTTGCCGGTTCGGTTGGTCAGTTGGGTCCACATAATTGGGCGCACGTGGGCGCAAACAAGAATAAAAATCCAAATAATTACCACCGGTGCACTATGGGGCAGAAAGCGAAATTTTGCTTTAAATTTTCAAGAGCTTTTGATTCTAAATTAATTAAGTGAGATGTATATGCAGTAATTAACATGGTGGTGTACGAATGATGGCCCCGGATATACCCCTGCATCTACGCCATAATGATGCAAGAATAGAAGCGAAGGGAAACGGTTTCTTGTCCGTCTCTGGTTCTGGCGATTGCTATGAAGAAATAGATAAAGTGTGGAAGATAGAACTTCTTCTTCTTCTTGGCATTAACGTCCTCACTGGGACAGATCCTGCTTCTCAGCTTAGTTGTTCAATGTTAACTGAGAGATTTCTTTGCCAATGTTACTATTTTGGCATTCGTAAATCTTGTGGCAACTACGATGGTACTCTATGCCCAGGGATGTCAAGGAAATTTCCATTACGAAAAGATCCTGGACCGACCGGGAATCGAACCCAGACACCTACAGCATGGCTTTGCTTTGAAGCCACGGACTCTAACCAATCGGCTAAGGAAGGCCCTAAGGAAGAAATAGATAAAGTGTGGAATATGAAAGCAAGTGATAGATACAACTAACGGTGATAAGTACAACGCGCTCCCGAAGTTGAACCCATGACCTTCAGTATGTAAAACAGAAACGATAGCCATTGGACCACCAACCCCGTCCTTTAAAATTGCCAAAAAATGTTGTTAACATAACTTTAATCATCATAAAAAACTAACTTAACCACTCCAAACACGACATTTGTATGTATTTTTGAGTTTGTACTACTCACAGGTTGAAATGTTATCATCATGTAAGTGCAGGGAGTTTTGACACATATTTTCCATCTCTGACCCATAGTGCCACGCTGCGTCGGTGACGCTATAAAACTGGGTCAAACACTCGTTGTCCAGCAAAAATTAGCATTTTTACTGCGACGCGGTGTTGAATTCGAGCAAATGGTAGTGTCAATTGAAATGAGAATAGGCAAACGTAGGAATTCCGTCGTTTTGGTCGTCCTCTCTAGGGGAAATTGGGCGGTGGCGGCGGTTGACCATCAAACGATAGAGTAATGGCACGTGATTATGAGTTACGGAAAGATGATATTTGCACTGCACTGCAATTGGCACTAATTGGTGCCGGCCGTGTTGATTTTGAAAACCGAGCCTACTTCGGTTATTTATTTTTCGTGAATGTTGGTTTATAATTTTTATAATTTTCGATTCGCGTCATCGAATGACAACATTGATGTGGAACCGTAATTTGACGGTGGCTATTAAATGGAGGTATATAAAAAATTATTTCAATAGTCCCAGAGGAGAGCAATACCATGAGGGAAAATCAAACATAAATTAATGAATTGATCATTTTAATTTCGAATCTAATTGGAATGGCATGGCTCACTTCGTGTAAACATCCACTATTTAAATGAATATTGATTAAAATGGCAATGGTTGTTGATATTGACAAATGCTTCAAGCAATTCCTGGAGCCATCAATTAATGGAGAAAGACTTTATGCCATAATTGTTGGGATAATTCAAACCGTAAGTAATAAGGTTTGCGATTTCTCGGAAAATTTATTTAGCATATCACTAGGTATTCCTTCAATAGTTTGCCAGAATATTTCTTCTCTAAATCAATCAGAATAACGAACGAATTTCGTCTTGAATCGAACATACCTTAGGCATTTCTATAGAAACTAAAGATTCAAAAACCTATGCAAAAGTTCGATTAGGAATTAGAACACCGAAATCAGCTTTTCGTGTTTATTTGAATATGCATTTTGTTAACAAGATTCCGTACAAACAACTTCATTTTCATTAACTATACAAATTATTTGAACTTGACATAATTTTGCGAGTCTGCACTCTCTGAAATTTTTGTAAAATACTCGTATACGAATTGTAGTAGATAAGACAAAATCATTCTCATGAATTTGTAAATTGCAAAGTTTTTATTTTTTTCATTTTATCTTTATTAAGGAGACTTTCAGCCAGTGGCTGGTTCGTCTCCGTCAAAATTGCAAAGCATTAACTTCCGAAAAAAAAACGGTTTGTTCAGTTCTACTGATAATAATAGCTTGTAATATTCCTGAAATTTAGTTGGAAGCCGTTAGTAGAGAGAAAAGGGCAATTATAGGAAAATAAGTGCATAATTATAAAAAAGCAACAGATAGAGGTTTGAATACAAACTGAAAATCTTTTAGTTCAAAAGCACAAGCTATTGGCAAAATACTTGAAACCCTGTTCTTGAGGTTTCTGAATAAAACAATCAAGGTGCTCTCCAGACCGTTATTATCAGAAAAAAAACTCCACCAATTCAGAGCTCACCAGTTGTTTTCTATGACTAAACGTTGAAGTTATGAGTCCATAAAATGAAAGGAAAATAGCAGAAATTTTCCACAAAAAAGTTATTTTTCATAGGCTCAAAGGCAATAAAACATTGTGAAGCCAATTTTACATTATGAAAAATTGTGAAATAATTTTTATAGCAGAATAATGTGAATAACTAGGTGAACTTGAACACTTATATCTTAACGTTCAAACTTCACTTGCTTCGAAGAATTGCTGAATAGTTAGCCATATTTGAAAGATGCTTATGAAAAGTAGGGATTATGCAATATTATATTGTTTGTTTTTTTTTATTCAAAATCGTGTTACTAGTAGAGCTTGGTTTCTCATGCCTTACACAAAACGTTTCAAGTTCAGCATTGATCATAGCTACAAATTTAAATATTGGAGATTCAACAGATTCAACGTGGTAAAAACAAATTGAAATTGTTATGCGGTTTGTTTGTAATTTAACGACGATTCTTTAATTTTTTTGAGACGACTTTTTGCATGAAAAGCAAAAGATTAAGTGTTATTTTTCTCGCGTCTCCAGAGTGCTTTCTTTCTCGATGATGCTGTATGCGTTAAGTGAAACTGAAATTACATAGTGGCTGCTTAGTCAAGGAGGAAGAATCAATTGGTGAGCTCGTTTCATGCTTTTATTTCAAATCTGTAAAATATGTAATCGTTAACCGTTACAACGGTGGAAGAATATTCCTGCTACCTAGGCGAGCTCTGTCGCGCTCGGCCCTACCAGCTAGCATGTACTTTGACTTGGTCGTATTCACCACCAGTCCAACTTTTGCTGCCTCGCGTTTCAGGTGGGTGTGCCATAATTTCCATATCATCCGCGAAGCAAACACATTGACTGGATCTCGTAAAAATGTACCCCGGCTGTTAAGCTCGGCTCTCCGCATAACACCTTCTTACGCAATATTGGACAACAGGAACGAAAGCCCATCACCTTGTCGTAGTTCCCGGCGGGATCCAAAACAAACTGGAGTGTTCGCCTGAAACCTTCACAAAATTTTTCACACTTTTCATCGTCACTCTTATCAGCCTCGTGAGCTTCCCGGGAAAGCTATTCTCGTCCACGATTTTTCATAGCTCTATGCGGTCGATACTATCGTATGCCGCCTTAAAGTCGATGAAAAGGTGGTGCGATGGGCCCTGGTATTCACGATATTTTTGATAGATTTGCCGTACAGTAAAGAAGCCGGCTTGATAACTTCCCATGAACTCGCTTACTATAGGTGACAGACGACGGAAGATGATCTGGGATAATCTGGGATCGCTCGGAAGTTTTCACAATCTAACTTGTCGCCTTTTTTGTAGATGGGGCATATCACCCCTTCCTTACGCTCCTCCGGTAGCCGTTCTGTTTCCCAGATTGTGCCTATCAGCCGGTGCAGACAAATAGCCAGCCTCTCTGGGCCCATCTTCATGAGTTTAGCTTCGATACCATCCTTACCAGCAGCTTTATTGTTCTTGAGCTGGTGAATGGCATCCTTAACCTCCCTCAAAGTGGGGGCTGGTTGGTTCCCATTGTCCGCAGTACTGACGAAGGAATTTCCTCCGTTGTCCCGTCCTTCATTGCCAGATTCTTAGGCCAATATTCCGTGGAATCCTTGGAGGACCAAGAACATGCATATGAATTAGTACAATACTCTGTTTACTTATATGATTTACCAAGATTATACACCATATGTAAAAACTATTACTAGATCACTGGTTACGCTTGTCGGTGTTAAGGCCTGTATTACATGGAGTCCTCAGAGAACCAAGAATATTAGTGTAGATCAGTACATTAGGGGCCCAGATAGCCGTAGCGGTAAACGCGCAGCCATTCAGCAAGACCAAGCTGAGGGTCGTGGGTTCGAATCCCACCCGTCGAGGATCTTTTTTCGGGTTGGAAATTTTCTCGACTTCCCAGGGCATAAAGTATCATCGTACCTGCCACACGATATACGCATGCAAAAAATAGTCATTGGCATAGTAAGCTCTCAGTTAACAACTGTGGAAGTGCTCATAAGAACACTAAGCTGAGAAGCAGGCTCTGTCCCAGTGGGGACGTAACGCAAGAAAGAAGAAGAATCAGTACATTGATTCATTTACTTAGATAAAGATTTTAGATTTTATGCCATAACTAAATATCATCAATCTACAACTGCTTACACTTCTAGATCCTAAGGCCTATATTCGGTGCAGTCCTTGGAAGTCAAAGAATATGGACATAGCTCAATACAATACTTCGTTTACTTATATGAATAGTAATAGCCTTCGCAATATTAAAGAACTATCTATTGATAATTAGTAATGCTAGTAGATCCTAAGTCCTACATTCGATAGAGATCTTGGAGGACCAAGAACAACCTCACATATTAATACAATATACCGTTTACTCACATGCATGGTTAGGGACCTTTGGAGTATTTGAATATTAACTTTAAATCAATTAGTACGATCATAGATCCCAAGGCCTATATCCAATGCAGTCCTTGGAGGGCCAAAAAAATCCTTACATACCTGTACAATATTCCGATGACTTAAAAGAATTGTTAAGAGACTGTGTCATATTTAAAAACTATCGATAGACCACTGATAACGCTTGTAGATCCTTAGGCCTACATTCGATGAGATACTTAAGGGATTTAGGACATCGGTACAAATTATAAAAATACTCACTTTATTGCTATGAATAGATAAGGGTCTGTGCCATATAAAAAAACATCGCTAAACACGCCAGTACATTCCAGGTATATATTTCAGGAAGTTTTTGGATGAACAAGAACATCTGTTGTACTAATGAAGTTATTCAGACGGAGACATTGATGAAACAATTAATTGTGCCGAAAAAAATAATTTCTTAGTGATAAGAGTTAAGATAAGTTCTTATGCTTAGAAATATTGAGTAGATTTCCATTTGCTCAAATGGAGTCCCAAACTGTAAGGAATTATTGAAAGACTTGCAAACATTTGGCTAACTAAGACCCACAAAAATCAATAATATGATAATCATAACTTTTTATTCGTGGGAAGTGAAATATTTGCGATGAATTTCTCACAAACAGACTCCAAAAGGCAAATCCTCATTTTACGAGCTGTTTCAATTTACGACCAATTCAAATTACGTAATTACGTTCGTAAATTGAGGTTACAGTACATTCACCATTCAACAATTGCTGACAGGTGCTCCTTCCACCTGGCATTCACCACCGTTTTATCGGACAGCAGATTTTCTTCTCGATCATTGTAGGTTCATGGTGAGTACTGGTACGGTAATGCCTCTCGCTTTGTTGACCGTTGCATAAAATCTCCGCATATTGTTTCGGTTCACACCATTTTGAGCTTCAACTATCACACTCTCTTTCACAGTGCCTCTTCTCTCAGCGGTAGATTCGCTATTTTTCGGGTCCCACTGCCATGTGCCGCTCTCTGTTCTGCCGGATACCGGCCAGTAGCATTCGACCCCTGACGGAATTATTCACTTTTGTCACTCTCTGGCAGTCTTCATCGAACCAGCCGTTTCGCCTGTATCGTGGACCAGTGTCAATGACATCCAGCTGCTCTTGACACTAGTTATTCAATTCGTCGACAGGCGTTATGTATTGAAGCGCATTGTTCAGTTGTTTCTGGAACTCGTGGCGCTGTATAAACGCGCCCGGGCTTAAGCAACAGTAAGAAAGTGATCTGATTCCGTATTAGGGCCGCAAAAGGTCCTGACCTCTATGATATCTGAGAAATGTCGTCCATCAACTTCAAGAGCCCCACGTGTTTATTCAAATTTCTCACGTTCTTAGATATTTCCTGAAGAAAACTACTAACGTTTTTCGAAATATATGTATTTGTCAAAAGTTAGGCTTTAGGTTCATAAGTAACGAAAGTGCCATTTTCCAGCTGGGATGTAATTCCAGAAGCAACACCAAGAAGTCGAACCAACTCAATGTGTTGTCTATCGCTCCCAGAAAATCTTCACTCTATTTTCAAGTCAACTTTTCGCTCTTTGGGATTTTATTGTCCCAACAATGACGGTTCGCCGCCAAAAAGGGAGGACGACAACGTCGAAGGCCGTTAAACTGCAAGACACAAAGTTTGCGCTGCCACCCTCGTCAATGAGAAATCAAATAGTCAACCAGCGACTAGGGTACCGGGAAGCATCATCAACGCGTGAGATATTGAGGCTTGGAGGAAAGTTGCCCTAAGGAAGGTGATGGAGGTAGCGAAAGCGAACGAGCGGACAGCCAATCTACGAAGCCTACCGGGAAGATTAAGCGGACCGGAGGTGGGCGTGATGGCGAACTAAAGGGAAAACTTTTTCCATCATTCTGCCATAAATTTTATGATGCCCATCGGAGGAAAGCCTCAGTGGTTGCGATGCTTTTTCCCGAATGTCGATTCCCCGAATAGCCCATTTCGCCGAAAAGATTTCGGCACCCATAATTGTCGTACGAGATCTACAAATCGGAACTCTAATGTCATTCTTTCGATCTACTTCGTCGCAGGCGCTAATATTCGTCGTATCAAACATAAAATATTCCACTACGGCAAATATTCGAACTTACCTACAAAAAAGATTAATTTCCAAGTGTAATTTTATGAAATCTGTTTTAGTTCATCCACTTGTACACCGAAAATGTAGTAACTACTGTTTTTTCGACAGATAACATCAGTTAAATTACAGCGTTCAATTGTTTTATTTTGACCACTGAGCCGAATCCTATTCTTGGCACTTTTGATTCACTTCGGCAGTGGGGTTTTTTGAAAGCTACTGTGCTCATATATGCGTCGTACTGAAGCGCATCAAAATGCAAAGCTTCTGACAATTCGGCCGAGAAAAACCCTCCATGCCAAAGTGAATCCTGGAAGTGCCCAAGTGGTTCTGCACCCTACTATATCACGTTAGCTGTGACTCAACTTGTGAGACGAATCAAAACTTATTGTGGCTGAAATAAAAAATAAGTACGACGGATATAAGCAACGGAAAGTAATAATTTCATAGCATTATGTCCAATAATCAATCAAAATTTATTAAAATCTTGGGAATGAATTGTGATGATAACTAAAACATCGTTTTATGTATTCGGTGAAACGTCATTCAGAGAAAAGTTCAATTCGCTTGTTCATTGGTCGCACCGTCTTCCTTTGGGCTTACCCTTTTCCTCGCTTACGGACCTTTCAACAGATTGACGTCGTCTGCGATTGGCTTCTGGTTGCCGCCGCTTCATTTTTGCTTCATTTGATCCGCTTTATCAGGGGGATCCTCCAATAAAAAGTGGATTTTGACGGAAGCGCGCAAAAATGTTAATGCAGCGTTGTTTGGCGAAATGAGACAGTTTTTTTTCCTTCCCACTTTGTTGAGGTACTGGGAAAGAAGTTGAAAAAGTTGGATTTAATGACCTAATCGATTTCGGTCCGTGGAAGAGAGCGGAATTTTTTGCTTTCGTAATCGAAAGGAAAATCTTAAACTAAGATAAAATTCCAATTAGGAGAAATCTGAATTCATTTAGCGGCAATTTGTCGTCTCAGCGTTGAGTGATGGAGCAGCAGTATTTCGCACGCTGGAGGCTCTAAAACTGTCCCAAAGCCATCGCGCATGGAAAACAATAATTAAATCGCCAAACTTTTCCGATTTCAAAGTATCAACAATTGAATTATCACCCCCGACCACGCCCAGCACAACGCCTACGCCAGTGCCCATCTCTTTCCGTTCATTTGTCCTAATTAGAGAGCCGGGAAATCCACCAAAGATTACCGTCCAGCTGCCTTTTGTTTGTGCGCTACTTTGTGTCACTCTACTGAATCTCATTCACTGCCGCTGCACTATGGGTTAAAAATCAACTTTGGTTGGTCAAAACTCCAAGTGCTCTGGGGTCACCAAGTGGCTCGGTAGCTTAGTTGGTAGAGCACTCGTCTAGCATACAAGGGTCGTTGGTTCGAATCACATTTTGGCACGTGGATTTTTGTTTTCATAATTTTACTCATAATTAATTCATCTGTACCACGCGTTATGAGTGAATTAAAAAAATTGGTTCTGTATTTTAATATGAAATATTAAGGACTTCAGACTGGGCTATTCATTTTACTTTTAGATTGATTTTTAGTAATTATCAAAGTTCTAAGAATTTTGCCACGAAATTCCCATTTCCGACCCATAGTCCGCTACTGCGTCGACCATATCACTGTAAGACCTCTGATAAGTCCATCCCTTTGCATGGATGAGTCCCGCCGTCACCGGACAAAGCTCGAGGTCGCTTTTAATTATTTTCTTCCCGTTCGTCGCTTTGATTTAGCCATCTCATGGACTCGCTTTTGTCTTCGATGCGACTCGCCTCTGGAGTTTGCTGTTCCGCATTGTTGGGCATCGCTTTTTTTTTCCTCCTGGGCTCCCACGCACGCGGGACACCCGACCCATAGACAGACGTTCAGTTCGGGCGAATTGGATGAAAAATGGATCGCCCTCTTCACATATTCAATGTGCCAGTAGGAGTTGACAGTAGGACACTGAGACTATTCAATGGAAAAATGTAGGTGGAATAAAAGTTGTACTGTCCTTCTTCTTCTTCTTCATCTTGGCATTACATTCTCACTGGGACAGAGCCAGCTTCTCAGCTCAGTGTTCTTATGAGCACTTCCACAGTTATTAACTGAGAGCTTTCTTTGCCAAACTTGCCATTTTCGCATTCGTATATCGTGTGGCAGGTACGATGATACTCTATGCCTATGGAAGTTAAGGAAATTTCAATTACGAAAAGATTCTGGACCGACCGGGAATCGAATTCAGACACCTTCAGCATGGCTATGCTTTGTAGCCGTGGACTCTAACCACTCGGCTAAGGAAGGGCCATTGGCCTACTGGTCTACATATCTTATTTACTGCCAAGTACACTATTATTCTTCTTCCATGACCACGTTTACATACATATATCATGTGGTAGATACAAAGACACTCTACGGCCTGGAAAATCGAGAAAATTCCCATTTCTCCGACCGGGATTTGAACCAACGACCTTCAACATGGACAGCTGCGCATTTACCGCCCTGAATAGGCGGTTTGAGTGCCCATAGATAAACGATGAACGATAGAAAAGACTATCATCTTAGCTTAAATCTTGATCATGGAAAAGATACAAAAGTTTAGCAAGAAGTAAGACAACAGTTGATTCAGTCGCGGTTTAGACATTTGGACATTTGACCACAGTAAGTCCTTTGTGTCAAGTATTGTTGTAGTATCGTCACCACCACTGAAATTCTCGAACTTTCGAATCAAAGCTAACAACACAGATAAACAGGGGGGGGCGAACATGTTCTTGTGACTGTGATTTTAATCACGATTTGTTCGAAGGGCTACGTTTGTTTGTCTGTGCTAACAACTTTGTCTGTGCTAACAACAACTTTTGTCTCCACAATTTGAAGCAACTGTGTGTGACACCTTTTCCAGTAGGAATGGAACAAAACGAGTCCCCAACTCGGACACGGACTCTGTTGTCAAGTGCCGTCATTACTGATGCTGCTGCATCCCCCCTTCATGTGAAATGTATGAGAGTGCAAATCAATAAAGTGCCACTTTTATGGCGTGGTCCGATACTGCTGCTATTTCTGCAACTGTTTCGTCCATGCACTAAAAAAGAAGATATATTGCCAGTCAATCTCATTCGAAGTGACCCAAAGTACGGCGATGAAATAAGTGGTTTTAAATCACGGCAAAAGTACTACTTTTCAGTAAAAAAAATGGGGATTTCAAGAATACTATCTGTCGTTGATTGGGGTATGAAAAACCAATGCATGTGAAGAGAAAATTGTACTATAGATTCATTGTAAGAATTCTCAAACAATTTCTGGCTAGAAGAAGTCTTTATAGATTCCTGAGAATATTTTAGACGGAATAGATTATGGGGCAATTCCTGTAAGACTTCCTATATGATATAATGTTCGTTATTTGAGACGCCATGCAGAAGTTGTTTATTTTTTTTCGTTTTGCGTTGTGCGAGTGAGTGATATTCGTGTTCTATCGAGGATGGATTACAAACTGGTGAGCTCGTTTCATGCTCATGATAACACATCTTTTTCGTAGCAGCGTTACTTTTATGTAATTTTCAAATAAGTTTTACAAGTCTCGTCACTACTCACACCTAAATCATTTCATCTCTTACACATAAACATCCTTCCCATGGTGGTTGTGGAGATGCAGAGTTTTGATTTTCTATTAAAAAGGGGATAGAGACATTTTACATACATATTTCATTTGGCTTGAATGCCCTCAATGTGATTTTTGAAAGTTAACTTCTTATCTAGCATACTTAACTTCATCTGACCAATTTATTGGAACCCCTCTCATCGTGACAACTTATCTACTTGAGGGTTTCAAATAAAGAGCTTTTGGTTTATGTGGGAATATAATTAGTTGATTTTTGGAAGCATTAGGAGAAATCATCTATTTTTGCAAGTATGAAGAAAAATATCCATTTTTTTTTACAATCGACTACAGATGACACGCAGACTTCGTCCTTTGGCGGAGAGGCCTGTGTCATCAGCAAATAAGGATTTTTGACATCCCTGAGGTAACTCAGGTAAGTCAGATGTGAAAATATTGTATAATATTGGTCCCAAAATGCTGCCTTGAGGAACACCAGCTCTTAAAGTAGTCTTTCAGACCTGGAGTTCTTATAATTAACCTGAAGTGTACGATGCTTTGTCTATGTCAAGAAGAGCAAGACCAGTAGAATAGCCTTCAGATTTGTTGGAACGGATCAAATGTCCATGGTGGAATCCGACCGTTCATTGGCAAAAATTGAATTTTCGTTGATGTGGGCCATCATTCTGTTCAAAATAACCTTTTCAAAAAGTTTACTGATGGAGGAAAGCAAACTGATTGGACGATAGCTAGAAGCTTCTGCAGGATTTTTGTCTTGTTTTAAAATTGGAACAACCTTAGCATTTTTCCATTTGTCAGGAAAATATGCTAATTGAAAACATTTGTTAAATATATCAACTAAAAATGATAAGCTACTTTCTGGAAGTTTCTTGATGAGAATGTAGAAAATTCTATCATCGCCAGGAGCTTTCATATTTTTGAATTTTTTTAATAATAGTTCTCACTTCTTCCAAATCAGTCTCCCAGGAATTTTCGAAAATGTTCTCTTGATTGAGAATATTTTCGAAGTCCTGAGTAACTTGATTTTCAATTGGACTAGTAAGTCCTAAATTAAAAATGTGCGCGCTTTCAAACTACATAGGATGTTTTTGAGCTTTTTCGCAATTAGTTAGTAAAAATTGGTTTTAGTCCTTCAATGCCGGTATTGGCTTCTGAGGTTTTTTCAAAATTTTAGATAATTTCCAAGAGGGTTTAGAGCCAGGGTCCAATTGAGAAATCTTATTTTCAATTTTTTTGTTTCCTTATTGTGAAAAACGCTTCTTGATTTCTTTCTGCAAATCCTGCCATATAATTTTCATAGCAGGATCGCGAGTGCGTTGAAATTGCCTTCACCTCACGTTTTCAAGATGGATCAAGAGTTTAAGATCATCGTCTATAATCTCGGACTCGAATTTTCTTTCACATTTTGAAATTGCAATGCTCCTGGCTTCAATAATGGAATTCGTTAAGTTGTTGGAATTGCTCTTTTTTGGAATCCAATTGAAAGAGGAAAGAGTAATCCTTCACTCTAGTCAGGATTGCTTTCTCATATGATCTAGTAACGATTGCTTCCTAAATTCAGGTGAGGATTGCTTCCTTGTAAAATCCGCACAGAATTTCTTCATCTTAATACCTGATCAGTTTTGCTTCCTCTCGATATCAATTTAGCATTCTCGCGTAACTTTTCAAAAGGATCTATCTAACATCTATCTATCTAACAACCAATAACTGAGCCAATCAAGTCTTGCGTTTTTTATATGAAACGCTAACCAAGAAAATTGTCTTTAAATCTATGGTGAAAAACTTTATAAAAGCTACTGGATTCGGCACTGAAGTCTTGGGAGGAAACAAAACGATGTTTTTAGATTTTCCCGATGTTTCGACTCGGAATCGAGTCTTCTTCTGGTGATAATTCTACTTACGATTAAGTAAAATTATCTCTAGAAAAAGACTCGATTCTGAGTCGAAACGTCGGGAAAAATCTGAAAATATCGTTTTGATTTCTCCCAAGACTGCAGTGCCGAATCCAGTAGCTCTAAAGTTCACATCAGTCGAACCTCTTTCTTTCCAAAAGCTTTAGCATTACACTGTTATAATCAAAAGCGAGCGAGAGAGGAGGAAATATTACATTGTTACATAGTGTCGAAACCAGTTTACCAATTCTCCGGATCATACCTTCCGCCGAAACAGAATCCTGTAAATGTTAAACACCACACTTGGCAAAACACGTGTGACCGTCCTAACATTTGCCAACAGAATGATCTACCAGTGCTATCTGAGCGGCTTCGAACCAGGCTCGTTTTCGATCAACGTCTCGTGTTACTCTTCGTATTTCCCGATTCTCGAACGCGCACTCGATGGTGGCATCCATACCTTTACCGTACACACTGATTCGTCGTCAACTACCGAAGCCGAACCTTCGGACAAATTCGTGTGTATGACTGTTCGCTCTTAATCACTTCATACTTAATCCGTGTCTACCCGAACAAAACTCAAACCTTTACACAACATGAATAAATAGGAGTGTTATTAAACACGTTTACGTTACATTCTTGTTTCACTATTATGTTTTTTTAATTTACCACGAAACCTTTAATTCTTAAACCTGCGTAAAGAATTATTCCCTCTCGAAATCCTGGTTGGCTGTGGCTATTAACTGGCAATGCTGGGAATTCGGTCATATTCGCTTAATTTTGGAATTCAATCTGAAATACTTTTCCTTAAATCCGATAAAGATTGCTGCCTCCTTAAGTTTAATCAGGATCAGAGATTGAATGCTGAAAAAAAATTGAGAGTATCTCTCACTAGTCGATACCTGATCACGAATTATGATCAGCAACACATCAAGATATTTAAACGCCAACCTTCAATGGCAAATGAGCGAGATAAATCCATCATCGCTCTCTCTTTGGGCTCTCGCTCGCTGTCGATGTTTATAAAGCTTGTAACAACTTGCGAAACACTTGCGATCGTGGACCGGTACATATGTTTTGCAATGGGTGATCAGGATTCCTGGACATTTATATCATAGACAAACAGACGTCTCACTCTCATCATTATCCATCGACCACCTTTTTAACGGAATGATTCAAATATATTGTAGGTGGTCAATCCACCACCCGCAGCGCTCGCATAATTTTTGTTCGCGTACGACGTTTACACACTACCGCCATCTGTTGGCTCATCGGCCAAACATACCGATTTTAGAATTGAGCGTACATGTTGTCTCGACTATGAGTTTTATCGCGATTTGTTCTAGGTGTTTCGTCTGTTTGTCTGTGTTTATATCTAGAAGTTTTCCTGTTTTATCTAAATAATGTCAATATGCCTGAAATAGTGCTGTTAACACTAATTTGATAATCCATAAAAGTTTTTCATGAAACACTTGATGAGTAATTTCTCTTTAGTGTTTCTGGAGTCATTTAAGTACCAGTGGCTGGAGAATTCACAGTAAGTTTAAAGCATTTATGACTTATGTTGAAGAGGATATACCATATGAAACAGTATTACTTGAATCGTCCTTCCTTGTGGCTAACGTCCCCTATGGGAACGGCTTGGCGTGTTTTTAGAATAAAACTACCAAGACAGCCAAAATGAAGGAGGTTTCAACCGCCCTAATACTGTTTGGCGATCAAGCAGGATCTATCGATCGGTGGCTTATATTTTTTGGGGAATCATTACACAGTCATGGATAGTTTCCCAGAAAATATGGCTTCACTCTAGTTGTCATCTTCGAACATCTAGAGTGAAGCCAAAATTTTGGTGCTGAAGATGCTGATTTGACAGCTCGCCCAAAAATATCGATTTAAGCACGAAACACACTCGTTATCGAATGCGACATTAGTATTTCAGTAATCTTTCTGGTGTTAAGTGCGTATAATTTTATTAAGTTTTCTGTAGTCGCAAGATAATTTAGCCACATTTTATTTGGCACAGTGATAAGCGAGTATCAATAGTATTGTCGCGCCGCCACCAAACCGGGTCGCGCCACTCGCGAACTTTTGAACTCAGTTTTGAGGTGTGGCGCTGCATTTTTACGATATTTATGAACACAGCGCACTATTCGAATATTAGTCGCGACGCTTGGAGAATTAGGAAAAAATTAATTTAGAATACATGTTTGTCCCTTTTTCTGTCGGATCCATAATAATATTTTTTGTCACATGCGACATTTGTCGATTCCGCGCGGGGTTTGATGGGGTCAAAGCCTAAACTTGGTTAGTCAGCACTAGCGCCACGCAGATAATGTCTGGCTTCAAGAACTATCGTTTACTTCAAGGGATTTATTAAAAAACCGGAACGGCCGATTGACTGTTTAACGAGAAACTTGCGACGATCGACGCGCCACCATAATGTATATATACATGTATATATATGTTATATATAACAGAGGGTATTAGATCTGACTTGGAGCAGAGAATATGATTATGTAGAGAAACGCGGAGACGATTTTGACTTTGTTTATAAACAACATTTGCAATGACTATCGATAATTGAGGTCATTCAAACAATATTTTAGTGTGCGTGTCATCCTGTCAGTCGCCGTAAGAAACCAAGCTTATCAATGACGTCACTTACGTATCGCTTTCACTAATACACATCCATCCTCTCTTTTGTGTAACTTCTTTTTGAGTCTCATTGAATTTGCTCGATTGGAACCACGTTTGACGGTTCAATTGGAACCTTTGGTTTCAGAATTCGTGCTTCTCTATAATAAACAAATTCTCTGACTTGGAGGTGATAATTTCGCAATTTGGAGGTTAACATCACCTCCAAACACTAGCAATTTTGCGGTGGGATGTTGACGTTTGATCATGAATATGAAATGCGTAGATAGTGCCACCGTAGTCTTGTGTGTTTTCAGAACATCAATGATGTCACAATGTTAAATCGTGTATAAGGTGGAGCCGCTGTTTTGATGCGGTGAGTGCCAAATGAGTGACATTCAATGATCCATTCTTCGTACATTCTTCTCCAGAAACTCACGATATACTCGGCCGATTCCCCAACCCGTATCAAAAGGAAGAAGCAAAATCAAGCGTGTGTTAGAATAAGGGCGTAAGTCACATGATCTTACTACCAAATATCAGTTGATGAAGGTCAAAAACCTCCTATAATTTAATTACACAAGTTTCCCTATTTTATTTTTCAGGGAAACGGCTCATTAGGGAAGAAGACTCATTTGTTGGACTTGCGTTTAGTGAACTGGGGGAGGGCAGCACATAAGCCGATAAGTTTAATTTATCTACGAACATACGGTTACACAGTGTAACAAAAAATAACTTTTTTGCGTGTCTCGAGGATCAAATTATGTGCCCCTAGTGAATTTAGGGTTGCTGAATTTAATACTGTTTTCAGACATGTTCCAGCACGTGCTACAGGTTCTCAAAGTTTCATAAAACGCAGGTTGTATTGATATTTACAAAAAAAATCAAACTATGATTTATCAAACTCTTGGTGATCTAATCCACCAAGCATACAAATTAGGACTTCATCTTTCATTTAAGATATAATTGGGTTTAAATTGCACAACCAAATTTCGATTTAATCGACTATTTTAACATGCTTGCAGAATCCATACAAATGTCTTAGTTTCTCTTATATGGCAAAATACAATACTTTTCCAAATCATCGAACATAACTTCTGAATAATGGAAGCATTATGAACGTTCTTGACGGTTATTTTTTCAATACATTAAGTTCGAATTCCGTGGCAAATTAGCCATACAAGCTAGGAAACTTCAAATGCTGTCAAATTCGTCGTATTCTGCATTTTCAACAGCGAATATCTAAAAAAAACTATACGTGATGAGAAACTTTTTAAAACGGCAATAACTTCAGCAATCCTATATTAAAATACCGCTATTTGATGCTCGAAAAAAAAATTGTTCCGCAGTGTTATCGAAAAACAGTTTTGGATATAATTTTAAGGCAAAGTAGGCTGTCATTGGAATTTGTACGCGTCATTGATGATTGTTGCAATTTTGAATTAAAGAAAATCAGTTGGCACTGACGCATCTGAAACAGTTTCAGCATACTCTCTGCACGTCAACGTATATAATGATACTTTTCCGAATGAATTTGAACTATAAGGACAGAGTTTTTTCAATTTGAAATTGCGAATTGCAATGTCAACATGGCTGCCAGAACGAATGACAGGCTACTAAGCCTTAAGGAATAAATTCAACATTTTGAATGATGAGAAGGCAGCTATACTACAGGAATAATAATATACAATTTTTTAGGTTACAATATGTTTCAGCTAAGTAAAAATCACACTCACTAAGGCCTATTGCATACAAGTAGTGAAAAAATATTCGGGATTTTCACCACCATCGCCGACCATGTACTGTCGAGTACATGCATTCAATATTAATCCGTGAAATTTACTTTTGACAGTTTACAGCAAGCAACCAACAGTGACAACCGAAAGAAATAACTGACACTAAACAAAACTAATCTGCAACATTCACCAGAGGAAGTGTGTAATCAACTGTCTTCCTAACAAGCAAGTGAACGAACAAAAAAAAATTGTCGAAAGCAACGCAGCACCGATCAGTATCAAAACACAAGAAAAAAAGGAAACAAGAGGTTCTCATCGTTGTTTTCCATTGTTTTGCCCTCCTTCGCATCGACACTCCGCAAATCAAACCAACCAGAGTTGTAGCATCAAATATAAACGTTTATATATTATTAACACAGAGAAAAGAAAAGAGAAGATTATAAAGTTCTAAACTAATTTTTGTATGTACCTTAAACAACTGTAGTCAAAGAGTCAAAAAGAGTTATAAAAGCATTGACCATAATCAGAGCAAGTAGTTAAAACGTTTAAATTTAAATCTTTAACAAAAGTAAAGGTTTGCGGTTAAAACTAAACAGAAAAGTTTAAAGTTGAAATTTCTAACAAAAAGTTCCCAGAGCGAATTTAACAACCGTAGTAACATTGAAGCTGAACAGTAGTGGTGCGCGCGCGAAAAAAAGAAAATCAAAAATTATCTGAAATTGGTAGCAGCGGGTGAACAGCAACAATATACGTGGGACAAAATCTGCATCCCTTCCTGGTTAAAAGTGTGGAAACGGATTGCTCAATGAACTGTACAGTGTGATAATGGTTCGTCAAATATCAACCGTCGTCATTGGTGCTGCCGGTCGGAACAGGAAGAAGTGATAAGAGCTAGTGAGCGTTTTGCACCATTTTGCGGTCGTCGATATCGATTCGCCGCGTTTGACAGTTGGGCCCTGAAGTGAATCGACACCCACACAAACACAAAGACACAATCACGCGACCAGTGTAGCAGCCTCCCAAAATATACTCGAGACAATCATCGCCGCCACCGACCTTACGCTTGCAATGCTCTGGTAGCGCCGAAAACTTCGCCGTGGATCCATATTGCGGTTCCGGACTGAACAGTGGTGGTCCCGGTGGCCAATGGCCGATTCCGAACTGCGGTGGTCCAATGTGTCATCACGGTCCCGGTCCGGGGCCACCAGGTCCGGGTCCAGGGCCAGGGCCAGGTCCGGGGGGCTTGGGCGGCATGATAGGTGGTGGACTAGGACCGCCAGGAGGACCAGGGATGGTGCCTGGAGGATTCGGAGGAGTTGGAAGCGGAGTAGGAGTCGGCGGAGGAGCCGGGATCGGTCTTCCACCGTTGGTCCACGGGCCTTCGCAGTTGTCGCTGCACGGGCCAATGCCACCGCCGGGCCTCTGTAATCCCTGCAGCAATACCAATAGTTTTAACTCAGTGCCATTACCCGGACCGTCGCGTTGGGGTCCGCGAACATCGTGTCCTGTACATAGTCCATTTAGAATACGAGTGCCGAACGGATCGATCTGCTCCGGACATCAGGTAGGTGGTTATTAATCAAAGCGTCCTTATCGCCAGTGCCTATCTTTAGCGAACCCATACGAAATAGGGTGGTCCAAATATGGAAATTGTTACGAATCTTGGAGGCTCAACCTATTGAAACTATTGATATTAAAAAAAAACGTTCTATTAATGACTTATAAAATAATATTTGAGTTACATGAAAAAATACATACTACAATAACAATAAGGCTAAAGGCCGTTCACAAATTTCGAATATGTTTGTAGAAATGACTGTTCTATATTCAAATTGAGCTTCACACCAATTTATAAAATGATGTGTATGTGATTTAAATTGGTCTTCGAGTTTGTACATGCCTTTTACATTTTTGAAAAATTCTCATTCCGAAGCTATTGATTTTAGAGAAAAATGTTTTGTATGCAAATTGTACTGAACCTTTTAATTTATAAGACAAAAATGTAAATTACTTTTTTTCAGGGAAAATGCAAAAAAAAACAAATTCTGAATTTCGCAAAAACACCATTTTTATATTTTATAAATGTTTATCATGAAATCTAGATGGGAAACGAAAATTTGGAACAAATCTTCATGATGGATTTTTTTTATTTATTTTTATTACTTTCTGATGATAAAATAAGAATCTTGAAATTATTCTAGACCTTCTGGCAGCCATTTTCGAGTTACAGTCGACTCTCCACAACTCCATAACTCGATATACTCTATAACTCGATGGAATTTTCGGTCCCTTTAAATTTCCATACATCATGTTCTCCACAAGTCGATATTTCTATAACTCAATATATCCTCTAGTCGATGTCACGTAAGAGGTAAATTTCCCTCCATAGCTCGATATCTATTTAAAAATCATTCTTATTTGAGGAAAATTGGTCCAATTCTTGTTTGAAGCTGAATAAATGCTTGCAAGTTAAAATAAAAGTTGAAAAACATGAAAATAAAAAAAAATAATATCAGTAAAATATAACATGAATTTTAGAGTATTTCGAAAAATGTTCTCAATAAATAGTTGGTAAAATACTATCAACAAACTAATTCTGCTTTCTTACAGAAGTGATCATATATGTATTGGAAATACAGACATTTTTAGCTTTGATTTCGTCATTTTTCGTGTCGGTATATTCTATAAGTCGATGGTCTCTTGAATATAGAGTTATGGAGAGTCGACTGTATTTCATACTTTAAGCTATAGTTTAATAAACCAATAATAATACACCAATACACCATTTCAATTAATTATTCGCTAACCATCATCAAGAAAATGAGTTGATAGAGAGAAATATGGCCTATAATTTCGAAAACCTATTGTTCTTGATGGAGAATCGCAAAAAAAACTATTAGTTATGACCTATTTTATTACAGTCACCCCAATCAGCTGACTTCATAAAACAAAATTATTATCAAACTTGTCACAAAACATCACAGAATTATTTTTACTGATAAGAAACTATGTGTAAAAATAATTCTGTGATGTTTTGTGACAAGTTTGATCATAATTTAGTCTTTTGAAATCAGCTGATTCATAAATTGTGGGTGATTCAACTGCGTGGGGTCACTGTATATAAAAAAAATTGTTTTAAATTTGAAATCATTCGAAAGTGGTCACTTCTACAGAGGTGAATATGATAATCATTATGAAATGAATGATTTCCACATTCCTATTTCATCATCAAAACGTGTTTATTAAAATGAATATCCACCAAAAGTTGTTCTTAGAAAACTGTTTCATGAAATTTTGTCCCGAAAATATGTGTTCTATCCATATTCTTCAAATAAAAATTTAAAAATATTGTTGTTACGAGACGGACGGTTAGTTTCGGCAAACCTCTCTAGACGAACTCATTTTTGACGGAGTTAGCTTACAGAGTTTTTAGTTTTTGTTTGTTTTCTGTCGTTTGTAAGAAGCAGCCAGGCTGCTGTCAAACTAAAATTTTCATAAAAAGGATCAGAGTAGGGTAGGTGTACCAGTTATGGACTTAGTGGTTTCCTATTTCGCCATACGTGATTTCTCTAATGTCTTCAAATTTTGAAAACTTTTGTGTGTTGTAGTAGTTAGATTTAAGATATATCTTGATGTTAAAACATTCAAAGAGATTTAAAATGTGAAAGTTATCAATATTTCACATATAGCCAAATAGGGAACCACTATGGCCATAACTTGTAGTCTTTCCCTAAGCCTAGAAATTAAGGGTGTGCGAAATACCGAATGATTCCGTCAAATACGCTTCGAAACGAAATTCCGCGGACTTCCACGGAACTCGCACAGGCAAAATTTGTATTTTGCTGTTTCGTTTCGTTTCGCCAAATTCTTAAAATATTTCCACGGAAAATTGAAAACAAACGGAATAAAACGGAATTTTGCGAAATTGGAGTTTAATTTCGAACAAAAAAAGGCAAAGCGTTCGCTTCTACTCCTAGCTACAGTCAAAAATGGGTCCGTATTATGGATCAAATCGACTCATATCATGGATCAGAACACTATAACAGCAAATTATCTGCGAGGTAAACGAATGGTGTGCTAGTGAAAGCATACGTTTTGGGCGTTTCTTTAGGAATCGTCTTATCTTAGATTCATAACTGTGGTATGGGTTTCAATGCCCCACAAATATGAATCAACGCTTCTAGGCATATGTATGACATTTTATATCCTAAGAATGGAACAAATGTGTTTAAGCTGTATAGATTTATGGTTCGCGTAGGTAAAATGGATTATGCGTAATTGCTACTCTATTTGATGAGATATTCTCCGTTTAATCCAACTTTTATCCATATCTGTGTGCTATCCATAACAATGGGATGGCTGTAGTATTGACTGGTCCGCAGGATATGATAAACTGCATTTGTACGTTGTAAAGTTTCCAAAAACGCCCATTTGGGACCGTTCATAAATGACGTACAGTCGACTCTCCACATCTCGATGTTCTACATCTCGATATCTCTCCCTATGTTGATGATTTTTCCGGTCCCTTCAATCTGCATACATTTTCACTCTCCATATCTCGATATCCTCCTTATCTCGATATCTCTCTATCTCGATGTGATTATCGTTCCCGATTTTCTCTCCGTATGTTGATATGCCCATTATCAAAGGTTACTAGACTAGATTTAAGGGATTCAAAACAATTTGCGAAGACGAAATGACATCTGTTTGTTTTTGGTTTTCCTAGTAACGGAGTGATTTTCAATCTAGTATTCATTAAAAAAAATGTTCTAGGTCTCGATCTCTCCCTATCTCAATGGTCCCTTCGATATCGAGATGTGGAGAGGCGACTGTAGCATTTTAGGGGGGAGGGGGAGTCTACGATTTTGCTACGAACCATGGGAGGGGGGTGTCAAAAATTGGCCAAAAAAAGCTGCCTTTGCCCTAAATTCCTCGCGGCGAGTAGCCCATGAAAGGAACGACTGCGTTTGATGAACTACCGCCAGTGGCGCGGGAAGTGCGTAGGACAGGTAGGACATGTACTACGCACAAAAAAATCTGGGTAGGACAGTCAATGGATTGTTCTACCCACGATTCAACAAAAACAAAAAAAAAAACAAGATTCGCAAGTTGAAACATATATAAGATTATTCTCAGCAAAGCGTGACATGGTTTGTGCGTGACCCCCAACACGTTCAGGCTCGTGTGAAGAACGTTTGAGAATATCTTTTGTGAAAATCTTGGGAAACTAACTGTAAGAATTGATACAAGAAATGTCTTTAACCGTTAGAAAAATAAATGGAGAAATCGTCTCTGGCATTTCTGAATCAATCAATGGATGGTTTCTTGAAAATATCTACGCCCAACCCTGTATATGTTCTGGGATAAATTGCCGTGAACATTCCTGGAAGTAATTCTTGAGAGGTCTCTAGAACATTCATAGAGAATTATTAGAAGATTCTTGAAGAATATTTGAAAGAAGAAATGGATTAAACTAAGACCAGTCGCATCGTCTTATACTTAGTACGAGAGTGATGGTGCTAGCGAGTTCTAAACGTGCTATCACTCTTGACATTATCTATCAGAGCATTGTTACACAAATAACCAGATTTTTTGCTGTTCGTCAATTTGGTATCTAGACATAAATGAGGAAATTTGAACAATTCCACTGCTTGTAAAGGCAAGTTTGGTCTATTTTTGTCGAATTTGTTTGATAAATTGGTTGGATAGGGTTTAAATAAGAAGGATACTCTTATTTATTCCTTATTATGCTAGCATTGAATCCTGATGCATAATTATACAGGTTAGACTATAACGGGTTCAACAGCCTCATCGTAAATTTCGTCTTAGATTCCCCGAGAAAATACTTCAGGAATTATCATAGTGATTTTGACATTTTTCGGGTGTTTTCAACCCACCTCTCCACCCATGGTAAGATTTTTTGTATGAAAATAAAAAATAAATTGTATGGCGCGTAAGAAATCACAGACTCCTCTTCCCCCCATAAACCCTTACGTAATTAATGGATCATCCCTTTCCGAAAAAAAAAAATATTAAAGCATTTTTGGAGGAATTCCAAAGTTTCCTGAAATAATCTTAGGAGATACTTCTTTCTGTGTTACTCCTTGGGAAAATCCAGTTTGAATTCATGAGGTATCGATAACGATTTATTTTGGAGAAATTCTTTAGCAATATTCGTGGAGAATATATAATTACAAAATGTACTCCTTTAAAAATTTCCGGAGTAATATCTGAACAAACATGAAATAATTTCTGATGAAGTTCCTAGATAAATTCATGAAAAAACACATACACAATACAAGCAGTAATACTTGTCGTTATGTCACTGGAATTCTCAGAAAATGAGTCTTATATCTTAGACAAATATGTGCTCTGATGGTATGAAGAATCAAACTCTTATCTCATGGCTCCTATTAGGTTTCGTTTTGTTTTGTTTGATTCCTGTTCAGTCTTTTTTTGTTTTTTTCGATTCCCTTCAGGTCTCTTTTTTCAGGAAAAGAACTCTAATTTCCTATTTTTAGGATGTTCAATAGCTACCAGGCCTGTAAACACTTTTTTAGTCTGGTGGTAACGACTGGCAGCCTTTGCGTTTTAGTCCCTTTAATATTGTAACTTTCAATTTTCAGCTTAGGATAACATAGAATTTTTTTTCTTTACTTCACTGTGCTCAAAATATTAGTTAACGTTTGTCCTACCCATGATTTAAAACGTGGACTCGCCTCTGACTACCGCAATGTTATCTTCCATAAGAATGAAGAGAGCAAAACCACGGTTTCCTCTGGGGAACATCGTTGTCCTTTTGATTAAATCCGTTAATATATCGCAAAAATTGTTGGTACACAAATGTAAAAAAAAAGCTGCGGAGCGTGAGTCCCTGATGTTCCGGATTTGCTCAGGTGGTGCAGATTATTGATGCGCGCATTAGTTCTCTCTCTTGCTTTCCCGCTATGACGTCACTTTTAACTCTGCATAAGAACAGCGGAAGAATAGAAGAGAAAACTAATAGCACGCATCAATGAGTAAAGGCTCTCAAATCAACGCGTTTTTTTCCGCGATGGCGACGAAAAATTGCCGCGATTTCGTTGTTGGGTCATAAAACTCTACATGTAGCAGCGAAATCGCAGCGTTGTTTGTCGCTGTCGCCGTAAGAAATCGCATTGATTTGGGTCATCCACACCTCAAATCTTCAAGAGCACAAATCTAAAGAACCAGATGTCCATTCAAGCTGAAAACTCTATCGATTGGTTACTCGATGGCCAATCGATCAAGTGTTCAGCTTGAACCGCTGTCGGGTTCGTTAGATTTGTGCTCTTGAAATTCTGAGCTATGCCTTCGATTTATATTCACCTTAAACAAGGAAGATGCATACATTATTTTATATCGAAAAATGAATCTAGGTTTATTCACGCTGTACCACACCACCAACTCCTCTCTCATCTTATAACGTGACATAATTTCCTCACGATCCCCAATTAAAAAAAAATACGAATATTGATAATATATCATTACAAGTATTGGAAGCCAAATGTCGCAAGACAAAGGTCTTAACCTTTTCAATACCGACATCAAGTTTCAAAATTCTCTAGTTTCGCCATCTCGATCGATTTTGATTATGTGTTTTAGTAAAAATTACAAATCAGTTAAAAATTTGATTCATGCATTGCATGTACCATCAAAATTGGTTCCGGACTTAGATTTAAGTTTGGTGGGGTATCTAGGATATTTCACAGTGGAAAAACGCAACATTTTTTTTTCGATTTTCGCACATCAAAATCTCGAGAAAAAAAAATAAGCTAAACATTAAAATCAGCTCATTGAAAGACGGATTATCTGAACGAACATGGGTGAACTTGTCAATCTTATTTGCAGTTCATCTATAGATGCTATGTAGTCCAGGTTCAAAATTTTTTTTTCGAAATTTTCAAATATTTTTTTAAAATACTCTCGAGCCTCAAAATTTAGTGAAAATGTGATTTTGTAGTCAGCTTTAAACAAAGAATCTGAAAATGAGATAATATCAACAATCCTTGATTCTTCCAGAAATCGACCAGAAATTCCTTCACAGATTTTGAAATAGGATCTTTTTTCCAGTATTTGCTCTACAATATAATAGAAATACCTTCAGTATTTTCTACAAGGTTTACTCTATAAGTTTTGCATTCATCCAGATTTGATTCCTCTAAGAATTAATTCACAGTTTATGCAAGGCTTTTCCAGAAAATATATTAGGAACTTCTAAATTAACCCCAACAGGCAATCCTGGTTAAGTTGCAGCCGCAATATCTCTTGAAGTTTATTACTTTTGCAGTTCTTTTAAATTTATCTTGATTGATTTCTTAGGTATGTGTTGATGGATTCTTTAAAATTTAATTTAATTCAATACTCCAGCAATTACTAAAGCAAATATTCCAGTGATTCCTCTGTTCTACTTATTTTTCTTCCTTCTGGCGTTATGTTCCAACTGGGACAGAGTCTGCTTCTTAGTTCAGTGTTTTCATGATCATTTATCGACTTGTGTCCCCAATCACATTCATTCAAGCCACAAAGCATAAAGTACAGTAAAAAAAATGAATATCATTATTCCATGTTTTATGGTATACATTAGAATAACGTCACATCCACATGATAGAAAAATTGTAAGGCATTTCTGAAAATCAAATTAATTTTGGGCTCCTCTCAATATTTTTAAGATTGTTTTAAATGTTTGTAACTGCTTTTGGACCCACTTCTTAGTTGTAACATTTAAATTTAACCCACTCATTGCCTTGTGTGAATGTCAGATATGTTGAAATGAAACCTTATAAAGTTATTGAGAAGATTTCAAACAAACAGAAAAGAGTCTTACCAAAACATGTAAAGATTCCGCCCGAGTAGCACACATGTTATAATTGAGGCAGAATAACTCCTATATAACTAGATCTGGTTATATAAGAGTTATTCTGCCTCAATTATAATATATGTGCTACTAGCGCGTTGAGCAACAGCAAGGTTTCCATATGGTAGAGGATTTAAAAAGACGTTTTTTTTTGCCTATTGTCAAATTTCCAGCTTTTGACAAGAAAAAAAAACTTAAACGTGTATTCCGCGAAACAAATTGAAAAATTTCGTTTCGTTTCGAAAAATTCCGTGAGATATTTGATTTCGTATCGAGTTACACGAAACATTTTCAAATTTCGTTCCGTTTCGTCATTATCAGCGCAAGATATTCCGCGTATCGTTTCGTTTCGTATCGACATGGAAAAAATCCATATCGCATACCCTTACTAGAAATGTACGGACGTGATATCGACACGCTAAAAATTGTAATGCAATTTATGTAACACAAAGACCGCCAACTGTTAAAGAATGGTTGTGCTTGGTCCAAATTCTTCATAAGTCTTATACAACTGCTCAAAATATGTTTCTAACCAACATACGGCCAGAAATTTCTAATTCAGTCTATTCATTGGGTTCATTTACTGCATTGAACGAAAGGAGCTTTGTGTGAGGTATTTCAAGTGTGTATTTTGGATTTGGTTTCCTACGAGACAAACAAACACACAACGGTTAGCACTCGTGGAAAAAATTTTGTTCAATTTGAACAACCTAAATCTTGGAGTCCGCACCCCCTAGTTTGTAACTTTTTATTCTTCAGTGATTTATGTCAATTATTTTAACGTGTTTTGGGGGGGTAACAAACTTCAAACAATGATAATTTTCTGATAATTTTTAAACAATAGTAACGTGACAATCCACGTGCTCGTATTGAAATGTTGTGTTGTTTTGTGTTAGACTTAGGACAGCAACGTCTAGTCAACCGTTGGAGCAGATGTTGATTGGGCAGTACTGAACGCAAAAGGTAGCGTTGCGCACATACCCCCATCCGTATTGCTGCCCGAACGTTCAGCTATACCTGGAACTCCAGCGACGTTCAGTATAGCCAACTTGGAAACAGATCGTTGATGACCTCCCATCGTAGTCTGCTTTTGGACTCTCCTAACTCTTCGATATTTTCCTGGATAAATATGTACGGAGTATTCTTCATTGCGTCCAACTGTTTCTCTCCTTCTCGTTAGTTCTTCTTTTTCTTCTTGGGAATCCGTCCTCACTGGGACAGAGCCTGCTTCTCAGTTTAGTGTTTATAAGAATACTAATAATTATTAACTGAGAGCTTTCGTGGCCAAAGTTGCCATTTTTGCCTTCATATATTGTGTGGGAAGTACGATGATACTCTATGCCCAGAGAAGTCCAGAAAATTTCCATTACGAAAAGATCCTGGACCGACCGGGAATCGAACCCAGACACCTTCAGCATGGCCCCTCTCATTAGTTATCATAATCAAATCTCCAATTGGAACATTTCGCAACTCTCCAAACCATTTGGATTGAGGTGACATAACTGGAAGGTACTCCTTGAACCAACGCCTCCAGAAGTTACCTGGATATCTGGAACGAAGAGCAGCAGCTTCATCTGTAGGCCTCAAAACTGGATGAACCACCGCACTAGAGCTCAAGAGCAGAAAAAGATTGGGCGTCAAAGCCTTGTGCTCTTCGCTCTCCAAGGGTAGGTAGGGCAGTGGGCGTGAGTTCACAAGCGATTCTACTTCAGCAAGCACTGTCGACAAAGTTTCACCATCAGGATGTCTATCTGTCAATAAACAGCTGAGACCCTTTCTAACGGATCGTACAGGTCCCTCCCACACGCCTCCCATGTGTGGAGCGTACGGAAGGTTGAACTTCCACTGAATCTTGTGGTTGGTGATGGTAGAAGCGAGGATTTCGTTGATGGATTGTATTTGCCTTGCGTGAACTCCTTGGAAATTCGTTCCTTGGTCCGAAAAAAAATCCTAAGGAGCTCCTCTCCGTACATTGAATCTACGAATCGCCTGTTTACACGATTCTGTAGACAACGACGCCTCAACTTCTAAGTAAACTGCCCTAGTTATCAGGCAAGTAAACAGGGCTGCTCATCTAGCCCTATGAAAGTGAAGGCTCTCACTTACGTCTGCCATTCTCGAAACCAGAGGTACCCATCGATACACCAAGCACCAATTGTAGAGTTTTGTGGCCTTTCTTACAACAATTCTAAGTTCCGGAACGTAATATCTTTGTCGTATTTCATTGACCACCGTTTCTCCGTTCGCGTGACCATATTTTCGGTGATTCCAGTTTATCAGTAGCTGTGTAACGTGATGCTATTTGGGTATGACAACTGGAAATTTGGTATCGTACGGATGCTGCAATTCGTCCGTTCTTCCGTATTACTTCTCCTTCACCAATAAACGGAAACAGTCTGTAGGCACTATTTCTTTTCCTCTCAGCTGTTTGGTGACTTTTTGGAACGTTTTGAGTTTTATTTTATTATAAGGACCTCTTCTAAGAACATTTTCGATTGTATTAACTTGCAAACCGTATTTTCAGCCAATTTTAGCTCTTTGCTTGCTGCACAGCTCACGTTGATTGTAGAGCCAGACCTTTTGCGTTGGCAATTGTCGAGAAGTTGTTGGCGTTTCAGTCGGATTCTTGGGATCAAAAACAATATTCTTGTTTCTTCTCCAACGTTTCGATCCGTATTGGATCTTCTTCAGGGATTTAAAACTATTGCTGTAGAAACGGCATACGCACGCAACGGTTCTGATAAGTCTTTCCCATTTTGGAGAATCATTGAAACTGTATTATCGGTTCTGCGCAGTTTGAACGTGAATCTGAGCGTTCCTTAATTCTTCGGTAGTACACTTTCCTATGCGTTTCATTGGCTACTGACTTTCGTCCCCGTACAAAAAGGAAGATCCTTTTTCGATGTAGTCAGGGATTTGCCCCATTTAGTGGCCCACGAAACGCCACAAACTTTCGATATCGCCTTTGGTCTGACCGAAGCCACGTCAGCACCGTTTTTGAATCGCTCCACATGACTCTGCATCTGATAGGGGTGGTATGGTTGTCTACGATAGTTGGTCATTAACCACGCCCCAATTGTAGCCGTCTGAAGTTCTGAGCGGGTTATAGAGAGCGATTTCAACGGAGCCACCTTAGTCTTCCAACCAAACTGCATCGAATCTCTCCTTTGTCGACAATCCTGACGTCTTGCGTCGACGAAGACGTGTAATTCGAGTGAAACACTCGCCTAAGCCTCCTTGCTATATCCCGGAAAGTAGCATCGTGGGAACTTCACTTTTTCGAGCGAACTTAACACTTCCAGCCCCTGCTGTCAACGTGGAAGAATTACAGAGACTTGTCTGCGTTGGGTAACCAGACCATTCAAAAAATGCGTGCTTGCTTACTGCCATTGTCCATCACGAAAACTTTCTTCGCTTGGGTGTTCTGGTCCCCAATTTGCCGCAATACTTCCGGAGAGTTTGACATCCAATGCCATATCTGGAAACCTGCACTTTCGTGGACAGTTTCTACATACGAATCAAGTTGAACCGCTTCGTTGACGCTGTCGACGCTATTCAGACAGTCGTCGACATAATGGTTCTCTTTTATCGCAACCGTTGCATTTGGGATCTCTTTGGCATTAATATTCTTCGCAAACTGACTGCGTGGATCATGGCGAACACGTCGATACAAATATTGCCACAACCATCACAAAAACTTTTGCAGGCTCTGCTGGATTGTCCCGCCACAAGAACCTTTGGGCTTGTCAATCTTCTGGTCTGATCCGTACCTGATGGAACTTTTCCATAATGTCAACTATTTTCTTTTGTCGATAGCGGCAAAGCACAATTGTAAAATGAGTTTTTTTTGTTATTTGAAATCGAAGTTATATTATTAAATTTATATTACTCTAACACAAAACTAGTCGAGTTTCAATTTCTTATGAAATTTTGGGCAGAATTCTGGCTGACATACTCAAATTTTCCTAGACAAAACTTTCAAAATAATCTAAACTTTGATCCTGTTGGAATCCTGGATTCAATTCTTACATAAATTTGACAAGCTTTTGATTTAATCCTGAGTGAATTAGGATACACATTTTCTTCAATTTCTTGAATTGAATAAAATTTTGACTGAGAAACATTCAATCTCTGCGTTATTTTGAAATGAGATCGTCCTTTGAAAACAGGAATGCTTGTTTTTTTTATAAATCTTTCCAGCTCTGTTGACAAATTGGTTTATAATATTTGGATTTAAGCGAATCCTTCCTATGCTAATTTTTATTATAAGAAATGTTTTGTGTTGTGCAGAGAATTGTGAAACTCTTTAATTTTTTCTGTAACATTTTCATTTGCAAAAATTTGATAATATCTACTAAAATACAAAACAAACAGTTTAAGAGTTTTTTAAATCAATTCTTCAACGATGCCCTAAATTAATTTTTTTAGGAAAATAAAGGCTACGAAAGCGAATTGATCAGTTGAGGATCATTTAAACAAAACTTCTATATGGATAATCTGTCCAACCAGATTGACCAATCATCCTTTTCAGAATGATTTGTCCACTACAAGATTGTAGGTTTTCTCTATCTTCAATGCGTATGGTGAAGCTTGGCAAAGTCTCGACTGTTCCTTTTCGAAACATATTGATATTATCTTTCTTAAAAAATGCAAATCAATTTTGCCAGATTGTCGGATCCAAATTCATTACATTTCGCACGAAAAGATAAAAGTGTTTTAACCTTCAAGCTGTCGCGCTGATGTACCTTGTATAACAACTGTGATTTATATGCTATCATTTTACAGCAAAGATATCTATCGACACCAAACCAAAATGTATTCCTCAAGAATCTTCTTAAGAACAGTCTGGCCCTTCATATTGCGATGAAGTCAACAAATGTACATAACAGTTGCATGATAATCAACGCCCTGTACAGTTTGAGTAGACTATAATTTGAAATCGATATATCTCAAGATTTTAATTATTTCGAATATAGGGTCTTTAGTAAAGCTAAGTATGCTGTTACGCTCAAGAAAAGTAAAGAAATTTCTTGACTGAATGGGTCAAGAAATTTCCTACAGAGAACCCCCTTTGAAGTGACATTTCTTCTCAACTGCGAACTGAGATCAGAAAAAAATGATTTTCTTGACCATTTCTTGGAAGAAATTTTCCACGCATCGAGATAGGCAATTCCTTTTCTTGTCAGTAGCAAACCAGACTTAAAGTTGTAAAGCGCTATTTGATGGTACCTCAGTTAATTCGGAATTCGACCGCCAGTGTGCAAACTTTTACTTTGTCCATTAAGAAAGATGGCGTTTTCGACAAAGTTGTTCAGTAACTCAATAGGGGTATTCACTAAAACCTGCGTAAATTGAAATCCTGCGTAACTTTAGCAAAGAAACATTTCAAATGAAATATTCCGTTTCTGCTTCTATACAATGTCAAATCAAAGAAATATAATCTAGTTATCCACTGTAAAGGTCAAACTGTCATCAAAAATTTGTTCGAACTCAAAATTGCTGTTTACCGACGGAGGATAATTCGTGAAAACTGATGTTAATCATGATTCAATTTACTTTTATGCATTCATTATTAGTTCAAATAACCTGAATCAGGCCTAGGAAATAGCAGCAAATGAAGGACAGTGCACTATTTATTGGCACTCAGGATATTTTTGTGCGTATATGGTGATTGTGTAAACGGAGCTGTTCATTATATTTATATGTGCATAACTTGGGAGATTAATGATTTGCAAAAACATGGAGATATTTAATGGGGATCACTATTAGGAGATACATGACAAAACTAAATTGCTGCAATTCCTATCTCACATACTACAAGGATCAACGTACCCGGTTCAACAAATTTGAATGGACACGAGACCAACGTAACGGAAATCACGTTGACTAAATAGAAATGAGCAACATGCGATTTTTTTTTATATGCCAGTGTACATTTCCATTTGCCCAGCATTTTGTATTTAAACCTCTTTTCTTTAAAATTTCCTGCAGTCTTTGGGAGGTCAGCCTTTTCCATTACAGTTTTCGGAACATTGCATTGTTATTTGTTTGGAATCCCCATAGTGACATACAGACATCACCAGAGCATTCTACGATTGATTTTCAACATACTGAAAGGTTTCATTGATTATGTACGCAGTTTCATGACACATTGCAGATAACCAATTTAGCATGACTTCGCAGTGGTTTACGCTTTTAAGTGAATACCCTTAATGACTATCATTATACTTGGCAAGAAATACGAAATTTTGAGCGCCAGGTGGTGCTAGTGGGAATGAAACTTTTGTTTTGCGAATATTTCAGGATCTTGACCACTTAGAAAGATGGCGTCTTCGGCAAAGTTGTACAGTAGTTCAAGGACCATCATTGTTTTAGTCAATCTCCGATTTCTAGGCTTTAATAAATATAGCCTTAGAACTTACTGAGCAAATTTTCCGCAGACGCTATCTTTCTAAGCGATCGAGCTGCTGAGATTTTTTAAAACAAATGTTTGATGCTCATTGGCGTCACCTGATGGCAAAATTAAGAATCAACTGGCTCAATCAACGCTAGCGCCGCCTGGTGACAGAAATCCAAAACTGAAAAATCACAGCATGTCAGCCCTTGACCTCCTTAACAACTTTGTTGAAGATGGGTTTCCTACATATTTAATGTTGAACATGAAAAACCAAGGGTGTTGTACAAAGTACAACGTGCGACTTCTCGCGTAACAAAAATTCGCGTGGCAACCGAAAGGTTAAAGAATTCCAAAACTTCAAAACGCTGGAAGAAGAGAATTAAAAGGAAGCAAAAATTACTTGGGAGAACTATTATTTTCCGAAAATATAAATAATGTTATAGTTGCAAGCATTACACCCAGTATATTTAATCGAAAACGATGTGAAAAATAAGTTTGTAAACCAATGCCAAATCGCTGTAAAATGAATGGTTTCAACGTTTTGTGATTCAATGTTTTGTCTTTCGACGTATTTCATTTTGACGTTTTGTTTTTAGACATTTTGTTCCTGATTTCGACATGACGCAGCTGTGATAGGTATAAGCATTATCAATATCAACATTAACAATGTTCACAATTGCAGTTTAACAAAATGTCGATGACTTGGAGGATAGGTTAGGTGTGTCAGTTATGGCCATAGTGGTTCCCTATTTCGTCATTAGTACTAAATTTTGAATTATGTTTGGTGTTTTGGTACCAAGATGTAAAATATATATCTTGTTGTTAGAGCATTTAAAAAATAACAATGTGATAGCATTCAAAATATCACATGTGTGTGTGTGTGTGTGATACAATCCACCTCCCACTGGCCGGCAGTGCTTTTATGGAAGAAAATTGTATGCATGTATTTAATGATACCCTTCGATATCTTTATATCTGCAGACAATTTTAGCCCAGGAGATGAAAGGTGATAGCTCTACTGAAATTCCAACGACCCATTTCAAGAATGGCAGTAAATACACACACATTCTGAGGTCATTTTTATTTACAGTAAGCCCCGCATAAAAACATCCAGATATCAAATGGATATATGCAATGTTTTTACACTTCCCGAATCGAAAATTATATTTTCGACCCTGGCACGTATTTAGTTTGAATTGGTAATAAGTGAGTAAAGTAAACAATAATAAAGAACGATTTTACCAGGATGTGAAGCAGTTTTTCTCCGTCGCTGCACTGGGGTTTCCGTAAAACACTATACACATTTTCACTGCACTCCACGCGTAACACGTTCGATCCTGACCGCATCACCCGCCCCGCAGGAGCAAGCGTCGCAGTCAAAGGAACACACACTACTGCAAAACAGGGGAAAAAATTCTCCGGCAACGAAAATACGCGCGAATCCGTCAGAAAAATCAATCGGACGACGCAAAACCGAACTGTCCTGCTTGGGCTTCACGAAGCACTACCCAGCAAGGCGCTCCAAAACAGGGAAAAAAAAATCCAGCAACGAAAATACGCGCGAATCCGTCAGAAAAATCAATCGGACGACGCAAAACCGAACTGTCCTGCTTGGGCTTCACGAAGCACTACCCAGCAAGGCGCTCCAAAACAGGGGAAAAAATTCTCCGGCAACGAAAATACGCGCGAATCCGTCAGAAAAATCAATCGGACGACGCAAAACCGAACTGTCCTGCTTGGGCTTCACGAAGCACTACCCAGCAAGGCGCTCCAAAACAGGGGAAAAATTCTCCGGCAACGAAAATACGCGCGAATCCGTCAGAAAAATCAATCGGACGACGCAAAACCGAACTGTCCTGCTTGGGCTTCACGAAGCACTACCCAGCAAGACGCTCCAAAACAGGGGAAAAAAATTCTCCGGCAACGAAAATACGCGCGAATCCGTCAGAAAAATCAATCGGACGACGCAAAACCGAACTGTCCTGCTTGGGCTTCACGAAGCACTCATAGCATTCAAAATATCACATGTGGCCAAATACAAAAAAAATATTTTGCTGTTCCCTTTCCCCATAAAGTTTAGCTATCTTTAAGCCAAATGTTTTTTTTCGGATTGCTTGAGATTATTTTTACATTATTTGTTTGTAATCTTTTTTATTCATACTCTTTAATGTGTTTTTGAGTTATTGAATATTTACTTAAAGCCGAAATGTGCTTTTTGTATTTTTCGCTTTATCACTGGAACTATCTGTCGTGAAACGGCCTATTAACAGCTTTTTCATTACGCTGGGTAATGGATCATAACACAACAGTTACCAGAAATTAGGAACTAATGGTGAATGTATCCCGATGTTATTTCTGAATCCCTCTAGTTGTCTTCAGGTCTTTTTTCAGGTACTCTTTCTCTTGTTGCGATGCTCACCTTTACTCACACTTCAAAAGAACTCTTGAATCTGCCTCCCGAACAAACAGTCCTCGGGGAGTTGTGCGAGCACCCTTTTTCGATGGAATTTTACTATACTGTGTTTTGTGCTGCATCTTCCTCGCTCATTTTTCGTTGCCTCTCGGCTTAGCAGTTTTTCGCTCCTTCGCAAAGAGGCAAAGGCAGCACGCTGTTCTACAATATGTCACCGAACTCTGATGATGTTGAGAAGAATTATCAAGCCTGCTACTAATTTGCAATAAAATATTGTGGCGTACAGAACTCGATTACTAAAGCACTCGTCGTAAGTATCTGATTCGGCAAACCTCGTTGGACAAATGTACGACTCGTGCTGCTTCTTGTTGCGTAATAGTAATCTGCTTCTTGTTACGTAATAGTAGTTTACGGAAAAAAGTTGCAGAATGATGATTTTTACAGCACGAGTCGTAAAATAGTTACGCCGAGTGTTGTAAAAATCGAGTTCTGCAACGAGTTACGTACAACATTTTTTGAAAATTGGTAGCAGACCAGAGTGTATGAGAAATCATATCAGAATACACTCACCATAATTTCTTAATTTCTGAAAATTTTTATGTAAGGATTCATTACGCAGCTCAAAACAGTTGGGTAATGACTATTACCGCACTGCATAATTTAGTGCAGGAAAGAAGGCCATTTCATGACAGACTGACGTGTTGAAAAACAGCCTATTACGATGAGAAATTGCAAAAAGTACTGTTACGCAACGCTGTTTTGTTACACAACATTTTTCAGAAAATCAAAAGAATAGTGAATGCATTCTGATATGATTTTAAATACGTTCAAGTAGTCTTTTACGAAATTGCAAAAAATGTTGTCATCTTTCTTCTTCTTGACATTAACGACCTCACTGGGACAGAACCTGCTTCTCAGCTTAGTGTTCTTATGAGAACTATTACAGTTATTAACTGAGAGCTCTCTTTGCCAAAGTTGAAATTTTCGCATTCGTATATTGTGTGGCAAGTACGATGATACTCTATGCACAGGGAAGTCCAGAAAATTTCCATTATGAAAAGATCCTGGACCGACCGAGAATCGAACCCAGCCACCTTCAGCATGGCTTTGCTTTGTAGCCGCGGACTCTAACCACTCGGCTAAGGAAGGCTCCGATACTAGTCGAAAAAATCAGACCTTTTCAAAAATTTTAACGATACAACCAGTGGGTCTTAATTTTTGGCCCACCCTAACACAGAGGTGACCGGATTTCGACTTTTATTACCGATTAATAATTAGCTCCCACTCCATCACCGTAATAATCGTTATCCTCGTCCAGGTGTGAGTGAGGATAGAACAATGGGAAAACTTTTTCTCCGACGCGCGCGCGAACTCATAAATCATTCCGATGGCGTTTGCTGGTCATAAATTATCCGCAGATCTCAATTAGATGTATTCTGGCCCGCCACAAAGCGCTTTGCTTAGGATAGGCGAAGGCGCATTATAGCCTGGGACGGAAAGTTCTTCCGGAAACGGGTTCCATCCTCTCTTGTGGGAATAAGGTAGAGTTTCGTTGGATTTTTTTCGATAAGGAACGGTAGGAGGGTGATAGATGGATAGGGTATAATGTTGCGTCTTCAGAGCGGTTCTATTTTTATCACAAGAGCTTGCCATAAGCGGTTACTATTGGGCTTGTGTCTGTGTATAATGGCGTGGTTTTCAATTTTGCGACCGCTCTTGAGACAAAATAGCGAAAAATAAATGCCTCGAATGACTGATAAGGTCTAGCTACGATGGATCAAAATTAAAAATGTAAAAGTATTGAATAGACAGTCTAAGGTTTTCAATTTTCCCGGGATTTGACTTCCCGGGAAACGGGAAATCAAATTGTCATTTCCCGGGAATTCCCGGGATCCCGGGAAATCCTTAAAACCTGTAAATTAAGCTAATTTCATGCAGTTCTTTAATTTTTTTCTACATTTAATGTATATTATAAGCCCTATTTTATAAGTCGAGTCGATCGAAATGACTCGGTTGAAATCACTGTCAACCGAAAAATTCGCTCGACACGGCTCTGTCACTCGAGTATTTCGACAGTTGTCATTCTATGTGACCGGATTACTATGGCAGTCGACGTGTGACATCTGAAATATGCATGCTTACTTTGATCGACAATGACTACAGATGAGTCACTTGAGATTGCTCAATTTTTAAAATAGATCCCTATATTTTAGAACAGTAAATAAGCACGATTATTTCTCTTATTTGTGAGTAATTTATCTATGTTTCTACAAAAATTCTGTTGGCTTCGTTTTTTGATAGTTGAAGCCTTCATCAGGTCATGCTAGTCAAATCATCTTAAATTCAAATAATACTTGCCAACATTTAGGAGTCTATTTTTGTAAATCGAACCATATTATGTGACTCGTCTGCAGTCACTGTCAAACACAGTAGGCATGCATATTTCAGAAGTCACCCATCGACTACCATATTAATCCTGTCACATAGAGTGGACAGCTGTCGAATAATTCGAGTGACAGAGTCGTGTCGAGTGAAATTTTTTGGTCGACAAACACTATAATAAAAACCAACTAGAGCCTTTCGCTAAAAATTGTGACTGTTACATCTGATAGAAACCGTAAGCGAGATGGATCAACGAGGTCCAAGCTCGTATAGAAAATATGTGCATTTATTAATAACTATTTGATTACAAAAAAAAAACACCAATAAACATCAAAATATAATTAGTAATCTAGTGAGGACATTTGTTGGTATGATATGAAAAGTAAATTGTGCGATAGTTTACTTGAATATATATGCTCAATTCTTCATTGAGACAGAGCTTCCCGGGAAATACGAGAATCCCGGGAAATAGAAAATCATTTCCCGGGAAACGGGAATCCCGGGAAATCTCATTTCCCGGGAAATGTTCCCGGGATTGAAAACTCTAAAACAGTCAAATCAATAGTCAATAGTAGCTTGTAAATGAGCATGATGGGAATCTTATGGGTATGACTTCAAAACGATAATTGTTGGAGATTATGCCTGGGGAATTCCATCTACGAAAAATGTTGCCGTTCATCTGCCTGGTAAGAACCTCAACGATTTGTTTGCTCGCAGGGCGATCCAAAAAGTTAGACTCATGAAACTGATGGGACAGACAGACAGGCAGGCGGCCAGTTGAGTTGAGTCAGTCGGAAAATGAATATTATGCCCCTGGAATGGTTCGGTTGTCGGATGATGAATGGAAAAACTAAGGGATGGAAGGGGCGGGTTTAATTTGAAGCGGAAGTGAAAAGTACGGGAAAATGTGTTCTTGTGAGTGTGTTTGTCGAGAGGGAGAGTTTAGGAGAGTGATGGAAATAAGATAATGGTTTTCCTGTGAAAAGCAGGCGATGGAATGGAAGATTCGGGATGGGGTTTTCTACTTGTATGGAAGTCATTGTGAAGCGAATGCTTAATGGTTGAAAAGATGCTAGTTGGGGACGAGCTTTATACCGTATGCCGAGCATTTTTGGAGAATTTTGGCAAATAACATTGTGATTGAAAAACATCTAGAGCAACGCACTACCTACTGAAAAGCAGTATATGATAATTTTTCATTAGAAGAAATGAGATGGTTCCAAACTTGTCCTGCTATTCTCCAAATGGCAGATTGCAGGAAGGCAGTTTGCAAATTGAATCAAAGATCCTTTCCAAATCGCGAAGATCGTATGATGCAAATTTACGAAATATGGATGCCTTGAAAAAAGTAAAACTTATATTATACTACGCGTCATTATAACTGTTAATTTATATTCTTTGAAGTGCACGTGCGAAATTTTGTCGGAAATATTAGAAAACCATTGAAATGTAATAATATTGCAACTTCGGTAAAAAGTCCGCATTTTGATCAGGTTACCCTCAGCAATAGTTCAATTGAAGCGCTAATTGTAATCAACGCAACATTCTCCCCAATCAATCAAACATCATTGAAGTTCTGCCGAACGATTACAACCCGCCCAAATCAGAAGAGTTATTTTTTTCGACAGCCATCGGAAATAAAGCCAAAATCCAACTCGGAACGGTTTTGCAAACGCCAACGCCCAACGTCACCGTGCACCAGAAGGCTAATGCAAAGCCGCAAAAAAAGGCTCTCATGTAACTTTCCACCTCGCTTTCTATTCACAAACATACATTCGCGCAAAAATGTACTCCAATTTTTCAAACAGTCCCACCCTCTGCGCTACTAGTCTCTTACGAAGCTTAAGATTGGAAAGTTGTACAGTGTGACTCATGAAAAAATGGTAAAATCATTTCATTCCCGACTCTCTCACTCTCTTTCGATTATAGCAGTGCAGTATACTGAGGCTTTTGGGAAGTTTTTCATTATGGATCAAAATACAATGTCCTTGGCTAACGTTTCATACAAAAAACGCGACAGAAAGGTTAATGTGGCTTAGTTATTGATCAAAGGTGAAATTAACATAGAGAGCCTCTCAATGTTAGATAGGTCCTTTTGAAAAGTTACGCGAGATCTGTTTTCCGTTTCAGATATGATTTTTATCTGTTCATTCACCCTTACGAAAAAGGATTTGGAAGCATGCCTTCTAAATTTATCATGTTATCGAGTTCAATAACTTTGTGATGAAAGCTTTTGAAACGTCATCAATTTGGTGTTAATCTTCACAGGCTTTGTCTCGAACATTTGCACTTATCAAACGATAGAAAGTGTTTATATCTGAAGCACTGGAGACTGTGGGGTTCGGAATCGAAGTGAGCAAACGGGAGCCCCACGAAGAATTTGACATTTCACTCTGATGTTACTATAGGAGTGAGTCGTCGAAGTTGTTCCATGCCTACTAGATCGTTTCGGAATATTTTTCCGCTGTATGGTACACACTCAATCAGAACGACGTTCAAAATATTGATTGGCTGAATGTCGTTTCCATTCATTAGATCCGGCAAGCTAATTCTACGCTACAACAGTATCTAAGACGAACTCACGGTGTGTTTCGTAGAACAAGTTTATTACAAAAAAATAGGTAAGTCTGAAACTTCTCCACAATAAAGTCTAGGCTTCTCGCGTTCATTTGCTGCTAAAACCAAAATAATCGGTCGGGGGGTCCAGAGTAATTTTTTTTTTTTTTGATTTCGAGAGACTTGCACATTAGTTTGAATTTGCCTATCTATGTGTTTATGTACATTAGGGCGGTTCAAAATTAAAAAATGTTTGAGAATCCAATCTCTCATATGTTCCTTGCCATCCTTACTATGAAAATAGTGTTATGTGAAATTCGCAGCTTTCTAGGTGGTGATTTAAGGTGGCCCAAAGACAATGTAGGTTTATATGGAAATTACTATGAAGAAATTTTGAGGTATGTTCCAAACACGCTTGTACTGTAATGTAAGTACAAACTTATTATCCCATTGTAAAAGCTCATTCTTCAAACCATAATAAAGAAATTTGCTGAAGAGAGAAATTCAATTCGACAGATAGCAGAAGAGATATTCATGAGTTTGTTTGCTATTATTTAGTTTAACCCCTCTACCGACAGCTTCATTTTTTCAGCACAAAAATATATTTGAATCGCGATAACTTTTTTGTTTCGCTATATTTTTCCACAATTTTTTCACAACTTCTCAAAAAACTCTTCTACTTTTGGAATCTTAGTCGGTATTGACCATTAGTTAACTGGTCAACTTGGGGGACCGACACTTCCCATATAAAATTTCAATATGATGTTTTAAGAAGTTTTCAAGAGCTCGTTACGGCTAGAGTGGTACCAAAAACATAAAAGCTCATTGCTCAAAAACAGTTACACCGATTTGTTTAATTTCTTCACAATAGACTTCCATCAAAGTATAGTTTTGAAAAGCGAATAACCGAATATGAGAAAAAATCTGTAGCCAGAGATAATTACGAGAGTTATGGCTATGCGTCGGTCCCCCAAGGAATTTTGGAATATCTCAGAATGTAGATGACCAATGCTCAAAACCGATACAGATTCTGAAAATAAGAGAGTTTTTTGAGAAGCTGTGAAAATATTTTCCAAAAGTATTGAGAAACAAAAAAGTTATCGCGATTTGAATATTTTGAAAAAAATGAAGCTGACGGTAGAGGGATTAATATGGGGTTATAGCCCTGCAAACAAGTACAAAAATCCCAAACCCATTTTAGCCTCATGATGTTAGTTTCTGATCTTTTCGTAAGCACTGTGCTATTAAGAAAATAAAATAAAAATATAAGATTTGAAACTTCTCAAATACCATCCAAATTAGCGTATTTTTCAGCACCATGGGGCATGCCTTATAACAAGGTTTATCACATGCGAAGCCCTCTACTAGTTAATTCGAATAACTGAAATTGTGTTGTTTGAAAGGCGGTTAAGTCACTTTTGTATCTACGAGTAAAAAGAGAAATCTCGCATAATTTATGATATCGTCCTAAAAGCCATAGCTTGTTATTACTGAGCAAACGAATGGATTTACACTTTATTTCACAATGCTACGATGAAGAGAATTCCTCTGTCTCCCAGCGGTGACAGTTCTTATTTTGGTCCGTTTATCTGCTTAATAACAACGAGCTACACACTCGGTTATCAATGGTTTTAAGGGTGCATATACATAGAAGCCAAACCTCGAATTTTCCAAAGCACAAGACTAGAGAAGCAGACAACCGGTAACTCACTGGTCACTCGCTGGTGGCGACTAATCAATAAAATGTTCAACGCAAAAGGTTGTCAGGGTCTCAAGATACAAATCTACAAACAAGTTCTTGAAAATTCGAGGTTTGATATCGATGCATCTTCACCTTAGGACGAGATCATAAGTTTTGCGAGTAATATTTCCTAATAACTTCTTACATCATTATGACCAATTTGAGTACGATTTTCAAGGTTTTTCGTGGACAATAACTAAAATGACGTTTGAGACAGTTTTGCAATTATGCGTATATTATATGTCATTTATGTTTATTACAGCTCTTTTGAGCAAGAACAACTTTACCTTCCAAGCCAAGGTGTTCAAATGGTTTGATCTTGCAGTTTGTCCCGTATCTACGTTCAACGCAATGTGCGTCGGTACAAAAACACATATCCATGAATACTTCACACAAAATAAAAAAAAATGTTTTGGACCCCCCGACCGATTATTTTGATTTTGGTCGCAAATGAAAGAGCAAAGTCTAATTGTTTTTAGTTCGAAATTTCAGACTTACCTATTTTTTTGTAATAAAGTTACTCCACACAGACACCGTGTAACTAATTTTGGACAAACTATTGCTATTGATGGACTGCAATGCATCTCAATAGCATCTGCGTTTGACTTTCATCTTGCTAAACATACAATCCGCAATACTCACTCAAAAATTTGTTTGACTTTACTTGTTTAGTATATACCTTGTTCTATTTTATTCTATAGTAGTGGCTCCGGTAAATGTTTGTCTTGCCATTAAGTTGGCTGTAGTAAAACACCATGCCATCCCCTATACAAAATGACACATTAGTCTTATCCCGATTTCCTGATTTTTTCGGAGACTTTCTCTAACTTTCTCTTCGCATGAACATGTCGCATCCCTTGTCGAATTCAACAGTAAAAAAGCACGTCAATTCGTGATCCGTTCTCAAGTTATTTCATGACTTATAAACACCACTCTATTTTTATTCATATAAGATACCATACATCATTGGACTTACATTTTTTTATCCTTACATTAACGACCGCCAGTCGCGCACGCATGTGAGTATCGCTTTTGCTAGGAACAAATATGCGACCACCAGTCGTGCTAGCAACACAAATAACACTTGCTAGAAACAAATTTGCGACCACCAGTCGTGATAGCAAGTAAACACCACCATTGCTTAGAACAAATATGTGACCACCAGTCACAATAAAACTTGCTAAGAACTAATTTGCGGCCACCAGCCACGTTAAGAACTTATTTTCGTTGCAACCACCAGTCGGGTTAAGGGCATATTTTTTTTATTGCAACCACCAGTCACATTAAGGACATTTTTTTATCGCAACCATCAGTCGCGTTAAGAATATTTTTTTTCATAGCAACCTCCAAACTTAATTTATCTTTAAATAAAATTACTATTTTTTTTTGTTTGTGGATTATTATATTTCAACAGCCACTGTATAGTAGTATTATTAGTAGAAAAGTATTTTATTTGTCTCAAAACAATAGTCATATGATACATGGTGCAAATTAAAAAAGGACATTAAGTAATAATCAGCTTTTTTTTTTGTAAAACCTTCTATATTGTCTTGTTAGTAATTAACATTCATGTAAAATACAAAATTATCTAAACCTATTTCATCATCTGGTGTTTCAATTAGGTATGTGTAGAAATGACCAAGTGTTATTATAATAAAGTGTTTTGAATTTCTGTTGATATTTCTTAAGATAGGATAGATGAATTCATTTGGTTCAAGTCTGGATAAACTAGATTCCTTAGCTAATATCTCTCTTCGCTGGTATCTCCAAATGTCTCGTGTTCTCTGACAGCGAAATAGTTTATGTACAACGGTTTCTGGTTCATCAGGACATGTTTCACAAAACGGGTTGTCAACGACGCCTCGACGATACAGCAATTCTCGATGTTTTATCTTCGAATGCATCACCATATACCAATTTGAACGTTGACGTGAAGTAAGTGACTTGCAATGAAGGTGTTTGAAAACAGTTTTCCAGTCTCGTAGTTCTGCAGACACAAATCCAGGATCCGGTAACATGGAGAGAAGATGCTGATAGATTCCCTGCGACGATGGTGAATCAAGGATATGATCTGGGAACTGCTGCATCTCCGAACAGACTACCGCTATGTGGCTATATGTCGATGGTATAGCTATATTTCTATTTTCGAGAAAACTGCTTAAAAATGGTAATTGCGGAGCCAAGTTAATCAAACGGTTCACTAGCAGTGCCTTTGATTTTGTTTCTGGACAGTGTAGATTTAATCCACCTCGATTTTTGGGTAATATCAAATTTGCAAATGCGACTCTTTGCAGTGTTTGGCCGTGCCAAATGAATTTACCCATTTCCGTCTTGATTTTACTGACAAATCCCTTGCTGATTGGTAGATTTGAAGCCATGTACCAGACCTTCGAGTTGATGTACGTGTTTATCAGTATAATCTTTTGTATCAAGTTTAGTTTTCTCGGGTGATGTAGCCATAATCGTGATCTTAGCCCATTTATAACATGCTGCCAGTTGAGTTTTTGAGATTGTTTTATGTTGTTCCCATACCGCACTCCAAGAATATTTACAAAGTTCTCGATGTTGAGCCACTCTGTATCTGCAGAGAGGTTCATGATTCCTATCATTATCGCTGTTGTTTTCCCCTTATTTAGAATCGCACCGGATACTTCTTCGAACTCCATGAAGATTTGTGTCACTTGCACAAGCGAGCATTCGTCCTTCGAAGAACATTGATATGTCATCAGCGTAAGCGTTTATCAAGACTCTCGGAAGCTTCTGTTTGATGGCATCAAGTAATGGTTGCAAGTACAAGACAAACAGATGCATTGACAGAGGGTCTCCCTGTCGAACAGAGCGCTTTATTTGAAATTCTTGCGTTAGATGTCCGTTGATCAAAATTTTTGAAAATGATCGACTCCAAATTGTAGCAAGAAGATGCACAAATTGTGGATTGAAGTTCATCCTAATCAGTGTTTCCTTCAGGAATGTGTGGTCTACTCTGTCGAATGCGTGATCTAGGTCAAACGATACAAGTAATGCGTTTTTCCGTTGGTGTTTTAATTGACACATTTTATCAAAAATGCGGCTTGTTGCTTCAAAAATGCTCCTTTTTCCATTAGAACATTTTTGGTGGTCAGACAATACAAGTGGAAGCAGACTATGTATTCGCTGTTTCAAAATTCGTGCCAGTACCTTATAATCAAAGTTTAGTAAGGATATTGGACGGAATCCCTTCACGCTATTGTCGTTACCTTTCTTTTTGACCAGTACAACTATGCCATCATGAAATTCTTTCAGAGAGTTGCCTTGTAGTGCATCGTTTATCACGCTGGTGAACTGAGGGCCGATAATTTGCCAAGTTTTCAAGAAAAATTCTTTTGGCAACCCGTCTAGTCCTGGAGATTTATGAGAACAACTACCTTTGATAGCAGCAAAAACCTCATCTTGTGCTATCGGTTGCATTAAATTTTCATTCACATCGTTGTGTTCAGGGATCTTTTTGATTGGTAAGAAGTCTCTCGGTTGAACCGTTTCCACATCAGCGTATAGTGTTTCAAAATAAGTTTTAATCGCGTTCCTTATGTCAGGTTGCTCCCTTATTTCGCCGCCATCACCTGTGTCTAGCACTGATACAGTGCTTTTTGCTTTCTTACTACGTAATTGTGCTACGTGGAAGAGAGTCGTAGATTCTCCAGATAAAAATGTTTCGGTTGATTTTCTGAAGTTCATCGAAAAGTTACGTTGAAGACGCAGCATTTGAGATTTGATGTGGTTTATGGTTTTTAGTTGTTCTGGATTATTGAGATAGTTTTCGTATGCATTTTTCAGTAAAGAACGGTAAAGCTCTATTGCATCTCGAAATTCACGATGTACAATCGAAGTCTTCCATTTCAAGAAAGAAATCAACTTTGGCTTAGCGTAGTTTATCCACCATTCCATATAGTTGCGGTAGTTTTGTCTTGCACGTAGCCAATATTGCCACTTCCTAGACATTTCGTTCATAACGTCTTCGCTGTCTAGGATTTGTGGTTGAAGCCGCCAAACACCACGCCCAGTTGGAGTCCCCAAGTGTGGTAGAAGCATACGAATGATATATGCCTTGTGATCAGAAAATGCTGTTACAGTAAAATAGGCTGTTCGCATTTGTGACTTCATGATGTTTGAGATAAGAATGCGATCGAGCCTAGAAGCTGAATTCGATCTGATATAGGAAAACTCTACTCTTTTTCCGTTCAGTATCTCCCATGAATCTACTAAACGTGCAGCAGTCATAAGTCTTTTACACATTGGACTAATATTGCTGACACCTGTTCCATCCTTTTGATTGACTATTGCATTAAAATCGCCTCCCAGTACGACATACTCCGTAGCATGATGAAGATAGTGTGCCACTGATGAGTTAAAGAAGTCTTCCCTCGCGTTCCTCATCAAGGCGCCAGATGGAGCATAAATGTTGATGAAGGTGACTTGTCCAACCCTTATAGATATTATTCGACTGTCCAAGCTCTTGTCTACATGATGTACATTGTATTGGTCTCGCACTGCAATAGCTGTACCACGTTGATGAATGTCAACGTTAAAAAATAGCACAAATCCTGGTAAAAACAACTGCTCATTTTGCACTTCCTGCAGGAAGATAACATCTAAATCGGCAGATCTAATAAACGATCTTAACGCATCAATTTTGGTTGTGCTTGAGATGTTACAGATATTGATAGTTGCAATTTTGTAACTAAATAAATCCATCACCCTAATGATTTGGGAGTTCCACCTTGTATGTACTTTGAATGCGTTCCCAGTCTCTGATAGCAATGAGCATCACGCATTTGCCGTCAGGAGATGTCATAACAGTGTGACGTTGGTAACATTTGTCATTGCAAATAGTAGTGTTGTTGTTTTGGCTCACCTGTTGATCAATGGGTTGGATCGTCGAATACAGTTTACGTGATTTGCTTTTGCTGTATCGTCGCAGGATTGTTGATGAATGATCGTCGAGCAATAGGGTTGTTTTCGTATGTCCAGCCGGCGTTGACTCTTTGGAGAAATGTTGATCGCCTTCTCTCCGGTGGCATGGATCCAGGATGCGGTACGGGTTGCAACGTTTTGGTGTCGTGAAAGGTATAAATGATTTTTGCTTGAGCAGAGGGGCAGTAACTGTGTAGGCTTCGACAAGACATATACTTGGGCTTACCACACGAAAAAGGGAGCCCTCGCTGACGTTAGTGGTACTGGACGGTTCGTTCTTCGGTTTCATTGATGCAGTTGGAAGCTTTGAATGGTGTTTAGATGCAAGCAGTGTTCTTGTATGCTGGTGAGTTTCGCTGATGCTGATGATTTTGGCGATGATTCGATGATTTCGCCATGATGCGTGTCGTCGGAGTGAATGAGGTTGTTGTGATAAGAGAAATAAAGGTGGAGGTTCCTTGAGACATGTGGTAGTATCTAGGGATGCTTCGGCGGGACATACACCCATTGCTAATCTTACCGAGAAGACGAATGATGCTTACTCCTACTCCTGCTCTTGCGTTTCACTTCCTCAAATGGGGCTTCATTGATGTCTGGTGTATTCGATGGACGTTGTCGCTTAGCTGCAGCGATGCTGGTCATTTCTTCATCCGCATCGTCAGAAATTTCGAATTCGGATGCATTGATGGGTTTCGGTTGCAATGTTGTTCTTTGGATGTTGGCTGGCGAATTGTTCCTGCTGGTTCCAGCGACCTGAGAGTTGTCAAACGGAAGAAGGTTGGCCGAAGAAGACCTGGTCGTGCGTGTTGTTGGTGGTGCCATCAGATGTTCGGTCGTCACCGGGGCGAGGGTTTGGTTGTTGCTGGGGTTGTTTTCATTTTCCGATGTTTCCATTTCGGGTGTTGTGTTTGGCAAGCTTGAAGATGTTGCTGCGGCATTCTGGTTTGGTGATGCTGATGACGGAGGTGGAATATTTCCCTGTACTACTTGTGCTGCAGTAAGGCGATTGTTGATGTCAATGCCTAGATCTTTGCGAGCTTCATTGCATGAACGGCCTATGTGCAAAGTTCTTCCGCAGTATTTACAGGTGCGTGTTTGGTTCCGGTAGGTGATAAATGCCGTGTGTGAAGCGACCGGGATGTATGAAGGAATTGGTTTATGTATACGCATACGTGCCAATCTCACACCGGTGGGCAAACCTGGCCAGAAATTCTTCCATACCTCCTCCTTCGTGGAAACAACTTCACCATATGGCGCTAGGTGCTTGGAAACGATTTCAGTTGAAACATAGGAGGGTAAATCTGCTACCCTAACCTCGATCGTATTGTCGAAAGGGATCAACGGGATTGGATATTGCTTGTTGTTGTGCTCGACGGTATGCTTTGAACTATGTTGGGCAACGAGTTCTTCTACGTACGATTGAGATTTCAATTCGATAATGACTCGAGCTTTTGTCATACTAGGTTGGATGCAATTGACTTTGGTCATGTCGAGATTGATCTTCTTGCTAATGAGCTCGAAAACTTTGTCTAGTTTGGGGCGGACTGGCATTCCGCTGAAGTCCAGGAATAGTGAATCCTTGCGATAGTCGTCCATCGTTACAGAGGACAGGCCAATTCCCACGAAGAACGCGGTTTTTGGTGTTCTGCCTTATGGACAAAGTCCACCGGCTAAATACAAACAGAAACTTCACTCAGCGATAATAACAATTACGTCCGCACGAGATGGAAGATAACTGTCAACTATGTGAGTATCGCTTTTGCTAGGAACAAATATGCGACCACCAGTCGTGCTAGCAACACAAATAACACTTGCTAGAAACAAATTTGCGACCACCAGTCGTGATAGCAAGTAAACACCACCATTGCTTAGAACAAATATGTGACCACCAGTCACAATAAAACTTGCTAAGAACTAATTTGCGGCCACCAGCCACGTTAAGAACTTATTTTCGTTGCAACCACCAGTCGGGTTAAGGGCATATTTTTTTTATTGCAACCACCAGTCACATTAAGGACATTTTTTTATCGCAACCATCAGGCGCGTTAAGAATATTTTTTTTCATAGCAACCTCCAAACTTAATTTATCTTTAAATAAAATTACTATTTTTTTTTGTTTGTGGATTATTATATTTCAACAGCCACTGTATAGTAGTATTATTAGTAGAAAAGTATTTTATTTGTCTCAAAACAATAGTCATATGATACATGGTGCAAATTAAAAAAGGACATTAAGTAATAATCAGCTCGATCATACCAATTATCGATGCAACTTTGTTTTTCGAATCAGTCAGCTTCATATTCAAGCTGTTAGGTAAGACATAACTGTATACGAAATGTACTGAAGCAAGGGTTAAAGACAACAATCTTTCAGACTCACCAACATTCAATTTTCATTCGGTTTATTTCAATTCTATAGAAATAAAACCACAAAAAGTAAACAAATAATTTCTTTCGAAATAGTAAATACGAAGGATTTGTAATTATACGGACATTTTGGCCATATTCCGTCCTGCGGTAGCCGCATAGATCTATCGCAGGCTTGAGAATCTTTCCATAATTGAATTAAATCATTCAATCACAACAAAGTAGAATAACAAGATGCGCATAAAACAGCAAAAAACAACAATCATCTGTGTGGTTTACAAAGTATTCTTGCATTCGATTGATGATGCTACGTGAAAATCAATAAGCTGCGATAGCTTTCTGTTCAACCATAAAACGGAAAGTTATCTCTAAAATAGCAATTAAAATGAATATACTAAGACAAAATCGACGATAAAAACAGCACACATGCTACAAAAGAATTTCAAAATGCTACGAAACATATCAAATTTATTTTACAAATTTTGCACGGACATATCTAATCGACTCTTTTGGAAAAATAATTCTGCTCTAGAATTCTCTTTCCATTAAGCTTACCTTTTTTTCAATAAACCAATGCTATAAAATTCGACTATTTCAATCAAATCAATCTGTTTGATTTTTTTTTCCAAGCACAACAAAAGAAAACCCTTCGGAAGCACTTTTGCGCAACTGAAACTGTTGAGAAGATGCTGGTTTAGAGCAAGAAATACTGTTTCAACGTGTAGTGCAGCGGTTAAATAATTTTCTCACCTTGTCTCCTCAGTCAGCCGTAGAATTTTTTTAACTGTTGTCAGAAAACAATAATTTTCCCTACATACAGAAATCCTTATCTTTTCAAATCTTTCTCAGGCTGAAAATTCGCTCCACAATCACTCCACAAACACTGACTTTCAAACGCGGTGTCGGAACAAAAACATTTTTCAGTGGACACTCCCGTTTGCTAACAAATCCAGGCTCTCGAGGAACACGAAAATTAGTTTTAAACTCCTGGCAGGATCGCCAAATGTGGAGTTCGGAATCGAAGTGAGCAAACGGGAGCCCCACGAAGAACTTGACATTTCACTCTGATGTTACTTTAGTAGTGAGTCGTCGAATTTGCCTACTAGATCGTTTGATGTGCGATTCAATGTTACATTATTCTTATAGGCTTTTGATTGTCTTGTTTTAATTATGAATCGTGGTTTACGGCCAACCAGCCGAGTGGAAGTTTAACAACTACCGAAAAGCTAAACATTACATATAATTTGCAATTGGATTAGATGGACAAATTGATGTGAAGATTTGCGAAAAAGTTACACGTCTTCTCAGTGAGAATCGAACTCACGACTCCCCGATCTCTAGTTGGGGCGCGTTAACCACTACGCCATGAGAGGACTCATGAACGCAGAAGTTAACCTGAATTCGATTTCAGCTCAATAATCACGTGGTCCTCTTTCGCAAAGTGCACCTCTTTCGGAAGAATTAGATTAGATAAATTTGATTGTCGCCCATCATAACAGGTTTAGAAGCCAAGATCCATTACAATGTTTATTCAGTGCCACACAGAGACATAAACATGCCTTAGCCCAAACAATGTATTTTGAAGTACAGTGATTTAAATGTTATTCAAGTTTGTAAAGTGGCCCTGTCTTGCTGAAAAACATTGAGCCGATGTTCATCTACGTGGTCTTTAAGTTGAAACATCTCGGAAACCAAAAATGGTCCTCACAAAGGCCGACCTGTGACCATACTCACGTTTTCAAAGTCAGTAAACTGAATAAATAATAAGCGAACGTTTCTGATCTTCTTATTTTAAGCTTTCTGCTAGTGCACAAAACCAAAATAATAAGTGCACTATTGTTGGATGTTTCCTTTGCGAGATAAGAGCCTTTAAAGTTTAACCTTTACCAAAGAAACAAATTTCTCTTAAAAAACTTAGTGCCTGTTGTCGTATTTTTTTTGCATTTCTCTATGACTCATACTGTTTTCGCAAAATACTCGCATCCACTTCCCCAACAAGCTGCAATATGAGTGCCTCCTGCTTTTCTGTCCGCTCCAAGCAATGTATGTATGTTATGTATGTTTTTCGTCACATAGGTTCTCTCCAACTCCTCGCCGTACGAATATGATGGAAAACCGATTAAATTTTTGCCCTTTTTCACTGGAATTCATTAAACATTCAGTTTCAGGAGCTTTTTGAATATTTGAACAGTGTTCGGCTTTTTGGCTTCAGCACCAGAAGGCTCTGCTCTGTTTATTCACTTCTTCTTCGTTGCTGTCGGGAACGGTCGCTCTAGCCAACACCCAAGCGCACAGTGGGGTTGAAACGGATACTAAAATGGCAACATTTAGAAATTTAAAAATGAGGAAGAACCGAATGATGTTGGACTCATGTTGTGCAGACTTAAGAAGCTTTCCATCCTAGTATTTTTTTAGCTTACATGTTGTTTTAAAGATCAATTTGTTATCAAGTTAAAATTATTCTCCTCTTTTTGGCTCACTTTTCATAAAAAAAATATACAGAAATAAATCAGCTAATGGAAGTAATACAGTCATTGTAGGCCGAAACAATTCCCAATTTACCTCATATGACTCGAAACACATGAAAAAATAGCAATTCAAAACTATTATTATCTAATGTAGGTTTGAAAACGTTTAGTTTGAAGGTTTGAAACCTATAAGTAGATGAAAAAAACCGAATTTAGTACTTTAATTTAATTCCACTAGAGTTTGTATCTTTTGACAGATACGCGTATTTCGACCTCAACTGTAAGGCCGTCTTCAGCGTCGTGTACTAGACTCGACTAAACACGACACTGAAGACGGCCTTACAGTTGAGGTCGAAATACGCGTATCTGTCAAAGGATACAAACTCTAGTGGAATTAAATGGTATAGTACTAAATTCGGTTTTTTCATCTACTTGTTGTTTAATTGATTTTTTAAAACGCTACAGAAATTTGTCCAGCGATGTGTTTAGCTAATCAAATAACTTCTGAGATTTTCTCAGGATATCCACAGGATTCTACAGAAAAAAACCACTTGAGATTCCACCTGGGTTTTAAATTGAATTATTCTGTGGTTTTTTCAACAAATTTCTCCAAATATTCTACAAACGATTTGATCAGAGATTGCTCCATGCCGACCAGTGCTGTAAACATTCGACATTTCTCGCGACGTTCGTTTCGTTTACATAGTCAGCAGTCATATGATATTTCTCACATTCAGCACGAGCTGTAGAATGAACATCGAGAAACACAAAAACTGTGGAATGCATGTGGTCTGACCCGATGACATTTTTATACATAATAAAAGGAAGAAATAAACAAAATGAACGTTTTCTGGTGACGTCATCATGGTCAGCTGCATTCAATTGATCGCCCGTGTTGTGAATGCTGAAGGCAAACGCTGTCGAATGTCATCGAAAACGTGTCGACTACCTTGATTGATTACAACACTGCTCCAAGCTCCAATTGCCAAGCATTCTGTAGCGAACTTCTTAAAGTGTTTTCAAGGGGAGATAAAACTTTCTCCAGATGAAATCCTGCAAATAAAATACTCTTTCAAGTCGTGCTTTTGGAGCAAATTTAGTACTTGTTTTTAATTATGAATCGTAGTTTACGGTCAACCAGCAGAGTGGATGTTTAACAACTACCGAAAAACTAAACATTACATATACTTGGCAATTGGATTAAATGGACAAATTGATGTGAAGTTCTACGAAAAATTACACGTCTTCTCAGAAAAAACCGAACTCCGAACTTAAATACTCATGAAGGTTAAAAATACAAAAGTGATATTTTAGTTAATAGAGGAAAAATAAAGAAAAAACTACCTTCAGCTGAGACTTGTTTTAATTTGAGACAAATTTGATATTGTTCAAACTCTTTAAAAATTTTATTTCAAAGAAAATGATGCTAGAAGCTTTAAAATTGATTATGAAGACTTCACTGAGGGTAATATTTCATAATTTGAAAATTCACCTTCGAGTCGTTTGCGCTACCTCCAAATCTTAATATGTTTGGCTCAAAAATTGAGGTTTCGCATTTTATGTGATTTGAATTTAGAAGAGCACACGAATTTTTGGTTTTGAGAGCTTTCGAAAAATAATTCAGACTTCTTCTGAATCTTCTGTATAGAGCTCTATGTGGATCCTTGGAGACATCCGTAGAAACATCAGTGGAGACTTCTGTGGAAACTTTGAAGGCTCTATGGAGAATTCCACGGGTACTTCTGTGCAAAGTTCTGTGGAAGTATCTGATACTTTGGTAGAGACTTCTGTAGAGTCTTCAGTTTGGACTTCAATCTATGTATAGAATTATTTGCGGTGTTATGTGAAGACTTGAAAAATCCTGGAGTGTTTCTGTACGCTTTTTGGAGGATATATTCAAGAATTCTTTTGAAAATGCTGTTCTTTTAAAAATGTTTTGAATTTGTTGTTTGAAATTCCTTAGAGGTTGATATTTTTTCATTGGCGGATCTCTCAAGCTATACCATCCTCGCCATTTTGTCAATATGTGTTTAGTCGAGAATATGTAAATATCTCTTTTTTTGTATTGGTTATGATTCTTTCTAATTCCACTCTGTAACGGAAGACTATTCTTGAACTTTTCTGACCTGCATCACTTTTCGGGGAAACGGGTCATTTTAAAACAGCCGTTCGGAGAAAAGACAAGCAAAAGTAGCACCAATAAGTTTTACATTCAAGCGAAAGTAGCACAAATAAGTTTCCAAGGAATCCAAGCAGGGATAGATCCAGAAGCTGAAAAGATTCTTCGAGGGTTAAACGTATTCATTCATACACCAATTTTCAATTCCTCTTTCTTGTTTCTATCTTGATCTTTTTGAATTCATATTATTTGCACGATAACTTCAATAGTTTTTCTTTCATTGACCCAAAGAATTATGCAAGGACTCTTCTTAAAAATTCTCACAGGATTTTTCAATAAGAGTCTTCAATTAATTCTTTCAGTGCAAAACATATTGAACTCTTACGGTGGTTCCTGCAGACACACCCTCGAGAAAACATTATTCTCAAAGGTTTTCCAGGAATTCCATAAGGTATTTATACAGGAATTACTTAAGACATTCCTAAAATGATTTTTTAGAGAATTAGTTTCTCTCAGGATTTTTTATTTGGAAACTTCTGTAAAGACCAAGGGAATCCTTTGAGATTTTATGAAGGCATCCATTGAGATATCTATGAATTAAAAACTCTTTGGAGAATCCTCTCGGTACTTTTGTGGAAGCTCCTGATACTTTGATGGAAACTTTTGTAGAGTACTCAGTTGAAACCTCTGTTTAGACCACTGTGAATCTCTGTGTAGACTTATTTACGGTCTTGTGGGAAGACTTGAAACATGCTGGAGCGTTTATGTACGCAACTTTGGGAGATGTATTGATGAAATTCATTGAAGGTATTGCTATCCAGAAATAATTGTTGAAGTAATAAACGAAGTATGGTTGTTGGTAGCCTAAAAACAAAGCAAGATGAACTTAGTGGAAGATAATCTTGAAAGATTGTCGAAATTAATGAACATTAATTTATTTGTACACTTTAGGAATGAACAATTTCTTAATAAAAAAAATAAGTATTGGCTAAATAAGGTGAAATTTTTGGAATAATTTAAGAAAAACTCTTGTGTTTTTGAAAAAACGAAATTTCAAAAATTGCCAGATGAATTTCTGGATGTGTCTTTATCAAAAATATGTTGAGCATGAGCATAAGCATAGATGACCTACATTTCGTAGTTGCTGTTCGGAGCTTGGGAGTAGCTTACCATCTTCAGTGTACAATTTCAAGAATTCCAAATGGCTCCCTTCACGTCCTTACGATCATCGCGAAGGGAAGGAATGTTAGTGTGGCATTTATTGTTACCAAAAATCGAGTGTACCTCTGCATCTTCATGGTTGCCACGGGAAGGGAAATTTGTTAGAGCGATGGATTCAAAGGATAGAAGGAAACTAGAAGTTCTGAATGCACCTTGGGAAGTGATGCGATTCATGTAACCTTAAGGTGAAGATGAATCGAAGCCAAAGTTCAAATTATCAAGAGCACGGATCTGGAGAACCAAACACCCGTTTGAGCTGAAAACCTAATCGATTGGTCACCACCAGCTAGTGACCATTCGATTAAGTTTTCAGCTTGAACGGATGTTTGATTCTCCAGATCCGTGCTCTTGAAAATTTGATCTTTGGCTTCGATTCATCTTCACCTTAATTAAAAAAGTCATCTTTTGATACAGATAAAGACTAAATATAAAATATGTCAAAACCTATGGCGACGAACCATTCAAAGATTTTGTAAATATGAAAAAGAGATGTATGTTGTGTTGTCATGCTACGATTGTTAGGTAATAACGGAGTATTTGCGGTATCTCCTAGAATATTTAACCGATTTGAATGATTTTTTCAGAGTAGCTCCTTATCACCTAGTTTTGTATAGTCCACTCTTATTTTTTTGATAAATTGTTGTAAAACAAAATGGCTGCCAAAGACATTTTATTTGGAGAATGTTGGTCCCCAAGCAACATCGGAATATCTTTTAAACCAGATCACCAATGACAGATGTCGACATGCATTCCTACAATAAGGCTTAATTGTATTACCAATCTGAATTCAACATACCGCTTATGGAGGGCCAAAAAAGGGGTGGCGGACCTGTAAGCAGAAAAACTCACATGAAGCCCGCGGGAAATAGGTAATTTCCTTCCAGCCATATGATCCAACAGATTGAGTATTAGAATTTGCGGTACTTGTCGAGCTTTCCACGGAATGGTTTGTTAGAAGAAGACGCGCCCGTCAAATCTTTCACAACTGTTGGAAAGAAAAGTTGAACATATTTTGATGCACACAAATTAGCAGCGTAGAAATATCAATTTCTTGGATCATTTTCTCTGATAGTGTTTTCTAATACTTGAGATTTTCGGTGGGCTTTTTCCCACTGTGTAACGATGAGTGTTATGTGAGTTTTTGGAACAGGAGAAACTGAGGCAACTGAACGGTTGGACTATTTCAGAAAAAATGGGCACTTGTGAATCAATGTTAAACTGAGTGTGATTTTCTCATCATATGTTTGGATAAATAGAATTGTCATAATCGTTAAGTTTATCATGGTCAAAATTTTGAATCAAGATTGATCTTGGTAGACGTTTATTATCTTGGATTTGCATTCGTATTTCGAACTCATAATTTTCAGGTGTTCTTCAAGGTACATTGTTACATACTACTCCGGGCTGCTAATATATACAAAACATTATGAACGAATATTATTTAGATCAAATTGATGATTTATAACCAATTCGTTTGTCTTATATGCAAATCTATCTATTTTTTTTTTTAATAAAAAGTGCTCAATTTTGCACGAATTCATGCCATCATCCACGTGTCCATGGCAGCCTAGCAAAATGCAAACCAGTTCCTCCCGACATCCCCCCTGGGGAACACATGCGAGAAAAGATTGCCCCCGGGCGGCGTCGACGACGTCGACTTTCTGTCATTCTGGTGACAAAATTTGAAAAACGACATTTTGAAACGATGATGGGCCTAGTTCCGAGGGAAATAATTCATTTTTACGGCCTCCACGTGTAATCGTGGTTTCGGTCGGGAGCTGACAGGTTCAGCTAGATTGTGGTGGTGCTCGGATGCTTTGCCTAGCTAGCCTGGGATGTGAAGTATCATTTTCGGTTCCCCGGTTCAATCGAAAATTCATGACGAGATTTTAATTTTAATGGGTGTGGTCGATGGAGGATGTTTCACGAACCGAATCAAAATGCATGGAATAGGGGTAATGCTTTTTGAAATTACACTGAGGGATATCAAAATCCAGTCACCTTTCCATAACTCGATATTGAAGCCATGAAAATCAACTTATACTATGGCTCTCTAACTTGATTCGAAATTGCGAATAAAATTTGGAGGTTTCTCGTTTTATGTTTTAAGCATTCAGTAGAGCTTATGAATGATTGGTTTTAAGAAACATCCGATAAACAAGTCGCACCTCAAGCTATACACTCTAGGTTTGACAACGGTGACATCGCAAACATTCTACCCTTGAACAAAATACCGGAATTTATTAAAAGTTTTAACTCGATGAGTTGAGATCGCTTCCAGCTGCGCCCTCACCACAAGCCAACCGGAAAATTATCCTGTCATTGAAATGAACGAGGCCATAAAGCGAACCACATTGGGAGTCAGGCCTAACTCGAACAGGGTGATCTCCCACGACGCACACGCACATTGACTCAGCTGCAGGCCATATTTGTGGATTGTTTAGCTTCGACACACTGGGATATAATTTCCCACGCATCGGGAAAATTTTTCCCGGATGCGAAAAGCCCCACGGAGTTTTCCCATGCAAAAGCGGAACCATTTTCTCTCTTCTGGTATGCTTGGTTGGCTGATAATGAAGCAATATGTCGAAGGGTGTTTACATTTCATCCGCCGAGAAGTTGACGTGGGATGTGTAGGGTTTTTTTATAGCTACTGACACCCAAAGGTGATTTGGGTGTCGGGTGGGAATTTTTGAGCAAATGTCTGCCACGGGACCGAAGTTGTTGAACAATGCCTGCGTGGGAGTGTTTCTTTGTGGAAGGTACCTTCTTGGCAGCTGTGTAATTATGTGGCTTTCTTGGAAGTGTCTTGTAAAGGTATTTTCATTCAAGGTGTGGCGTTGGAATTGCCAAAATAGACGAGTTAGGCTTTAGACGGTTTCGAGGGTAAGCAAAACAATGGTACTTTAATTTATGAACTAGATCGGGGGTGCGTTGCGGGGGTTGCTTCCAAAACCTCTATCGTGTAATGGCACAAGGCCAAACTCGGCCAGAAAATCGTAGGACCATCGTGTGATCTCAGAAGATGAAGTTGACGCTTTTGGAGGTTTTCCTTTAGGCACGCCTGCCCATTGATCGTTCCAGTTGTCACGAAAGTGGTGCTCCGCTTTCCATACGAGCAAATTACTTACTAAATCATACATTTTTTAGCAAACTCTGACATATTCTGCCTTTTAACATTCTCAAGGACATCGAATTTGTGATGGGCAGTGAAAAACTGGAGCCCCGGAAGCTGCCGGAAGTCTGCTTTTACATACGTCTTATTATCCATAACGAGGCAATGTCGTTATGTCAACTAGATGTTGACGTGCAGAGCTTCTGTGCACGTGTTCTACCTACAGTATTCTGCCGTTCATCGCGATTAGGCGCCTTTTGGACTTTTCTCGAAAGATTGGATAGATTCAGTTCCTTCTTCTTCTTTCTGGCATTACGTCCCAACTGTAACGAAGCCTGCTTTCCAGATTAGTGTTCTTATGAGCACTTCCACAGTTATTAACTGAGGATTTCTTTGCCGATTGACCATTTTTGCATGTGTATATCGTGTGGCAGGTACGAAGATACTCTATGCCCTGGGAATCGAGAAAATTTCCTTTTCGAAAAGATCCTCGACAAGCGGGATTCGAACCCACGACCCTCAGCATGGTCATGCTTAGAGTGTCCATCCCGGGACATCCCGGGACAAAAAATCCCGGGATTTGACAATTTTCGGGATTTCCCGTTTCCCGGGATTTCATTTCTGACATCCCGGGAATCCCGGGATTCCCGAAATGTATGTAGAATTTAATAAAAAACACTAAATTTCAATGAAAAACAATGACATTCTTCCTTACTATCAACGTTTTTTTTTGATAAAGTAGAAAAGCATAATGAAAAAGAGAATAAACGAGTCATTATTTTCATGAAAAGATCAAGTCACCAAGCAGGTCACACACATTTTTATTTGTCTAGTTGCTAAGTTTTAATTGTTTTCTTTTTAACATTAGCCGTTTTAATAAGCCTATGCTGAGATAACAAATTTGAAAGTACACCTCAACTGCCGCAAATCGCAAGTCAGTACCATCTGTAAAAAGTAGCAATGCCTACTTGACTGAGAAGTTTTCAATCTCGTTTTCCATACAAATATTCAAAAAATTCCAGGAGATTGGAACATGTTTCGATCTCTATGAAAGTTTCATTTTTGTGTTACACGTCTGCAGTGGGACTGACATGCTGACATTTACTTTGCATTATAAGACAACTCGACTTGGTATTTTTTTTCCTAATTTTACTGAACAAAACGTGATTTCTCGTTAGTGCAGCTGAAAGTTCATTAGAAGATATAATGAAAACTGATATCAACTCAATTTTGCCCAAAATGCAGATGGGACTAACTTGCGATTCACGGCAGTAAATATTTTTCAGTAATTGCCTTTTAGCATGATGTGTAAAACTTTTAATGATCTTTAATCGTTTCTTTGGTTCTAAAGTTTTTATGACTTTTCAAATGTTTGAAGCAAATTGCTTTAAAATTATGACTAAAGTTTTTATCATACTTCCATGCATAAGTGTCATAGAGAATTTGAAAAAATCCATAGCAAACCCGTAAATAGTCAAGCTAAGTTTTGATTTTTGTTAGGTTACTTCATCAGAATAAGAAAGTGTTATCTGAAATGTGATTGCTATAATAAACATATTATTTTGAAAAGTTACATTATCTGTTTATTTCATAGAAAAAAAATGTATTGTTAAATTTGTACTTCCATTTCAACCGAAATGCTGGTTTTATTGAAAATTTGATAAATCCCGGGATCCCGGGATTTCCCGGGACAAACATAGATTTTTGTCCCGAATCCCGGGACGAGCAAAATGGCCGGGAAATGGACACTCTAAATTGCTGAATAGCTGCGCGTTTACCGCTACGGCTATCTGGGCTCCTACACTTCGCCACATCTCGAACTGAACTGTTGGGATTCCTCTTGAAAGCTTGAACTACCTGTTTGTGATTCTTAACACTATACGGAGATCCATTTTTGCGACTTTTTTCCGATCGATGGTCAAACATTCGTGGTACAGATTTAAAACACGAGACACCGTAGGGCTCTGATAGCCGTAGCGGTAAACGCGCATCTATTCAGCATGACCAAGCTGAGGGTCGTGGGTTCGAATCCCACCGGTCGACGATCTTTTCGGATAGGAAATTTTCTCGACTTTCCAGGGCATAGAGTATCTTCGTACCTGCCACACGATATACACATGCGAAAATGGTTATTGGCATAGTAAGCTATCAGTTAATAACTGTGGAAGTGCTCATAAGAACACTAAGCTGAGAAGCAGGCTCTGTCCCAGTGGAGACATAACGCCAGAAAGAAGAAGAAGACACCGTATATTGAACCATTCCCAGCTTTCTGCTGATGGCACAATGGGATAGATCCGGATTTCGAGGTACGTGCGTCGCTGCTGTTCTCCCGACTCCATCTTCACAACGATTGCACAGTTGCTAGTTCCACATTGAACAAATTACACCCACAATTTTAAAAGAAAATACCCAACGGATAAAAGCTAGGATTTCCATCAGGAGAGGGCAAGCAACCTCAAAAATTCAATAACAAAATTCACTCAAAACCATCATATGCATAACTTCTGCACTATTTTTTCATAAAATGGTAAAATAAGCAAGGTGAAATCCTAATCCTATAGTTCAGATTAGATAAAGTCAAGAGATTCGATCGGTAGATTTCCTTAAAACATATTCCACCAACTTTTTTTTCAGAAGAAACACCCAAATTTCTACAGGTATCTAGCATTTTATTTCAAGCTCTTTACAATGCATGATATCAAATTTATGGATACACAATGCACAAGTTATCACTTGTTGCACTTCGTAAACTACTCCAAAGATATCCAATTATTCCATAGATACCACTAAGTATGTTTCAAAGAGTTCAACCAACTTTTATATATTTCTTCCTCAATTTATTCAGGAATAACAGTCAAAATTCCTCTAAAAAATAATTCAGGAATGCTTTTAATGCATTTCCTTTTTTTTAATGATGATGTTTATGGGACTCTGCTATTAATTTTCTATGAATTTTATCATGGATACTTCCATCAATTTCTTTCCTGGGCGACAAAAAATTTATTAACATTCTTCTAGAGATATAACTGAGAAAAACTCTAAAAATTATGTCAAATCGGCAATATTTCTTCAGAGAAATTTCTTTTTGAACACATATCTTTTAATCTTTCAACATTGTTTCAATAAATTCCACAGGAGCTGAAAATCCCTGTTTAAGAATTTTCTTTTTCACAATCTCATCCAAAGATTTCTACAAAAAAAATCTCCAGAACTCAAAATATCCATCCAGGTGTTGCTTGATTTTTTTTAGTAACAGTAGCTATTCCAGAAATTCCTTTCTCCAATGATTTTACAATTTTATTTTTCTAATATGTCTAGCGAGAACTTGTGGAATCCAAGAAGCAATATATAAAAAAAAACAAACTTCGAATTCCCAAGACGACTATTTTGTTCTTAGAGGTATTCATAGATGTATGATAGTAAAACCTGGAGCACTAAAAAAAATCCTTAAAAAAATTCACTGATATAATATAGGAATATTCCTAATCAGTGAATCAAATTATCATCAAAATAGACAAAAAACAAACAACAAAACAAGCTCGCTCACAACCGTTTGTCGCAACTGTTGCGGATAAGGACACAATCAAAAACAAAATTGTCATGACAATCACAGGGCGCAACATTGTTGCAACCTTTTCAACTCGCAATTAATCAGTTATTTTAAACACAAAACCAAATTTGTTTTATGGATGCTGTTTGATAGTGTGTCAATGTTTACCAACACGGTGCAATGCAAAGCACAGAAAATCGCTTCGCACGTGGTGATCGATCTTTGTCATATTCTGTTCCAGTGATGATAAACTGTTGTTGCGGAATAAAATTGTTGCAACAAGAATAGGAGGTGACAATGCCTTTGTTGTTGCGTGTTGGGTGACAATTGATTCACTGTTCCTAATGCATCTTTGGAAGATTTCCTGTAGAATATTTAGAAGAATCCTGAGAAAAACCATAACACTTTTTGCTACGGAAATCGCAGGATTAATTTTTGGACTAATCAATGTGATACGTTTTAGGTGTAATTGCTGTATGAAAACAAACTACGTATATCACTTGAGATACTCCGAAGCCTATCTTGAAACTTTTTCTCACGAAGAAATTTCAGAATTCTGAATGTTTCTGTAACATCTGGAGTAATTTCTAGGATAATTCAGGATGAAATGCTCATTTAACACTGACAGAGGTATTAATAAATATAATTTTCATTTATTGGAGGTATTTTGTAAATATCTTTGAAGAGGTTTAAAATGCATTTCTAGAAGAATTACAAAAACTTTTGAAACGTAGTACTTTGAAGAATCATTGGAGCAATTTCTTTGGAATTCTTTGAAAAAACCTGGAATGATTCATGTAGGAATCCTTCGAAAATTTTAACAACTTTTATTGGAATTTCTCAGGATGATCGTAAAGAATTTGGTGTCAAAATTTCATAATGAAAGTTATAACAGTTACTGTAAGAATGTCTGAAAATTTTTAGGAGCAGTTCTCTGAGGTATCGTTATTTTTTTTTTTGTTCAGTCTAAGGTTGAATTTCATCAAGAATTCACAGAGGAAATGACAGGGGAGAGATTTTTGAAATGATCTTTGAGAAAGTTAACGAATTATTCAGAGCAACTAAGAAAAAAAATGAAGAATATCTAAAGATATATTAAGAAAAATCACTAAACATATTTTACGAAGAATAAAAAGAAACTCTCCAAATTATTCATAAACTTATCTACTTCTTTATTGAATTCCGACAGTAACTACTGACCAAGTTCAAGAAAATGCATGAAAAATCCCTGAAAATATGCAGAAAAATTCTCAAAGGTGTCATCTTAGACGAATACTTGGAGGAATCCCTATGAACTTCTCAGCCAGTTCTTTGCTAGAGAACATTCGAAATAATGCCTTGAGGTGCTGCTAACGATTGGTAGGAGAATTTCAAGATACTCCGAAAATCGATTTCAGAAAACCATATCTGGAATCGTTTGAAAAACATTTAGATAAATTCCAGGCAGAATTCCGTGAACATTTGTGAAAAAATCTCTTAACAAATGATTTGACGTATTCTTCGAAGAATTGCTGGATTATTTTTTTATAGATAACTATACATATTCTTGACATATTTTTTTTGAATTCCATTTAGATTTTTGGCAGATTCCTCTATAGATAGGTATACAAAGGACTGTTTCTAAAACTTTAATGTATTTCTAATAATGTCTGGTAAGATTTTTGAAAGACAATAAGATTTTAGTGAACTCCAAAACATCTTGAAGAAATCAATGAAAATGCAATACTGTTGTTAAAAACAGGATTGATTCGGGCACCGTTCATTGTTAAGCCCACTTCATATGACACACTGTAGAACGAATGTGTCAAAAAACCGATACATTGATAGTGAACGAATGCGCGCACGTTTAGTTGAGTGATTTATAGTTCATATAATATTATGCAGTTTTCTAAAGAATTTAATTAATAAGCCTACTGAATTCGAGTTATAGAGCTTTGCTTTATCATCCAAATCCCAAAGTTTCTTTGAAGTGGTAATATAGTTTCGTAAATACAAAAAATTGTACCATATAACCTCAAATTTGTATACCCTTCTAGGAATCCACTAGCAAGAGCTTTGTGGTATACATTGACCTAGAATAACTAATTTAAGTCCTATTGATCAGTTGAAAAACCGTAAGTTGAACTAAACCTATATTTAAAAGAATAACGTGAATTAGATTTTCTGAATTAGAGTATTGGTATTAAACCACCCAAGCCATCCAAGTGCGCTACTATCAGGCTAATTGAGAACCAATTTGTAAGACAATAGTCATTTAAATGTAAATACCAAACTAATAATGAAATATATTTCAGTCGAGTTGTTTGGTAAAATCCTACTGCGAAAAGTTTTCACAGGTTCACAAGCTATATTCTCACGTAACAATTGTATAACTATAAAATTAGAACAATTTTTGAGGAGGGGCGGTTATCCGAATGATTTTTAACATGTCTTTGACTGGCAGACGACTGGTTTCAAACTCAAATAGTTTATCCTGACGCATTTTTTTTAAACATCAATGCTGAAAACAATATTTGAAAGCAAACTAGTTGATTTTATTTATTTTTTCCATCGACCAGGGGGGTGCAACGGCCCCCCCTGATACACCATCTAGCTACGCCCATGACAGTGTGGATGCTGGTATTCCGGAGATTACAGTGCACTATGGGCCACGGACGCAATCTGGCGGGACAAAATTAATAACTCGTCAACAAAGCATTTCCGGCATTTGGTGTCTTCGGCAAAGTTTTTTGTAACAACGAGGACCATCTACTGACCTTAACGGATAGTTCGAAAATCGTCCGCAGAGGTGGCGCCACAATCTAACTTTTTACTTTGACGTCCTAGAGTCTTGGCGTGTTCGACAAAGTTGTTCATTTTGATAAAATAAACAACTCTCTCGAAGACGTCAAAATTCCACAGCCTACTGTTTTTGAGTTATTGGCAAAATAAGACCAAATTAACAAAAAAACGTTTTTTTCACCAAATCTGACATTTTTCTTAAGAATTATGTCAAATTATATTATTTGCTAATGTAAACATAAAAAACACAAACTATAGTATATAATTTTTTACAGTATGACGCATAACAATTAAAAAATAGCGAAAAAACCTGAAAAATAGTGCAGTTTTTAAACATTAATATATCAAAAAGCGTAAAAAATCGCAAGCTCAAATTTTCAGGCAACATAGAACAATGCTAGATGAAACGGATGTCAAAATTTGAGAAAGGTATATTTTGGTGTTTTTGAGATATTTTCATTTTTTTACAATGATTATTTTACTCCAATACTGTTAAACTTCCATGAGTCAATTGTAAAGGACCCATCGACTAAAAGAAGTAACGAATTATGGAACAGACTTTTATGAAAAATTATTCAAAAAGGCCATCGTAGTAGCCATGAAATTCAGTTTAAGTGCGGTTCCTTGAGTCAATATCAAGTAATGGAGCATCAAAACATTGAGGTGTAACTGTACACAGTTCTGTTGAGTGTAAATTGAAAATTGAACATTTATGTTTTACTCTAATGATACAAAATATATAGTGTGCCATGAACATTTTGATCAAGTGTCAGTTAATTATTGTCATAATGGCTCAGGGTGAGTAATTTAATTTATGAATTTGTTATTTCTACTACAAAAGATCAAATTATTAAGCATATCCATGTCGATAACTCAACTTAAATTTCAGAGCGCACCATCTCTTGCCGGGAGCTTGTTGATTTGTTTTTGAGCGGAAAGAGCGTTGGTGAATCCGTGGAAGTTTTGAAACAGAAGATTCAAATCGATGGCAGCACATTGGACATTCCTTCGGCTTTGAGAACATTAAGGTTGTTCAAGCTGAAATTTGTGTCTAACTTCAACAAATGCTATAGAAAAAAGCCTATATTTCTCGAAAAATGTTCAAAATGGCTCGATTCCGTCGTCGGCTTCAAAATTGCATCAAGTAAATCATCGCGACACGTAGGACGACCAAAGAAAAGCTTCGAAGATAGTAGCAGAAAGACGAAGATTAGAAAAATTAAAAGTATTCGGCGGCGTATACCATCGGAGAAGCTAATTCTAGCAGCAGCGAGCTCTCAACGAGCAGCCGGAAACAGAGATTTGGCGTGGGTAATTGAGCATCTCGTTGGTCATCCAGAAAAAGCATCATCAGTGCGCAAGTTTCTCGAAATGGAAAATTTAAAGACTAACCCACGCCCTTTGTCGATCAATGATGCACTAACATTTCTCTGCCATAACGATCTATCAAAACTTCAATATCAAAATATCAGGATGCTATCACTAGAACGAGGTGCTAATATCTACCCGACTTACAACGAGCTCCGTGAAGGAAAATCATTGTGCTATCCGGAAGGTACGTCAACATAAAATGAAAACATTTGTTGACTCATAATATTTATTTTATATGTACATTTATAGGTATGACTATTTGTCCATCTACTGCTGAAGTTCCCTTACAATTACTAACAGACCACACCATACAACGGTTATTTGTTTCACGGGAAGATAATGTAGCACCATACCTCGAGCGGACTGGGAAGTTTTCCGTAATTTTCAAGTGGGGTTGTGATGGGTCTAGCAATCACTCGAAATATAAAATGCCCTTTATGGAAGAAATAGAAGGGGAACAGCGGTGGATCAATGATAGCCATATATTTCTCATGTGCATTGTACCACTTAGAATTGTGTTCCACGATAATAATTCTAATAAGGATTATGTTGTATGGAACAATGACTTACCATCCTCCATCAACTTGTGTCGGCCTTTGAAAATGGTGTTCCAAAAGGAGAATGCAGCTTTGACAAAAACTGAGGTAGCAAACGTTAATTATCAAATTTCACAGCTAACTCCGACAGTTCTTCTGTTGCAAAATCGTCAAGTAGCTGTGGAATCTGTGTTATGCATGACCATGATTGATGGCAAAGTATTGAACGATCTGACAAATACCAGCTCTCAGGCATGTCATCTGTGCGGCGCTTCAGGGAAAGCACTAAGCAACCCTCCCGTAGTGCCAATTACAGACGAACCCACTGATTTCGAAATTATGCCCATACTCCACGCGTATATGAGAAGCATGGAATTGCTCCTCAACATCTCATATCGAATTCCATTGAAAAAATGGCGAATAAGCAAGGGAAACGAAGTGCTAAAGGAAAGGCAGCAAACGATCCGAGGTAAATCAAGATATGGTATGTTTGTTGAATTGACACTACATATATTATTATTATTTAGGAAAATTCAAGCTAATGGGTCTACGGATAAGTGAGCCTTTGCCATCGGGTGGAAATTCAAACGATGGGAACACCGCACGAAAATTTTTTGAAAATCCTTCAAAAACGGCTGAGATTACAGGGCTGGATGAGGACATCATACGAATGTTTTCGAACATTCTAAGGGCTCTGTCTTCGAAAATATCAGTTAACGCTACTGCATATCACGCGTATGCAGAGCAAACGAGATTGCGGTTGACACGACTGTATCCGTTTTATCCGCTATCACCGTCTGTTCACAGGATGTTAGTACACGGAGCATCTATAATAAAGCATTGCATTTTGCCAATAGGGATGATGTCAGAAGAAGTTCAGGAGCGTGGCAATAAGTCCATCCGGTATTTTAGGGAGCATCACTCGCGAAAATGTGGTCGACAGGCAAACATCGAGGATGTTTTCAAACGATTAATGCTTACATCGGATCCAGTGATTTCCTTAAATGGAAAGCTTTCAAAATCTGTACCAAACGAATATCCAGAGGAAATCCGAAACCTTCTTATACTGTAGATATAAATAATAATTTCATGAACTAATAAAAATTTAGTTTTCCACTCAATTTAAATTATACTTAAATAATTGTCACAAAAATCAAATTCGCGCAATGAAAGAAAACCCTCCGAAAAATGGAATTATCTCAAAAACACCAAAATATACCTTTCTCAAATTTTGACATCCGTTTCATCTAGCATTGTTCTATGTTGCCTGAAAATTTGAGCTTGCGATTTTTTGCGCTTTTTGAGATATTAATGTTTAAAAACTGCACTATTTTTCAGGTTTTTTCGCTATTTTTTTAATTTTTATGCGTCATACTGTAAAAAATTATATACTATAGTTTGTGTTTTTTATGTTTACATTAGCAAATAATATAATTTGACATAATTCTTAAGAAAAATGTCAGATTTGGTGAAAAAAAACGTTTTTTTGTTAATTTGGTCTTATTTTGCTAATAACTCAAAAACAGTAGGCTGTGGAATTTTGACGTCTTCGAGAGAGTTGTTTATTTTATCAAAATGAACAACTTTGTCGAACACGCCAAGACTCTAGGACGTCAAAGTAAAAAGTTAGATTGTGGCGCCACCTCTGCGGACGATTTTCGAACTATCCGTTAAGGTCAGTAGATGGTCCTCGTTGTTACAAAAAACTTTGCCGAAGACACCAAATGCCGGAAATGCTTTGTTGACGAGTTATTAATTTTGTCCCGCCAGATTGCGTCCGTGGCCCATAGTGCAGTGCAGAACCTCGGATTTCAGTGTGGATGCTGGTATTTTTGTGTGGCAGTGTGAATCCTGTAATCCAAGTGAGGATCCAAGAATTCTAGTGTCGATCCAATTTATCCAAATGCAAATGTATCCCATGTGGATCCTGAGTCTCAAATAAGATTATAGGTATTGTATTGTGAATCCCTTGATTCTGGTGTGGATGCTAGGACTGTATTGTCGATTGTTGCATTTTGATGTGGATCCTGGTATTTCAGTGTGCATCCTTAGATTCCCGATTTGATATTGGGACTGTAGTGTACATCGCAGGATTTCAGTGTGGATCTTCTAATACCAGTTTAGATCCCAAAACTCCTGTATGGATTCCTTTATTCCTGTGTGAAGCTTGGGTTTGTTGTGTATATCGTAGGATTTTAGAGTGAACCATGGGAATGATATGTGGGTTGTAAGGTGTCAGTGTGGATCTAGATATTTCATTGTGGATCCTTTGATTCCAGCGTGGATACTGGGATTCCAATGTGGATCCTGACATTTCAGAGTGAATCTTGGGATTCCCGTGTAGATCACGGAAGTCCAGTAGGAATCTTAGAATTATTTACAGTGTGGATCCTGTAGGATGTCCAGCGGTGAGATTTCGATATGGATCCTGGGAATGTATTGTGGATCGCTGGATTTCAATGGATTTCCAGTGCGGATCATTAGATTCCCCTCTGGATCGTGATATTCCAGTGTGGTTTCTGGGATTCCAGTGTGACTCCTCGTGTTCCAGAGTAAATGCTGGTAATGCTGGGTTTCCAGTGTAGATCCGTGGATATCAGCGTTGATGCTGATATTCAAGTGTGGTTCATACGATTCCATCATGGATTCTGGGCATCCATTATGGTTTCTTGGATTCCAATGTGTATGCAGGAATTCCAGTGAGAATCCTGGGCTTCTTATGAGGATCCTAGGGTTTCAGTGTGATTCCTGGAACTACGGAATGGATCCTGGTGTTTCAGTAAGGATCCGCTACAAGTTTTGGAATTCCAGTGTGGGTTTTCGGGGTTCAGCGTGGAACTTGAGTATGGAACTGCTATATCAGTGTGCATTCTGGGATCCTAGTGTGGATCCTCGTGTTCCTGTGTCAATGCTGGTATTCTAGCCTGGATTCTGTGATTTTAGTAGAGATCCTGGGATTCCAGTGGCATACATGTGTGAATACTCGGATGCCAATGTGGATTATAGAATTTCAATATGGATCCTTAGAAGCAATGTGGATTCTGGGATTCCATTGTTAACTCTGGGTTTCAAGTGTGGATTCTGAGGTACCAGTGTGGATCCTGGTATAACAGAATGGATTCTGGTGTTCCAGTGTAGATTTTAAGATTGTAGTGTAGATTCCAGAGTCAACCGTTGGATTCCAGTGTGGATCCTTGGATTCCAGCATGGAATATTACAGTATTGATACTGAGATTCCAGAGTGGAACCTCCATTGCGGAATCTGGGACTCCAGTGTGTATCCTGGAGCTCCAGTCTGGATCCTTGGAATCCAGAGTGGATTCTAGGCATCCAGTGTAAATCTTGAAAATCCATTGTTGATGCTGGGATTTCAATATGGATGCTACAATTTCAGTTAGAATACTGGGATTCCAATGTGGATATTGGGACTCCAGTGTGAATTCTGGTATTACAGTGAGGATCCTGGGTTTTAAGTGCGATTTCTGCTGTTTCTGTCTGAATCCTAGGGTTTCAGTATGAATTCTAAGTTTCTAGTCTAGATTGTGTTACTGCATTGTGCATTTTAGGCCTCCAATGTGTAAATTGGGATTTCAGTGTGGTTTCTTGTATTTCAATGTGGATCATGGGACTGTTGTTTGAATCGTGTTGTGTCCAATGTGTAAATTGGGATTTCAGTGTGGTTTCTTGTATTTCAATGTGGATCATGGGACTGTTGTTTGAATCGTGTTGTGTCAATGTGGACCATGATACCGCAGTGTGGATCTTAGGATTCGAGTGTGAATGTTGAAATTGCAGCGTGCATCTTGGTATTCCAGTTTGGAACCTGTTATTGTAATGTGGGTCGTGATATTCCAGTGTCGAACCTGAGATTTCAGTTAGGATCTTGAACTTGGGACTGCAATGTGGATCTGGGAATATCAGTGTGGATATTGTAATTTCAGTTTGGATCATGGGTCCTTGATTCCTAGGTGGCTTTCCAGTATGGATCCTAGGGTGTTTGGTGTAGATCCTAGGATTTCAATATAAATATTGTGATACCAGTGGGGATTTAATATTTCTAGTAAGGAGCCTTGGATTCTAGTGGGGATCCTGGAATTACAGTATGGGTCCAGTATTTCCGATATTTATACAAGTGGGGATTTTGTGTGGGTTTTGGGAATCCCAGTGTGAATGCTGGAATTATTGTGAGGATTCTGGTTTTCCAATATTCCAGTGAGGATTCTTACATTCCAGTGGAAATGGTTACATGGGATCCCTAGGATTCCTGTAATAATTCTGAGTTTTCAGTGGCAATACTGTAGGAATTCTGTGAGGGTTATGTTGAAACACAGTGCAATGCTGTGGAAATACTGCGGAAATAGTGAGCAACTGTTTTGAACATACATTGGGAATCTTACGTGAATGCTGGAATTCTTGTGAATCGTCTGCGGAAATTCCCTGGAAATTCTGGATCCTGTGTGGATTCGGAGGAAATCCACTAAAACACTCTCCTAGGAATCCTAGGCTAGGATTTCTTTCACCTGACTTTCCCTCTTGCACCACCTTGCAGTATCACTTCGAAGGAGAGGTCTTATGTTCTATTTTCACCGCTTTATGATAGATTTTGACGTAATCTATCTTTATATGACCTACATGCTACCTGGTTTCGCCATTCAGCGATCCTGTTAGCATGACCTACTTTGTTCAACTGTCGCCGTTCAGCGATCTTGGAACCAGTAGGTTCTCAACTTAGTCCCTATTCCGACGAAAAATTCCCCTAAGAAGAAATTTCCCTCAACACTGGTCATGAGCCATTTAGCTCTCGAACTTTTCGACTTTACTCGAATGGTCCCCAGTGGCGGATCTACCCTACTCTGACCGACAGTTCCACGCCGTTGGAAGATCTCCCGAAAATCAACCACGGGTCATGTCGCGCTACAGTGTTATCACGCGACTCGGACTGTCTCTCTACTTGATTGACATACAGAGCTCGTTGGCTCTCGCGTTTATCGTGTTCTAGTCCGGCAGCCCTCGTCGGTGGGTCAGTCTTATTCCAAAAGAATTCATGACGAAACCAACCGTGTGTCAATCGGCTCTTGAGTTTCCCACGCTCTACTCACTTAGCCCTTGGCAGCAGATCTTCCATACTCCGTCAGAGCTCCACGCCGTACGACACTCGGCCTGAATTATACCGTCAACCATTCGTTTGCTGTTATCTTCATTTCAACTGGAGAAACGACATTATCTTCACCGCATTCCAGACATGTTCGTCACTACACATTCTGTCCTGGGTGTTGCTTATGAGGACGTCTTCACCACAGACAGTTTTCATCTCTCTACTCTCCGTATCGAAGTGTGGGCACTTGAAAATTACGTGTTCTGGCGTTTGCTCTACATCGCCGCACTCTGCAGAGCGGCGATCCAACGTGGCCGAACCTATGCAAGTATTTTTAGAAACACCCGTGGCCTGATAGGAACTGCATCATGTCGAACCTGACCTCTCCGTGTGTCCTGTTCACCGCTTTCGACAGGTTTAGGATAAGACCTTCCATTCCATATGTCCACCTTCCATTCGAACGGCATCCTACTCCTGCTGCCACTTCCTCATTGTGTCGATTCTTGCAGTCTTCCGAACCCTAGTGCCTCTGGCCTCGTAACACTCACAATCTTCTTCCAAAACGTAGCCGATAGGGATCATTATTAAAGTTGAGCCGATCTTCGATCATTACGCCGAGTGTTCGCCAACTGTGATTTCAGCCTCCTGAACCATTTTACAGTTGCTGATGAGCACGATTTCAGTGTTCTTCTTTTCCCGTATCCAGTTATCAACAACAATGTTCAATGCCTCTGTGGCAATCACCTCCACTTTTTCCAATGATTCGCCAACCATCACCAGGCGCTTTATGTCGTATGCAAATCCTACGATTTCGACGCCTCTTGGTATCTTCAGGGTCAACACTCCGTCGGACCCAAAAAAGAGCCCTGGGGCTCACCCACATTCATTACCATATTCTTCTGTCTTTCGCTAGTATTGTAGCTCAATGTCCGATTGTCAATATAACTTCCAAGAATCCTGCACAGATAGTCAGGAAGCTTCATCTTATGCAACACTGCAGCAATGGCTTTCCAGCTTACGCTGGTAAATGCGATCATTATATCGTTCGTAACGACTGCACAAAAACGGTTGCCTCGTCGTTTTGTCGTCCTTGCTTTGTCGGCTGTGTCCACCACCGTTGTGATTGCATTTATCGTTGCCGTCCCTCTTCGAAATCCGAACTGCATCGTCGACAGTCCTTTTTCGCCTTCTGTAAATGCCGTCAGGCTATTAATGATGATCCACTCCAATAGCATACCGAGTGTACCTAGCACGCATATCAGTCGGAACGACTCTAGTTCACCGCAGGGCTTACCAAGTGGTACAGAATTGCCCTTCCTCTAAGCAGATCTTCAGTGATGTTCTGAACATATCTGGGCTGGCTTCTAAAGCTGTTATCAACGCCAAGTTGGGGATACCATCTGGGCCGGGTGAGATACTCTCAATTTTCTCAGAATTTAGTCTCTGTGAAGCATACATTAGCTTCTTGACCAGCTCAAATATTTTCACTTGGAGGCTTTGGAAACTTTTAAAGAACCTCTGAGAGCCCCAGGAATTTCCTTGGTTTACGGACTAAGGTGGGAACCGGACTCTGTTTGCAGAATGTGCTGCAAAACAACGTAACCGTTCAGGAACAGAGATTGCCTGAATAAAAGGAATTTGATGATTGTTTCAAACGCTTCTACCGTTTGCATTTCCACCGATTGATTTCAACCTTGCGCTACCTTGATCAATTAGTACGCACATGTGCCCTTCACAAAGCTTCTTTCACGATGAAATCCTACTCCTATCAAGCGATTCCAGAGATGCAATCAACCATTTGCAATAAGCCCGGTGCTTCACTTGGTGCGTGTGTGCGTGTCTTTGTACGCATCCATGTATTGACGGTGGCCAAGTTGTTAACAATCAACAACCATCATACTTCCCGGCAACAACTATCCACTCGGAGCTATCGAGCGCTGGGAACAAACATAACCCCATTATCGCAGCGACATGGTCTGAAATGGAGTTCCATTATTCGAGCAGCGTTGCACAGTGGGCAAAATTGGTTCCAAAACTGCAACTTTTAGATGTCGCAGGTTTAAAACGGTATCGATATCGGGTATTCGATTAGTGATTGCCTCGTCTTGTGAAAACTTCGGAAAGTGTCTAATTTTGCTCCCATTTTATACTCTTTGGAAGATTTTTTCAACACTTCTACTTTTTACCCTCTTTTATAATTCGAACTTTTCTCACATATTCACTGTGAGATAATGGTAGAATGGTATCTTTGTCTAAATATGTTTTATTGATCTAGTTATGTATAAAACATGACCCACTGTGCAGTGGTCGCTCCTTGGGTTCCAACAAGCACCCGACCATCGCAATAATCGCTGAATTGTCACACACAACTCTAGCTAAGCAGCCGGCGGAACACAGTTTACAAGATGCTTATAATAATTTCAATTGCCAACTTCTATTTGCTACTCGGCCGGCGGCCATTCCCATCATCTCTCGGAATCATCCTTGCATCATAATGGCGCACCACACATGGCACAGAGTGCACGGAGCTCATTGAAGAGGACGACCAACCAATTTAGAATCCCAATCGACCGTATTCTGCGCGCCATCGTTATCGGGATGCAGAGAACCGGCGGGGTGCCCAGATAGCCATAGCGGTAAACGCACAGCTATTCAGCAAGAGGGTCCTGGGTTCGAATCCCACCGGTTGATGATCTTTTCGGATTGGATTTCTTCTGGTCTTCTAGTCTTCTGGATACTTCTGGTATAAAAACACCAATCTGACAAGCAGGCTCTGTCCCAGTTGATTCGTAACGCCACGAAGAAGACGAAAAAGATCCAGCGGAGCATGTGTGTACAAGAATCGAACTCTGTAATGATGATCCTCCGCCATGATTGTCGTCAATGGATACCACAGGGATGAACGGTACTGAACTACTGACCGCAGCACCTTACCACTAGGCCATCCATGTTGAACCGGTTGCTGGCTATTAACGCTGAGTGAGCGCATGAAATCGGGAAACTAGCGAATATGGTGGGAAGATAATCGCACTGGAAATGTTGCCGGGTGGTTTTCTGAATCCTTTCGAAGAGAAATTGCACGGGTTCAAAGTGCATTTGTCCCTAAGTTTATGGGAAGATATTTTATCTCGTCAACGTATCTTGCAAAGCAACAGTAAAATAACACAGGGATAGAATTGTAGAAAAATAGAAGGCTGAAAAAATTTATGGCTACCACAATACATGAGTACAATAACACAACAGAAAAGAAGTACAATATACAAGAGTACAAGAGTAAAAGAGCACAAGATTACAAGAGTACAATAATACAAGAATACAAGAGTACAAAAGTGCAAATACAAAAATACAATAGTACAAGACTATAAAAGTACAAGAGAACAAGATCCTCGACCGGCTGGAATTGAACCCACGACCCTCAGCATGGTCTTACGAATTTCGTGAAAAGTGCGCGATAGTTTGGATCAGTCTAAACCCCTGCTCAAGTATCGCAACGCGCCCGGTGATTATATGCTCCTGCATTGGTGCGAGAGCACTTGCTTGAGTTTGTCACCGGCTGCTGCTGGCTAGAGGCGATAAGTCTACGTTGGCGTATAGTCTTCTGTGGATGCGTGCGGTTTGGTTTGGTGACCGAGCGAGAATTCGATCCCCCCGAGTTAGTTATCAGGGAATTAATGCGGTCAGTCAATGCCCAGTGCTGCGGAAATTATATGCAGTTTGTGGGTTCACTCGGTGCGGTTCGATCGGTTCGTAGCAACATGCCCCCGGAGCTATCGCACTAATTGGCTATGAAGTTGTAACACAGGAATATGAACGTTAAGCACGACGGAAGAAGTTCTAACAGTTGATTGTAGTAAACTTTAGATTTATTATTTTATTACAATTACAATTAGTACAGATAATACAGAAAGCTTCGAAATTTTCTCTGCAGACTAATGAATGCTTCTCCTAAGAAGCTTGGAAAGCTTCTCGTCAGAAGAAAGAAACCAACTTTTCTCCTCAAAAACTTTAAAATTTTCCTCTATAAATGTTTCTTCTCAGAAACTTAGAAAAGCGTTTCCCAGAAGCTTGAAAAGCTTCTCCTTAGAAGCTTGCAAAAATTTTCCTCAGAAGCTTAAGAAGCTTCTCCTCAGAAGCAAGAAAAGCTTCTCCTCAAAAGCTTAAGAAGTTTCTCCTCAGAAGCTTGAAAAGCATCTCATCAGAAGCTTGAAAAGTGTCTTCTCAGAAGCTTGAGAAGCTTTTTCTGAGAAGTTTGAAAATCTTTTCCTCGGAAGCCTAAAAAGCTACTCCTTAAAAGCTTGAAAACCTTCTCCTCTGGAGAGTTTCTCCTCAGAAGCTTAAAAAGCTTATTCTTCGAAGCTTGAACTGATTCTCCTCAGAAGTTTGAAGCTTCTCCTCCGATGCTCGAAGCTTCTCCTCGGAAGCTTAAGAAGCTTCTCCTCAAAACCTTGAAAAGCTTCTCCATAAAAACTTGAAAAGCTTCTCCTCAGAAGCTTGAAGAGGTTATTATTAGAAGCTTGAACAACTTCTCCTCAGAAGTTTAAAGCTTCTCCTCAGAAGCTTGAAGCTTCTTCTCAGAACCTTGAAAAGTTTCTCCTCAGAAGTTTGAAAACCATCTCCTGAGAAGCTTGAAAATCTTGTCCTCGGAAGCCTAAAAAGCTTCTCCTCAGAATCTTGAAAAACTTCTCCTTAGAATGTTGGAAAACTTCTCTTCAGAAGCTTGAAGAGCTTCTTCTTAGAAGCTTGAAAAACTTCTCCTTCGAAGCTTGAAAGGTTTCTCTTCGAAAGTTTGAAAAGCTTCTCCTCAGCATGATAATGCTCTCCTTAGAAGGTTGAAAAACTTCTCCTTAGAAGCCTGAAAAGCTTCTCCTTAGAAAGTTGAAAAGCTTCTCCTCAGAAGCTTGAAATACTTCTGAGAAGCTTGAAAAACTTCTCTTTCAAAGCTCAAAAAGTTGCTCCTCAAAACTTTCAAACGCTTCTTTTCAAAATCTTGGAAAGCTGCTCCTCAGAAGCTTGAGAAGCTTCTGCTTAGAATCTTGAGAAGTTTCCCTCATTAGCTTGAGAAGCTTTTTTCCAGAAGCTTGAGAAGTTTCCCTCATTAGCTTGAGAAGCTTTTTTCCAGAAGCTTGAGAAGCTTCTCCTGAAAAGCTTGAAAATCTTCTCCTCGGAAGCCTAAAAAGCTTCTCCCTAGATGCTTGAAAAGCTTCTCCTTAGAAGGTTGGAAAGCTTCTCCTCAGAAGTTTGAAAAATTTCTTCTCAGAAATTTGAGAAGTTTCTTCTCTTAAGCCTCAGATGTTTGGAAAGCCGCTCCTCAGAAGCTTGAAAAACTTCTTCTTAGAAGCTTGAAAAGGTTCTCCTCAGAAGCTTGAAAAGCTTCTCCTCAGAAGCTTGATAAGTTTCTCCTCAATAGCTTGCTCAAAAACTTGAGAAGTTTTTCCTCTGAAGTTTGTATAGCTTCTCCTCAGAAGCTTGAAAAGCTTCTCTTTAGAAGCTTGCAAAGCTTCTTTTTAGAGGCTTACAAAGCTTCTCCTTAAAAGCTTGAAAGGCTTCTCCTCAGAAGTATGAATGGCTTCTCTTCAGAAGCTTGAAAGGCTTCTCCAAAGAAGCTTGAAAGGTTCCCTCAAAAGCTTGAAAAGTTTCTCCTCAGAAGCTTCCCTTCAGGAACTATAAAAACTTCTCCTCAATAACTTGAAAAGCGTCTCCTCAGAAGTCTTAAAAGCTTCACCTCATGTGAAACTTCTTCTCGGAATCTTGAAGAAGCTTCTCATAAGGAAGAAATGATTTCTCACAGAAGTTTGGTGCTGGAAAGTATTTCTCAGGAAGCTTGAATGTTACTCTGAAGAATATTGCTTCTTCAAAGTGTTTAAAGCTGAGAATGATTTAGAAACTTTTTCTCCAAGACAAAGGAAATTTGTACTCAAAAGCTTCTTCTGAAAGGCTTAAGCTTATTTTCAGATGCTTCGTAAGTTTTTTCTCAGGAATTATTCACCATTAAGTTGTTTTTTTTTTCAATTCCAAATAATGTTACAAAAAATCTTAAATAAATCCTTAATGCTTCTTTTTGGCTTGATCCTTTATCCCCTAAATAGTTGTGAATGTGTTTTAAATTATTCTGTTCGTTTGTTAAAATACAAAATTAAGACTTTGTTTATATTATTTTATAAATCCTTACCTGAATTCATGCAAAAATGTCACCTCAAGTTGATTCATTCTAAATCTTATTCATCTTTTTGAGTTTTTGTAAAACAAACTGCTTGGCCAATTCGAGCAAAAATTTTATTTTTGATTTGAAACTTTTAAATAAATTGCTTGATGCGCAAGACATCTCAAACCTGAAGCTTGTGTGCAACTATCTACTTTCTAATATTTCTTGAAAACTTATTCAAACAGTCTCAAGTCAGAAAAGTAAAAAAAACATTGTTTATCGATTCTACGTGTTTTGCAAACGAAATTCTACACGTTCCGCTTTAAACAAACTCGATTGTTACCTTTTTGAGAAATATTTTTCAGTGTTGCAGAATCGAATACAACATTGTTTTCAGAAACTTTTTTGGTCAAGGTGGTAACCATTTTTTTGTGCCACTTTTCCCAGAACGCAAGCTCCCCGAATATATTCACGGAAGTGGCGTTCGGCAAAAAGTAGTACAATCGTTTTAATTTCAACAAATCATTTTAAAACTGCTTTGAAACCTTAATAAATGTTGTTTGGGCTCAGAAGTAGAACAAAATCTCAAGATATTATTGAGTCATAGAATTCTTAAATTTCACCAGAGTTTGAATTTAGGAAAAGTTTTGGGTTGTATTTTTTTCTTTTAATTATAGTAGAATTTATATGTTTCACGCTTCAAAATCCTTCTTTGGGCCTATCTATCAGAAGACATACTCTTTTTTTTATTTAAAAAAAGACTTTACAGTGTTGAGTAGTATATACAAAATCCGTTGTATAATTTAATAACTAAAACGCAGGCATTATTAAGCGCCCTCCGTCGCTAATCAGACGACAATCTTTTTTACAGCGGGAGACGATAGACCTTACGCGCCTTGAAAACGGCCAAAACCAATCGGCCGAAACGTCGGGAACACAAAAATCCAAAATTATCTGTCTAAGGCCCTATGCATCCAATTTCGAAATTTTTTGAAATCTGCAAATAAATCTGTGGTAGTCCAAGAGCTTCCGATATTTTTTTTTCGAATCTTTGAATATTGATTAGATTTTCGAAAACTATTTCATTTAAGATCTATATAAGAAACGTTTTTCCTTAAATAAATTTTAAGGTGCCTACATTTTTTTTTAATTTAGACTTTTACGATAGCTATCCATTGATTGAATTCGGAGCCAACCTCTCCAGTAAATATCCAAAAAATGACGAAACAAATTACTCGAAACGTGAAGATCCCTCTACATTTACTTTTTTTATTTCTCCCCATAAAAAGCTGTTCGAACACTCTTGGACTGCAGTGTAATCATTTATTCGAATACATCTATCTGAACTTCAAACCCCTTATATTCGGTAATTCATTCTATTTCTTCCATCTCCACTTTATCTTTATTTTTACTTCTATCTTCACTTTATCTTTATTTTAACTGCTTCTTTATCAACAATTGACGACTACTGACGCATAAACGGAACGAACGGTAAGGCAGAAATGAACGGTGTGGCCACGCTGGCGGTTTAACTTTGTATAGGCGAAATTCACCATGCGCATGGTCGAGGTAGCTCCAATAGAAGAGGTAGTGTGTTTTGACATGTTTTGCATAAATAAATGATAATGTGATATTCTAAAATTAACGGCTTTTCAGTCTTACGGACGAATCAAAACACTACGATTTTTTAAAATCCAACGTTTCGGCCATTGGACTTGGCCTTCTTCAGGGATATAAAGGTGTATCGTTTCTCGTATCACGCTCAAAGCTTTGCGATCGGTTGTCGCTTTTATGGGGTTCTCTTCCTGGTTGCCGTATCATTTATACGGTTGCGTTGGTGGATAGTCACTGTTTTTATCTATCACTATCTGATTTACCACCTACTTTACACTAATATGGAAACTGAAACAGTCGTATTCTAATATATAATGTGATATTTTTATAAGATGCACGCTCAAAAAAGAATTCTGGAAAACGTGAACTGTCAAAAATACACCATGAACTACCACCAATGGTCACATAAACATGATCTAGTTCACGGTGTATTTTTGTTGTTGACGAGTTCACGTCTGCTGTTCACGCAAACGAGAACGGATTTTTTTCTGTGTGTACGATGCGAAAATGATACAAGTAATCGAAAAATATTCATGAAATTTAATCGTAAAGCTGTTTAAAAAAATGTTTTGGTTAAAATGTTTGCTCCTTTGTACCTATAGTGGTGCATCAGTACCCGTAGTGGAGGGTCCCATAAGAAATCGATGGTTTGCACCATCACAGGAACCATTCCTAATACATACCTCTACTAAAAGCACAGTGTTCCTATTATTGGTGCAAGGCTTTTTGCAGAGAAATTTAAAATAAATCGTGATTTTTATACAATTGTTTGATAGAATTATTTGAAATCTACCGACTGATACGTCAAAATCACATATTTTATGATTGTATCACCGTGTTTTAGCAGTTTTCTCTTAGGTGCATCACTAATGGTATTTGCCCTACTCACGGATTGGACTATAACTTGCGTGGAGGCATCGGTGGTTGCTGTTGTTGCTAACGTGGCTGAAACACGGTTCTCCTCCGGACATCGCTACTGCGCTACTGGCTCATCGGTAGGCCGTTCTCAACGGCACCCCGCACGGGATTCGTGGTCTTGCTCGATGTCGTCACCAACGATGGCTCAGTCGGTAGCGTGCGTGACTCTCACTATGGGGTCACCGGTTTGAAACCGGTTGGGGTCACTCGTTGAAATTTCCAACTGATGGAGTTTTAGGTTAACTTTGTATATCATAAATTATTGAATAAGTAACATCCATTTATTAATTAATTCTGTAATTGCAATGTTTATGGATGGAGAGAGAAGAAGAGTGGTTCTCTCCATCCATTCTGATTTTTAAATTTAAGGTGCAAGTAAAAATGAAGCAAATGTCAAAAACTAAAAATGTCGTTTTCACCCTTGAAACCAACAAATCGGAAAAAATAAAAACACACAGCCTTTTTATTTTGGAAATAAAACAGCTGTGTGTTTTTATTTTTCTTGTTTTGTCGATTTTAACGGCGAAAACTGCTTTTTCACTTTTGACATTTGCTCCATTTTAACTTAACGGCCGCCATGTGTAAACTTGCATGTCCCATATTCGTTTGGATAACTGACCAACACATCATTGTCGTCCACCACTCACCACACAGACTTGACGCTGACTACCTACGCGCTTTGAGTGACGCACATTGGACGAAGAACGCCACAATACCAAAGCAGATGCTTAAGCAACACGAGACTACGCGAGAAAGCGACTTTCCCATCGGGTCCGCCTGATGATAGACAGCGAGATTCAAGTGAAGTTTAGTTGCGGCGTTGTTTTAAGGCTTTATCGTGCTGCATGTATGTGTCTGTAGCTCGGGAACAAGGTTGCTCGTTGCCATTAAGGTGAAGATAAAAACGAAGCCAAATTTCAAATTTGAAAGCGCATAAATCTAGAGAACCAGGCAGCAAATAATACTGAAAACTTGATCGATTGGTCTCTCGCTGGTGGGGACCAATCGATCGTGTTTTCAACTTTAACCGCTTTCGGGTTCTCCAGAAAATTTGTGGTTTAATTTCGATTCATCTTCACTTTAGAATCTCTTCCTGCTGTAGAATAAGTTTGTGAGATACAGTTTCGCTGGTGGATTGCTACTGTTGGTGGTTGCGGTGGGCGACAACTCGGCTACCAACGATGGCGAGGGGATTAATGTGGTTTTGCGAAACTGTGTGTATCGCCTCGTCGGTCGTAGACAGAAGAGACGATAGCTTTCAGCGGATGGATTAGACTCGACTCGAGTGGAGTTGTGTTCATGAGTGGGATGTCGTACCGTACGCAAGCACAGGGGTTATACAATGCTAGTTGGCCTGGAGAGTTGGACGCCGAGCGACTTTCCGTTCGGTGGTTTTCGAGGATCAGATAGCTAAACCACAAAATGGAACTTTAGTGGGACGATTTGCTAAGTCATTACACTTATCTGAGCGCTTCCTAATGTTTGAATTTTTCTTCTCTCTTTACAGGTAAACTCCGTTCTTTGGCTTGCAATTCTAATTCAGTAAGTACACTCCGGACCTTTTTTTATGTTGTAGCAGGGGTGACATACATTCTACCGACTCAAACATGTTCGTGTATCTGGCAACTCTGCTTGAAATATTTAAATTTACATCAAGATATAAAAAGATAATGTTCAGCAAAGTGAGAATAAATTAATAAACACTGCTAAAGTGAAATCGATAAAGATCAATGAATGAAATTTTCTGCTAATTATTTACTCATCAAAGTTGAAATAGGCTATTTGTGTTATCTATTAAGATATATTTGAATCTAATAAAACACCCTTTTTACTCTTTTAAATGTATTGCTCAGAGGCAGAATCTTAATAGAGGAACTAAAATGTAGATTAGAGTACCTTGTACCTTTTAATTCCGCCCTAAATGCATATCTTTGACAGATACGCGTATTTCGACTACCACTTGCAATCTTTTCTCTAATAAAACAGTGTTGCCATATAACGACATAAATATGTATTGTTCTTAAATTTCGAACCTGAATCAAACCGTCAGTTAAAAAATCTGCCCTAAAAGGAACGATCGTAAAAAAAACTTGAAATTTCATTCCACCTGAAATCTTCGAAAAATGGTTGATCGTTGACCTTCTGTGAATGTAAAACCAAACCGCAATTATCGTAAAATTCACATTCAACACCAAACCATTAGATAATGCCGACGCAACGGAGCCGTTATCAGTGATGAGCATTCGGGTGCCACCATCCGTTCGGTTCCCATCGCGCAATCGGCTGATAATGACTTTCACACTCGATTTGCGTGTTTTTTATTGGCTCGGTAGCTTTACCTACGCGCTACGGTAGTTGTGCTATCGTCACTGGTTGGTGGCCTGCGATGCACAGTGGTGTCGCCCATAGGCCGAAAATCGGAATACAAGTTTTCTTGATTTCTATTCCCTCTATTCTATTCCCTATTGATTTCTATTCTATTGGGTCAGTTATGATCTCTTTTTGTTGTTTCGACCTATTTCTCCTCCGGTATTACTCCGCTTTGATTTACAAAAGACCGGTTTCGTCTTCCGACCTTATATCCCTTAACCAATTTTCAGATATCAGATATTGTATAAAATGTTTTTCGATCGCTTCGCAGAACAAATGGAACCACTGTGTGAAGTGGTGGACCATTCGGCGCGTGCAGTGAAGCGTAAATTAGTTCTCTTTTTTGGCGCGAGCGCGTTTAATGCTCTCAACTTTGTCTATCGCAAAATCCATCAGAACGATTACCGGGCGAATAAATTGCCGGTCCCCTTTTTTGTGTTGCGTTGAGATATTCCCCCCTACAAATGATGAAATCCTCCTCTTCTCGCGCCTACACTTTTTACAGACTTTGATTTGGCATTTCGGTAACAACATTCCGAAATGGCGTAACTGCTTTTTGTAAATAAACACCCTTCTTCAAAACTGACGATCGCGTTTGACTCCTTACGCGCAATTCAACTTCACCATCGGAAAGAGATTTATTTTGTTCTTCTAATAGTTGCAGAAGAACACAGCATCCTAAAAAGATGTTGGTTAACAAAATCAACTACGCCCTTTTAAAATGTTGCCCCTGATTTGTGCGCTGGCTACCAAGCGATTACCGTCATCCCTCACTAATGATAATTGCTTTGCTCTGGTTATGGCAGGCAGGCAGTCAGTCAGTCATTCAGTTTAGTTGATGCCCCGAGGGAAATGAACTTTTTAGAGAAATGTTACGCGGAATTTTCCTGTGTCGAAATGGAATTACTTCCGACCTGGTTCGAGATTGTTTTGCCAGCCACCTCGGGGCTTTTTAATGCACGCATTAAAAACGGGAAATCGTAATGATCCGCCGGACTCATCTGCCGTTTTGCGTGATAAATGCGTCTTTTTTGAAGGATTTGAGCGATATACTTTTTGCTGCGTCAGAAATCAGTACAACAAAATACTAATAAATTGTCAGTTTAATACAACACAACGTAGATTAATTAAACAACTACTTCCAAAATTGAAGAAGAAGAAGAGAGAATCTATATAAATAAAAATGAAGTTAGGTTTGTATGTCACGGACATTATTTATGGACGGCTTCATACAAATTTTCATCTAAACATACAACAGTAAGCACGTTGAATACTTTATTGCAGTATAATCTTGAATAGCTTCTAGTATGTTAAACACATTACTTTTTTTCGAGCATCCGGGAAAACAGTTTTCGGGGAAGTAATACATTTGGGAAAACGTCATTCGGGGAAATTGTTTTCCGTGCTTATCTAGGAATATGTTGCATTCGAGTAAATGACTTTCAAGTATTTGTTATAAAACCGTCTAACGGACTTCCAGTAAAAGCTGGCGTTCCTCAAGGCAGCGTTTTGGGACCAATATTGTATAATATTTTCATATCTGACTTACTTGCGTTGCCTTGAACTTGACGAAGGTCAACATTGACAACAATGCTGTATGGTTCCACATCCCCAAACTTCAAACAAAAGCACTTATTTGGCACCTAATCCGAGCGGCTCCAGCCTCTCCCAAATGAGCATCGTTACATGCTCCAGCTGTTTTCACTATAAAACCGCGAACAATCGCAATCCGTATCAACGGCACGTACCAGACGTTTAACACCGCTCGAAAACGACTCCGCTCCTCGGCCGCCCTAATGAATGTTTAATTTGGACCAACCAGAACAAATAGGAGGCCATATATCTTGCGTTGAGTGTTCCGGCGGCGCTTCTGGTTGCCGGTTCTGCAATTCTGCCGTACAGCTGGGACCGCGGCTGCTGGCCAGTTCGTGACCATTCGTAGCTTCCCTCTCTCTGTCTCTAGGTTAGCCGCACGCGTTTGGTCTTAAATAAAATCGAAGAAGAATGGGCTGGTTTTACAGTGGGAGAATAAACGACCTCCGGGCAGCAAATGGTGCGAGCTTTAGGGTCCGGTGTCTGGTTTGGATTCCGCCGCGGTGGCCAAGATCTAATTTGACCGAGCGGTGTGGGTTAGGGATGGAGGAAAAAAAATTGCACCATTATCGAGTAATTACCGCGTAGTTGTATGTTAACTTTGCCATATATATATATATTGATGCTTTATGTTTATTGTGCTACCTTTTAATTTAATTATTACTCTGTAGGTATAACACAACGTTCAGGTGAAACAGTTTGGAATTAACTTCTAAGATTGCACTAAAACTTCAAAGGCACAAATCTCGCGAAGAAAGCATCCCACAACAGTGCACTTTTTATTTTGGCTTTGTGCACTAGCAGAAAGCTTAAAATAAGAAGATCAGGAACATTTGTCAACTATTCCTCCAGTTTTGTTGTGCCTTTGAAAACGTGAGTAGGTGGAGAAGTCGGCCATTGTGCCGGCCATCTTTGCATTCCGAGATGTTTCACCTTAAGCAAAACATAGAAACTTTTAAATATCTCTTAAATTCAAAGTGATATGTGTGCTATCATCCTTAACTTTAGCGTAGTATTGATGATGCCTGGAAACCTCTAAGAATTCAAAAACTCATAGTAAACTTACCTTTTGGGAGCGTCTGAAAGCTTTTCAAATATTCTGGAAATCTCTCAGTAAATCCTTTGAACCATCAATAACCATTTAAGTGACCCTTAGAGCTTCTTGAAATCCCTGGGATCGGAAAATCACAGCGAGAAATGATATTTCCGTGGGAGCTTCTGAACACTGCATGTGCGCGCTTGAAAACTTTTTGGAATTCCTTACGAAATCCTGAAAACTTATGGAAACAATACCTATTGGCAGTGCTGGTAAATGTCAAAATTTTGGGAAAATTAAAATACGTATAGCGCTCTACCATGCGGAATCCAGCATCAGCAAATATGACCAACAAATAGTAATTCAAAAATGGTCACAAGGAAAAACATTTTCCGATGATATGAGCAATATTAAAATGTCAAAGTCACGTGATGTTCATGACATTTAACAACACTGCCTGTTTGGAACATTCCTTAGCGTCCCCTATGGAAGTCTCTCAAAACATCTCTCTTAACCTTCCTAATGCATTAAGAAAAAGTTACACATTATGCATTAAGGGTCAAAAATGACCCATGAAAAAAATCCATTTTTGAACCGATTTTCGTTCTTTTAGCTTTATATGAAAGATATGGAACTCTAGAATGGAACCCTGGAAATTTTTTGTCAGTATGGCCATTTTGGGGCACAAGGGCACAAGGGAACCTGGAACCTGTTTCAGAAAGAACTGGCGTATATCATATTCAGCAGTTCATACACATGTATATAACGACGGTTCAAATTTCAGCACCAAGAGGACCAACATTTAGATTTGGCCGGCATTTCGGAGTATTTCGGAACCGGTTCCGCTATGGTGTGATGTGGACATTTTCAGACCATCATATAGTACCATCATGCGACGGCTCAAAATACATGATTTTTCATCCAGATGTAAATGGACACCATGCCATATACCTGGCGTTACGCGCCTAGTGGAACAGAGCCTGCTTCTCAGCATTTATTAACGGAGAGGTTTGCCATCTGACTATTTTTGCCTATGTATATCGCTTGGCAATCACGATGATATTGTATGCCTGGGATGTCGAAAAAATTTCCAACCCGGAAAGATCCTCGTCCGGTGGGAATCGAACCCATGCCCATTAGTTTTATCTTACTGAAAAGCTGCGCGTTTACCGCTGAGGCTATATGGGTCTCTTAAACATAAAGTTATCAAACTTGAATTTTATTTCCGTTATTACCAAATTTGTAAAAAAAGGTAATATAAGGAATCGAAATCATTCGACATAATTCTAACATATAACTATTACAACTTTTGACATCAATCGCAATTTTGAGACCTGCTCAAATAGGGCACCAGACATTCTTTTAGGAAAACCTTCAGATATTCCTTCAAGAATCACTCTCTAAATATCTCCAGAGGTTCTTCCAGAGAATTCTCCAGGAATTATTTCGAAAATTCCTTCACGAATAATCTCTACCGCAATTCTTACAGCAATTTCTTCACTAGGGCTTTTGCCAGAGATTGCTCCAGGAAAAACTATTGTTTCCCATGATACATTTTAGACCAGTTTTGAGAGGGCTCTTGATAGGATGAATATCTTAGCAATTCCTCCTGGAGTTTCTCCAGGGATTCGATAAGCAATTCGTCCTAGGATTCCTGCAAACAATATTTACAGGCATTTAATTTGGTTACCGGCATATCGGTCTATTTTACTTGAAGTAAGAGGGAGCATGGAGAAGAAAGCAATGAATACTAGATGGATAGGTACCGTAAGGGAACGGCGAAGGAAATTGGATTAGATGTTGAAGAGGGCATACCATATAGAACAGTATTACTTGAAACGTCCTTCTTTTTGGCTAACGTCCCCTATGGGAACGACTTGGCGTGTTATTCGAATAACACTACCAAGACAGCCAAGACATTTACAGGGATTCCTTTAGAGATTTCGCAAGAAGTTTCTGCAAGAATGTCTCTAGTGATTACTAAAGTAAATTTTTTCCTGGGATTCTTCCAGGAGTTTCTCTCAGAAATCCTCCAAGATCTGTTCTAGGAATTCTTTCAGGAAAGCTGCAGAATTTCTCCAGATAATTTTAAAGCGATTTTTTCTTGTATTCTTTCAGAGATTCCTCTAGAAAATCAAGGATTCTTGCAGAGAATCTTCAAGGCAACATTTTTTTTATGAAGGGATTGTTAGAGCATGTTAATGTTCATATCTTAAAGGTTTCCCCCAGAAATTTCTCTAAGAGCTACACTAGGACATTTTGTTTCAATGGTTACTCAAGATATTTATCTAGTGATTTCTTCAGAATTTTCTCTGATGATTCCTCCACGGAAACATACAAAGATATCTCCAAGTAGTCCTCTCAAGATGCTTCCAGAAATTATTCCGAAAATTTCTTCTTGGATTCTTCCCTGGATTACTCCAGGGATTCTACCAGGAATTTTTACAGGTGTTTCTCAACTTACAAATTCCTCAAGAATGTCTTGGAGGAATTCTCCCAGAGTTACCACAAGGAAAATCGCGACATGAATTATTTTAATAATTGCTCCAGACTAACTGGGACTCGTTCTGAACCACCAACAGGGATTCCTCTAAGAGTTCTTCTTGAAATTCCTTCAGTGATTCTCCTATGAATTCCTGCAGGAATTTAGTCATACATTATGCTAAGAACTATTTCATGGATTATTTTACGAAAATCTCTACAAATATTCCTCCAGTAAATGCTCTACATTGATTTTTTTGGTGAATCTCTTCATGGAATCATCCAAAGATTTCTTTTGGGATTCATTGAAGAATTATTCCAGGGATTTCTCCAGAAGAGTCAAAACAGGGGCTACATGTTTTTTTTTTTTCAGGGATTTATCTACAAATTCTTCCAGCATTCGTCGTGGGACACCTCCAAGGATTCTCCAAAAATTCTCCAGAAGCCCTTTAGAAATTCCTACAGGAGTATCTCCAGAGGCTCATCCAGGGATTTCTCTAGTAAAACCTCTACAGCGATTCCTGCAGGGATCTCTTCAGCTTTTTCATCAGGAATATCACAAAGGATTGCTTTAAAAAAAATCTTAATGATTTCCTCTAGAAATTGTCCAAGGATGGGCTGGTTGACAATCAACTGCACATTTTAATGAAATATGCTTTTCGTCTACGCAGTCTTTATTATAAAAAATCTGGTAAAAAAATAAACAGCGAAGCCAAAAAGCATATTTTATGTTCCAGGGATTTTTTCATGAATTTCTCTAGATAATTCTTCTAATTCCCTCGATTGGCTCTTGCAAGAATTACTTCAGACATTTTTCCAGGAATTCAACCGGGGATTCTTCAAGGGATTACTCTATTTTTTTTCTAGAATAACAACGCATTTATCCGCATCGACCAAGGAGTGCGGGTTCGATTCCCGCTTCAGTTGGGGAAACTTTTCGTCAGGAACGTGTTTTGATTGTGACATTTTTTTTAAGGTTTCTCCAGGGATTGCTCTAGGTACCTTTTCAGGACCTCATCTAAGATTTTTCTTTCAAACATCTTCTTGAAAAAAGGAGTTCCTAGTGGAATCTATAATTTCTTTAAATTCACGATGAATTATTATTCATTTTGATGAAATCTCTGGAGGAATTCATGGGTAAATCTATGTTGGAATTTATAGAGAATTCTCGAAGAATCTCGAGAAGACTACCCGAGAATATTCTGGACAAACAAATGGAGAAATATCTGGAGTAATGCTTCAAGAAATCGTTGTATTGTAACTTGGAGGTAGCCTTAAAGACATCATTGCATAAATCCTTGTAGAAATATTCCTGGAGGAATGCTAAGAAGAGTCCCCGACCAAATAGAAGGGGCTTCGTGGCCGTGCGGTTAGTGTCGTCAGGCAATGAGCGTATCGTGTCATGGGGTGTGGGTTCGATTCCCGCTGCAGCCCTTGAAACTTTTCGTGAGGAATGTTTCTCGGCTGTACCATTGGAGCATGCTTGTCCGTTGTCTAGTTACAGTCTGTGCAGCTAAATGGCTGAAGACGGTGTCCGTGTCTTTAAGATTATAACAGTTTTGCTCTTATATGATTTTATTATAAGACCAGTTGTTATAAAACATATACCGTTAATAGTTGGAATAAAAAAATTAACGCAAAATAAATATAGAATATAACAAATCCTATTAAAATTATACCAATATGATTACAAAACGTGTTACCGACCTGTCACAACAAAACAAACATTATTATTAGATGTTATTTACAACCAACTTACACATGCAATATAAGAAATATAACAAATGTCATTTAATTAATCTGATACAAAAAAATGTGACAAGTTAAGAACAAAGCCATCTTGACAAAGTTATATGAACTTCTGTTAATTTAACAGCTTTTGTTACAATATGTCATAATCTTGTTATGTGATTCTAGACGGGTGTCTAAGAAGCCTGAGTGGCCCAGAAGTAATATCTGAAAAAGTTCCCTGAGGAATCGTTCGAGAAATTCCTTGAGAAATTCTAGTTAAAGTTTTACTGGAGGAATCTATGGAGGAATCACTGGAAACATTCCCGCAGTATGTCTTGGCGAAATCCCTGTACAAATATCCCTGCAGAAATTCCTGGAATAATCTTTGGAAAAATCCCTGGAGGAACTTCTGGCAACATTCCTGATGGAATTGCTGGTATTTCTGGAGTTCTATCGGAAACGGTCTGGTAGCGAACAAAATTTGTTTCTTGGAGAAATCTCAGGGTAACCGCTTGTGGAACCCATGGAAAAATCGCTGTAAGGATTACAGTAGAGATTATCTTGGATCTTATGGCTCCTGCACATAAGGCTGCAGCACGTGCACAGTATGCAACCAGTGGATTACAACAAAATTGTATCACAATTATATCAAGATTTGTTACAAATATCAAATTTTAATTCATTTTTGTTCATGCACGTTCAGTTGTAACAATGTCCTTACATATTTAAAACAAAATCAGTTATAATAACAAAGGCTATTTCAAATTTGTTTAAATTTATAACATTACTATAAAACAAATCGTGATAAAAAAACTGAGGGAAGTTACATGTACATGTGCGCTTTTATTCATGTAAAAAGCATTACAAATTTTGTTATAATTAAGTTATGAATAACATTAACATTACATTAACAAAAGCTGCTTCAAATTTGTTACTAGTGAGAACATAAATATAACACATTTTTCATAAAATTTGTGAAAGCAATATAACAAATTTTGCTATAATTCAGTAATGGAAAATAACAAAATGAGTTATATTTGGGTTTGATTCGAAACATAATGAGTTACACTTTTGTATGAATAATTTGTTTCAGTTTAGTTTAGTTTAGAGTAAATTGTGTTATAATTTTTATTATTTTAACTACTAATCATTAAAAATTATAGCATACATTTTCAGAAAAAAACGCGCTAACGGAATAACAAAATCTGTTTCAACTCTGTTGTAATCCAGTGGTCAGGTTACTCTAGCTTTTACTGTATACCTCCCTTATTCTCTGGTCCGTTCAAAATTCAGTTATGCTGAGTTGACTGTACAATCATTTTTTTCTAATTCGGCCGTAACGGAAATGATAGTCTAATATAATATTTTTATGTTTGGGAAGCCCAGCGGTAAACACGCAGCTTCTCAGCTAGACCAAACTAAGCAGCATGGGTTCGATTCCCACCGGACGAGGATCTTTCCGGGTTGGAAATTTTTTCGACATCCCAGGCATACAATATCATCGTGATTGCCAAGCGATATACATAGGCAAAAATAGTCAGATGGCAAACCTATCCGTTAATAAATGCTGAGAAGCAGGCTCTGTTCCACTAGGTGCGTAACGCCAGGTATATGGCATTAATATTAAAAATAAATAATGTGCAATCTATGTTTTTGTTTACAGGACCCAAATCTACATTTCATGACGATATTAGATGGCTAAAAGCGTCCGTCATATAAAATACAATTTGCAGTTCCTTTTCTACGCATGAGCAGATATTTGTTAAAGCTCGTATTTCCAGGCCATTATCCCAGTCATTTTCCCTTTGACTCAGAATGCCAGTGATCTTTTTTCTTATTTGTCATCACGAATGTTCAGAGCAAGAAGCTAAACTTATAATCCATTAAGGTATTGGATAACTCCAAACTGTTCAACAGAATATGCATGGAAATGCGCAATACTTTTTGATTTCAACTAAATTTCTATAGGTAAGTACAAAGTAAAGACCCAGGTAACCACAAAGCCGTAAATCAGATTTCTAATTGCATTCCATATGCTAACTGCCTTAACACTAGCAGCCCCGCGATAAAAAAAAGGAAACGCAGAACCCCGGGATTGAAAACATCATCTGAATTATTTCTCAGCGAAGGCTCAGCTGATTTTCGAAATTCTTTCACATATCTTTTGTCCATATCTTCACGTTGTGTACGAATGAAAAAATAATCATAGGGGTGTCCAAATTTCCCCTACAGCAATTTAACCGATTTTTTTTGTTAACTGAAACTGCATGAGAATCGTTTCAATGGAATTAATGAAAAAGATCGCATATCTGGCAACTCTGCTCGCCCTTTGATGGTGGAGGTGGATTAAAAACCAAAACAAAACATTGAAAGACAAAGCCAAATTGGTAGCACGTGGCTTTTCATGACATTTCTTTTTGTCAAATCGCAAGGTTGCACTTTGCCATCACACTTCTAAGTGTCACACTTTCAAAATGTGCGATTCGATTTGGTGTGAACAGCACAATATGCATGCTACAGGTTTGGTATGTTCGACAATGTATTTTGGAATGAGTTGCGCTAGATTTTGTTCCCTTAAGTTTTGATCTAGATTACTTGAAACTTATCTAGATCGATTTTTTTTTCAACTGTTTGTTTGGGAACCGAAGTTCAAAGCAATGATATGATGTTTTTTTTGACACATATTTAATTACAGTTGTCCTGAGAACAGTCTTGAGTAGTAGTAGAAATTCGAAATATCATTTAAAACTTATTTTAACTGAAAAACATACAGACATCCTAGTTTATATCTGCTTGCCTATATATCAAAATTCAAAGCGATGGTATGTAGTTTTTTCAGCATAAACTGGATTATAAGAGTTCAGTACAAATGTTTGAGCAGAAAGAGAAATTTTGGGTTACACTCAAAATTTGTTTTAGCTTAGCTTAGACTGACTACACATATCAATGGTTGCTATTCCGTGATTGACCGAAGTCAGTGAAAATGCACAAAGAATCAACTAGAAGTTCGGCTGGGATTGGCCATAATCTTCTTCAGTGTGCATAATTCAGTGCCTCTATTTATACAGGGTCAATAACGGCGCCGGCCACGTCCTTGCAGTCAGGTGGGATTGGGGGAAGGAATGTTAGTGTGTAACCTTTGCTTTTTGGAGACCGTGTTTGCCTCTGCATCTCCACAAAGGTTACTGGGAGGGATGTTTGTTAATGGGGAGGATCGTTGGGTCATAGGATTCACTTTGATAAGCGATTAGACCATGATAAACAATGATTTGTGAGATATATACATGCTTATACGTAAATATAATATTTTCATTTGATATGAACAATTTCTATGTAGAGGAAAATTATGCCGACACATGAGGTGACGAACCATTCAAAGTTTGTTGAACAAATACCTAAATGTAACATTCCTACAGCTGACAGGACGAAAGCATGTGTTATTATATTTTACTCATTTGAAAAGAAACAAAAAACTCGATTGGTTGGGACATCATAGAACACTCTTATTCTTATGCCGACACTTACAGTGGCGAACCATCCAAAGTTTGTTGAATAAAGTGAACCTTTCGCAAGTCTACACTTGTAGTGTTGAACCATTCAAAGTTTTTTTAATTACAAAAATAAAGGTATATAAGAGGTGTTCCGAAAAAAAAAAATGTTAAACATAAATAAATCATGAATCAGAGTTTGTGTCGCCACTCACAGTGACGAACCATCCATAGTTTGTTGAAAAATCATATTTGCATCCCACCATTGTAACGATTGAATGTACAGTCATACATATTTTATAGATTAGAAATAGTAGCATGAAACGAGCTCACCAATTGATCCGTTATCCTTGACTGAGCAGCCACAATCCACTTTCGGCTTCACTCGTTTGCTCGGCTATAAAAAAGCACTCAGGAAAAAAAAATAAGCGCGCGACCCAAAAAGAATAATAAAAAAAAAAAACTGTTCGGGCTTTCTTGACGCACTGCCCAGGAGCAAGCGTCAAGGTCGAAGGATCAAACAGAACTAACCGATCGCGGCACTTTTTCAGTTACTCCAACCGAACTCACCGATCACGCCACTTTTTCACTTACTAGACCAACGCGCGACATGTTTGATCCTGCCCTCGTCGTTCGCCCCGGCAAAAGCAAGTGTCAAGGTCGAAAGATCAAACAGAACTCTGGGTTACACTCAAAATTTGTTTTATTCAAAAACATACGAAAACCTAAATTTTTAACCCGTTTTCCTGTTACACAATATTCAAAGCAAAACATGTAGGCATGAGTTCTTTTATTAAGGCTGAAGTATTAATTTTCTGCTACACTTTTTTTATTCAAAAATTACGAATTATCTTATTTGTTTTAAATGTGTACCCTTAAAACGAGTTTTAAAGCGATGACGTGTAGTTTGACGATACAAATTTGTTTGTACAAGAACAGTACCTATGTTTATCTAGAAAGAGAAACTCTGGATCACATTAAAACTTCTTTTCTTTAAAAATTACAAAAAAACTCTAGTTCTAGAACCTGTTTGACTGTGAATCAGAAATATAGTTTTTTTTTTCAGTATTAAATTTCATGTAGGAATCCTGTGAACCCGTTTAAGACAAAATAAACTTTTTGATTATACTCATAGCTTCAACGACTTTCTTACCTGTAAGTCTAGATTAGAAGTCATAATTCTTACAGCAATGAAAACAAAACTATTCAAAATAAACGCAAACTTCTAGGTTCTCAAAATAAACAGTCTATCTACTAAGATATAAAGCTAGTAAGCTAAAGGCACTTCCTAGTTTTATCTGGTACGGTTTTTGGCACAAATTCAACAATGCATCACCATTCAAACTAGGTATGTGACCGCTCAAATTTCATGAAATAACCTCAGCGTTGCTATCGGATTCTGAGGCTATTTCCGGTGAATCAGGAAATAAACATGGATGAAGCTCTAGGCTTGTGACTGCTCAAACTTTATGACATAAACTCAGCATTACTGTAAGAACATGATTCTTGCCTATAGGGACACATCGGCCAGAAGACCAGACATTGACCGGATTCTGAAATAATTTTCGGTGAACCAAGAGACAAACACAAAACAAAGGTTAAACTGGACATGTGACTACTGAGAGCTTCCTTTGCCAAACTTGCCATTTTCGCATTCATATATTGTGTGGCAGATACGACTATACTCAATGTCCAGGGAATTCAAGGAAATTTCCTTTACGAAAAAACCTGGACCGGCCGGGAATCGAACCCAGACACCTTCAGAATGGCTTTGCTTTATAGCCGTGGACTCTAACCACTCGGCTAAGAAAGGCACAAAACTATCAGCACTTACTAGCACCATTTATCGGATAAATTCTCATTAGGGCTCTTCACCACCATATAGCCCCTTCTAGCTAATAAGGATCTTGCGATACAGACAATTGAAGAAAATTTGATACTAGTGCCACCTAGCGGATAATTTCTCAGTTAGATTTTTCGAGTTAGAATCTTCTAGAGGATAGGAATCTTTGAGTAGAAAAGGTTGACGATTTCTTCTAACTACTGCCACCTAGCGGATGAATTTTCAATCAGATTTGTCATCGCCAGATAGCCTTGATATGCCGAATAACTTTGCCCAAAACACCAAACTTCTAGCTCATTTGGATGTTGAGATATCGGGTTGGGGCCAAATTTGGACCCCTAGTGTTCACGCTTTTTCCGTTAGCCAGATAAGGGGGAGGGTTCAGAGGGGATGTCTCAACCAAGGATTGTATGACTAACTAATCGCATTTACTTTAAAATTTATTTCAAATCAATTGATCTACTGAACTCCAAATTGTGACGAAATGACCACAGGCTTTTTCAATTTGCTGTCAAGGATTCTTTTAATTTGATTTTTTTTTCCTGGTCTTCCTAGACATAAACATTTTGCCAACGTTTGTCCTACCAATGGTTTTGAACGCGCCTCTCGTTTCAATGGTTTATGTTGTCGCATTGTCAAAAAAAATCCTTAAGTGCCAATCATTGCAGTTGAGGGCATCAAAAGGATAACATCATACAGTATTGGTAATCTTTGGAAAACCCCATTTGGATTTTTGAAACCGCTTGAGTCCTTTGGAAGTTTTTTGAGAAGCGCTGCGAATTCCTTGCCATTCACGAAATCAACTTCTGGGTTCTGGGCATATGATAATATAAAAATACACTGAACAAAATATATTGAAAATAATGAGTAATCTCTTATTATGTTTGCAGACTTTAAAGATTCATATTTAAGGATGTCATTGATGTCTTAGATTGTTCGTAAAATCGAGCACTATTTTAGTTTATATAATCCATCAGAATATGTGCTGCATTTTAAACCATTCGGTAGAAAATCATTGTAGTTCGTGTATTTCAACTTCATTTTCCCTGGCATTTTAAGTCTGACCCAGCATGTAAGTGCCCTTTTTTTCTCAATTTTTCATTGTGACTCTTCAGAATAAGAGGCTAAATTTGTAGCCCTGGTCGATTTATACTCCATTAAGTTGGAGGATAAATCAGAACTTTTCAACAGAACATGCATTGAAAAGGAACACTTTCTATAACAATCTTCTTCAAACTTTTATGAGTAAGATACTAAATTTTTTGTTACAGAGTGTGTTGTAAAATGAGCTGATAAGCTTTTGAAAGAACCAAAATCATAACAAATTATACACTGACGGCAACAGAGTTCTATCAGATATTGATTTGATTATTTCCAAACTATAACTCATTTATTTGGAAGCCTTCTTTAGCCGAGTGGTTGGAGTCTGCGGCTACAAAGCAAAGCCATGCTGAACGTGTCTGGTTTCGATTCCCGTTCGGTTCAGAATCTTTTCGAAATGCAAATTTCCTTGACTTCCCTGGGCATAGAGTATCATCATACTTGCCACACGATGTACGAATGCAACTTTGGAAAAGAAAGCTCTCAGTTAATAACTGTGGAAGTGCTCATTGAACACTAAGCTGAGAAGCATGCTCTGTCCCAGTGAGGACGTAATGCCAAGAAGAAGAACTCAAATATGTACATGCAGACTTTGGTGTAAAAACTAATTTCGGTATCTTTCTACCTTCTCTTTAATGCCCCATTTTGTCTCAAATTCCTAATATGACTCATATTCAGTGGTGATTTCTGAGAAAAGATGAGATATATTCATGACTTTTAAATGTAGAAGGCTTGAACTAAAGCAGAATTGAGTATCCTGTGACGAACTTCGAGTAGTTTTCTTGCAAAATCCCGTATAAAAGTCGAGTGTTCGTAATGTGACTCATGTTTGGAATTTTAGACAAAACGCTATTTTTTAAGACTGTTATTCTGTTTTAAGAATACCATGAGAGTTAAAAAATCCAATTATTTAAAAACCTGAACATGGCGGGAGACGAACTCGGGTCTACGACTTGTCCGACACTACCTCTACTGAATAATAAAAGGGAACATATGGGCTGATTCCCACCTGATATGTCTACCAGAGATGTCGGGTCCCAGTCGGATTAAATTGTATCCGATGTTGGACCAATGTCAGGTTGATATTCGATTAAAGTCAAATCTGTGCCGGGTTGGTAATCAGAAATGTTTTTGATCGATGTTGAGACAATTTCGGGTCAAATCCATCCTATGTAGATGGAAGCTATAAATCATAAGAGTCGTACTTAGAGGATTGCTATGAAGATAGAGGCAAGCCATAGATTCGGACCGTCCAGACACCAAGTGGTCCATTGTATGAGAAAAATTGTTTTCTGATTCAACACATTTGTCTTACCACCATTTCATATCATCTGCGACATCTACAACAAGAATGTCCTACTAAATTACGACTTAGCATAAATTACTCGGAAATATGCGAGAGCCAAACGGAGCCGCGTGCTGATAGAAGATTTTTCGCAAACAGTAACCACGGGTAGGTCACCGTCGAATAAGTTTTTGTTAGTGGAACTGCTCATCCCGTTGCCCGATAGACACGTTTACCGAAAATTCAGCAGCTGAATCAACGACAATTCATTCCTAGGCCGGTTTTGTATCCGTACATAGTCAAATAAGTACAGTTATATCCCTACTTATTCGATTGACTAAAACCGCCTTAATGTCGAGTGACTATACTGGTTTGTCATTCGTTTCGTTTTAGACCGAAGCCTATCGCAATTGGAGCGATTACTGTATGCACTTGCCCGAGGAACACTGTTTACTGTTTCTCATTGTCAAACAAAGTGAGAAAGGGAGGGCTGCATCAGCTGTTTACTAGAGCATCATACTCGCGTACAGCATCCAACTGCGTTTATAATAATAGATCACCGTACATGTTTCGATGTTAGATTGGGCTCGCAGCTAATCCACAAAGGCGTCATTGGGCTGAAATGCTGGACAAAATTCAGTTTTATATGTCAGATTGACAGTTCTTCATTTATTTCTAAAATTTGAATATTTGTGATGACGTTGATATTAATCAAATTTGGCTTTGAAATGTTTGTTATGCGATGAGAAAGGTAGTTCCTCTCAATCAGAGGTTGAGTAAAATGGAAACACCCTGGAATCATGATATTATGAGCCCTAATCTCTATTTTGGAATTCTGATTTGTACGAGTGTACTGTAATGTAAAAAAATATCAATCAATCTTCAGCAGCTTTTCAAATTTGACCTTCCTCGATATTCTGTTGTCAACAATTTTATAAGGTTTCATAAGCATCAAAACTCGTTCCAACACCCGCTATGTCCCAAAACAGGAAACAAACGGGTAAGCCTTTTGGGACCTTCCACTGAATGCCCCGAAATTGGGCCGAGAGCCGGACAAGACAAGTATTTATTTCATTATGCTTGGAATGCTCTCCGTTTTTCAGCTCCGATCCGACGGGAGCCGGACAGGACAAGCTGAGGACTATTGTTTTCCTAAACGACTGCGATTCAGAAATATTTTGCTGCCTCGGCTCTTCCGTCGCCGGCCGAACAAACATGAACATTCATGAGCCATTGTCGTGTCGTTCGGTAGATACTGTGCGACGACAGTGAGTGGCCTTTTCCGACCTTCCGTTCCGGTGTGGGACGAATAATGGCTGTCATTTCAGTTTCGGAGAATTATTTGCCGATCTGCAGAATGTGACGGGATTCTGCATCAGTAAATAACCAGAAAAATTTCCCTCACATTAATAATATTCGTCCATTTGTCTGAACAGCCAGCAGCACTGGAATGAAATGCAGTAATGATCCATAATGGATGTTTCATACGCGTTCGAAGCCAGCATTTTAATTGGAAAAGAGCAAGGGGTTACACTTTCCGAGAGCCAAACCAATTATGGGTGGCTTTTCCGGAAATTGGGTCCGTTTGATTTATGTTAATCATTTCAGGCATTTAATTGAGGTTTTTGATGCGGAATCCACTGATCCCACAGATGTGTGTCCAGGACAAAGACGGGAATGTATCATCAGAGGAATGTTCGAAGTGTTCCTATGAACAGACATACTGCCGTAATTTTGTGAAGTGCTGTAAGCGTCATAGAGATTGATGGCATACCCAAGTAACACAACATGTCTCATATAAATCACAATGACTTCAATATGACTAATGAGAATGTTCTGTTTCATAGCGAAAAAACTGGAATTCATACTTATATATGAATGGAAAAGCGCAGAAGGTGGAGCTTGTGCAACATATTTTTGTTGTCAAAATTTTGTATCATATGGGTTTAGGTATACATAATTATGTATTATACTTTGTCCAACAAACAATTAACGCAACAAAATACTGAGAACATTTGGTAGTGGAAATGCATTGGATGGTCGACAATGAAAAATGTAAAAGTGCAAATATTGACAAGCCTTCATTCTTGATTGCATAACTGTTATTGATTGATAACTGTTATTTAACACTGAATTAATATGCGAATCAAAAATTATGGTGAAATATACACTTTTGCTTCGAAAAAATCAATTCGCCCTTATAAATCGTTCAATACACATTTTTCGACATCAAGCCAAGTAAATATATCTAAAAAGGAATCATCACATTTTACAAACTAGTTCATTATTTTGTTTTCTACTAATACACTGAACTTTTATTGAACTATTAATACTCTCTTCAAAGCTTCAGAACAAAAATCTCATCGTTATGGCAAATTATTTATTTATTTATTTATTTATTTATTTTCACTAAAATTTGGAAGAGGGAAAAACCCCTTTGAGTGATCAATTGAAAAGATCTTTCTCAAAAAGGCACAAAACCTCTTCATCTTTTTAAAAACGTTATAACAAATATCTTATGAACTAAAGGCACACTCGGCTTGAACCATAACAGCGCCAGGATCTTGATCTTCCGATGTTGGATCAGAAAAAGGAAAAGGAGAATCCGTCTTGGTAAATTGCTCAAATTTCAATCCTGAAAAATAAACAAAGAAAATTACGGCAGTAAAAATCAAACAAGATATGATATCTCATTTAAATAATTAAATAATAAATTCAAACAATGATGAAATTTACTACCAAGGATATCACGAACAGATGTAGGAGGAGTTTGATATAAAGTTTTCAAACTACTAATGAATTTTCTTCTGGGTACCGTATATTTAGTGCACACAAAAACAATATGATCAATATCTTCATAAAATTCCCCACAATCACATAAATTTGAATCCTTCATATCTATGCGATATAAATAGCTGTTGCATATGTAATGGTTCGATATTATTCGTGAAAAAGTGCAAATAAAATTTCTATTTGCAGATATATTTTTAAACCATGGGAATTTATCAACAAACGGACAAATGGAATGACACCAACGTCCTTTATCACTTGAATTCCAAAACTGTTGCCAATTATCCATACAATATTTATTAAGTTTTGAATGATGTTCTGAAGCAAAAATTTCTCTATCATAAGTAATCCCACGTGCAACACCTAATTTAGCCAAAGAATCAGCTTGTTCATTGCCATAAATATTACAATGAGCAGGAACCCACAAAAATTTAATTAAAAAACCTTTAGTATATAAATCGTATAAAAGATTTTTAAGCTCCAAAAGAATGTGATGAGTTTTTGAATTAAAGTTAATAGAGTTCAACGCATGAAGAGAACTCAAACTATCAGAACATATTATAAATATGTTCGGAGTAAAGGGTCTTATCAAGTTACATGCAAAGTATAATGCGGTTAGCTCAGCTATGAATATAGAACAAGGATTTTGTAATTTAAAAAAATGAGCTAAATGATTATTGAAAACTCCAAAGCCAGCAACATTTTGAATTAAAGATCCATCAGTGAAATAGAATTGATCATGGCTAATATCTTCAAATTTTCGTTTAAATAATAAATTCGCATAACGAGGATGTTCATATTTTGGAATTTGTTTCAATTCTTCATATAAAGTGAAATCAATAAGGGGTCGAAAAGTATGAACATCAATACTATAATTTTGGAATCCAGGGGAAGAAATTTGCGTTATATTTTCATTTAAACAATAGATAAAGGAACTTAATATTTTACTTGTAGGACTAATTTCATTTAAAGATTTTAAAACATCAATGATCGGATGCTTATATGAAAAACTTTGCAAGATAAATTTGCAATTTAATTTTTGAAAACGAATCTTAAGAGGTTCAATACCAGCTAAAACTTCAATAGATTGAGTATGAGTCGAATTCAAGAGCTTTAAACAAATTCTTAAACATCGAAATTGTATTTTTTCAAGTTTTGAGAAATGAGTTTGAACAACATTTCCAAATGTAAAACAACCATATTCCATAACAGAACGAATAAAGCCTGTCCACGATAAATTTCGGACACGGATGGCGGGTGTACCACAGAAAGTTCGAGAATTTTACAGAAAGAAGGATTAACATCCTTGTCAACTGTTTATTTTGTAGATATAACTCTTTTATTCTGAAATAAACAATTGTTTTTGTTGAATTATGAGTAACTTTTTTTTGCTGCCATTATTTGGGTGTCCGAAATTTAACGTGGACAGGCTTTAGTTGTTTTGTAAAGAGTAATTAAATCAGAAGGATGAGCACCCCACCAAGTACCAGTAACCGTTCGAAGGAAGTTTATTCTTTTCGAACAAACTTTTTGAATGTGTGAAATGTGACTTGCCCAATTTAATTTTGAGTCAAACCATAGACCAAGATATTGATAATCAAAAACCTGTTCAATTTGATGTCCATTTAGGAATAATGTAATATTAATTGTTGAATGCTTTCTTGAAAAAATAATGTATTTCGTTTTTGGAACTGAAAATGTAAAACCATTGTCAAAGGCCCAGGTATCGATATTGTCCAATGCAGTTTGCATAAAATGTCTGATAATTTCTCTATTTTTACCACTAATAGATAAAACATTATCATCAGCAAACTGTAACAAATAACATCCATTAGGAATAATATTCACCATATCTGATGTGAATAAATTATACAAAAAAGGGCTTAAACTTGATCCTTGAGGTAATCCAAAACAACTATGACGGATAATTTTAGATGAACCATTGTGAAAAAAATGCATTACTTTCAATGAAAACAAGTTGTATAAGAAATTTGATATTAAGTGAGGAATTTTCAAATAATTCATTTTTTTGAAAAGCAAATCAATTAAAACAGAGTCATATGCACCAGAAACATCAAGAAAAGTAGAAACTACATCTTGTTTTCTATTGAATGAAAGTTGTATTTGGGAAGCTAAAAGTGCAGTACAATCTCGAGTACCACGGCCTTTCCTAAATCCAAATTGGGAAGACGAGAAAACATTATTTTTCTCCGCCCACAATTCTAAACGATTTAAAATCATACGTTCCATGAGTTTACGTAAACATGATAATAAACTGATAGGTCTTCGACTATCAGCTAATGAAGGATCTTTACCGGGTTTTAGAATGCTTACTACTTTCACGAAACGCCATTCAAAGGGAATAATATTTTGAGAAAGCAATAAATTATATATCGAAAGTAAATATTCTTTGCAATCATCAGGTAATTTTTTGAGAACTATAAATTTAATGTTATCAATACCTGGGGCAGTATTTTTAGTAAGTGATAAAGCCAAATGTAATTCCTCTAAAGAAAAAGGAACACAAAGTTCAGGAAAATAATTAAAAGATTGATTTTTAAAATTAACAAATGTTGGAACAAAATCTGGACATATTTTAGATGCAAATTGTTCAATCCATTCTTCAGAGTATTCTAACACAACGGGACTTGAAGAATCATAATTTCTCAAATTCCTTGCCACAGACCATAATTTAGATAAAGAAGTCTCTTTGTCAAGACTTTCAACAAAGTTTTTCCAATAATTTCTTTTTTTGAATTTAGTTATCCTTGTAAATAAAGCTTCAGCTTTGCAATATAAAAAATAATCTTCTCTACGACCAGATCTACGAAATAATTTAAACGCAACAGATTTATTTTTCAAAGCAATTGAACATTCATCATCCCACCAAAAGGAAGGCCGATTTTTCTTCAAGCTTCCAGTATTAACCTTCTTTTTTTGAGATTTATGTAAACAGTCAAACAACAATTTTGAAAAATTATTATATTTTTCAATTGTAGGAAGAGAAATATCACTCCTTATAACTGATATTGACATCAAATCCGCAAATTTAGTCCAGTCTACATTTTTACATAGATCAAATACAAAAATTTCTTGCGTAGATTTGCCACATCTATTATTTTGAAATTTAATCAAAATAGGTAAATGATCACTATTATTTGGATCGTTTATAATTTTCCAAGAAGACATCATGGATAAACTATTTGAACAAAGGGATAAATCAATACATGAAGGATGACTAGGAGGAACGGCAATTCTAGTAAATGATCCATCATTCAAAATATTTAAGTTTAACTCATCAATCAAATCCATCAATAATGAACCTCTACCATCAGATTTGTAGCTACCCCATGCTATATTATGAGCATTAAAATCTCCCAATATATAGAAAGGGGCAGGAATCAAATCTAAAATACTTTTAATTTGGGATAATGAAAAAGAAGCATTCGGTGGAATATAAAAACAAATGATACTAAAAGTAAAATTATTATTTGTAATAGAAACAGCTACATACTCAATTTGGGATTGTACCGATAAATCCAAATATTTAAATTCAACATTATCACGGATACCGACTAAAACACCTCCATATGAAACAGCTCTATCTTTACATAAAATTTTAAATTGTGGAATTCTGAAAAATTTAGTTCTTTCCAACCAAGTTTCATTTAAGCAAAATATATCTATATTGAAGTTTGCTATTAACACTTTAAGTCTATCAATTTTATTAATGATACTGCGGCAATTCCACTGCAATATGTTCAAAATATTTGAATTATTTGGAGCCATTAAGATGAAAAAAGAGATGCAATGAGGGGTCCAAATGCGTTCAATTTATCCAAAATAGAAGCCAAGAAAGGTAGAATCATTTTAATTATTTTTTTCCAAAAACCACTGAGATCCAAAAATTTAATTAATTCTTCTAATATTTTTAAAATTGAACTATCAGAATTTTCATTATCATTAATCTTATCAGTTTGCTTAAATTTTTCATCAGAAGATGTATTGATTTTTTGAAAACCAGGAATATGTTGTTGCTCATTACAATTTTTAAGTACTGGAAAATTTGTGTTATAAGAAGTTGATGGTTGGGGTTCAAAATTAAATGTATTATTATTTGATGAATTATTATGTGTTCTTTTTCTTTTAATGGGAGGATTGTACGTGAAATTCTGTTGTTTTCCAAAATTATTATCATCATCATCTGGTAAAATTGCAAAAGTGTTTGGAGATTTGAAATTGTCTGATGATTTCATAACATCTGCATATGAAATAAGGTTTTTACTTTTAATTTTTTGGTTCAATTTGGATTGGTTTTGAATATAAACTGGACATTGTTTTAAAGAGATATGTTTATTCCTACAATGAATACAAACACCAGAATTTTCCTTACAATCGGAGGTTGGGTGTCCCTCTCCACATTTCGAACATTTTAATTTGTTGGAACAAAAATTTGCAGTATGGCCAAATAAGAGACAGCGCTCACAATGCATGAGCTTTGGGAATTAAAGTCTGACATGGAAAATGACATTATCAATCATTACATAATCTGGTAAAACAGAACCAGAAAATGTAATTTTAATACAATTTGATGAAACATATTTCGATTCATCACCATTAAAAAATAATTTAGATAACCGATTGCATTCTAAAATCTGAACTGGTGCAATGGATTTGTTTTTGAAAATGCCTAAACCATGATTTTTAATGTCATCACAGTTTAAATCTTCGTCATATGTAACTCCATTGATTTCACAAGAATCACATGGAGCATATACACGATATGAATTCACAAAAAAATTGGATTCTAAGAGTGCATTGGCATCCTCTCGAGATCCGAAAACAACTCTCAATTTATCGAGAGAAATTTTTTTGATTTCTTTTACAGATTTATATTTTTTATAAACCTCTGCAGAAATCAATAAAACATTTATGGGTCTCTCTTTCTTGCGAAAATAGACCACAAATGGACCCGAAAAAGTTGATGGATAAATTTTAATTCGGAAGGGTTTCGAAGGAGGAGATTCTTTAGAATGAGAATTATCATTCGAATCTCCTTCACCGCCATCAGTTTCCATAATAAAAACTCAATGTAAATAATAATGAACAGAACAGAATAAGAAAGAAGGAATACAAATCAAATTATACTTAGAGATCTTCAAGACCAAGAGCACCGATATACAATTCATAAATCGACTAATTCTTGAATTTCTTGAATCTTGATATCTGAACACCAACTCTTGAACGTAACTTGAAAACAGGAAGCAACGTAACAAACATCAACGTCGTAAATTGAAATCCTCGGAAAATCTCGTATCTGAAATTGGAAAAAAAAATGACAAGCGAAGAAAAAACCGTTTAGCCTGGTCAAGGCCTACTTACCGAGTATGATTATGGCAAATATTCAAAATTAAATTCAAAAATTAAAGATGGTCCCCTTAGACACACTGCATGACGAGTGTTTTGGGAAAAGACAAAAATTTCATTGCCAATCATTTGCCATTGTTTCATTCAAGGCAGAGAAAAGTTTTCAGGAACAACTAGGGTTATCATAAATTTACAGTGTGATATAAGTTTGATAAATCACTTGACTATGACAGCATAAATTGAAGTTGTAGCATGAAAGTTGCTTCTCAAATCTCACGAACCGTTGTTGATTTGTACCCGAAATAAAATAGTCTAATCAAGTTATTACCAAAAACTATTCCGGCAAACTTTATGTTACAATTTTGTTGACGGAAAACTGCTATGCCAAATGACTATGAAGTGTTTTCTAAGTATTTATATTTTTTTCCTACAATTTTTCACAAAAACACGTAAGCCCTGCATGAACACAAATGTAAGCGAGTTAGGTAATTCCATTGAACCTTTTTCGTACTAAATAGTGGCAAACAACCACCACACTCTATGAATTCATTTAATTGATAAATCGGTATTTAGAGCATACCTTAAAAATAATAATTTACTCAAAACATTTGCTCAGTGAACACCATATGGCGAATTTCTTAGCCGGCAGTGTATTATCCATGCTATCAAAAGTATTAAATGTCACTTTTGTTGCATTTGTTTTATAGACAACTAGAAAAACTTATATTTGACTGAAAATAAACATAATTTGTTTATTCAGAACATGTTTGAAAAGAGTATATATTATGACATACATGTAACATGAATATGACATATTGAGACTGTTTATTTGTAGAACATGTCTAAAACAACCAAAATAAGACATATAACCAAACACATGTTTTGATAAACATAAGAAGACAAATATAAAACATAATATGGTTGAAATATAGTAAACGTAATTAGAACATTTTCAGCAAAATGGTAGATTTGTATTGCAAAACAAATTATATGCCTTAGTAGAACATCTCCATTTAAGTTCAATATTGAAAGGTTTAACAAAACAAAATAGCGACTTACATGTTTCAAAAACATTCTAGCAATCATTGTAGGACAAACTGTGTATTTTTAAATTTGGATTTATGTTTTCGGTGTTACTTGGGATATTTACATAAGCTTCTCAAGAGCCAACTATTAGCTCCGATGGCACAAACACGCACGCTTGCGAACCGAACACATGAAGATGTTCCAAATCCGGCTTCTCCTTGAAAACGGTTTCATACGGAAAAGGGAAAAAAATCCAGCTGTATCGACTAAAGTCGTCGATAAATGTTACAAAATAACGGCATCCTCCCGGTGTGGGAGTATTCTTGGGGCCACATACGTCACTGTGGATGAGATCCAATATTGCAGTCGATTTCTGATCGGCGTGTTTCGGAAATGGATGCCTTGCCATCTTTCCTTTTAAGCAACACTCGCATACCGCTCGGATACCACACGGCTGAATGCGAAAACCACTAGCTAATCCGCTTCTCTCCAGTTCCAAAATGGCCTCTGGGTCCCGCTGTCCCAACCTTCGATGCCACTCGTGGATACACAATGGATTGTGGCTTTTAGCGACCGATACCATAGGCGTTTTTATTATCTTCAACAAATACAAGTCGCCTTCAAGTACCGCTTCGCCTGCTATTCGGCCACCGCAAGAAATAGTACAACCAGATGCAGAAAAATTCACCTCAGCTCCTTTCTTGACCAAACAGCCAACGGATATCAAGTTGGCATTCATTTCCGGAACGTACAGTACTCTGGATAGTACCACCTGCTTCGCTCCTTGACCTTGAACCAAACAGGAAATTCGACACGTCCGACCATCAGCCACAATCACCATACTCGGGGTTTCCAAGCTTCTTTTCACAACAGTGTCAAAATATTCGCGGTTTACACAAATGTGCCACGAAGAACCAGAGTAAATCGTCCACTCACTAATCGAATCACCACCGACCGCGAACGCGAACGCATCGTCATTTTCTTTCGTGTATGATGCCACTTTGGCCTGCGCACTTCTCGAAGCTTTCGATTCGTCCCGACTCGCTTCACTCGGTTTCGGTTTCACTCGACAGTCCTTCTTCTTATGTCCAACTATCTGACAGTTGTGGCAAACAACACTTTTCTTATGCGAAGCTTTTTCTTTCACTCTCAAAGCTTTCTCACTTTTTTCGTCCCCTTTGCGTTTCATCACTTCATCCAACACTTTTTGTTTCACCAACTCCAGTGTGATTTCTTCTTCTTTACGACAGTCCAAAGCTGTCGTGAGGGCACTGAAGGATTTCGGAAGACTGCGTAATACCATCATCACTTCTAGCTCTCTGCCGAGATTCGTCCCAGCTTTCGACAATTTCTCGAACAACTGCTCCATCTCGTACAAATGCTGCTCAATGTTTTCCCCGTCGGTGTAGCGCAGTGGTGCTCATCCTGCGGCCCGCGGGCCGCATGTGGCCCTCTGAGCCCAAGAATGCGGCCCGCGGAACACTTTTGGAGAAAAGAAGAAAATTCTTATTCTACAATTACAAAAGTGCAGAACATTTAGTAAGGACTTCCAATACTTCCAAAGAAATGGGGAAAAACTCGTACTGTTCATTATTACTTTTGTGGTTCTTGTTTAAATGTTTTGGGATCTCTTGTTAAATACGTCGTTGGGAAAAATGATATTATCATATGTAACAGACAAATAACTGATTTAATGCTGAAAAATATGAATATTTTCATAATAATTTAAAAAATCTGGATTCGATCTTGATTCTGATTCTGCTTTGTTCACAATTAATTATTTTCAATGTTTGTATTCACAGGCAGAATCTTTCATAAAAATCAAAACAATTAATCTGCAAATCATTCTGATTCTTTTCAAAACCAACAAAATTTTTCAACCCTTTCTCACAGTTTTGGTCGACATTTTATCTGTCAATATGGCGTTTTTAAAATAAGTTCTTGAGCAAAAGTTGTTGCAAAGAAGCTAAACTGTTCAAAATATATACAGTTAAACCTCCATGAGTCGATGTTCCATTACTCGATATCGACTCATGGAACCATACTAAAAATGAAATTTCATGGCTACTATGATGGCCCCCTCAAACAGCTCTCCATAGCATTGCTGATCCATGACTCGATATTTCCATGAGTCGATGGTCCCTTCAATATTGACTCATGGAGGGTTGACTGTATATATTTTTTTAATCGAAATCAATTGTTTGTTTATTATTTATCGATGAATGCTACCATGAGAAAAAAAGGTTAATGCGCAGGAGAAATTAACAGTGATAAGGAGAGTTTTGTTAATACATTTAAAAATAGCTGGGAAAAACAATCAGTCCTTTTATTTTTTTTATATGAAAAACACTCTTTTTTTTTCATTATTTAAATCTCATTTACATATTCTGAGTTTTGGGAATTTTGAATCATTAAATCAAGTGTGTGCATGAATGAGGCCAAATGTAACATAATCGATTTCTTTGCATCGACCTTATCTTCTGCGAATAAAAGTGACAAGTTTCTTTGCCCTTTTTCACGCTAGTCAGCGAAGTAATCTTACGTCCTGAGATGGAAACATGCCGAAAAATTTGAATCTTCTCTCCTTTATTCACAGAAGAGAAAATCTATAGAAAGAAATCTATCGTGCTACATTTTATGTGACACAAAAACTATAAACTGTTGGAAAAACGTTTACTTGGTATTATTGATGCGTAAGTTTTTCAGAACTTTTGTGCAATATATTTTTAACTAACATACGGTCAGAAACTATCTAATTTAGCTGATTTATTGAGCTTATTGCCTGCATCAAACTGCAAAAGCTTTGTGTGTAGTATTTTAAGTGTGCATCTTGAAAATGGTTTCCTGCGAGACGAGCAAAAAAACAACGGTTAGCACTGGTAGAAAAAATTGTGTTCAAATTGAATGACCAAAATGTTGGAGACCACACCTCTCAGATTCAAATATCTCAATGCGGCCCGCTGCGCTGATGAAAAATCACGATTCGGCCCGCAACGTGCTCCAGCTTGAGCACCACTGGTGTAGCGCATATCACGAAGACGATAGAAAATGTCTACTTTCGCCGACAGTGTCACTTTTTCATGGTGTCTCTGCAAGCTCTCCCACGCTTCCTTGGCCGTTGTAGTGTTCCGGATGAGCGCATGTTGGGTTTCCTCCACCAACAATCCGATGGTCGCTCTTGCTCTCTGGTCTCCAGCTCACCATGCAGCAACTTCCGCAGCATTTCCCCCCGCCGCAGCAGTTGCCTCCGGTGAAATCCCTGGGCTCACAAATTTTCACAGGTCTACTCTCACCAGCAGTAGCTCGACGGTGAATTTCCAGCTGCCATAGTTCTGATTATTGAGCTTCGGAATTCCTAGCCGCTCCATCTCAATTGCTCATCAGGTAGCACACACTTTTCACTTTGTTACTGAGCACATAACCTCTTGAAATAAAACACGATGTGTACTGTTGTACAGTCAATCAACTGATGAAAAAGTTTTATTCTCTACACTCGAACATTAATTGGAGAGTTATTTTGGCGCGATATACTCACTGATGTTTTTTGTTCTTGACAGTTGCCATCCTGCATGGTTGTCACACTGCGATGACGTGTTGCCACACTGAACGTATTTTATGCCTTCAGTCACATCGAATGACCCCTACCAGAAAACGAGTCGGTTTGCGGCAGCCATTAGCAACTATAAAAAGCTGGATTGAGCGAACCCAAGCCAAACGTCATATCGTTTGATTCATACTAGCAAGCGAGCTAATTTGCGGTAGCCATTGGCACTCGTAAAAAAAAACTGGATGGAATCGCTTCCAAGGTGCATTTAAGAATCATCAAAATCACTAGGAACATTGATGGATGGAGAGTATGTTTGAAATTTGGTCGCAATCAAATCAATACAGAGGTCTCAGCATGATGACCAGGGATTCCTTAAAAGCGAGATATGGCAGCATCCATTTATGACGTAACACTAAAATTGAAAATTATCGACCCACTCCCTCCGCCTCCGTAACGCCTTTTGTATGAGCGTTACGGCTTTAGCCTACTCCCCCCTCCCCCTAGAGCGTTTCGTAATTTGTGGACGACGCCTATGTGCATTTAAATTCGTGTTTTTGGCAGATATCCAGCTTTTTACGAGCGCTAATGCCTTCCACCAACAGGCTCGCTTTCTGGTAGGGATCAAACGGTTTGACGTTTGGCTTGGGTCCGCTCAAACTTAAACGACCCAAGCCCAACGTCAAATCGACCGATCCCTATCAGAAAGCGCGCCTGAACCTGTGACTGATTTTGTTCGCATAAGAGCTACCAATTAGTAAATGTATGTGATTCTTTAAAACCAGCCTAATCTTTGTTGGAATCTATACACTATTCGAATGCGGAAATCGAGATTTTGCAAACAAGAATAAGTATTAGTGAAAAATGAGCAGATAAAGTTTGCATGAAATGTCATATTTTCTTACTTTATTAGCCCCTTTCCTAGCAACATCATTTTTTCACCACTAAAAAATATTTAATTCGCAATATTATTTTATATATATATTGTACCACTAGTTTTACACAAGTGTGTGTGTGTGTGTGATACAATCCACCTCCCACTGGCCGGCAGTGCTTTTATGGAAGAAAATTGTATGCATGTATTTAATGATACCCTTCGATATCTTTATATCTGCAGACAATTTTAGCCCAGGAGATGAAAGGTGATAGCTCTACTGAAATTCCAACGACCCATTTCAAGAATGGCAGTAAATATACACACATTCTGAGGTCATTTTTATTTACAGTAAGCCCCGCATAAAAACATCCAGATATCAAATGGATATATGCAATGTTTTTACACTTCCCGAATCGAAAATTATATTTTCGACCCTGGCACGTATTTAGTTTGAATTGGTAATAAGTGAGTAAAGTAAACAATAATAAAGAACGATTTTACCAGGATGTGAAGCAGTTTTTCTCCGTCGCTGCACTGGGGTTTCCGTAAAACACTATACACATTTTCACTGCACTCCACGCGTAACACGTTCGATCCTGACCGCATCACCCGCCCCGCAGGAGCAAGCGTCGCAGTCAAAGGAACACACACTACTGCAAAACAGGGGAAAAAATTCTCCGGCAACGAAAATACGCGCGAATCCGTCAGAAAAATCAATCGGACGACGCAAAACCGAACTGTCCTGCTTGGGCTTCACGAAGCACTACCCAGCAAGGCGCTCCAAAACAGGGAAAAAAAAAATCCAGCAACGAAAATACGCGCGAATCCGTCAGAAAAATCAATCGGACGACGCAAAACCGAACTGTCCTGCTTGGGCTTCACGAAGCACTACCCAGCAAGGCGCTCCAAAACAGGGGAAAAAATTCTCCGGCAACGAAAATACGCGCGAATCCGTCAGAAAAATCAATCGGACGACGCAAAACCGAACTGTCCTGCTTGGGCTTCACGAAGCACTACCCAGCAAGACGCTCCAAAACAGGGGAAAAAAATTCTCCGGCAACGAAAATACGCGCGAATCCGTCAGAAAAATCAATCGGACGACGCAAAACCGAACTGTCCTGCTTGGGCTTCACGAAGCACTACCCAGCAAGACGCTCCAAAACAGGGGAAAAAAATTCTCCGGCAACGAAAATACGCGCGAATCCGTCAGAAAAATCAATCGGACGACGCAAAACCGAACTGTCCTGCTTGGGCTTCACGAAGCACTACCCAGCAAGGCGCTCCAAAACAGGGGAAAAAATTCTCCGGCAACGAAAATACGCGCGAATCCGTCAGCAAAATCAATCGGACGACGCAAAACCGAACTGTCCTGCTTGGGCTTCACGAAGCACTACCCAGCAAGACGCTCCAAAACAGGGGAAAAAAATTCTCCGGCAACGAAAATACGCGCGAATCCGTCAGAAAAATCAATCGGACGACGCAAAACCGAACTGTCCTGCTTGGGCTTCACGAAGCACTACCCAGCAAGACGCTCCAAAACAGGGGAAAAAAATTCTCCGGCAACGAAAATACGCGCGAATCCGTCAGAAAAATCAATCGGACGACGCAAAACCGAACTGTCCTGCTTGGGCTTCACGAAGCACTACCCAGCAAGACGCTCCAAAACAGGGGAAAAAAATTCTCCGGCAACGAAAATACGCGCGAATCCGTCAGAAAAATCAATCGGACGACGCAAAACCGAACTGTCCTGCTTGGGCTTCACGAAGCACTACCCAGCAAGACGCTCCAAAACAGGGGAAAAAAATTCTCCGGCAACGAAAATACGCGCGAATCCGTCAGAAAAATCAATCGGACGACGCAAAACCGAACTGTCCTGCTTGGGCTTCACGAAGCACTACCCAGCAAGGCGCTCCAAAACAGGGGAAAAAATTCTCCGGCAACGAAAATACGCGCGAATCCGTCAGAAAAATCAATCGGACGACGCAAAACCGAACTGTCCTGCTTGGGCTTCACGAAGCACTACCCAGCAAGACGCTCCAAAACAGGGGAAAAAAATTCTCCGGCAACGAAAATACGCGCGAATCCGTCAGAAAAATCAATCGGACGACGCAAAACCGAACTGTCCTGCTTGGGCTTCACGAAGCACTACCCAGCAAGACGCTCCAAAACAGGGGAAAAAAATTCTCCGGCAACGAAAATACGCGCGAATCCGTCAGAAAAATCAATCGGACGACGCAAAACCGAACTGTCCTGCTTGGGCTTCACGAAGCACTACCCAGCAAGGCGCTCCAAAACAGGGGAAAAAATTCTCCGGCAACGAAAATACGCGCGAATCCGTCAGAAAAATCAATCGGACGACGCAAAACCGAACTGTCCTGCTTGGGCTTCACGAAGCACTACCCAGCAAGACGCTCCAAAACAGGGGAAAAAAATTCTCCGGCAACGAAAATACGCGCGAATCCGTCAGAAAAATCAATCGGACGACGCAAAACCGAACTGTCCTGCTTGGGCTTCACGAAGCACTACCCAGCAAGACGCTCCAAAACAGGGGAAAAAAATTCTCCGGCAACGAAAATACGCGCGAATCCGTCAGAAAAATCAATCGGACGACGCAAAACCGAACTGTCCTGCTTGGGCTTCACGAAGCACTACCCAGCAAGGCGCTCCAAAACAGGGGAAAAAATTCTCCGGCAACGAAAATACGCGCGAATCCGTCAGCAAAATCAATCGGACGACGCAAAACCGAACTGTCCTGCTTGGGCTTCACGAAGCACTACCCAGCAAGACGCTCCAAAACAGGGGAAAAAAATTCTCCGGCAACGAAAATACGCGCGAATCCGTCAGAAAAATCAATCGGACGACGCAAAACCGAACTGTCCTGCTTGGGCTTCACGAAGCACTACCCAGCAAGACGCTCCAAAACAGGGGAAAAAAATTCTCCGGCAACGAAAATACGCGCGAATCCGTCAGAAAAATCAATCGGACGACGCAAAACCGAACTGTCCTGCTTGGGCTTCACGAAGCACTACCCAGCAAGACGCTCCAAAACAGGGGAAAAAAATTCTCCGGCAACGAAAATACGCGCGAATCCGTCAGAAAAATCAATCGGACGACGCAAAACCGAACTGTCCTGCTTGGGCTTCACGAAGCACTACCCAGCAAGGCGCTCCAAAACAGGGGAAAAAATTCTCCGGCAACGAAAATACGCGCGAATCCGTCAGAAAAATCAATCGGACGACGCAAAACCGAACTGTCCTGCTTGGGCTTCACGAAGCACTACCCAGCAAGACGCTCCAAAACAGGGGAAAAAAATTCTCCGGCAACGAAAATACGCGCGAATCCGTCAGAAAAATCAATCGGACGACGCAAAACCGAACTGTCCTGCTTGGGCTTCACGAAGCACTACCCAGCAAGACGCTCCAAAACAGGGGAAAAAAATTCTCCGGCAACGAAAATACGCGCGAATCCGTCAGAAAAATCAATCGGACGACGCAAAACCGAACTGTCCTGCTTGGGCTTCACGAAGCACTACCCAGCAAGGCGCTCCAAAACAGGGGAAAAAATTCTCCGGCAACGAAAATACGCGCGAATCCGTCAGCAAAATCAATCGGACGACGCAAAACCGAACTGTCCTGCTTGGGCTTCACGAAGCACTACCCAGCAAGACGCTCCAAAACAGGGGAAAAAAATTCTCCGGCAACGAAAATACGCGCGAATCCGTCAGAAAAATCAATCGGACGACGCAAAACCGAACTGTCCTGCTTGGGCTTCACGAAGCACTACCCAGCAAGACGCTCCAAAACAGGGGAAAAAAATTCTCCGGCAACGAAAATACGCGCGAATCCGTCAGAAAAATCAATCGGACGACGCAAAACCGAACTGTCCTGCTTGGGCTTCACGAAGCACTACCCAGCAAGACGCTCCAAAACAGGGGAAAAAAATTCTCCGGCAACGAAAATACGCGCGAATCCGTCAGAAAAATCAATCGGACGACGCAAAACCGAACTGTCCTGCTTGGGCTTCACGAAGCACTACCCAGCAAGGCGCTCCAAAACAGGGGAAAAAATTCTCCGGCAACGAAAATACGCGCGAATCCGTCAGAAAAATCAATCGGACGACGCAAAACCGAACTGTCCTGCTTGGGCTTCACGAAGCACTACCATATTGTACCACTAGTTTTACACAAGTTCTCAAAAAACTCATCTAGTTTAAGAATCTGTGTCGATATTGACGCTTGTTCATCTGGATCCGGAGATATTTTGATGTTCTTTGGCGGGTCGATGCTTAGCCGTATCCCACGCAAATATCTCAGGCTACAGAATTTTTTTCGCGTTTGGATATTAGGCATTTCACGGCGAAGTTCTCTCTCATTCGCTCTTCAACAAAACTTGAAAACAATGGTGCCAGTACCTGTCAACTTTGACAGATACTTGCACCGATGTTTTCAGATATCCCGAAGGAGGGAAAGAGAGCGATTTTCTGATGAAGTCACCGTGCAATGGGCAATTCATTCTTTGGAAAAGTAGGGTATACCCCCAGTTAAGCGCCATCTAAGGAAGGAAGCGTTTTTAGCTATGAAGTACATTATTAAAAAAATAAAGAGCTTATTTTTAAACACTATCTGATAGACAAATATGTTTTCTATTAGATAATAGAAACAGCCATCCATTTTAGTGTTTCTGGAGTTCATAAATCAATAAAAAAAAATGCTTGCTTACCTGCATTTTTATTTTTTGCGGGGTAAAATGCACCACCTGATCTCGACATTAAACGTACGCGCGTTCGCATGCGCAATGATGCTTGCATATACGTTGTATACATAAGGGCATTTGACCAGATGTTCTTGTTCAATTATAGTATACATGCTGATTCGAAAAATGTGCATTTGTAAGGTTTAAATTGGCACGTAACTACAGCCTGGCATTACGTTTGCTGGAATTTGAATTCAAACGGCTTTTTTTTTGGTTATGAATTAGGAGTGGCTGTTTTGCCCGACGAGTTGATTAAAGTTTAAGTCCTTCAATACGCATTGAGAGCTTGAGCTTGAGCTTGTTTGGCCGCCCGTGGATGCACTCCAGTATCGCCAGATCAGCTGCACTTACACAAGGAACCAACCGAATGACTGCTTGGGACTAACAGGCATCCTCAGTGTATAAGTGCTGGTGATCTTCTATTTTTAGGCAACAATGGCACCTGCCACGTCAGAATGCAGACCAATGAGAGGAAGGGGGAGGAATTGATGATGCATTGAACTGACTCCCACGTAGACCGTATATTCCACTGCATCCACGTCAGTTCATGCGGGAGTGTATGGATTGGGGGAAAGGCATGGCAGAGAGGTTTGCTTTTGTGGTTAGCAGATTGCCTATGTATCAGGCGTAAGAAAGGCGTGCGCGTGGAAGTAGGAAGCGTTAGGGAAACGGTTTCTTGTCCGTCTCTAGTTCTAGCGTTTGCTATGAACGAATAGTTTGAGTGTGATATATTTAGAATGGAAGATAGAAGCAAGTGAGAGATATACAACTACAAAGTACGAGGAAAGGGACGGGCCTGGGATTGAACCCATGACCTTCTGCATATGAAGCAGAAGCGGTAGCCATCAGACCACCAACCCCGTCTATTAAGTCCTTCAATACGCATTATAAAGATAAATGCAACACTTCTTTCGCATGAAATACAAACTATGGGAGTGCACAAAGCGATTCTCGGTAATAGTTTAAAAAATTTTGTTGTTTATCGACCTGAAAATGACCTAGAAAGTAACAAAAAATTGCTGAGAAAATAGCGACAAACGTTTCTTTTTTTTTAAGTTTTTTACGATTTTCGCCCGGAATTCATTTAAAAATATAAATAGAGAAGTATTTTAATACATTTTTTATTATCTCAAGTGAAAAACAGCGTACCAAAGCACGTCGTTCGTTCGAATCGAGGGTGGCACGTTTACAGCGCATTTTACACCCAGTTCCCCTACATCGGTGACCAAGTAGATAAACCACTTAGGGTTGAGCTACTTTTGGTTAGAAGCACAGAAAACATTAAACGAAAAAGCATTACCTATGCGATTTATGTTCAACGAAAAAAAAATAAAATAAAACTTAGAGCAAATCTCTCTAGGGGCTGTACAATATTTGGAGCGATTGAGATTTCTTCGCACCCCTCATTTTTTTTCCAAGGGAGGTAGACGGAAAAGTGCGACAGCTATACGTACGCATTGGAAAATAATGAAATTGCTCTCGTTTTCAGCAAAAACATAAAGGTTGGGTTAAAGTTTCGGCATTCCCTTAACAGTAAAAATCTCTAATTCTAACATGTTTTTTTATGTCCAAATTGTGTCACATTCTACGTTACTTTTGCGAACTATACAATCATCGACTTGATCCAATCAAATACGTTCGAAAAAAAAACAAATTTCGTTTGCATTTGATCTAAATGTGTAGAAGAGTAGATAAATATTTTAAACTAGTTTATAATAAAAAAATAAATATGTGTTAAATATTGAATTTTTCAAAAAGCTCTAATAAAACAAGCAAATTTCTTCAAAAACAAAAAAGTGTTTTTTTGTAATATATTAGGAACGTTTTTCTTATAGTATATAGAATACATAGTACACATGGTCGGCGTTAAGTAAGAGTGGACCAAGTGACATTTTTGATATTTTGAGAAAAATGGGTTTAAAGTCTAACGCTCTGTAATTTTTGAACTCGTTCAAATTTCGGTTCAATGTTTTTACACGTATTTATGTTACTTTCAAACAATATAATGTGAAGTGATAATCATGAAAAATCATAATTCAAACCTCTAATAGAACGATTTTTTGATGGACATGTGTACTTGGTCCACTCTGACTGAACTATAGACCACCGTTCAGTGAGCTGGTTCACTCTGACTGAACAATTTCTTGAAAAATAACAATCATTTAATGCTTGTATGGTCATGTTGGGTGCATATCTCTAAGATAAATAGATTATCAAGACCCTTCGACACCAGTATCGTAAATTCTTAAATAACCCATATAGTAAATATCAAAATCAGTGGCATTACGATAGCTTGAAAATTAAGGTTTCGCAGGGTCGTTGAAGACCAGAAATATTCAAATATGCGTTCAGTCAGAGTGGACCAATTGAAAATCTTCAGTACCGACCAAAATATGCTGGTCCAATAAGCGGATCGTAGGACATGCCATACATACACCATAGAACTACCGTAAACTTCTATCGGACTCTGAAATTGACTCAAAAAATGCAGTAATCAATCATTTTATTGCTTTTCAACACTTGGTCCGCTCTGTCTGCACAGAATTTGTTGCAATTTCTGACCACCCATCCGAATATGGTAAATGATCAAAAATCAAAATCAAATGCATGGAATCATGTAATATTTATAAATTTTTATTGATGGATAAGTAGAAGAATGATTCGATGTCGAAAAATCTGACAAATCTCCTGAATTGACTTTCATTTCCTCGCATTCCTAAGCGCGCTGATCATTTTCGCTGTTATGGTAATAAGCACTTGGTCCATTCTGACTGCACACTTTGATCGATTTTTGTTGATCATCCAAAGTAAATTTTTTACATATCTCTCGCAGTTTACAGCAGTCTTCAAATCTGATCAAAGTGTAACGGAGGTAAAGTAATTTTGCATCTAATGAGAGAATAATCCAATTTTCTCATGTTTTGTACTTGGTCCCCTCTGACTTAACGGCGACCACATAATAGTTGTTTTTCAAATGAAAAGTCATCAAAATTACTAAGGTTATGAATTAGTACCTAATCTCAATCAATGTTTTTTTTTTGTAAAATAGAATATATTTTAAAATACTATAATTTTTAAAAATCGCAAAATCATTTTCGGTAGTTTTGGTCGTTTGTTTTTATGTAGCTCGACCATTGTGCTCTGCTTGAGAACAATTTGACAGCCAGTTGACTTCTGGTTCCCGAACGGAAGATCACAGCCAGGCACACCGTAGCGCTGCTAGCTTTATGATCTATCGTCATCGTCAGCAAAATTTTCAAGAGCTTGGCTTTCTTCCATATCCTTAGGTGGAGGAAACGATTGGTCACCGGTCGTCGTCGTCATCTTCGTCGTTGGTCCTTGTGATGGTGATGATGATGACGGTCTATGAGAGCACATTACGTAATTCGATGTGCTTGCGACTTTTTGGTTTTTGCTTTCTCCGTCGTCGTACGAAGCTCCTATTTTTTATGCTACGTGGCGATGATGGCGGGTCATGAAAGTGAAGAAGACTCTCTTGAGTTGCAATAATTTTAAACTTTTGCTCAATTACTACGTCTAACCTGACACTATAGTGCCGCACAGGTGAAACGTTTTTATTATTTTCTTCTCCTATTTTAAGTCCTATCTCTACAATCACATCGTAGAGATAGCAATTGTTCTATTTCTCTATGGATTCAATTTAAGATCGATGTTTCAAAAGTAAAATTGAAATCAAAACCAGTTCTGCGCTTGATGAAGTTAGCATCAACATCATTTCAAACAGTACATTCATTTCTTATATCTTCATATATACCGTAGCTTCATAGATTTTTTACAGTTGAGTTGATTTCAACTGCTTATGGGAAAAAAGAACGCTTCAGTTACCTTAACCTAACATAACCTACGCATTAGTCGTGACAATAGAAGATTGCAACGATTTTTGGCTAAAATTATTGATAATTTTATTCGACATTTAGATATTCTTTGTACCTCTTTAGTATTATACCAGGGAGCTTCAGAATTATTATCAAAATTTTATTTTGGATCCTCTGCAGAGCATTCTTCCTGGTATTATAACAGCTAGTCCATATTGGTACAGCATACAACATGGCAAATCTGAAAATTTGTTTGAAGATCAAAAGCTTGTTCAAAGTTTTGATTTTCTGTTAATGAGATAAAGACATTTTTATATTTGTTGCATTTGGCTTGAATGCCTTCAATGTGATTTTAAGAAGTTAAATATTTAAATATAGAAGGATGATGTAAAAGCTTCAATATTTTTGAGTTATTAATCACATTTTTTTTTCAATAAATTCCTCAAGAATCAATGACATCCAGTTGATATTCGGAAAATTTCGTTTTTTTTTTTTGTAATTTAGAAAAACTTTGTTCAGTTCCCATTTGAAGATAAGCATTTTGATTTAGAATTTGAATTGAACGGAAGCATTTCTTCACACAATTTGGAACATTTTGTTAGCAAAGTTTATGTTATTGCTACTGAATATTGTTCACTGCACCAAAGACTCACTCTTGCGACAAAGAAGATACAGGGGATAGGCAAAATGATTGAGATAGGCAAAATTTTGCCTAAATTCAAATGCTCATAACTTTATGAAAAATTGATGAAATTGGATGCATCTAGAAGCAGTCGACGGCAAATTTGGTCTACTTTCAGGAACTTGCTTGGCCATGCATATTGGCCACTGGACACCGGAGATGTTCCGGATTTTCCGAGGTCATGTCTAAATGTCATTTTTTCTGTCACTTGTATTTTTGTGCGGTGTAAAGTTGGATAGATGTTTACTATTTTCCTAGAAACTAGAACTAATAGGAAGTTGAATGCCGCCGGACGCATCAAGATTGGTTGGAAATCTTCAGAAATATGACTATTTCCGTAAAATGGTTCCGGAAAACATGGTCAGTCATGTTTTTATTCCCAATTATGTAAATACTATCCGGAACTATATCCAAGTGGGCATCATCCTTTAAAATGATGTTTCCAGGCATTCGACTTCCTATTAGTTCTAGTTTCTAGGAAAATAGTAAACATCTATCCAACTTTACACCGCACAAAAATACAAGTGACAGAAAAAATGACATTTAGACATGACCTCGGAAAATCCGGAACATCTCCGGTGTCCAGTGGCCAATATGCATGGCCAAGCATGTTCCTGAAAGTAGACCAAATTTGCCGTCGACTGCTTCCAGATGCATCCAATTTTATCAATTTTTCATAAAGTTATGAGCATTTGAATTTAGGCAAAATTTTGCCTATCTCAATCATTTTGCCTATCCCCTGTATTACTGTTGTGAATTATGGCCGGGCCATAACGGCGCATGTCACAAGAAATGGTCCCGAAGCTCTCCCAAGAGGTATCTAAATCAAGCCCAATGCTGTTAGCAAATCGACATCCTTGTCCACCACCGGTGGCTGGCTGCTTTCGAGAGCGAAACCCCTTCGAACTGCATAGAATTTGCATCCAATCGAACTGGGTCGAGTGGTGTAGCAAGTTGGGATTCACACGTCCACCAGGCCCCCGGATGCACTGAATGGTCTTCTTGGGAAGACTCTAACGCCAAGGCAAGAGCTGAGAGGGTCATGCACAAAAACGTACAAATAATGTCATAAATCTTACTTTGGCGTTCCATGTGCACGCTAACAAGGTTGCATTTTCGCCTTTGTCGGAACGGAGGTGTGGAAAAACCTAACGAGTTGCTCTATCTTGACCTGGTTGGAACGTGTTTCACACTGGGAAGCTCAGCGCCATATGTGGTGCACCCAACCGTTCGATTCGATTGAAAATTTTGGTATTATTGTAGTATAAAAATTCACACTATTTTACATAACCAATGAGGTGAGGCTTATTTTTCTAAACTTCGCAACACAAAAAAAATCTCAAAGTTTGAGCCAAAAAGTTTTAAGTTATAACATATTGTCTTGGGTGAAGTTGTTTTTCAATCAAAATTGTTTTTTAGCACATTTTTTTCATAAACTACAACTTGAATTAGTTAAAGGTACCGCAATTAGTGTAGCATTGATAATATTTGTGATATTTCTTCTTTAAAACAATGCAAATATGGCAAGTTTTGCATTTTTCAAACAAGTGTGTCGAATTGTGTTGAGAGATTTTTGACAATTTTAAAGTATAAATGACTTTTAAAGTCGTAAAACTCTCAAGCAAGCCGAAAAGCTGTTCACAATCTTAAAAGTTTACCACCCCCTTCAATATTTTATGACTGCCAGATCGCAGATTTAGCTAAACCGGAGCAATTCCTCCTGCTAACCTTTCCAACAATTAAATATGAACGTTATTCCACCTTTCAAACAGAGTTGAGTGCCATTTCATCACCGCTTCTGCTAACGAGCATCCAACTGTGACAATTTGTAGAATCTTTTCCATCCCCACGCATCAGCAAATCCATCTAGTCGGCAACATTTTCGGAATTTAATTAACAAGCGAGCTTCGCGAAGCGTCCGAATTCAGCTCGAGTGCAACAGCACGCTGTGTGAATGAAATACGAAATTAAGATTCCAGGTTGCTTTCTTTTTAACAGTTTTCCACTCATAATGCGCACATTTTATTGCCGCGCTCAGATTTTATTAACTCTCGATTCCGGGAAAATTCCTCCCGATGCTGACGTGTTGTTTTTTTTTTTTGTTGGTGCTGGGCGTTCCAATTTATCCTCTGGATGTTATGGCTTTGTGAGATGTTGAAAGAAGGAATTCGTCTAGGGGCCCTTAGAGAAAGCAAACATTCGCAAATGCAAAAGGAACGACGATGAATGCCGAAAGTCGGCTTGATCTTGGTCAGGGCTGGTTTCAGGGAGAAATTGATAGGGATTGTAATTCATAGGAAAAGGTTTTTTAAAGATTAAAAATTAAAATGAACATAATTTTCCAATTTTTTAATTTTGGCCAATGCTAAGGACCATAAAAGGCATCGCAAAAAAAAAAAATTACTTAATAAATACTGTTTCGATTTTTCGATATTTTTGCGCCATTATTATTTATTTAGTTGGTGTTACATCAATTAATTTGATAAAACCTCGTTAACGATGTTACGCCAATTTACTCGGTCCAAGGCTGTGTCTCTCCAACCTCGATTTTGGCCCACGTTCTCCAGATCTTGTTGCACCTGATCAAGCCACCTCGCTCGCTGTGCTCCCCGCCTTCTTGTGCCAACCGGATTCGACGCGAACACCATCTTTGCAGGATTGTTGTCCGGTAGTCTTGCAACATGCCCTGCCCAGCGCACCCTTCCGGCTTTAGCAACCTTCTGGATACTTGGTTCGCCGTAGAGCCTAGCGAGCTCGTGGTTCATTCTCCGCCGCCACACACCGTCCTCCTGCACTCCGCCAAAGATCGTTCTAAGCACCCTTCGTTCGAACACTCCAAGTGCTTGCAGGTCCTCTTCCAGCATGGTCCATGCTTCATGTCCATAGAGGACCACCGGTCTTATAAGCGTTTTGTACATGGTACATTTGGTGCGGGGGTGAATCTTTCTCGACCGCAGCTTCTTCTGGAGCCCATAGTAGGCGCGACTTCCACTGATGATGCGTCTCCGTATTTCACGACTAACGTTGTTATCAGCCGTTAACAAGGATCCGAGGTAGACGAACTCATCAACCACCTCAAAAGTATCCCCGTCTATCGTAACACTGCTTCCCAGGCGGGCTCTGTCGCGCTCGGTTCCGCCTATCAGCATGTACTTTGTTTTTGACGCATTCACCACCAGGCCGACTTTTGTTGCTTCACGTTTCAGGCGGGTGTAGAGGTCTGTCACCGTTCCAAATGTTCTGCCGACAACATCCATATCATCCGCGAAGCAAACAAATTGGCTGGATCTTGTGAAAATCGTACCTCGGTTATTGAACCCGGCTCTCCTCATGACACCTTCTAGCGCGATGTTGAACAGCAGGCACGAAAGTCCATCACCCTGTCGAAGTCCCCGGCGGGATTCGAACGAACTGGAATGTTCACCCGAAATCTTCACGCTATTCTGCACACCGTCCATCGTTGCTCTTATTAGTCTTGTGAGCTTCCCGGGAAAGCTGTACTCGTCCATGATTTTCCATAGCTCTTCGCGGTCGATGCTATCATAAGCCGCTTTGAAATCGATGAACAAGTGATGCGTTGGGACTTGGTATTCACGGCATTTCTGGAGGATTTGCCGTACAGTGAAGATTTGGTCCGTTGTCGAGCGGCCGTTGATGAAACCAGCTTGATAACTTCCCACAAACTCATTTGTTATTGGTGATAGACGACGGAAGATAATCTGGGATAGCACTTTGTAGGCGGCATTCAGGATAGTGATCGCACGATAGTTTTCACATTCCAGTTTGTCGCCCTTCTTGTAGATGGGGCATATGACCCCTTGCTTCCACTCCTCCGGCAGCTGTTCTGTTTCCCAGATTTTGACAATCAGTCGGTGCAGACAGGCGGCCAACCTCTCCGGGCCCATTTTGATGAGTTCAGCTCCAATACCATCTTTACCAGCGGCCTTATTATTCTTGAGCTGGCTGATGGCATCCTTAACTTCCCTTCCTCCGCTGTCGTGACCCTCGTCGCCTGTGTTCTCCGTGCCATTCAGGTGTTCATCGTAGTGCTGCTTCCACCTTTCAATCACCTCACGTTCGTCCGTCAAGATGCTTCCGTCCTTATCCCTACACATTTCGGCTCGTGGCACGAAGCCTTTTCGGGATGCGTTGAGCTTCTCGTAGAACTTTCGCGTTTCTTGAGAACGATGCAGCTGTTCCATTTCTTCACATTCCGCTTCTTCCAGGCGGCGCTTTTTGTCCCGGAATAGTCGGGTTTGTTGCTTCCGTTTTCTTTTATATCGCTCCACGTTTTGTCGCGTTCCTTGCTGCAGCATTGCAGCCCGCGCTGCATCCTTCTCCTCCAAAACCTGCCTGCATTCTTCGTCGAACCAATCGTTACATGTCCTCCTTTCCACGTACCCGACGATGCTCTCGGCTGCGTTGTTGATGGCTGCTTTTATGTTGCTCCAGCAGTCCTCAAGAGGGGCTTCGTCAAGCTCGCCCTCTTCCGGCAACGCTACCTCGAGATGCTGCGCGTATGCGGCAGCGACGTTCGGTTGGGCCAGTCGCGCTAGGTTATACCGAGGCGGGCGTCGATACCGTACATTGTTGATGACGGATAGTTTTTGACGCAGTTTCACCATCACTAGATAGTGATCAGAGTCGATGTTAGCGCCACGATAGGTTCTGACGTCGGTAATATCGGAGAAGTGCCGTCCATCGATCAAAACGTGGTCGATTTGTGATTCCGTCTGCAGTGGTGATCTCCAGGTGTATCGATACGGGAGGCTGTGCTGGAAGTAGGTGCTGCGAATGGCCATGTTCTTGGAGGCGGCAAAATCTATCAGTCGTAGGCCGTTCTCGTTCGTCAGCCGGTGGGCGCTGAACCTTCCAATCGTCGGTCTGAACTCCTCCTCCTGGCCAACCTGAGCGTTCAAATCACCTATGATGATCTTGACGTCGTGGCTTGGGCAGCGGTCGTACTCGCGTTCGAGCTGCGCGTAAAATGCGTCCTTGTCATCATCAGTGCTTCCGGAGTGAGGGCTATGCACGTTTATGATGCTGAAGTTGAAGAACCGGCCTTTGAGCCTCAACTTGCACATTCTTTCGTTGATCGGCCACCACCCGATCACACGCCTTTGCATATCACCCATCACTATAAAAGCTGTTCCCAGCTCACGTGTGTTGCCGCAGCTCTGGTAGATGGTATGATTACCTCTAAACGTTCGCACCATCGAACCTGTCCAGCACACCTCCTGCAGCGCTACGATGTCGAAACCGCGGATCTTCAGTACATCGGAGAGTATGCGTGTGCTTCCGATGAAGTTGAGAGATTTGCAGTTCCACGTACCGAGTTTCCAATCGCTAGTCCATTTCCGTCGCTGTGGTCTTTGCCGATTGTTCCGGTCCGTATTCTCTCGTTGACGTTCCTGTGCTGATGTGTTTTTACGGTTGGCTTGCAGGGCCTGACACCAACCCCCTAGATTTCCGGAGGACCATTCCCCCTAAATGTTCGGAGGGCCATAGTGCGCAGTTTAGCTTAGAGTCCTTCTCTGGCACTCGGACGATGATCAGCCGCCCCTGACATGGGGAACAGACGCTGTTGTGAGCCGCTCCTAACATGGAGTACAGACGCTCAAGGTTTGCAGAAGCAAACCCCCCCTTCCCTGTCAGCATACGACCAAAGTTCCCACCGGGGGTTGGTTACCCGATCTTCCCTAAGGTTACTCGTACCCCGGCCAGTACCGCGAGGAGGTAGGGATAGGAGTTGCTGGGCAAGAGGCTAAGGACCGCACAGAGGGGTCTATTTTATTCCTTCAGGTACGCGAGGTACCAATGGTACGCCATGCCCAGCCATTTACCATGCGCCATGTAACTCTTGAAAACTCTTCTATTTTTGTAATCGGGGTCGATGTTGATCAGTGAAACGGAATATACACTGCGACCAATATTAGATCTCTTGTAGTATATCTCGTGTCCAAGGCATTTTAAACCAACGTAAGCCAGTTTAAGCCGTTTTGAGCCGCTCAAAGGCTTTTTATGCCGTTCAAGGCATTTTTCAAGCAATTTCAGCTGTCATATTAACAAGTTTTTCGCAATTTTAAGCCGTTTTGAACCATTTAAAGCAGCGTTGTGAAAATCTTAAATTCTCATTTTTTATGCATGACGTTTTTCACGCTTGAGTTGTAACTCAAGCAACCCAACAGCCAAAAAATCATGGATGAGTTGGCTCATCCGTTTAACTTATTGGCTTGTATTTCCACAGTTTTTGAGCGCAAAGTACATAATCTTTGTTTTTCTGTAAGAGATTTAACAAACCTTTCTTATGTAAACAGTAACATTAGGTTTTGACAGATTTTCACTGGGTTTCATGATTGAATCATTTTTGACGGTGTGAGCGTGAGTGGATGATTTTGCATCAAAATCTCATGAGTGAGTTTTGCAAAGCAGATCTCAAATGAGTTTACTCTCTCGGGAGAACTCGATGATTGATATTTGAGTGTGAGTATAACAATACTGGTTTAAAGTCATTACAAGACATATAAGAGCCGTTTTAAGCCATTTACGCCGTTTTAGTCTGTTTCTAGTCGTTAATCGTTTTAGCAATTTGAAGCAATTTCAAGGCCGTTCAAACTGTGTTAAGCCAGTTTATTGTTTCAAGCAATTTTAAGTCATTTTAAGTCATGATTAGCCGTTTAAAGTCATCTCAAGCCATTACTGGCCATTTGAAAACGTATAAGGTGATTTTTAGCTGTTCTAGCCTTTGAAACTTTTTTAAGCTGTTTTAAGCCTTCTTTTTCAAGCCGTTCTAAGCCTGTCCAAGCTATTATAGCCGTTTGAATTCATTTCAAGCCATTTTTCAGCCATATTAGGCTGCCTTAGGTTATTTTTAGCCGCTTCATGGCATTTTAAACCAATGTAGGCCATTTAAAGCTATTTCGAGCCATTCTAAGCTGTGTTGAGCCATTTTATGTCGTTATTTAGCCATTTTAAACCGTTTAAGGCATTTTTCAAGAAATTTCAAGACCGTTTTAACTGTTTTTAGCCATATCAACCCATTCCTAGCAATTGTAAGCCGTTTTGAGTTGATTTAAGCAAATTTAAGCCATACTAAGCCGTTTTGGAATATTTTAAGCCGATTAAAGCCAATTCAACCCATATAAGAGTCGTTTTAAGCCAATTAATGCTGTTTTTAGTCGTTAAGCCGTATTAAGCCGTTTAAAGCCATTTGAAGGCAATTTCAAGCCGTTTTGAGCCATTATAAACCACTTTAAGCCATTTCAAGCCATACATAAGCCGTTTTAAGCCATTTTAGGCCGTTTTAGGTCATTATAAGCCAGTTTCAGCCATTAGAAGCGATTTAGAGCCATTTCAAACCGTTCAAACTGTTTTAAGTCAGTTTATTGTATCAAGCCATTTTTAATCGTTTTAAGCCTTATAAGCCTTTAGGCGAATTCCATCCAGAATGAGTCGAAAAAAAATAGAAATCGAGCTCGATAGTCATCGATTTGGATTAAATTTTGCACATGTTTTTGGTATGGTAGAATAAGTGTTTTCCATAGAAAAATTGATCATTTTGACTCAAGTGTAACTTTTGAAAATGGCCTATAAATTATTGCATGCAACTTATTTGAACAATTCTTACTTCGAAACTGTTGATTTTAGAGAAAAATGTTCTATGAAGAAATAGTAGTGAACCGTTTGAACTATAAGAAGAAAATATAGACTGAAAAAATATTTTATTTATCTTCATAGAAAAAAACAGATATTAAATTTAAATTTTAAATTACACCCAAACCCCATTTTCAATTTTGTTTAAATTTTGACCATCGAATCTTGATAATAAAAAGATGTTTAAGACAAAGTTTCATGATGGAGAAATTTTTAATAAAAAAGTTTTTCTGAGAACAACTTTTGGTCGATTTTCAAAATTTTGATTTTTTGTCAAGATAAATACGTTCTGATGATACCGTAAGCATCTTGAAATGATTCTAAGCCATAATGATTATGTGGATAATTTCTCTAGAAGAAGTTATTTTCAAATTATTTCGAGTTTAATGCAAAAAATATTGTTTAAATATTAAAATAGGCCATTTTCATAAGTTATTCGCGTTTCTCCATTAATAATAATACGTTTTCGAAAGTAAAGACCATATTTCTTTCCACTTACTTATTTTCCTTGATATTTTTTGCTTTAAACTCGATATAATTTGAAAAAGGCTACTTCTAGAGAAATTATCTATATAATCATTATGGCTAAGAATCATTTCAAGATGCTTACTGTATCATCAGAACGTACTTATTTTGACAAAAAAAAAACAAAATTTCGAAAATCGACCAAAAGTTGTTCCTAGAAAAACTTTTTTACTAAACATTTCTCCATCATGGAGCTTTTTTCTAAACATTTTTTTACTATCAAGATTCTATGGTGAAAATAAAAAAAAAATGAAAATGGGGTTTTTGTATAATTTAAAATTTAAGTTTTATTTTTGATTTTTCTATGAAAATGAATAAAATAAATTTTCAGTGTATTTTTTTTCTCATTGTCCAAACGGTTCACTACAACTTCTTCAGAGAACATTTTCCTCTTAAATCAGCAGTTTCGGAGTTAGAATTTTTCAAATAAGTTGCATGCAATAATTTATAGGCCATTTTCAAAAGTTACACTTGAGTCAAAATGATCAATTTTTCTATGGAAAACACTTATTCTACCATACCAAAAACATGTGCAAAATTTAATTCAAATCGAAGATGGTCGAGTTCTGTGACTGACCGATTTGACATGGAATCCGTCTCTATTGCCCGTATTAAGTCAATTCAAGCCATTTCTAAGCAATTTCCAAGTAACAATAGTAGCTGAACAATAGTTTATTAAACTAAAATGAACTCTAGAATGATTTGTTCAGCTTTTATTCAGCAAAAATGTTTGTTGAGTTTACTGTTTTAAGCCTATTTTAAATCTGTTCTAAGCCTTTTTAAGCTATTATAGCCGTTCAAAGCCATTTCAAGCCATCTATAAGTCATTTTAGGCCACTTTAGGACATTTTTAGCCGCTTCAAGGCATTTTAAACCAATGAAATGTAGGTCATTTTTAGCACGTTTTAAGCTGTTCTAAGCCGTTTATAGTTATATTAAGCCATGTGTGAGCCGCTTTAAGTCCTTTGTACCGTCTTAGGCTGTTTCTAGTCGTTAAGCCATTTTAAGCAATTTTAAGCCAATTTAAAGCCGTTGCAAGCCCTATTGAGCCATTTAAGGCCGTTTTATTGTTTGATGCATTTTAAGCCATATAAAGCCGTCTTGAGCCATTTTAAGGCGTTTCAAGTCGTTTTGAACCATTTTAGGCCATTTCTAGCCGTTTTTAGCAATTTTAAGCCAATATAAGGCAATTTGAGGCGTTCGAAGTAATTTCTGGTAATATAAGAACCACGTTAGGCTGTTTAAGCTTTTTCTAGTTTGTTTTTAAGATATTTTGAGTCATTGAAGCCAACCCAAGCAAATGTTGGCCATTCAAAGCCCTTTTAAGCCATGTTGAGCCGTTCGAAGCTATTCTGAGCCATTTTAAGTCGTTTTAGGCCATTTTAAGCCATTTGAAGCCAATGTCAGCTAATTTTGACCAATTAAAGTTCTTTTAAGCCATGTTGAGCCGTTTTTAGCTACTTTAAGCCGTTTCAAATCGTTTAGGCAATTTTAGGCTTTTTGCAAGCAATTTTAGGGCCATTTAAACTGTTTTAAGCCATTTAAAACCGTTCTAACCCTTTGAAAACCTTTGCAAGCCTTTTGGGTAATTTCAAGCCAATTATAAGCCGTTTTAACCCTTTTTAAGACATTTGAAGCCGTTCTAACCTATTATACCCGTTTCAAGTCAATTTTGAGCCATTTTTGAGCCGTTTAAGCTTTTTTAAAGCTGTTCCGGAACTATCTTATGCCATCAAGTCGTTGCAAGGCATTTTCAATCCGTTTTAGGTCGTTTTAGGTCACTTTAAGCCGTTTTACGCCATATTAAGCGGTAAGCAGTTTTTTTTTAAATATAGGATAGGTGTACCAGTTGTGGACATAGTGGTTCCCTATTTCGCCATACATGCTAATTTTAATGTCTTCAAATTTTGAAAATTTTTGTGTGTTGTAGAAGAGGGATTCCACGGAGGCATGCAAGTCGATTCTGATCGACCATTTCAAAAATATCTGAAACTTTGCACAGTTTTTCAGTTCCATCTAAATCGTCATTTTCCGATATCAAATCTTCAAGTTGAGTCACGACTAACTTTTCAAAAGGGTGTATGTGAAAATGGTTCAAAAATATTCAAAAAGCTGCACAGCAAAAACGGTTCGTTCGATTGTTAGACAACTAAAGAAACAAAGTTAGACAACTAAATAAAGATTCCAAAAAAAAATACACACAGTAAAAATTTTTTTTTTTTGCATTAAAAAACATCATTTTTGTCACAAAAACTCAAATATCTCAAAACCCTATCGGAATACCAACGTAATTTTTTGAGGGAAAACGGTCCATTATATTAGCTATAAAAATTTGGTGATGGTAAGCCAATAAACAAAAAAGTTATGACATTTCAAATATTCCACAAATTTGACACTTAGTGAAAAAAAAATTTTTTTTTTCATTGTTAATTTTTTTTAGGACCGCAGTTTTGTTGCTGAATTTTTTGTTAAAGGTACCACATGAGGTTAACAAGTTGTTTTCATGATATTTTATTTAATTATTCATAACTATTATAGCATCTATTAGAAAGTTAGACGCGATCCAGTGTTGTGATCTAAAGTCTTGATAGTGTCATATTTTTTATTGTACGTAACTGAAGAAAAATTCTCTCAATAGTGTTGAAACCTTTTGATAAAAGAAACCTATAAGAAATCTAATATTGAAGACAAAAGCTACAAAAAAAGTTTTCTATACAGGTATACGACTAGTTTACCTGCAAAAAGTTTACCTCGTAGAGAACAAGGCGGGTCTATACCCAGGTGATCTAGTATACGTAAAGCAGGTCGGTTTTCTCGGCGCTGGTTTTCTCCACAAAGTTAAAATCTGATTACACCTGGGTATAGACCCGCCTTGGTAGAGAATAGACTTTGTTAATCATATTTGGGAGAAAGCGAGTAACTTCAACAACATCAAAAACATGATAGGTACATACCATGAACATACTCACGAAAAAGCTAAAAATATACTACGACTATGGTTATAAAAGATTTAATTGTAAAATTTTTCTTCAGTCAAGCAAACGACACCAAACTAGTCAGTAAAAACTTAAAAGTGATTTTGTTTATTAAAATCTAACGAGCAACATGAGTAGTCGCTTTCTCAACTGTTGCAGGCCGTTTGCAGAAAAAAAGTGTTCGAAAGAGCTACGAAATCTCACCGAAAGCACCATAGATAAACTGAAAGCGGCTGGTTATGCTCCAGTGTCTACATTGAATACAAATTTACGCATTTGTACGTCCTGCCGTTTAAACGTTGACAAACGGGCAATCTGTACATCATCGGTGGATCAGGTTGCAGGAAGTTCGAAAACAACAACAACTGAGGAATTACTAGATGCACCGACAACAACTGAGGAGTTACCAGAAGTACCAAGTGCAGATAGTCTTGCCACGGTACCATCAGCGACATCTGTTTCAACAAATCAATCAGAAGATGAGTGCATCCAGGAGGTCAACATCGAACGCTTCAACGAAGGGATAGCTGGAATAAAAGTGACTCCGATTAAATGGACGAAGATGGGTTACGTCAATTATCCCGAGAAAAAATACCGTGAAATCAACGAAGCTGTACGAAGAAACCTCTTCAAATTAGGACCTGAGGATGTGGAAAATACAGACTACGATGAGGTAATTATGAATATGAAGGAAAGGTTCTCGAATCTAGCCACGACAAGGAAAGAAAAATTATTGATTTTGTCGATGCTGCCAAGCTCGTGGTCTATTCAAGACGCCATTGATGAGTTCAAAACCAATATAAATACAGCAAAAGAGGCAAAACAATTCAAAAATAACTGTCTTGCAACCAAAAATGCTAGGTCGAGTACTTCATTAACAGATAAGACAAAAGAAAAAATAATTCAATATTTTGAAGACGATGAAGTAGTAGCCTGGCCAAAAAGATTATGTATCTGTAAAAAAATACCTCACGGATTCATTTTTCGAAATAAAAAATTTGGGGTGGGTAATGTCTATTACATTACCGCGGGGTTGACGTAGAACTACGATGATTAATAATTTGATTTGTCATGTGTATGAATTTGTAAGTTTACTAGTTTTGTGTTGTTATTGATCGGATGAAGTTTTCAGAAGTTAACTCTTTTTGGACTCATTTTGGTAGTTCTGAAAAGAACCATTTGTTGTTCTGTGGTTCCGAAAACCAGTGTTTGGTGTTCCAGGAATAATGGCAGATGATTGAATTTGTTTGTTTGGTCGTTGCTTCCTTGTGTTGCTTGGTTGGGTGATCGGTTTCTGGCTCCAGCTGTAGTTCGCCAAACTCCTCCAGTAGATTAGATGTTTGATAGCTCGGGTGCTTCGATCGTTAGAATCGATAGAATCGGTCCAGTGCTTTGGTTTGTAGCAATATCCATTGCATGAGCATTTAGGCTCTGTTCATTGATACTCATCAATATGCAGGTTTGGCCGCTATGATCCAGTATTTCACGCAGTTCGTCTCAAAGCGTCACTAATCGATGATTGCCCAAGCGCTGCAGCTCATTCCTCAAGTCAACCCTCTTGGGAGAATTGCTGCCTTTGGCATGATGGAACTTAAAAATATTGGAAGAGTTTGTCAAAAATAGTCCTTGCAGTGAAGTAACCCGCGACAAACAAACATATACCAATTGCTGATCCTGGCTTTTGTCATAGTCGTACACGACCTCGGGGAAAGTTCCACCTTGCGACTTATGAACAGTAAAAGCACAGGCACTAACCATCGGGAACTGAATGCGTTTGCAGTTGATTATGCCACACAGTTTAAAGTAAAATAAAAATTCTCTATACAGGAGTGAAATTTGAATTTCAAAACCAAGAGCCTTACGTTGGCATGAAATATTTTGACCTCTTATAACTGTTTGCTGGTTTAACGAAATTCCTTGAATGGCACCGCAATTGAAAGACAAGACATCAAAGGGTCATGTCGTCTACTTACTGAATCCCACATACCTGTCCAAATTGTTTAATAACTGTTTTAAAATAGAACGTTGATTTCAAGCAAATTTATAAATAGGGGTGCTAGAGAAAATTTGACGTCATTTGCTTTCTGTTCTCCGCTTGGATCGCATCTCAGCAGGCGACAGATCGTCTTGCTCTGACCGTGCGTGCTTCTCAGGCACAGACATCGATAGCGAAGGACCTCCCCGTTTGTCTTGCTTTGCTCAAATCAAACTGTCGAGCGAGCGAGAGAAGATGCCGTCCGAAGCCAAAGTCATCACCGCTGCCGCCGCCAAGAAGAAGAAGAGCAAGCAGTCCACAGGAAAATTTGCGGTCGAGCTGTGAACACGGTCGGGCAAGTCATTCTCGCTTTGTGGTTCACCGCTTGTTTGCGTTCACCCAGCCATCGTCATCGCCGCCATCATCAGATTTCGACTTAAGCCCGGTGATCCACTACCTGTTACTGTTGTGCGCCATCCACGCCACGAAACTTTCGGTTCGTCATATAAGCAAATATGCTCAAATTTATACATTTGAGTTGAGGATTCCCCGTTTGACCATGGCAATCAACTGATAACATCCCGCAGTGTTATTAATCTGTAAGAGCATCAAAGCTAACAAAGCCATCGGCCCTTTTCAGGGAAAAAGAGTTAAAAGAGAAATATTTCCGACTTTATATAAAACTTCTTATATTCCTAAATCAATTTCACAGCTACATACAAAATTTAGTTGGTATGAATAATTTATGACTCAACCATTTGAGATTGTACTCGCGGACGCTGCTGCAGTGCCGTCGGGGTGAGTGCTCAACATTCCACAACAATTGCCTTAGAGTGGCATTTCCAACAGCGTCTTTGATGTTCCATATTTTATGGGAACACTTTGATTAGCAAAATTATCACATGTAACCAAATTGCGACATATTAAGAATGCTTTTGAAAAGACATTCTCATTGAACAATTGTAATAATTTTGGCACCCATGGATCAGAAATTTACCGTCATAATAAAGAAAACGATTGATTATCAATAGCTCGTATTGAATATTTAGTTAATATCAACCCTTCCAGCAATTCATGTTCGACCAATTTCTCACGCAGTAGCATTCTCCGCAATTTTCAAGTAATTCCAAGCCCAACACATTATTGGCACATACCCATTTCCCAGATTGGTCGATCAGAAAGCGAAGAGCACAAAAGGGAGGAGCATCATCTGCTATTCTGAGGTTATAAAACATGCTTCCTTCGTCGGATCCAGTTTCATTCCAATTCCGCTTTCGAGCTGGTAAGAGCTCCTCCGAACTTGCTCAGCGAGAAGAACCTCGATGCTAGAAATCTGCTGGGAGCAGACACTGAGGCAAAAATCTCGCATGATTTTCATAAGATCACACTAATGAACGCGTTTTTTATTATTTTTTGTTGGTTCATAAGACACTTGTGTATTTCATTCGACGAGATTGAGATTCATAAGACAAGTGTATTTTTTTTTTCATAACAATCAATTTTCAATGTCATAAGAACGCTTATGAACCCCATTGCTCATCATTATGAAGAACCACGTGAGGCAAATTTTCTCATTTCACTATCAGAAATTCAATATGGCTTCCGAAATGGACGTGTTTGTTGATTTGTCGTTGGCTGACTCCGTTTCTAATGCATCAAAGGGTAAATATTTTCTATTTATCATCAATTCCGCTGTAACTAACACTTTCTTTCGAACAGATTAAGGAATTGGATCCAAACAATAAGATTTGGGAATGAAAATTCAAAACAATTTGTATGACGCGTAAGAAATCACAAACCCCCCTCATCCATTAATCCGCCCCTAACGTAAACCTGCAACAATTCAGGCGTTATCCACAACTTTTCTCAATAATGTTTCGCTGCTATGATATACTTCTTTGCGTTCAAAATAGGTTAGCCAACTAGAGAAAATCGAATTTTCATCCATTTTTTCATATCGCAAATCGATTCTAATGCTTACAGTAAAGTGCTTTGATCGAATTGCGTCATGACAAAATGGATGAAAATTTGATTTTCCCAAGTTGGTTAACCTATTTTTCAACGCGGATTAGTATTATTCATTCATTGAAATTTATAATCTAAAGCTCAAATTACACAAGACAGTCTTATGGAACCAAGAATGGTTCAGAACGTAATTCATAAGACTATCTATGGATTTTGTTATCAAGTCAATGATGGTTCATAAGATCATCTTACGAAATTCCTTCGAAGTGTATTATGGAAACAACATCTGCCGAAAACCATACGATGGTCTTATGAATTTCAAAGATTTTTCTTGTGTCGTAATTCCATAAGCAAATCTTATGACAGTCTTACGTTTGCTTTCCTCAGTGAACAACCAGTGGTTTTATTTGCTCGAGCTTCTTTCACCGATGGCGAGTGGTGGGGTTCTCGCTTAGTTGTTTCGTCACTCCGTTCGCTATTCGCACGCGATTGGTTATTGCTTTTTCGCTATTTTCGTTGATGATTCTTCGCTGAGAAAAAAAAACTGCAACTCTTTTGATTTTACATGCAAAATGACCACCTTTGATAAACTATATCTCAGTTATTTATGGACCGATTTGAATGAAATTTTCACAGAATATCAGAAATAACTTAAATTTTAACATATATTTTTGAGTAATTTTTCCAATCACACGTTGAAAAGCAGTAACGGTTTGACTAAAGTGAATTTTTTGACGATTTTTTATAATTGACATAACTAAACAGCAAAGTTGTAGATTTTGACGAGATGAATAAGTTTGCTGAAGACAGTTTTTGTGTAAGGCTATCAGAATTTAAGATTAAAAGTTTTGAATTTTTCGTCGAAAATTACAGTTTAGTCAAACCGTTATTACTTAAAAACTTGTAATTGGAAAAATTATTCAAAAATATATGTTAAAACTCAAGTTACATCTGATATTCTATGAATGTTTCATTCGACAATATTTCCATAAATAACTGAGATCTAACTTACCAAAGTTGGTCATTTTGTATGGAGAATCGAAAAAGTTGCAAATGTATGTGAATAAGTTGGGGCCTTCCTTAGCCGAGTGGTTTGGTTAAAGTCCGCGGCTACAAAGCAAAGCCATGCTGAAGATGTCTGGATTCGATTCCCGGTCGGTCCAGGATCTTTTCGTAATGGAAATTTTCTTGAATTCCCTGGGCATAGAGTATAATCGTACCTGCTACACAATATACGAATGCAAAAATGGAAACTTTGGTAAAGATAGCTCTCAGTCAATAACTGTGGAAGTATCCTAAGAACACTAAGCTGAGAAGCAGGCTCTGTCCCAGTGAGGACGTTAATGCCAAGAAGAATAAGAAGATGTGAATAAGTTCTCAGTTTATTCGACAAACCAGCTAAATATTTCATGGGTGCACAACAGCAACAGGGTAGCGGATCACAGGGATCTAGTTGAAATCTGGAAACGTAGCTCAATAGTGAGCAAGTTCGGAGGAGCTCTTACCAGCTCGAAAGCGGAAATGGAATGAAACTGAATCCAACGAAGGCAGCATGTTTTATAACCTTGGAATAGCAGATGATGCTCCTCCCTTTTGTGCTCTTTCTGATCGACCAGTCTGGGAAATGGGTATGTGCCAATAATGTGTTGGGCTTGGAATTACTTGAAAATTGTGGAGAATACTAATACGTGAGAAATTGGTCGAACATGAATTGTTGGAATGATTGGCATTCCCTAAATATTCAATACGAGCTATTGATAATCAATAGTTTTCTTTATTATGACGGTGAATTTCTGATTCATGGGTGCCAAAATTATTACAATTGTTCAATGAGAATGTCTTTTCAAAAGCATTCTAAACTTGTCGCAATTTTGTTACATGTGATAATTTTCCTAATCAAAGTGTTCCCATAAAATATGGAACATAAAAGGCGCTGTTGGAAAAGCCACTCTATTTTATAATCATTGTGCACTCACCCCGACGGCACTGCAGCAGCGTCCGCGAGTACAATCTCAAATGGTTGAGTCATAAATTATTCATGACAAATGAAATTTTGTATGAAGCCGTGTGAAATTGATTTAGGAATATTAGAAGTTATAAATAAAGTCGGAAATATTTCTCTTTTAACTCTTTTCCACAAATTTGATGGCTCTGAAAAGAACCGCTTTGTAAGCTTCGATGTTGTTACGGATAAATAACACTGCTCAGACCAGCAAAACTCAGGGGGCTTCTGGTATTTGCCCCTAACGGGATTGCTTCTTGACCACCAATGATGATTTCATCACGAGTCGAAATTTTGAAGCGCGGGTCAACAGCTCCTCGGCCGATGAAATTTGCGGCGGCGATGACGATGGCTGGGTGAACGCAAACAAGCGGTGAACCACAAAGCGAGAATGACTCGCCCGACCGTGTTCACAGTTCGACCGCAAATTCACCTGTGGACTGCTTCCTCTTCTTCTTCTAGGCGACGGCAGCGGTGATGGCTTTAGCTTCGGACGGCATCTTCTCTCGCTCGCTCGACAGTTTGATTTGAGCAAAGCAAGACAAACGGGGGCGTCCTTCGCTATCGATGTCTGTGCCTGAGAAGCACGCCCGGTCAGAGCAAGCCGATCTGTCGCCTGCTGAGATGCGAGCCAATCGGAGAGTGAAAAGCAAATGACGTCAAATTTTCTCTAGCCACCCCTATTTATAGATTTGCTTGAAATCAACGTTCTATTTTAAAACAGTTATTAAACTATTTGGACAGGTATGTGGGATTCAGTTAGTAAACGACATGAAGCTTTGATGTCTTATCTTTCGATTGAGGTGCTAATCAAGAAATTTCGTTAAGCCAGCGAAAAGTTATAAACGTTTAAAATATTTCATGCCAGCGTAACGCTCTCGGTTTTGAAATTCCAATTTCACTCCTGTATAGAGAAGAAAGACGTACTTCTACGTCAAAAAGATGGAAAGCGTCAAGCAATCCAAAAACGATTAATGATGACTACTTTGAAAGAAGCGTATACACGCTTCAAGGAAATTAACGAAAATATTAAGGTAGGTTTTTCCTCATTTGCAAGCCTTCGTCCAAGGCAATGCAAGCTTCTATCCAATTCAGGAACACATAATGTTTGTGTGTGCACAACACACGAAAATATTAACCTAATCTTACATAGTTTGAAAAGAATCAATTTATCAAAGGATATTAAAATGTTAACTGGTAGTCTTTTGTGTGAAAATACAACATCAAATTGCTATCTACAATCTTGTTCGGATTGTCCAGATTCTTCATCATTGGAAAATACTTTATTCGCTGAGTTTGAAGAAAATTATATTGATCAGTTATCATTTGAGCAATGGGTGATCACGGATAGGTGTGACCTAGAAACTATTGTAAAACCTGTAGATGAGTTTGTGTCATTTTTTTGCTTGAAATTAGAAAGTTTAATTCCTCACGACTTTATTAAAACAGAGCAATCCCGCTTTTTAAAAAATACGAAAAATACATTACAAGATGGTGAATTTTTAGTCATTTGTGATTTTTCTGAAAACTATAGCTTTGTATTGCAAGATGAAGTGCAGTCCCATCACTGGAACGTACAACAAGCTACAATTCATCCATTCGTTATTTATTTCAATGGAAGTACGCAAATTGAACATTTTAGTTTTATTGTATTTTCCGATGATTTAAGACACGACTCAGTATCTGTAAATTTGTTCATTGCCAAAATGGTTAACTTTTTACGCGTTTATAAGGATAAAGAAATCAGAAAGATATATTTCATGTCTGATGGAGCAGCATCGCAGTACAAAAACCGTAAGAATTTTTCGAGCCTATGTCAATTTAAATCAAAGTACGGAATTGATGCAGAATGTCATTTCTTTGCTACGTCACATGGCAAAGGTCCTTGTGATGCTATTGGAGGAACCATAAAGCGCATGGCCACAAGAGCAAGTTTAGCCAAAGAACGTGAGCATCCAATTAAAACTGCAAAAGAACTATTTGATTGGGCGAATCGCAGAAAAGAAGAAGATTTAACAAAATTATCATTTTGTTTTACTACTACTGAAGAGTACGAATTAACGGCATCAGAGCTCAGCGAGCAATATAATAACACGAAAACGATCCAAGGAACCCAAAAATTTCACTGTTTCATTCCATTGTCAGAAAATAAAATTAAAGCAAAACTATACTCGAACTGTACTGATAATGATGCAAAAGTGTTCGATATTGTAAAAAAATTGAATAACAATAAATAAATAAGTATTAATAAAATGTTTTCATGATCTCATAACGCATACCCAAATCCAAAACTTTTAAAGTTTATATATAACATTTAGAAACTCATCGATCATATTCTAAAAAAAAATATCCTGGTAAAAAAAAAAATTATTTTCGTGTAATCTGTTAATTCATTTTAATTTATACATATATACATATACATATAATATTTATACATATACATAATATTTATACATATAATATACATAATACTAATGAATACATGAAAACGACTTGTTTAATTCACGCAAGGCCCTTAACAATAAAATCAGCAACAAACTGCGGTTCCCGTAATAATTTACACCGAAAAAAAAAATATTTTTTTTTCTACTAAATGTGAAAATTGTGACATGTTTGAAATGTCATAACTTTTTTGTTTATTGGTTTACCATCACCAAATTTTTATGGTAGATAGCTAATATAATGGACCGTTTTCCCTCAAAAAATTACGTTGGTATTCCGATAGGGTTTTGAGATATTTGAGTTTTTGTGTCAAAAATTGTTTTTTAATGCAAAAAAAAATTTTTTTTTACTGTGTGTATTTTTTTTGGAATCTTTATTTAGTTGTCTAACTTTGTTTCTTTAGTTGTCTAACAATCGAACGAACCGTTTTTGTTGTGCAGCTTTTTGAATATTTTTGAACCATTTTCACATACACCCTTTTGAAAAGTTAGTCGTGACTCAACTTGAAGATTTGATATCGGAAAATGACGATTTAGATGGAACTGGAAAACTGTGCAAAGTTTCAGCTCAATAGAAAAAAATGAATTAAAAAATTTACCAAATTTTGGTGCTGTTGCTTGGAATCACTCAGAAGTTAGATTTAAGATATATCTTGATGTTAAAACATTCAAAAAGATTTAAATTGTGAAAGTAGTCAAAATTTCACATATTGTCAAATAGGGAACCACTATGGCCATAACTTGTACACTTCCCCTATTGCATGCAAAAACTCACAGGCCGATTTCAAAAGTAGTATGCAAAACACTTATTCCACCATTACAAATACATGTGCAAAGTTTCATCTGAATCAAAAGTGGTCGAGCTTTCTATCTTTATTAACGAGATTTTTAGCCCTGGGCTAGTTCATCTCGGGACCAACGGCTTTACTTCCCTTCCGAAGGAAGTCGTCACTGAAGTTTTTAGTGTCTATCTCGGAGATGAGATTCGATCCCAGGTCCTCGGCGTGAGAGGCGTGTGTTCTAACCACTACACCAGGTCCGTCCCCGAGCTCTGTGACTGACCGATTTGACATAAAATTTGTAATTAGAAGGGTTTTTTTAAGAAAATGTGAAATAATGGAGCGGAATTATCGAAATAAATAATAGTTGGGGCGATTTAAATAATTTTATGTGATAAAAAAAATGGTATAGAGTAGGATGTAGTGGGGCTTACGACACAATACACAGAACATTTTATCAGAAAAATAGAAAGATATGTCATATTTAAATACCAGTTAATAAAACTTCGAAAATGTTAAACCAAATTTCTTTAAATCAGTGAAAAAATAAATCTCACCTTTAGCATTGAAAGGGCGTAATTGAAATGATCGATTTTGCTTCGTCTTTGATAGAAGTTCAATCTGTTTTCTCAAGATTTCCCTATGCAGTAGGATGTTTTCGTGATTGAACAAGAAAAGTAATCCACAGAATTTGTCAAAACAAGATACTAACAGAATGAGAAAATTGATAGAAATATATCGATCAAAGGGCAATAATGCCCTTAATTTTATAAGTGAGAAGCAAATCTCTGTTAAAAATCGAATTTTGTCGATTTAAAGTAGCAAACAATACAATTTGAAGCGAACGGAAACAAAAATTTGGGCATTTAAAAGTGTTAGCTTGACCTTAACAATATTCAGCAATCAAGAGTCTTAGAGGAGTTGATGGAGACTAATTGAAATCATAGTAATTTCGTAATAAGCGATGGCGATAGCCCATTTGGCTGAAAACCATCAGGCTGAAGGATGTTAACCCGAATACTATCAGTTGGAATTCCATAGGAATGGAAGCATTTTGAGGAGTCGTTAAGACGAATGGTTTAAAAGACCAAACGGTCATAGGGACCAAAAAGTCAGACCGAAAAGTTTGTTAGACTGCAACGTTCAACGGTCGTTATATCAAACAGTTCAATGACATTTTCGAAAAAAAATATCTAGTATTATAGTTTGAGCCTTTCAGGTAGAAAAATCATCAGATAGGATGTTTTCAACGAGTTTTGCATAAAGGTGTAAGGGAGTCGGTCCTTCACAGTAGTTTGCACTGAAAGTCTACATAGTAGTTTGCATAGAGGTCTCCAAAATGATTTCTTCAGATATCTCTTGAGACTTCTCTACAGAGATTATTGCAGAGGTCTCCTCAGAGTAAGCGGTGTCCACATACAGTTTCTCCAAAAATAATCTATAACTTTCTGTTCCTTCGCATTCCAGCACCCCGACCCTGTTCGAATAATGGGCCGCATTATAGACAATAATTGTGTTCCCTAATTCTGTCATTATTCCGGTCACGGATTGCTTACTTCATCGTCCGACGAGACGCCGCCACCACCTGGCAAAAGGAACAGAAATTGACAATTGGGTCAAAGAGATACGTCAAAACAAATTTTTCCAATTTTCGTTCGGGGGGACACATTTGGGGAGCAGCCGTCGGACATGACGAAGCCACCGCCCTGACCAGCCACAGGAAGCTAAATTAATTGAAACAAATTTTGCTTTATTTAATTTTATTCCGGTGGCCCTCCCCGAGCTTGACGAAAGCTGGATTCTGCAAATAAATATGTCAGTCAGTCAGACTTGCCTTCGGATGACTCGTCGTCGAAATGAGCAGAAGGAAGCAGAAGCACCCTCCGGCGGACGTTTATGGTTTGTTTTGCTCAGACTAAATTGGATTTTCGAAATGTCATAAAATGAGCTCTAAAACGGCGATGTTCGTGATTTCCAGGGAAAATGGGAAACATGGAATGCTCGTATGATTTGTGGGGCGGTACGGGAAGAGGCATTTTTCGGTACTAAGGCAACAACAGTTGACTGATCATTTCCTATGGATGGTTTTATTTGAAAAGTATTTCAATATGAGATAAACATCAATTTGCGACCCACTTGTGTTTTAGACGGGGAAGCGACCCAAAAACGGCGTAGCTATTAAGCAAAATTATTTTCAAGGGCAAGGAGTATCTTCATATTGGCAATATGATGATGTGCGAGTACCTTGAAGACAGTTGTCTTCAATAAGTAGTTAGAATACTTGAATTTGGCTAATACAAATTTACAAAAAAGACTGTTATTTGATTACGTTTTTCAAGTCGATCTAAACAAATTTTTGAACATTCAAAATTGGAATGCTTGTTCTTTGAATGGCAAAGAGAAAGAACTAAGAGCTAATAACATACAAATAGCAGTTATCACTGAAACTTATTTGAAAACCTGGATTCAAACTCAAAAGAGATCCAAATTTTTTTGTTTATTGAATTGAATAACCAGGCGGAGCAAAGGTGGAAAGGATGTAATCATTCATACGCGTATAAAACTTCAACTTTTTTTGTCATTTGAAACAATTTTTTTAAAGTTTAGGTGTTTTTATGGAAACACAACTCGGTAGATATTCTTAAATAGCTGCCCAATTGCCTTTTCAAGGCACTGGACAGAAAGTTTATTTGCTTCAAACTGACTTGCGGAATTGACTCGCAATAAGTCGAAATTTTTAACTCTTGGCGACTTTAATGCCAAACATGGAAAGTCATGGATTCTGTTTGATGAGTGCTCTTGAGGATATTTCTCGATTCAATACCCTGACAGTCCCACTTGTTATTCCTCTTCTAGGAATATTTCTACAATTGATGGCAATTTCATCGTACTTGCGATCCTGCTTTAAAAATCAAATGGAAGAAGCAGGAAAAGAAAAAAAGAAAAAAAAGTATTTGATGAATTGAGAAACTTATATTTTCGAAATAAAATTGGATCCTGGCTCTACGCCTTTTTGCAGTATAATAACAAAAATTATTAAAAAAAGATCTCGAAAAAAAAAAACAAAATATTATTAACCAATTCAATTCCTTTCCTCAACTAGTAATTTTTCCAAAAAGTTATTTTAAGCAGAATAACGGTACACATCAACGAAAATTCATTTTTTTTTCCAATGGATTGTGTTATTTTTCCCCGAATGTCGTTTCCCCAAATGTCGGTTCCCCGAATGACCCGTTTCCCCGAATGCCATTTCCCCGAATGCCATTTCCCCGAAAGCCATTTCCCCGAATGCCATTTCCCCGAATGCCATTTCCCCGAATGACCCGTTTCCTCGAAAAGTGGGGCAGTTCAAATAGGCGCTATAATAGTTTCCAGGGACAGGATGATGAATTAGAAAGAACGATAAGCAATCAAAAGAGGAGGTATTTGATCATTCTCGGCTATACAAATGTTCCCAAATTGCTGAGGACGATTAAACTCGCACGAACCGCCAATCAAATGAAAAAGGTGACCAGTACGTTTACCACCCTGGAATGTATAAAGATATTACAATTACGAGTTCAAAAAACTTTTCGGGGAAGTGGGTTATTCGGGGAAACGGGATATTCGGGGAACCGGCATTCGGGGAACTGGCGTTCGGGGAAACGACATTCGGGGAAAAGTAGCACAATTTTGCCAATGAACAGTTTGGATTTCGACATGGACATTCGGCCTAATGCCTTGTTCAGACTACGGGCTTTTTGCGGCTCTTCCTTTAGAATTTTCTTCGGAATTTCTTTTGCCTATAGATTTTCCTCCTTCGAATTTTCATTTGGAATTTCCCTCGGAAATTTTCTTTGAAATTTCCTTTAGAATATCCTTCGGAGTTCGGTATTTCTTGTGGATTTTTTTTTCGAAATTTTCTTTGGACATGCCTTTAAAATTTCCTTTGTAATATCTATCTGAATTTCTTTCGGAATATCCTTTGGAATTTCCTTTAAATTTCCTTCAGAATTTTTCTTCGGAATTCCCTGCGGAGTTTTATTCTAATTTTCTTTGGAATTTCGGAATTTCTATTACACATGCCGTTGGAATTTGCTTTGGAATTCCCTTTGGTATTTCCTTCTGAATTTCATTTTGATTTTTTTTTCAGCATTTCCATCGGAATTTGGAATTTACTTTCATTCGGGATTTCCTAAAGAATTTTCTCTGGAATTCCCTTCTGAATTTCCCCTAGAAACTCCTTTAGAATTTTCTTTAAATTCCCTTTAGAATTTCCATCAGAACACGGAATTCCTTGTGCATTTTCTTTTTCTAAATTTTTTTTGGGCATGACTTCAAACTTTTCTATGGAATTTCCTTCGGAGTTCCCTGTGGACTTTCTTTCGGAGTTTTCTTTAGACATTTGTTCAGAATGCCTTGCAGAATTTATTCAGAATGCTCATTTGGGAATCCTTTCAGAATTCCCTTACCTATTTTTTTTTTTTTGAAATTTCTTTCGGAGTTTTCATTGGAATTTCCTTCAGAATTTTCATCAATATTTCCCACGAAGAATTAAAAAAAAAGGAAATTCCGAAGAAATTTCAAGAAATTTCAAAAGAAATTTAAACGGATATTCCAAAGGAAATTCCAAAGAAATTCAAAAATGAATTCCAATAAAAATTTGAAAGGAATTCCGAAAAAAATAAAGGAAATTCTGAAGAAAATTCCTAAAGAAACTTCAGTGGAAATTACAAAGGAAATTTCAATGAAAATTGTAGAGAAAATTCGGGATAAATTCCAAAAGGAATTTCGAGGTTAAATCTTAAGAAAATTCCGAAGGAAATTCCAAAGTAAATACCAAAACAAATTACGAAGGAATATACAAAATAAATTCGGAAGGAATTTTAGTAAGTAATTTCAAGAAAATCCGAAGGAAATTTTTAAAAATTCCGAAGAATCAATTCCTATGGAAATTTTGATGAGAATTGCAAAGAAAATGTTTATGGATATTGTAGAGGGAAGGAATTGTGACGTAAATTCTGAAGAGAACTTCAACGGAAAATTCTAAGATAATTCGAAGGAAATTCTAAAGGAAATTCCAAAGGAAATCCCCATAGAGATTCCAAAGGAAATGGCGTGATATTTGAATGAAGATCCAAAGGAAATTCTGATAAAATTTTTCCAGTTTTATTTTCATTCATGGAGAAATGAGCTGAAAATTTCCTGTTATGATTTCCGTAGGAATTTCAAGAAGAATCATGTGGGAATGCTTGGCAAAATTTCCTAAAGAATCCTTGAAAAGTTTTAGTGCGAAATTCCATGTACGAATTCTCAGGAGAAATTTTTAGCGCAACGCCATGAGAAATTTCTGGACGAATATTCCGAGGAGCGTTTGAAAAACCTTCTGTGGTGAATTCCTGTGCGATTTCTTGGAGGATATTAGTAAATAAATTCCTGAAGACATTTCCGAAGCATTTTCTGGAGAATTCCTGAAGGAGGTCCCAGAAGAAATTCTGAAGGAATTACCAAAAGGGTAGCTGTAGGAATTCCCATACAAATTCTGGAGGAATTCCTGAAAGTCTCTAATGAATCCTTGAAATAATCAGTACAGAAAGCGTAGAAATTCTTAAAAAAATCCCCAAAAAATTCTACGAGCAACTTCTTGAGGATTTTCTACACGAATTTTCCGCGGATTTTTTCGGGAACTTTCCGGCTGATTTCCAGAGGAATCCTTTATGAAAATCTAGGAGTAATTCCAGATTAATTACATAAATAAATTGCTGGAAGAATTGGCTGAATAATAATCGGAGGATATCTTGAGAGATTTTTCTGAATTGTTACTATTGGATCCTCCAAAGGAATTCCAGTACTTGGACACTCCCATGATTCACTTTGACATGGGGGTGTATCTCGGCCAAAACGTCTGATTATCAGAAGTGGATCTCAACTCAGAAATCTCTATAGGAATCTTCGGAGAGACGACCATAGGTTCCTTTAGAGCAACAGGACCTCTGCAAAATCGCCCCCTTTATTCTTTCCAGTGCTGTATTTGTTCTGAACGAGTTCAGAGGATCCAAAGCTATCCATTTTTTTGTGTATCTGTGGCTACAATTGTTGTTATGGAACCAGTGCATCAGCCTTACCTGGTTTCAAAAGCTGGTGTTCATCGTCAAATGCCATACATTGATGATGGTTAACTTTTTTTTCTCTAAAATTGAAAAACTTTTTCACTCCTGCCACATTTGTTTTGTACAGCAGTTTCTCTTCTAGACTTAAGCACTTGTACTTATAGTTGTACGCTAGATTCCACTAGCGAAAATTTTTTTACGTTACACAGTAAAAAATAAAAAGAAATGGCTTCACATTTTGAAAACCTTACGAATGTATTTGAATTGATTTTTTCTGATGTTTTTGTTTGCCAAGTTGTCATCAATCAAACAAGGAAATCTCACATTTTTGAAACTGTATATCTTAGCTATCATGTTATTATATGAACCAAAGCAACAGGAAAGTTTTCCATTTTATTGCAATAGGAAGGAATAAAAATCTGCTGTTCATATAATCAATTTTTTAAACGATTTCCAATCTGCAGTACCAGCAAGTTTTTTGTTTTTGTTTGAAAAAAAAATCTATCAGTAATAGTTAATATAATATGAAATATGTTGGTTTACAATTTGCTGTGTACAAACTACATACATATTTTCATGGCAAAAAACATGCAAACAAACTGTCGGTGTCGTTTTCTTTTTCTATTAGTTTCGATCAAAAAAAAAAACCTACCGAAATGGAGCCGAAAAGCTGCTCCCTGCGCTGCTGTGTTCAAAACTTGAGAGACGTTTTCCCCGGAAGGAAAGAGGAAAACTTTTCGCTGCAACTTCCGAAAAGGCCTCTTGACAAAACGCCCTAACGAAGGCGGGCACTAATTGAAACTCGACAGAGACGCTCCTGTGGCAATCATTAGCATGATTTTCATTTCCCTCTCCGTCCCGCTGGGTCCGGGTTTTGGGTTCTGGGTCTGGTTGTCCTGTAACTCTGTAACGAAGCGTTTCAATTGGATCACTTGTGAGAAAAAAAAAAAAACTACGAATGCTACCAGCTACCATTTAAGGGGGAGTTGGATAGCTCTAATTGGAATGTATTCCACTGCCGCCGGTTGGACGTTCCGGGACGACTCCGGGAGAGTGGGTGGAAAAACGAAAATTTAATTTTACTGACCAACTATCAGTAGGTACGCTCGACTGTTGCCATAGTTCTGGAAAATCTCGTCCGATGAGTCTAACTCGAAGACGACGCAGTGGCGTGAGTAGTTCTTCCTGGATCTCGGACGCTGAGCCCAAAGGCGAATGAAGGGTGGAAATTCCTGAGGCCAGATTTATTGAAACCGTTTCCGGAGAAGAATTGCTGCATAAATTTGCTCTTCCGGGAACTACCATTTCCATCCATAGCTTCAACTCTCCAAGAAGATGGACGTCTGGTCGCGTCAACATGGTATCTTTTACTTGGAATGAAACCTTTAAAATTAGACTCTTGCTACCAAGTAGAATTGCAAGGGAAAGGGTTCAGGTTGCTGCAAGAAGGAGTATCATATAATTGTCCACATGCGGTGCTCAAGAACCAGTTTGAGACGAAGCAGCAACTAGACGTAAGAGGTATTTATTTCCTAGCTGTTTAGTTGTCACCTTAATTGACGGGTGTGTGGGTGGTTCCAGAAGTGCCAGTGTGATTTCAACCCTCGAAACTCGTATAATGCAATAGACATTTTTCACCTGAAAATCCACACGAAGGTTTCGTATCTTTTATTGTGTAATACCGCATCTCACCTTCAACTCGAAACAATGTAATGGTGCAATGAAAACATTACATTCAACTCATATGAATTTTAAGTGCTAATGGTTTCAAATAACACACAACTGTTGAATTCCATTCACTTGATGGTCGAAAGAAATTAATGCGAGAAATAAATTCAGTGTACAATGCATAAGTGTAGGTTTTGCAGCAAGGAGTGTGATAATCGATCACACGATCAGGGTTACACAAAATTCTCACGATCTGCCAGACATTAATTCAGGAATGCTGAAAAATCTCTCAACAATGTTTTTTGATAACTTACCTCACAAAATCTTCCTTGAATGCCTGCGGAAGTTAATACAACGAAGGTTTCTGAAATTTCCTCCAGATATTCATTCTAGATTTCTTCCAAAACTCAAAAAAAAAACTGGTATTTCGTCCACTGATTCTGCAACGGCAGGGAATCATTCAAGACTTTTCAAGAGATACTTCCAGGTGTTTCTCCGGAGATCCTTAAACAATTTCGGCATGAATTCTTCAACGTGTTTTTTTAATTTGTTTGATTCTCCTATAATACCATAAAATTGATTCGTAAGAAATTTTTGAATGGCATTTTTGAGGAAGGAATTCATGAGAAATTCTTAGCAATTAAGGAATTTATAGTTTATTTTTGAGACAATTTATAGGAAATTATTCAAGCATTTCTTCGCCAAATTTTAATAAAATTTTGGAAAATTTTCCCAAAGATTCAACTACCGACTTCGTTGAACTCCAGCAATTCCTCCAAAAGATCCAAGATTATGCCCAAAAATTCCTCCATATTTACAAATAATTCTCTAAAAATGTTAAAGATCCGTTACAAGGTTTTATTTAGTTAACCGCAATACTCGCAGCCTCATTTTTTACGCCACGAAAATGGTCAAATCATCTTAACTATCTTTTTATATTTTTGCCTCATATTATCACAATTCTTCAAAAGAAAAAATCTTCTATATTGATAATATGTATTAGTTTTGAGATTGATCATCTGTTCAAAAGATATTCCAAAACTCCTTGGGAGATCGATGGGTAGCCATAATCCACGTTAACATTTCAGGCTGCAAATTTTTTCTCATGTTAGGTAAATCTCTTTTGAAACATTAATTTGATGAGAGTCTGTTGGGAAAAAATGAACCAAATTGGTGCCATCGTTTTGAAGTAATAAGACTTAAATAATTGGTTTCACTTTAGCGGTATAAAAATCATTTAAACATAAAAAAACATAAGTTAGTAATACTCAGATTTCTTCTTCTTCTCAATAGATCTTCATGATTTTTTTTTTGGAAACTCAATACTACCTTATTGATATCTGATTATTTAGAAACAAAGTCTGGTGTCTACCACCTGGAAATCCTGGAATAACAGGACATTTCAATAAACCTGGAATTCTTAGGGAATTTTAGCCACAATCAGGGAAATTATTTTAGCAACATGTAAGAATATATCCTTTTTGTGACACAAAATCTTCTGAACAACAAAAATTTCGGCTGCACTGCTATCAAAACACTTCTTGAGATATTGTGTCCTCTATTTTTTTTAACTGATTTTTATTTATTCAGCATGTTTAGACATGGCCCAGATAGCCGTAGCGGTAAACGCGCAGCTATTCAGCAAGACCATGCTGAGGGTCGTGGGTTCGAATCCCGCTGGTCGAGGATCTTTTCGTAGAGGAAATTTTCTCGATTCCCAGGGCATAGAGTATCTTCGTACCTGCCACACGATATACACTAGCAAAAATGGTCAATCTGCAAAGAAAGCTCTCAGTTAATAACTGTGGAAGTGCTCATAAGAACACTAATCTGAGAAGCAGGATTTGTCCCAGTTGAGACGTAACGCCAGAAAGAAGAAGAAGAAGACAACGAAGCAGAACTTAAGATTGTCCAGTTGCTAAATGCAAGTACAGTTCCCAGTTCCAGTTGGCTGACGTTCATGAGCATATGAAACATGGTTGAAAACATTCGAAATTGTTTTTCAAAAAGGTTTTTTTCGCTTATTCTACAAAACTAATAAACAAAGTAGAAAAGAGCCAAAATTACAACAAATACAGATTTTACTACATTTTTCAGGTAAGATGTGGTTTTAAAGTCTTGGTCACTATTTCAATGTATGTCGCTTAAAATTACACAGCGCAATAAAAATGACATTTTTGCGTGTCTCAAGGATCAAATTATGTGTCTCTAGTAGATTTGGGGTTACTGAATCTGATGCCGTTCTCAGAAATTTCCCAGTACGTCACAATTTTTAGCTACAGGTCGCCAAAGTTGTATAAAACATTGGTTTTATTGATGTTTACCTCAAATTTGAAGTATATGTTATCAAAATTTTTTGTGATCTTATCCACCAAGCATCCAGAAGAGGACTTAAATTATCGTTTTAGATATATTTTGGATGAAATTTCACGATTAAATTAAGATAAATCCGATTTTATCAACATGCTTGCAGTCTCCATACAAAATTCTTCGTTTCTCTTATATGGCAAAATACAATACTTTTCTAAACCACCAAAAAATAACTTTTCCGAATCATCCGAAGTATTATAAACATTGATGATAAATATTGTTATACACATAAAGTTTGAATTCTGTGGCAAATTAAGCAAATAAATTGCCTAACAAGCTGGCAAACTTGCATGCAAGTTGGCTGAAATAGTCAATTTTTGCATTTTCAACAACAAATATCTCAGAAACTAGACGTGCTATGATATTTCTGTAAACGGACATGGATTCAGCAACTTTTAATTAAGTAAATAGAGGTATTTTGATGCTGGAGACAAAAACGTGTTCCGCAGTGTTATCTGTTTTTGATCAGAGGTCTCTAAAGTCTCTACTTGAGCGAGTAAGAGCGCTTAAGCGTAGGCTTTAGCGCCAGGACATACGGGAGAAATTCCTGTGTCCCATCCTAGGAAAAGGACCACAAACAACAATGGAGTGCGCATTAACTTTCTTAGCAACGCAACTTCCAAAGGTTTTGCCCGATCTCAATGAATGGAATGGTTGGTACAGTTGTCCCCGTTTTTTCCCTCACAATATTCAAAAATATTTCGTCTATCATATTATTCATTCATGAATTATCTGATCGCCGATTTTTTTTATTTACCTTACCTATTACGTCAAAAATAAATAAATAAATAAATAAATAAAAACCCCAAGTCTGCACAATGGGTCTGGCCATTTTAATATGTGTATCAAACCATTGATGTGCTGCAAATATTAATGATGAAAATAAAGTAATGGATGAAATTTCGGTACTTCAAGGATTCTTTTCAGCATTGGCTGTGCGAGCACTTAGAATAGAATAAAATGTCTCCAAAGTCTCTACTTTGATCAAAATGGCCTCTCAAGTCACATTTCTGCCTCAATCTGCTTGCAGTACACCACTGTACTGGTGCAAAATTCTTGAGGCTCCAGAGAAACCTTCAGAAACTGTTACAAGACTCAAGTTCTTAGTGATATTTTTCTCCAATCCCGAGAAATGCTTAAGAAACTCTAGTGATTTATCCAAAAATTCTTTCTGGCATATTTCAAGGCACTCCGCAAGGGATGCTGCCAGCGATTTCTTAAGGGATGCTAAGGAGATTTTTGTACAGAATTAGGTCAAGAAAATCTTAGAGCACTCCGGGGCTACTACCTCCAGTACTACTACTTTCACATATATTACTTTGAAAAAAAAAAAGAAGCTATTATCCCAGCGTCTCCTCCATATGTTTTTACACTAGTTCTTTCATCAATTTCTCCAGTTGTTACTTTTAGGAGATTTCCCACAGATCCTAAAAGAGTTCTTTCGCCATGATTTTTTTCAGAGTTTTTGAAAAAAAAAAATCACTTATGCATTTTTTCAAGAAACTTTATAATAATTCCCATGCCGACTTTTTCATTTAATCCAGGAATAGCTCCGAAAATTCGTTCTGGCATAATAACATGAAGCCTAGTATAAACTTTTCCAAGAATTCCTTAATACATTCGACTTAATATTCCTTATTAAATTTCTCCGGAAATTTCTCTCGGTATTTTTTTTAGCATTTCATCATGCGGTTCAAACATTTCTCGAATACTATTATTACAGTTATTTTCTGAAAGAATTTGTTTAAAAAGTCGTTGTGCAAAGATTCAAATGTTTCTCTTTCAGTTACCATTAAAAAGATCCTAGATATTTCTTCAAGAATCGAGAAGTTCTTTCAGAGATCATAGTAGAAATTCATCAAGATATTCTTAGAACTTACATAAGTTCCGTTAACTCTAAGATTTTCTTTTTTCAACATTTTCTGAAAAAAAAAACTTTGACTTTTTCCTGGATATATCCTTTAATTAATGATTGTAGATGTTCTTTGAAGACTTCATTCCCATTCACGGCTCTTGAAGATGTTCTAAAATGGAATGGTGAAGAAAGTTCTAGGGCAATCAATGGATAAATTTCTGGAGAACTTGGAGATTCTTTGAAAACTCGATCTATTTTATCGTTGGAGATTCTTGATGCTAAGAAAATTCCGGATCGATTTCATGAAGCTATTTAAATCGAAATTCTTGGAAGAATTGCTAAAAACAGTGTAGCTGAACAGTGATCTAAAACACCAAGCGCGATGAAATTCTTAAAGGTGAAGATGAATCGAAGCCAAAGTTCAAATTTTCAAGAGCACGGATTTGAAGAACCAAATATCCGTTTGAGCTGGAAACCTAATCGATTGGTCACCACCAGCAACTGACCAATCGATTAGGCTTTCAGCTTAAACGAATGTTTGCTTCTCCAGATCCGTGCTCTTAAAAATTTGAAGATTGGTTTCGATGCATCTTCACCGTAAAGAAATTTCTCAAAAGCTACTCATGAATACTTTTACCGATTTCATCGAACTTCAGTGATTACAGGCATTCTTTCAAGTTTGTTGTAGAAAAGCTTCAGAAGATTCTTTAGGTTTTTGTACAAAGTTCACTCTAGAGGATTAAACGGTTCAAAATAGCTTAAAATGTCTAAAAATGTTTTTTTTTTCAGAACTGCTTTAAAGGGCTTAAAAATGGTTTGAAATGGCTTGAAAATGACTCAAAATGTTTTGAACGGCTTTGAGTAAATTGAAACGGCATTAAATCGGCCTAAAAAGCTTAATATTGCTAAGAATTACATAAAAATCGGACCAAAATGGCTTGCAATGCCTTAAAATGGTTCAAAACGACTTGAAACGGGTCAAGAATAGTTTAAAACGGTTTAAAATTAGCTTGAAAAAGCTTTAAGCAGCTTTAAATGGATTGACACTGCATAAAATCGACCTAAAAAGAATTAATGCAAAGCTTCAAATGGCTTCAAACGGCTTAAAATGGCTTAAAGCAACTTTAAATGGATTGAAACGGCATAAAATTGGCCTGTTGAGGCCATCAGCAAACTGCCGGGGTGTTTTCATTACACCGCGCCGGCAGACGAATATGCCTCATGCTGAGGCCCCAAATCGCACTCTTCACGTCCGCACTATTCTGTAAAACACTCTACTTACCTGTTTCTCATCATTCATTCAGCATACCTGAAACAAAACAACAAAACATTAGTAAAACATTAGAGTTTCATCAGAGCATTTACTTACCATTTCGATAATTCCAGATCACAACATTGAACAAACATTATTATTGTTTATCTTTTGCATTGTATCATTGTCTGACAGTTCCAGAACATTCAATCTATCAATTGTATAACAGTTACCTTTCAACACATTATTGTATGCAACAATACACTTCTGGAATATTCCATGCAAGTAAATAGGGAAGAGCGGAGTATAAATAGGACACACTTACGTTGTAAATATCAGTTAGAAATAAACCGTGAATTCGAACACATCTCTTTCGTAGTAATTATTCCCTACCGGATCGTATCCGTGGGAACATGGCCTCAAAGGAATAAAATAGTCTTAAATGCTATAAAATAACTACGAATGGCTTAAAATGGATTTAACAGCCTAAAATTGCCAAAAACTGCCAAAAACCATTGCTTGAAATGGTTTCAATCGGCTTGAAATCGGCCCAAAAACAAATGGAGGAAAATGGCTTAAAACGGCTTGAAATGGCTTTAAAAAAAATACTAAAATGGTTGCAAATGGCAAAACATTACTTTAAATGACTGAAAATGGCTGTCTGTGGCTCAAAATGGCTTGAATAGGGCCAAAAATGTCATTGACAACGGCATAAAATCGACCTTAAGGTGAAGATGAATTGAAGTTTAACCTCAAATTTTTCAAGAGCACAAATCTGGAGAAACAAACCTCCGTTTAGGCTGAAAACTTAATCGATTTGTCACTAGTTGGTGGTGACTAATCGATTAAAGTTTCGGTCCCAACGTGTGTTCGGTTCCCCAGATTTGTGTGCTTGAAAATTTGAATTTTGGTTTCGATTCATATTCACCTTAAATGGCTTCAAACGGCTGAAAATTGCCTAAAACTGCTAAAAATGGTTACAAATGGTCAAAAATTTCTTAAAATTACTACAGATGGTTTAAAATGGCGCGGTGAATGTCTGGGCATGGTGTACCATTGATACCTCACGTACCTGCAGGAATAAAATAGACCCCTTTGTGCGGTCCTTAGCCTCGCAATTCCTCGCCCAACCTCCTCGTGGTACTGGCCGGGGTACGAATAACCTTGGGGAAGATCGGGTAACCAACCCCCGGTGGGAACTTTGGTTGTATGCTGACAGGGAAGGGGGGTTCCTTTTGCTTATGCTTCTGCAAACCTGGAGCGTCTGTACTCCATGTTAGGAGCGGCTCACAACAGCGTCTGTTCCCCATGTCAGGGGCGGCTGATCATCGTCCGAGTGCCAGAGAAGGACTCTAAGCTAAACTGTGCACTATTGCCCTCCGAACATTTAGGGGGAATGGTCCTCCGGAAATCTAGGGGATTGGTGTCAGGCTCTGGGAACAGCTTTCATAGTGATGGGTGATATGCAAAGGCGCGTGATCGGGTGGTGGCCGATCAATGAACGAAATACATCTTCTTTATTGACATTTTAAATCAACAGTTTTCATACCTATAATTATGGTTGCATCATATTTAGAAAAAAAAATAGAACAATTTAAAGAAGGGTAAATTTGTGCTAAATATATTAAAATCTTCAGTGCATAAATTTGTTCCAATAGCGAAACTCAAAAGAGGAATTAATATTTGAATGAAGGGTAATTTCTGGATAAATAATAAAATACTATTGGCAATAATTTCCTAATATGCTTAAATTAATCAGAAGCGAATGATTGTTGAATAAAGTGTCATTTTGTATCAATTGACTCCAAAACAAGCCTGATGACATCAGAAAGATTCAATAGAAACTTAAAAACGAAAAATTGAGAAATTCTTGGTTTCAGACTCATTATGCCCAACGACTTTTATGCCAAACGACCTACCACCCATTTTCAAAGTTGTCCTTGAATATATTTCGGTCAAATTGTTAAGAATAATTCATATTCTTAGGTTAATTTAAAGTATCCTGTAGAAACATATTTAAATAAAAAGAAATTGAGTGGAATTTCTTACATATCCATCTCTTAAGAAAAATCCAAGAAGTTCTTGAATTTCCGCAATTTATTCCACGATACAAACTCCCGAGAAATTCAAGACGAATTGCAGAATGAAATGAAATATTCCTTGAAAGTGCTCTCGAAGGAATTCTAAGAATTGGTCCCTCGATAATGAAATTTGAATGAACAAACTCTGAAATTCTATTTTTCTCTTTTCTCTTTGCAGGTAAAATGAACTTATAAAAGGCTGGAGAATTATACCGATTATATCTAGGCAGGTATTTTATTGCTTAAAATATCGATGTTAATGTTTTGAGTGTCATAACGAAAACCAATTCTCAGTTGTTAACTACCTCCTTGTTTTTCATCCTACTATACATTTTCCGTACTCACCCAAAGTTTCTGCTGATTCCACTCCTCGAATATTAGATCATCTTTGCTCTCATCCTTATCGTTTTGTATATCTTTTTTCCCATACGCTTTTCATTTACCATTCCCTTCAAATAGAACCATCAATTCAGTCTTTTTTTCTCATACATCCTCATCACACTCAGTGATACGCCTCAGTCATTAATCCACTGATTAATGGACCTGTAAATTGCAATGCCATCATTGTGCTTTCGCAGCCATATTTGTTCCACCAGCAGCTTCAATTCATTTCGTTGACGATCGTTACTGTGTCCCACTCGGAGGGCCACACAGTCAGTTAGTTCTCTGTCATCTGCCAAAATGGCCTACGCCAGTTTGGACGCAGAAAATGGAATCATCCGAAAAAAGTAAAGAACTTCCCGAGCAGAAAGGTATGGCAAATGAATATCGTATCATGAGGCGATGACACGAAGGCTTAGTCCTTTGGTAGAGAGGCCTGTGTCATTCGCAAACAAATATTTTTGACATCCCTGAGGTAACACAAGTAAGTCAGATGTTAAACTACTGTATAATATTGGTCCCAAAATGCTGCAAAATGTACGATTTAACAGACAACGTTTGATAACTATAACAATGTATGTTGAAAAATTAAATTTTTTTGAGAACTATTTAGCTCAGTCTAATATGTTATTGTTACACTCTTGTTATTTTCTTCTGATCGAGTTAAACAGGCATCTCTGGCTGGAGCTTCGAACATAAAACTCACTGACAAATTGTTTTTCCTGTTTCCTCCGGTCGTCGTCCTCTCCAGCAAGAGACGTTCGAAAGCTTCCATTACGTATGTATGAGAACGCGTAAGAGATTCGGTATGTGACGGTCCAGAGGCTGGCGAGAAGAAATTCGTTTCCTGAGAAAAAGTTGCCCCGAAGGCATCCCATTTTTTTCCGGGCCGATCATGACCATTTGAAGTTCGGGGAGAAACATATTAAAAAGGAAATTATAGGGTAGATGTATTAATCTTCGCCCCCTCCCTAGTTTTCGCCCCCCTGGTAGAACACTAGCTTGTTCTGGATTGTAATAAAAGAAAAATGTTTTACTTTTTAACTTATATAAAAGATTGGAATAAAATATACTTAGTTTCCAAATGTTACTAATTAAATCAATCTTCTAAACCGCCAAATAAACACATATAAAAATGTTGAAGAGATGATACGCTATTTTTTGCGTTCAGTGAAAAAAGCGTCTATTTTAAAAGGCAAGGAAAACATATCAAGATAGCTATTTCACCTGTAAACAATTAATAGTTCTGCTAAGACATGCATCAGGAAGAGACACGAAAAGATTTTTTCAACTATTCACGCAATTATGACCAGTTTTAAACTATTTTTTCAAGGTGGCGAAAACTAAAGCACGTTTTCGTACGATTCTAATCTTCGCCCCTGGCGAAACTACCTGTAACGTTCTTTCAGTGGTGCGTGCATTAATTTTCGCCCCTCCTCGAAATTGTTCGAAAAACAAAAACTCATTGATTTTTAACCTGTTTAAAGGAGGTTACAAGAAGTTTAAGACGAAGTAGGCCGTCATTGAAATTTGTACGCGTAATTGATGATTGTTGCTAATTCATCTCACGATTTCGAATCAAAGAAAATCAGTTGGTTTTGCACTGACACACCTGAAAAAGTATCAGCATACTTTATGCATGTTAGCGCGTACAGTGATACTTTTTCAAATCAATATAAACTGAAAAGTCATCATTGTTGCCAAAACGAATGACGGGCTACTTAGCCTCAAAAGATTTTCTGAATGTGCCGAATAATTCCTTCTTCTTGGTATTACGTTTCACTGGGGCAGAGCCTATTCTCAGCTATATATTCTCAGCAGTATTCATATGAGCACTTGCACAGTTGTTAACTGAGAGCTTTCTTTGCATAAGCTGACATTTTCGTATTCGTTTATTCTGTGCTAAGCACAAAAACACTTCATGCCTAACGAAGTCAATATTATTTCCGTTAAGAATAGATCCTTGACCGACCAGGAATCAAACTCAGACACCTTCAGCATGGCTTTACTTTGTAGACGCGGACGTTACCACTAAAATTAGGTGGGATTAAGAACTTAACTTCATCTACGATTTTCAACCAACTACTAAAATCTGTTTAGTTTACCATAATCTGGTAAAAATCCTGTGCAGTAAATGTGACCATGTCCATAGTAGCATTCACTACAAAGCATTTCAATCCGTGACACCTACCGTACAGGACAGTGTGTTCAAATCAAGTTTGGTTCTAGTAATAAATACTGCAACTCTGGTTAAATAAATAAATTTTCTTTTGTAATAATGTTGACTACGCTTCAAAAGAGTTAACAGATTTATGAAGTCTTTTAAAAATTGTTGGTGTAGTTATTAGTTTTACCATGTATTCAGTAGTTTCTATAATAAAATTCATTTCAGTGTATGACATTTGTTGCTCATTATTATACTGATAGTCTGTGACGAAGAACAAATTGAACTTATTATTGTCAATCAAATAACCCACCATATTCAGCAAGAATGGAATGGAAACGAAACATGATCTACAAATTTTTAATCTTAAATATTATTTTTACCACTACATGAGTTAATTGGGTTTACCGCAGTACTTTTTTCCCGCATTCAGTTTTTGGCACTGTAAACATGATAGAAATCAATTTCACCCGAAATTACGGTACTTGATATAATTATTTAAAAAAATTTTGGAAGATCCTCAATGTATGTACATTATAAAGGTGCGAAATATATGGTGCAATACATGGTTATATTAAGATTTCTAGTCAGTGCAGGATTGGTAATTCAGACATATCGGGGTTGATTCCGATATTCTGACATAAGATTATTTCATGTTGGGAAATTTCTCGACTTCCTGGGAATAATAACATATTCCACATAAATGCTACAACAGCATAAATAATTACTTTGTAATGAGCAATTCTCGCTGAAACCAGGCCGCCATCGGCACCCATCGTTAGAATTCCAATTTTATGTCACTGATCACTAGTTTTCGATAAAACTTAAGGGTGGTCCTTTCTGTTTTCTCAAATTGGTGGACCCCTCGTACGCCATCTAGCTGAACAGTTTGCGAAAAAGCCCATTTTTAGATAAATCTTGGGTATTTCTTCACGGGATATGTCTCATATTTCGCTTGGAACACATAGCAAACTTAGTGGCATCGTATAGAGAAAGGATATAGCTTTCATTTAAACTTGAAATGCCGATGGCGGCCTGGTTTCAGCGAGAATTGCTCAATAATAAAAACAATACATAGTGGAAACCAGGACCTTCCATAGCCTTCGTTAGTAGACGGCTACAAAGCAAATCCATGCTGAAGGTGTCTGAGTTCGATTACCTGTCGGTTCAGGATATTTTCGTAATGGAAATTTTTTTGAGTTCCTTGTTCATGAAGTATCACCGTGCCTGCCACACGGTATACGACTGTAAAAATGGCGACTTATGTAAAGAAACCATTTAGTTCATAACTGTTGAAGTACTCTTTGAAAATTAAGTTGAGAATTAGGCTCTGTCCCAGTGTGGACGTAATGCCAAAAAGAAAAAGACATAGTGGAAATAGGCAGGATAAGTACCAGTGAAGATGAAAAGTGAGAAAAATAATAAATTTTCAATTAAACTATCGAAAACTTGTACTTCGATTAATGGGAGCGAAGATTAGAGCATGGGTGGGGCGAAGATTGAATTTTGGGGGACGAAAATTAAAGCGCACCATTAATCCATAAATTATACTTTTTTCAATGGTAAAACTTTATTTTGCATAACTCTCCAGCTTGATCATCGTATAATAATAGATGAATAGTTGAATAAACCCAATAACATTATATGATATTGGTTAATGGAGTCAGAAATTAATTATTCCTGCGATTACATGGTTTAGGGGGGCGAAATCTAGTGCTTCTACCCTACACGAATTCTTTCGATTTGGATGGAGCGGAGCGGGTGGTGAAAGGCGGGACTGTTACTTGGATGGAACACACTTTCTCAAAAAAATGTAAACTTTTCCTGCCCATCAGTTGATTAGATTGCGCCTAAGGGGTGAAAAAGAGACATTACGAAAGAAAAGTTTGTCTTGTAAGAGGACCGGGCTGAAACCAAATAAAAAGTGGAATTCATCTACGGAATGGTTTGTTACTTTTTTGCTGGGTTTGATCTTGGACGTGTGATTAATTGTCGGATAAATTTGTTTGCTGGCGTTTTTTGGCGAGACTTTTCTTTTACTGAATTTGTATCTGGAAAAATAAAAACTAATAAATGTTTTTCAGGCATTGAACATCATTCTAAAATAGAATCATGTGAGAATTCTAAATCAGAATTCTGAATGAAAGTTCCACATGTTCTGAAAGGATTCTCTGCAGAATTTCGAGCAAATTTTTACAGAGAAAGACTTTTGCACATAATGCTGAGAGGATTCACCACAGATCCCTGAGAGGATTCTGATCAAAATCCTGAGAGGATTCTCCACAGAATCCTGGGAAGTTTCTCCACAGAATCTTGAGAGATTTCTCCACAGAATACAGAGAAGATTCTCCACAGAATCCTGCGAGGTTTCTCCACAGAATCTCGGGAGAATTCTCCACAGAATTCTGAGAGGATTCTCCACGGATTTGTGAGAGGATTGTTCTCAGAATCCTGAGAGGATTCTCCTCAGAATCCTGAGAGGATTCTCCTCAGAATCCTGAGAGCATTCTTATTGGAATCCTGCAAGGATTCTCCTCAGAATCCTGCAAGGATTCTCCTCAGAATCCTGCAAGGATTCTCCTCAGAATCCTGAGAGGATTCTCCTCAGAATCCTGAGAGGATTCTTCTCAGAATCCTGAGAGGATTCTTCTCAGAATCCTGAGAGTATTCTCCTCAGAATCCTGAGAGGATTCTCCTCAGAATCCTGAGAGGATTCTCCTCAGAATCCTGAGAGGATTCTCCTCAGAATCCTGAGAGGATTCTCCTCAGAATCCTGAGAGGATTCTCCTCAGAATCCTGAGAGGATTCTCCTCAGAATCCTGAGAGGATTCTCCTCAGAATCCTGAGAGGATTCTCCTCAGAATCCTGAGAGGATTCTCCTCAGAATCCTGAGAGGATTCTCCTCAGAATCCTGAGAGGATTCTCCTCAGAATCCTGAGAGGATTCTCCTCAGAATCCTGAGAGGATTCTCCTCAGAATCCTGAGAGGATTCTCCTCAGAATCCTGAGAGGATTCTCCTCAGAATCCTGAGAGGATTCTCCTCAGAATCCTGAGAGGATTCTCCTCAGAATCCTGAGAGGATTCTCCTCAGAATCCTGAGAGGATTCTCCTCAGAATCCTGAGAGGATTCTCCTCAGAATCCTGAGAGGATTCTCCTCAGAATCCTGAGAGGATTCTCCTCAGAATCCTGAGAGGATTCTCCTCAGAATCCTGAGAGGATTCTCCTCAGAATCCTGAGAGGATTCTCCTCAGAATCCTGAGAGGATTCTCCTCAGAATCCTGAGAGGATTCTCCTCAGAATCCTGAGAGGATTCTCCTCAGAATCCTGAGAGGATTCTCCTCAGAATCCTGAGAGGATTCTCCTCAGAATCCTGAGAGGATTCTCCTCAGAATCCTGAGAGGATTCTCCTCAGAATCCTGAGAGGATTCTCCTCAGAATCCTGAGAGCCCTAGTAGCACACATGTTATAATTGAGGCAGATTAACTCTTATATGACTAGATCTGGTGATATAAGAGTTATTCTGCGTCTATTATAACATGTGTGCTACTCGGGAGGATTCTCCTCAGAATCCTGAGAGGATTCTCCTCAGAATCCTGAGAGGATTCTCCTCAGAATCCTGAGAGGATTCTCCTCAGAATCCTGAGAGGATTCTCCTCAGAATCCTGAGAGGATTCTCCTCAGAATCCTGAGAGGATTCTCCTCAGAATCCTGAGAGGATTCTCCTCAGAATCCTGAGAGGATTCTCCTCAGAATCCTGAGAGGATTCTCCTCAGAATCCTGAGAGGATTCTCCTCAGAATCCTGAGAGGATTCTCCTCAGAATCCTGAGAGGATTCTCCTCAGAATCCTGAGAGGATTCTCCTCAGAATCCTGAGAGGATTCTCCTCAGAATCCTGAGAGGATTCTCCTCAGAATCCTGAGAGGATTCTCCTCAGAATCCTGAGAGGATTCTCCTCAGAATCCTGAGAGGATTCTCCTCAGAATCCTGAGAGGATTCTCCTTAGAATCCTGAGAGGATTCTCCTTAAAATTCTGAGAGGATTCTCCTTAGAATCCTGAGAGGATTCTGCTCAGAATCCTGAGAGGATTCTGCTCAGAATCCTGAGAGGATTCTGCTCAGAACCCTGAGAGGATTCTGCTCAGAACCCTGAGAGGATTCTGCTCAGAATCCTGAGAGGATTCTGCTCAGAATCCTGAGAGGATTCTGCTCAGAATCCTGAGAGGATTCTGCTCAGAATCCTGAGAGGATTCTGCTCAGAACCCTGAGAGGATTCTGCTCAGAACCCTGAGAGGATTCTGCTCAGAATCCTGAGAGGATTCTGCTCAGAATCCTGAGAGGATTCTGCTCAGAATCCTGAGAGGATTCTGCTCAGAATCCTGAGAGGATTCTGCTCAGAATCCTGAGAGGATTCTGCTCAGAATCCTGAGAGGATTCTGCTCAGAATCCTGAGAGGATTCTGCTCGGAATCCTGAGAGGATTCTGCTCAGAATCCTGAGAGGATTCTGCTCAGAATCCTGAGAGGATTCTGCTCAGAATCCTGAGAGGATTCTGCTCAGAATCCTGAGAGGATTCTGCTCAGAATCCTGAGAGGATTCTGCTCAGAATCCTGAGAGGATTCTGCTCAGAATCCTGAGAGGATTCTGCTCAGAATCCTGAGAGGATTCTGCTCAGAATCCTGAGAGGATTCTGCTCAGAATCCTGAGAGGATTCTGTTCAGAATCCTGAGAGGATTCTGTTCAGAATCCTGAGAGGATTCTGTTCAGAATCCTGAGAGGATTCTGTTCAGAATCCTGAGAGGATTCTGTTCAGAATCCTGAGAGGATTCTGTTCAGAATCCTGAGAGGATTCTGCTCAGAATCCTGAGAGGATTCTGCTCAGAATCCTGAGAGGATTCTCCTCAGAATCCTGAGAGGATTCTCCTCAAAATCCTGAGAGGATTCTTTTCAGAATCCTGAGGGGATTCTCTTCAGAATTCTGATAGGATTCTCCCCAGAATCCTGAGAGAATTCTCCTCAGATTCCTGAGATGGTTTCTCTCAGAATCCTGTCAGGATTCTCCTCAGAATCCTGACAGGATTCTCCTTAGAATACTGAGAGGATTCTCCTCAGAATCCTGACCTGAGAGGATTCTCCTCAGAATTAGGAGAGGATTCCCCTCAGAATCCTGAGAGGATTCTGCTCAGAATCCTGAGAGGATTCTGCTCAGAATCCTGAGAGGATTCTGCTCAGAGTCCTGAGAGGATTCTGCTCAGAATCCTGAGAGGATTCTTCTTAGAATCCTGGGAGGATTCTCCACAATAAATCCTGAGAGGATTCTCCATAGAATCCTGAGAGGGTTTTGCTTAGAATCCTGAGACGATTCTGCTCAGAATACCGAGAGGATTTTCCTCAGAATCCTGAGTGGATTGTCCACAGAATCCAGAGAGGATTCTCCACAGCATCTTGAAAAAATTCTCCACAGAATCCTGAGAGGATTCTTCACAAAATTCTGGGAAGATTCTCCTGAGGGATTATCCACAGAATCCTGAAAGGATTATTCACATAATCCTCAGCTGATTCTTCACAAAATCCTGTGAGAATTCTCAGCAGAATCCTGAACGATTATCCACAAAATCTTTCTAGAATTCTATGATAGGATCGATTCAACTATTAGTGAATCAAATTTTGTAATAATTCGCAAATAGAAATGAAACCACAACACCAAAAGTTATACTATTCGAATAATGCAATCAGGAAGTAATAAACAAATTCCACTCGTAAGAGGACTGGGGAAAGGTACACCACAGGAATGAAACTCCAATAAAATCACGACCAGCCAACGTTCCCTGTATGGCCACGTGAACTCACCTACGCCCAGGACTGTACTTTGGAGTGGACCCGTTTCCAGTCAGTAGTAGGACACCCCGGAACGCGGCTGACAATAGAAACAACAACGAGCTGCCGGAGTCGCATTTCGTTCCCCGCAGGCTCCGGCAAATATTATGTTCAATTTCACATGTTCGTCTCTCTCTCGCTATTGCTCTGGCGCAACAATAGAATCCCCGAAACGGATGGACACTCCGGCCCATTCCGGAAGCCCACCATGCTGAAATGGCAAAATGCGGGTGCATCGTGCTTCTCTCGGTAAGGGTATGCGGTTGATCGGAATATTACGTGATTTACCATCAAAAGTCACCTGAAGAGATCAAAAATTGTATAAATGATTTGCTTGGATTTTCTCCAGTCCAAGTATTCACTATGAAAATGGGAACCCAATCTGGCATTCGTCAGAAAGGGCTTTCTCAAGATTATTATTTAGTTCACTTTAACAAAAGTTATCTAAATAATATTGAAGCTTTAGAAAAAACCAGACTCATGGTCGATGTCTGTGTGACATGGAAAAAATTCAGAAACCTGGAAGAAATTTCTAGAGCCCCACTTAGTGCCATCGGTGCCAAAAGTGGGGTCATAGTACCAAACATTGCCCTAACATGGATGCTAAATGCATAATTTGCGTAGGTTCTTCTTACGTTAGTATGCGCAAATTGCGGGGGCAACCATAAGCCTAACTTTTGGGATTGCCATTCGCGCAAACGAATCGTTGGGGCTCATACCAAAATCTCCAGCAATTCTCATTCTTCAGATATCATACCAATCATTCCTCATACCGATCATACCAATCAGGTAAACTATAATCATGCTCATTCACAAGCATATTTTCTTCCGCCGGGTAGCCATTCGAATCTTTTGAATTCGGATGGAAATAACAAAATATGGATGGAAATACCAATACCAAAATATTTATATCGCATACCCTTAGCTCTCTCTCCCCGAACGTCAGAAGTAGCATCACAATGTTTAAAATGTTTGTCTTCCTGTCGTACAACTTGGGCCTCACGCTGTTTGAAAGTACACAGCAGCGGAGAAGAGCTGCCCGAGGACATTGTTGCGCAAATGTACAATCTGGTTGCACTCCTTGAAATCCCGCTGCAGAACGGGGCCCTTTTTGTGCCCACTGCGGATTTCTAATATCGCCTCGCAGTGACATCCGTCGAGATGTTCTACTGTTCAGAAGAATGCTCCCTGGTTGTTGGTTACTGACATTTTGGGACGACGACGACGACGAAGACAACGGGCAGTTGTCCTACCTTCGGGCATCGAATAGATGAGAGAAATCACAAAAGAATCCCATTCTGGATTGTATAATACGAGAACGGGAGGGAGGCCCAAGAATTCATTTGTTGGCTCATCGTTAAAAGGCGAACCGGAGAACCGGAGGTTATAACGAATCAACGAACTTCTCTTCCGAGAGCTGTTGTTGTCTGAAGTCACTTCGTATGCGACACCCTCTGCGCGTTATGTTTACATTTCATTAAAAGTATACAAAATCGATTAGAGAGCGGCGAGGGAATGTTCCTCTGAAGGGTTCAAAGTGTTGGCGCAACTTCTGACACGTTCCATCGTTGGATGGAAAGATGTAGAGGAAAGTGGTCCAAGATGTTACTCTAAGGATTTATGTCGTTTTCTCGGAATGAGACTTACAGTTTCAAAGGCCATTCAAAGTGTCAACGGTTACCAAAAAATAATTCAACACTATTCCTAGGGTGATGTGCTAGTATCTATCGTATTAAGCTTTGATCAGTGTTTGGATACAGTGAATGATGCTGATGCAAACCGATGCCAAATAATTATTTCCCAAAACTGCTTTCACATACAATAAGATTTCGATAAATCTTTACCGTCTTTTTGAAAATAATGCAATGAAATTGCATCTTGCCGTACTCTCAATTCGTCGTATCGTTTTCATTTCTGCCGCAATCAGTTTTCAGATCCGTCTCATAGCTTACGGCTCACTGTGATATAATGAGTGGTCAAAATACAACAGATCAATGCTATAATTAAATGTTTTATTTGAATAAATACATCTACGGGCATCTCCCTCCATTCCTTATGCATGATGTAATATATTAATTTCCTTAATACCGTAATCCGGGGTAACATTGATCATTTTTTTGAATGTTTCTTAAATATTTGGTTCGAAAATGCAATAGTTGCAAATTTTATAATTTTAAAACAAGTACTGCCACCCATAGCTCGTGACCGTATAATACATTTTGTTTTTTGGAAGATTTAAGCATATTTTAAAAAATGTTTTGAGCGATTTTTTTATTTAGCTGATATGGGGTAACATTGATCACCTATGTAAACAACGTTCGGTAATATTGAAAATGTCGTTACCTACTAAAATCATGGCCCCTGAAGCCGAATATGAAGGGCAAATGCTTACAAGTCATTTACTTTTTAAGTTATTTTAAAATTAAAAACATCTCGAATCACGGAATACGCCTAAAGATAGGCAATTTCGTAAGGGAAAGTTACATTCTTAACAGTAATTCGGTAATGTTACCTAATTGAACATTGTTATGAAAGTTTTGACAACGGAATCGTTTTCGGCGATTCCGTTTTTAGTAAGAACCGCATTTTCCTCGCTCATATCATTTACAGAACTTATGTGAGACATGAATGTTTGGTAGTGTCATCCTTAACCATTGAAATCTTTGTTTCGAAAAGTCGCCAAATTTACGCTTAAGGTAAACGCAATTTTCGCAAAAATCTTCACTTTTATCAGCTGATGACTATAAGAAAGAGAAACACCATTCATGATTTGGAAATGTTCCATCAATAAATGATAATGTGAACTTTTTATGAGATGGGTCATTCCGATCAATGTTACCCCGCTGATCAATGATACCCCGGATTACGGTAATTGATTGTTCGCCATCAAAATTCAGCTCAAACATATAAACACAATTCCATCAAACCAAACAATTATGACATTTGCTCACAGTGCAGCGAAAACAACACAATCAAAGGTACCGTATTTTTATGTCGAGCATCCCGCACACATTGATACGCACAACCTTTTTTTTCTCAGTACGACGGATTGAACTTTGTTTACATTTTCAATTATACGCGGTCGTTGAGGAAATTTCATGAATTATAAAACTTTTGCGGCGTGTGCTTGGAATTAAATCCTTCAGTGAAGAAGTACGAAGGTTTTCCATAGTGAAAATAAGTGCCACACAGGAGGCGGGCGCAATTTCGGTGATGTTTCGCTGCATGCATTGATGAGCGTGTCTAAGCTACAGTGACGCGAATTCGCAACGATTTTCGTCGCGTCTGTAGAGAAATATCGGGATGCATATTTGTTTTATATGTTAAGTGAATATGCTTCCATGATTCCAGCGATACAAATAACAATCGTACCAGATAATGAAGTGAAAAATTTCTAATTTACAATTTCATCGATGACGGGAAAATGAAAGAGAATTTGAAGAAAATCTTTGTTATTGTCTCTCGCGAAATCCTCTGTTGACACTGACGCTTTCCAGCTCTGGAAGTGATTCTAAATCTTACAGCACGAAAACACTCTACGAAAATTGAATTAGTTTTCTGCAATAATGCAATGAGGGCAACGATGAAGATAAATCGATAAATGCGAATAAGCCCTTACGAAGAATCAATGTCGATTTGATAGATTCGAGCATAAAAATAATTTCTGAAATTATGTTCTTCGGGTGAAAAACCATTATCCAGCTTTTTTAAGGCGCCTAAGTCAGACTCGCTTTCTGGCAGGGATGATTCGATATGACGTTTGGCTTGAGTTGTTTTATATTGAGCGGACCCAAGCCAAACGTCAAATCGTTTGATCCCTACCAGAAATTGAGCACGTTTTCGGCAGCCATTATCGCTCGTTAAAAGCTCAAAGTAATTGCCACAAAGATTCCGAAAATTTCTACTTGAATTTTTCAAGGATTTTTCAAAAATTCCTACAAGAGTCATTCTAGGAATTTATTACCTTGATGAATTCCACCAAGAATTCCACTTAGGAGAGCTCTGAGGATCCTCCGCTGAAAACAACTGAAGGGATTTCTTGGCGTACCCTTGGTAAAGAAATCTAATGGTTTTCCAAAGTATTCCTTTACCGATTGTCCGACTTTTTCTTGAATACACTGTTTCGCCGAAAACTTTTTCCAAACACCTCCAATAATCATTTATATAAAATAGTTAATAATTTTAAATCTCCCTTTCTTCAATTGTAGGCAGTTCTTTGAAGCTTTGGTGAGTTAATATTGTTCTGCTAACAGCTGCTACACATTTCAGCATGAATTCTCCTCTCTTTCATTAAAAGAACAGCCTTCATAGATAAATGTATCAATAAAAATTAACAGAGCTACTGAGCAATTCTCGCTGAAACCAGGCCGCCATCGGCACCCATCGTTAGAATTCCAATTTTATGTCACTGATCGCTAGTTTTCGATAAAACTTAAGGGTGACCCTTTCTGTTTTCTCAAATTGGTGGACCCCTCGTACGCCAGCTAGCTGAACAGTTTGCGAAAAAGCCCATTTTTTGATAAATCTTGGGTATTTCTTCACGGGATATGTCTCATATTTCACTTGGAACACATAGCAAACTTAGTGGCATCGTGTAGAGAAAGAATATAGCTTTCATTTAAAATTGAAAACAATTTTGGCGGCCATTTTGAATTTCGCCGCCATCTTGAATTTTGTTAGAAAAATCGATTTTTCACCATTAGCGCACCGCTAGTTTTGAATTCTGAGATCACCATCAGAAAGCTGAGGAAAAATTGCGTAAGATAGGCTACAAAAACTAGGTGAGCAAAGGTATTTACCCTATGATATGAACGATTTTCTAAATCATGTTCTACTATTTTGACGTATATGGCGAGTACAATCAATGCAAACATAATTTTTTGTACAACAAAGAAACAAGTTTTCAATCGTTGGTGTATTATTTGAGACAGATGAAGAATAGGAGTATTAATTTGAGTGAAAAAATCTGGCGGCCATCTTGGATTTTGACGCCATCTTGGTTTTAAGTAGTAGAATGAGTTTTCACCTTGTTAGCACTCAACATGTTGAATTTCAATGCTACCGTTACACTTATTCTTCTTCTTGTTCTTCTTTTTCCTTACGTTACGTCCCTACTGGAACAGAGACAGCCCTTCAGCTTAACTAGTTTTAAAAACAAATTATCAAATAGAATTTTTTATTTGCTACCTGAATGATTCTTCTGCACATCTTTGAGTTGTAAAATACCATTATTTCTTTCGTTTATTTGGTCTAAAACCATTGATACAAATGAACAATCAGTTGAACAGCTGAGATAAGATAAGAAAGATAGAATCTGATTGTTTTTTTTTATCGGAGGCCTTATAATTCAACATGATGAGATGGTAAAAAATCATGCCACTGCTAAAAACCAAGATGGCGTCTAAAGCCAAGATGGCCGCCAGTTTTTCTAACCTCGAAATTATACACCTACCTTTCGGCATACTAAAAACGATACTCTATGACTTAGAAAATCAAGGATGAATTTTGCTTCAAAATTTAAAACTTTCATTATAAATTAATGCACTTTTGTCAATGTTTTACGTTAGAACTACAGAAATTACCACAAGGCTTACTAATGTCCCGACATGCAATCTATGAACTTTATACAATGAACAACAATGCAAAGGGTAAAAATAATGTTTGTTTAATCAATGTTTTTTGACGGTTTTCATTTATTGAATTATGTCGAAGAATTATTCTGTTGTCAGAAATCGCATTAAAAAAAAATTCCTGTTTAATAACCTGGATTTATAACTATTAAAGCTGAGTATCAGGCTCGGTTCCAGTAGGAACGTAACGTCAGTAAAATGAGGAATAATAAGAAGAAGAGTAAACGTAACCATTTTTATTGGCAGCCTCTAAATTCGACATGCTGAGTGCTATCAAGCTGAAAAATTAATTCTACTACTTAAAATCAAGATGGCGTCAACATCCAAGATGGCCGCCAGATTTGTTTACTAAAAATAATATTCTTATTCTATACTCGACTCGAATAAAACACCAAAGGTTGAAAACTTGTTTCTTTGTTGTACAAAAAATGATGTTTGTATTGATTGCACTCGCCATATACGTCAAAATCGTATGACATGATTTAGAAAATCGTTCATTTGATAGGGTAAATACCATTGCTCACCTAGTTTCTGTAGCCTATCTTACGCAATTTTTCCTCAGCTTTCTGATGGTGATCTCAGAATTCAAAACTAGCGGTGCGCTAATGGTGAAAAATCGATTTTTCTAACAAAATTCAAGATTAAATGAAAGCTATATCCTTTCTCTATACGATGTCACTAAGTTTGCTATGTGTTCCAAGTGAAGTATGAGACATATCGCGTGAAGAAACACCCAAGATTTATCTAAAAATGGGCTTTTTCGCAAACTGTTCAGCTAGCTGCCGTACGAGAGGTCCACCAATTTGAGAAAACAGAAAAGGCCACCCTTAAGTTTTATCGAAAACTAGCGATCAGTGACATAAAATTGGAATTCTAACTATGGGTGCCGATGGCAGCCTGGTTTCAGCGAGAATTGCTCTACTGAAACTTTAACAAGATTATTTTTCTGGTTACTATATGCTATTACTTTAAATATTTATCGAAAATGCAAATATGACAGCTTCTTATGTTTTGATCAAACATTTTCAATGCTTTCGATCTAACGTTGATAAAGAATATTTATTGAACAGGCATTTCCTTCTATTTAAGTAGTGATTATTTGGGTATTCATTATGAAAATGCTCACTTTTTTTATCTTTTCGGCTGTTAGTTTTAGGTCATTTTCGGCAAAATTATTTCTAATGAAGACATGAAAAAGATATTTATCTCAAAAACGGATATTTATTGTCTAAAAATCAAAAAATCAGCGTGGCGTTGCATCTTTTTGAAAGTATCTAGAAGTAAAACTCGATGTTTAATTATGTAGGGCAAGATATAATAGGTTACCTTACTAAGGCTGGGCTTATTGAAGTTACAATTTTTTAATATGTTACGCTAAGTATTATGAAAGAATAATCGTTTGGCTTAATGCACATATGGCATAAGAACGTTTGGCCAAATAATGTATCTTTGCAAAACAATTTGAAAAAACTGCCTTTCATTAAAAGAAGGGAAAACTCAATTTGAAATATTTCAACTAAGTGCCAAAAAATATCGATACAGTATAAATTTATTGAATAGCCCATAATTTTAAGAAGGCAAAACTCAGCCAAACGTCCATTCGCCCAAATGTCCATAAGCCAAACAGCCGTAGGCCAAACATACCGCTTACAATGAAACTGCCTATCTTGAGCTTGTTTTTTCATGTCAAGCAATCACATGAACGATTTTTAAGATATTTTGATTTTAATGCACACGGAAAATCATTTTGAACACCAGTTACTTAAACACATGGAATTTATAAGGAATGTAAAATATTTCATCTTATCTTACATCAGCTAACACATTGAACAATTTTTGACAGCAGGATTATGAATAGCTTTGAGTATGTAGCTTACATGACGATTTTTTCGGGTAAATGGAACATTCGGGAAAACAGTTTTCGAGGAAGTGATTCATTCGGGAAAATTGCATTTGGGGAAATGGTTTTAGGGGAAAAGTCGGACAATCCCTTTATCAATAACTTCAAGGATTCTTCCACGAGTTCGTTTACTTATTTCAAATGTACCCTTGAGATTTATCTGGGATTTTTTCCTGGTATTCATCTTAGATAATTGCGAGAATTCCTCAGATAATTGGAAATCATTTTGAATTCGTCCTTCATTTTTTTCCAGGAAGCTTCATATGACAAAAGCAGTAATTTCCCTATAAATTCAAAAAGGCAATTCAAACGGTTTTTTCAAGAATTCATGTAAGATTTTTATTTGACTTCAATAAGTTTTGATAGGAGTACCTCATAAAATAACATCAATAATAAATTCAAACACTTTATCTTGATTGTCTTTCAGATCTGCATCAAAGAGGTTTCCGAATATTTCCCTATGCTTCAAAGAGTTCAATAAGAATAACCGTATGCAAACTACTAAATACCATACAACAAGTTGACAGTCATACAAAAATACCTCTATGTATCCTTTTTAACAGTAATTTATAGCAACTTCTGAAGCAGCTGCTTTATATATTTTTTTATTCCACAAGACTAAACATCACGAACTTGGAAATCCTGACTACGCCTTCGTATGAGCTAAATATTTTTTGACCTTTAATTTGAGATTCTCCTTGGCTTCAAATCATAAAGACTTTTTCATGAGATCATCCAGGACTTAAGCAGAGATTAAACAAAAATTACTCATTATATGCTCCAAAGCATTTTCTCTTAAATTCCTTCAGAAATTTCACTCTACGGTTTATTTGACTGTTATGGTCCAATTATTTTTAGGGATTTTTCCAAAATGTCTTCCAAAATTCGATTAAATGGTTGGCTTCATCAAGTTTCTTCTTTGCACGTTACTAATAATAATTCTTTTGAAATACTGTCAATTTCCAAATGCTTCTGAAATGAAATGAAATTAATCCAAAGATTCATTCAGACGTTTGTCAAGAGATACCTTGGGCTTGGCTTGGTTGCTACTTCACTATCGCCAGATCAGCTGCAGTTACACAAGGAACCAACCGGATGACTGTTTGGGAGCAACAGACATCCCAGTAAACACAAACTCGTATACGATAGCGCATAAGAGTACAAATGTGGAGGCGATATACGTACATGCGCCATAAGGCTCCGTGCAAGATGTACGTATATCGCCTCCACATTTGTACTCTTATATCCCATCATAAACGATGGTGTGTTTACTGAGATCCTCAGTGTATAAGTGCTGGTGATCTCAATAATGGCGCCTGTCACGTCAGAATGCAGACCAATTAGAGGAATGGGGAGGAAGTGATGTTGTATTGAAAACCGGACCACCGTAGACTTCTGTATCTACGCCAGTTCATGCGAGATGGTATAGGGGTAAGGTAATTCTATGGCAGAGAGGCTTGCTCGTGGTTAGCAGACTGCCTATGTATCAGGCGTAAGGAGAGGCGTGCTATAATGATGGAATAAAGGAAGCGTAGGGGAAGTGGTTTCTTGCCCGTCTCTGGTTCTAATTCTAGTTCTAGTTGCTATGAACGAAAAGAATAGAATAGAAATAGAAACCCCTGAAGAACTTTTGTGAGGATCTCTGTAAAACTGCCTAGCCAAAAATCCTCCAAGACTTCTCAGAGGCTAGGCAGTTTTCCAAAGATACTCAAACAAATTCCGCAGGAGTTTCTACAAACGTGTTATCAAATATTATAATAGGATTTGTTATGGCACCACTTTCAGGATTTTTCCATGGATTTATTTAAAAATGTCTTTAACCCTTCCATTACCAACCCCCCTAAACGAATGTTGGAAAAAACACGTTTTGGGCTGTAACTTTTTTGTTTTTTGATATCTTTAAACCAACACACACAAGAAGCGCATATCCTTCTAGTTTGAGGGCTTGGACAGAATTTTAGGATTAGCCACCTGGTTCCGGAGTTATTCCGGAATCAAAATGGGTGTTTCGAAATGGCCACTTTCGAAAAAGTGAATTTGCAATATGAAATCAGCTGATTTTTTACAATGATTAGCTCTATTACGATGAGGACGGATGTCTACAAGGCCATCATGGTCATTGCATTGCCGCGGATCACAATTTCCGGATGTTCCGGGGAACCGGTTCCGAGGCCATTTTTGGAAGCGAATAAATACTATCATGCGACACATCAAACTTCATGATTTTTCAAATGATTGCATTCTATGACTGAGCTGCACAGTTCAGAACCCATTTGGCCACTTTGGAACCGGTATCCGGGCTCCGAGGAACCGGTTCCGGGGTCAATCATTAAAAATCAGTGAACACTGTCATGCGACACATCAAACTTCATGATTTTTCAAATGATTGCATTCTATGACTGAGCTGCACAGTTCTGAACCCATTTGGCCACTTTGGAACCGGTATCCGGGTTCCAAGGAACCGGTTCCGGGGTCAATTATTAAAAATCAGTGAACACTGTCATGCGACACATCAAACTTTATGATTTTTCAAATGACTACATTCTATGACTGAGTTGCATAGCTCAGAACCCATTTGGCCTTTTTGGAACCGTTCTCCGGGTTCCGAGGAACCGGTTCCAGGGTCAATTATTAAAAATCAGTGAACACTGTCATGCGACACCTCAAACTTCGTGATATTGAAAGTCATTACATTCTATGGGTGAGCTGCAAAGCCTGGGACCTATTTAGCAATTTTGGAACCGATTTCCAGGATTCCGAGAACCCGGTTTGTGGTCAATCTTCAAAGGTGACTAAATACTATAATGCGACACATCAAAATCCATGATTTTTCAAATAGTGCAGAACTCATATGGTCATTTTGGAACCGTTATCTGGGTTTCTGGGGAATCATTTGCGGGATCAAAAGATGAGTTTATACTGTCATACGATACACCAAACATTAAAATTTTTAAAGATAGTATATTTCATAAATAAGTTGCAATGTCTGGGACCTATGTGGCCACTTTGGAACCGATATCCTGGTTTCCGAGGAACCGTCTCGAAGGTGAGTAAATATTATCTGGCAACTTAATGGATGTCTTATATACTTTTTTCAATTTCCATAACTCACTCTTGAGAATTTAAAACGCAGGTTCCATAAGAAAGTTTCTGGTTCAAGCATCATATAGCTGTTTTTTTAACACCAACGCGGTAAAGCTTCCAGTGCACGATTTGCCCATTGAAGGTAGCACCACACTACACAACAGACTAGCATGCAACGCCCAGTGGCACAGTTGAAATACATTTCTGACGGAAAGTTTTCCGGACTAAAGCAGGAACCAAAGGGGTCAGCTAAGGGGTGTAGATCCCTTAACTCGATGCGGCTAAATGCTTGGTAACACTAACCGCACGGCCACGAAGCCCACAAATTGTTTCACTTCAGTATTACGAAAGGTACTGCATACTGTAGCAATACAGCAAAATTTAAAACTCGTAAAATATGCTATTCAACAGTTTTTAGTCGAAAACTTGTAACACCCTCAATTGAATTAATTTTAGGAAATTAATTAGGAGAGTTCAGCTGATCATGACATTGTTCGGAATAACTACAGCCGACTCCCCACATCTCGATGTTCTACATCTCGATATCTCTCCGTATGTCGATGATTTCTTCGGTCCCTTCATTTTGCAAACATTTTCACTCTGCATATCTCGATATCCTCCTTATCTCGATATCTACCTATCTTGATGTGAATTTAATTCCAGATTTTCTGTCCATATGCCGATATGCCCATTATCAAAGGCTACTAGATCAGTGATCCAAAACAAATTTCAAATACGAAATGACGTCTGTTTGTTTATTATTTTCCTGGTAACGGAGTGATTTTCAATCTAGTGTTGATTTACACAAATGTTCTTTGTTTCGATCTCTCCTTCGACCTTCCTTCGATATCGAGATGTGGAGAGTAGACTGTATCACAGTTTTATAAAGATGTCTTTCAAAAATTCCTCCAGAAATACTTATAGAGAAATCTTCTCTTGTGAAGCAATATCTTGAAAAATTATTTACACTGAAAATATTCTACAAGCTCGATCAATGTGTTTCACACGAGCATTTTCTCTATTTGTAAAACACATCAATCGATGGTGTAAAACCAGTCGCTATCGGCAATCCGAATTCAGCTCGGACTCCATTATCCGGAGACTCGATTATCTGGGGACTCGATTATCCGGAATTTTAGACTCGATTATCCGGAATTTATTTTTTGATGTTTTAATTTTTCAATTTTTAAACATAAATCTCAGATAATTTGGTATTGCAATTTACAATATGAATGGTTTTGCAGTTTAGAACGTATTTAACACTTCAGTCGTCGCGCTGTTGTATTTTGTACAACACTACTGAAAAAAACCTCGCCTTTCGTTCACAACAGCAGCGCGGTGGTTCTGACCGTGGCAAATCGCGCGACGACTGAAAGGTTAAGAAAAGGGGGGTTGTTTTTTCATGTATGCTGGTCAAATTTTTTTTATGTAGAGACCCCTACCACCGCTCCTTCTGACTACACTACCACATCATATAAATAAAATAACGATAAAAGATAATATTAAAGTTCTTTTATCAAAGATAACATTTTCTTTCTTAGTGATTCGATTATCCGGAGTGAAAAAAAAATCGATACTCCGGATAATCGAGCCCGACCTGTAGCGATTGCTTGATTTTCTGATACCAGGCACCAATTTCGGGCGCACGGTTTCCCAAAAAATAACATATTAATAAACATGTCATGCGTCACATGTAAGTCCTTGTAATGTTAGGCAAACTAATTCTACTAGTGATTGATATCGCAATTACAAAACACGTTGAAATTGTAAGTAAAAGCCTTTGCTATCGAACCAAAATCAAACCTTAACAGAATTACAAGTTTTACATGTTATTTCAACTTGCCATTTGTCACGACAGATCCACGTTGAAAAGAATATGGATCGAACGTGTGGGTTATTTTCAGTGTAGAGCTCTATAAGTGATAATTCTTTCGAAATTTCCATGATTTATTTAAGGTATTTCTTTAGAATTTGTGCAAAAAATCTGTATACAAATTTCATTAGATTGCAAGATGTCATATTTGAAAAACTACATAAAAAATTAGAGATAATTTTTTGTTATTTCTGAAAAGATTCCTGAAGCTATTCTGATTAGCTGATGAATTTTTAAACCAATTTGTGTTGCAATTTCAAGAGTTAGCTCAAAGTATTCTTTCGTATTTTTTCAGTATTTCTCCTGTAATTTTAGTCATTTCAGGTGATTTAAGTGATCCTGGATGCAATTTCAACGGCAAGATCTTCAACTTTCATAGAAAAAACTTTAAATGAACAGCCTACTTGATGGCAAGACAAAGTTTGCTGGGACCTGAGAGAGACTCGCGAAGAGGAAAAATATCAACGTCATATGCAGCCCAGATGCTGCTGTCACGAAACGTCAAATGCAGCCCGTCGTTTTTATGGCTGAATAAATGAAAAGTATTGTATTAAATTTAAGGTGAAGATAAATCGAAGCCAAAGTTAAAATTTTCAAAAGCACGGATCTGGAGAACTGCACATCTGTTCAAGCTGAAAACTTAATCGATTGTTCACTAGCTGGTGGTGACCAATCGATTAAGTTTTCAGCTCAAACGGATGTTTGGTTCTACAGATCCGTACTTTTGAAAATTTGAACTTTGGCTTCGATTCATCTTCACCTTAAGGTATTATTAAAACCTGAGTCAGTGGAGCAGTTTATCTAAAGATGCTGATAAATCTAAACACAGAACTAGTTATTTATAATGCCTGCTACGTTTTCTGGCATGAAATTTAACTCGAAATGCCGTTTATGCTTCGGTGTAATGCAAACGCAATAGTTTTTTGCTGAGATGGTTATGTGATAGCTTGAACGGTTTGCGCAAGTTTGATGTAAACACTCACTGAGTGGAATAAGAAAAAAAAACTCAGCAATCGCAGAAAAAGAAGACCATCTCCGCGAGTCTCGTCTCAGGCCGGGACCATTAGTTTTAAATAATTATGAGCAATCAAAGGATGTAAAACTAGCACCCAGTTAAACTTATATCAGTCTCAGAATAATCATATGTACTTCGACAGCTTCAAAATCGTTGCAGTGATTTGATCTGTCGTATGAAAGTATTAACATGGCTTCGAAAACTGGTCCAAGAACTGGTTCTTGGGAAATCACATTATGATTCCTAAGTGACCGAATGAGTTCTACATTGTGCAAATCACCCATATGACGCAAAAGTTGTTGGTATATTATTTTGTTTGATATGCCGCTTGATAACATACATTCCTTGAAAATCAAATGGGTCAATACAGTGCAGTGCATCCATGAAATACAATAATTTGCAGAATCTTGAAGTTTGATGTATGGCAGTATTTACTTACCTTCGAAGACTCATCTAAAAAATATTACTCCGGAACCAGTTCCACAGAATCACAATATATTAATAATAACAATATGCCGCATGATATTGTTTACTGATTTTCAATGATTGACCCCGGAACCGGTTCCTCTGAAACCCGGATACTGGTTCCAAAGTGGCCAAATGGGTTCTGAACTGTGCAGCTCAGCCATAGAATGCAATCATTTGAAAAATCATGAAGTTTGATGTGTCGCATGACAGTTTTCACTGATTTTTAATAATTGACCCCGGAACCGGTTCCTCGGAACCCGGATACCGGTTCCAAAGTGACCAAATGGGTTCTGAACTGTGCAGCTCAGTCATAGAATGCAATCATTTGAAAAATCATGAAGTTTGATGTGTCGCATGATAGTGTTCACTGATTTTTAATAATTGACCCCGGAACCGGTTCCTCGGAACCCGGATACCGGTTCCAAAGTGACCAAATGGGTTCTGAACTGTGCAGCTCAGTCATAGAATGCAATCATTTGAAAAATCATGAAGTTTGATGTGTCGCATGATAGTGTTCACTGATTTTTAATAATTGACCCCGGAACCGGTTCCTCGGAGCCCGGATACCGGTTCCAAAGTGGCCAAATGGGTTCTGAACTGTGCAGCTCAGTCATAGAATGCAATCATTTGAAAAATCATGAAGTTTGATGTGTCGCATGATAGTATTTATTCGCTTCCAAAAATGGCCTCGGAACCGGTTCCCCGGAACATCCGGAAATTGTGATCCGCGGCATGCAATGACCATGATGGCTTTGTAGACATCCGTCCTCATCGTTATAGAGCTAATTTTTGTAAAAAAATCAGCTGATTTAATATTGCAAATTCACTTTTTCGAAAGTGGCCATTTCGAAACACACATTTTGATTCCGGAATAACTCCGGAACCAGGTGGCTAATCCTAAAATTCTGTCCAAGCCCTCAAACTAGAAGGATATGCGCTTCTTGTGTCAAAATTTGGTTTAAAAATATCAAAAAACAAAAAAGTTACAGCCCAAAACGTGTTTTTTTCAACACTCGTTTGGGGGGGTTGGTAATGGAAGGGTTTAAATTGCCATTGATAATTTCCTAAAATAAATCCTCCACGATAACTTTCTCGGGAAATTTCTCAAAGAATTTGTGCTGTACTTGGTGAAAAAAAACAAAGGAGGAATCTCAATAATAACTTCTAAAGGTACCATTAGAGAAATTCTTGGTTCAAATTTTTAGAAAATTGAACTAAAATTCGAAAGGAAATTCCAAGAAATTAGTGGAGACTTTTCTTGAGAAAAAATGGCTTGTGTACTTAAAAATTCCCTACAAATAAATTATGGTCGAGCTCCGAGGGAAATCATTTTAATAACCGCAGGATGAACTCCAGAATTTTCTTGAGAAATGTGTGAAGAAATCTTTAGAAAAATTCTCGGAAAAATTCACGGTGTGATCTTGGGAATAATTTCTGTGGTTATCCTTAAAATAAAACAAGGTTGAATACTTAATGGTATCTTGAACTAATTCCATGGAGGTATTCCTTGAGAAAGCCGTTAAAAAATCACTAACTGAGTTCATAAGGAACAAACCTGATAGACCTCTGATGAAATTCATGATAAAAATCTTTGAAAAATGCATACAGATAAACGAGCATTATAATTCAAAAAAAAATCGAACGGAATTGTTTGTCCGGATTTTTTGAAAAAGTCTTGGGGAAATTTCAATCAGCTTACCTATGTTTAGTTTTGTTTAGAATGAAAAAAAAACCATCAATAAGTAAATTCCGCCGCAAAACTAAAGAAATATCTATGAGCTGTCTTGGGGACCTTCCTTAGCCGAGTGGTTAGAGTCCGCAGCTACAAAGCAAAGCCATGCTGAAGGTGTCTGGGTTCAATTTCCGGTGGGTCCAAAATCTTTTCGTAATGGAAATTTCCTTGACTTCCCTGGGCATAGAGTATCATGGTTTATGGACAAAAGGTCGAAAGACAAAACGTCGAAAGGACAAAAGGTCGAAAGACAAAAGGTCGAAAGGACAAAAGGTCGAAAATGATTTGCTTGGTGGGAAATTTTTCCTTCTTTGAAAATATATTTCCGACCTTTTGTCCCTCCTTTTTTGTTCTTCGACATTTTGTCCTTTCGACCTTTTGTCTTTCGACCTTTTGTCTTTCGACTTTTTGTCTTTCGACCTTCTGTCCTTTCGACCTTTTGTCTTTCGACCTTTTGTCATAGATTCCTATGGAAGTGCTCATAAGAACACTAAGCTGAGAAGCCGGCTCTGTCCCAGTGGAGACGTTAATGCCAAGAAGAAGAAGATGTATGAGCTCATCTTCAAGGTTTGTAACGGAAACTTTAACGTTAACATCGTTTGGCAAAAAGTACAAATTGCACTCCTTAATGATACAATAAATCAAGCCTTTCCCCCCCCCATTGGTGCGTATTATGCCATGTTACCCTAGGGCTTTGAATTAGCCTCCTCGGTGTCGGATCATCCGGCAGGAAGTGCGCTATAAAAATGTATCCAACATGTCAAAACTATGTGTGGCAGTGGAAGCTCGAGCTTGGGCGATGAGTTTCATCCTACTTTTGGACGGCGCATTTTCTACCACCTCCTTGAGTGATGTCAAAGTGTCGAACCGCCAAGGAAAAGTTTTTTTTTTAACCTGACGCCAACGAGAAAAAAAGCCCCAGTTCTCACGAGACTGGAATTTCAACTATGTCGCAGGCAGAAGAAAGCGGAAACCAATTATGCAGAACACGACCGCATGGTGGCGTTTTAAAGGAGAGGGAGAAAGTAGCTTCTTATGGGGAATGATAAAGACAGGAAATTAAAGTTAGTGTTATTTTTCCCGGGTGTTTTTAAATGGGTTTAGCCGAGTGGCTGTCGGGAAGTGGCGGTATCACGTAGAATGGCAGTCTCCAGGGACAGGTGTGTTTGGAAGTTTTTAATTGGAACAGTTATGTACAATATGTACAATTAATGGAAAACTTGATTGGCTATACCGTGGATGGGATTTGCATGTAGACGATTTGACTTAACTAGCCGTAATCGTCGAGAAATTCCCCAGTAAACAGAGTTAAAGCTCAAAAAGATCTTCAATTAAAATGTTTTAACGATGTATTTATCAAATATTACAGATTATTCTTTCGTCTCAAAATAAATTGCAGGGCACGTTTCTGTCCATAAGTGCAAGTTTGTCACAAACGACATTTTCATCAATTTCGAGTTAATACCGTGGAGAATCATAAAATGATAAACATTTTCGTTCAAAACTAAAAAAAAAAAGATCAAGTTGTTTCGCTGCATTGGTAATTAAAATCGTATAACATTCACATAAAAGTTATACATGAGCCTCGTAATGCAGTAGCAATGAAATTTCTATCAGAATTATTTTCTGACTATTCACCCAATATGCGATTTTAGCTGTACACAATTTTAGTATCAAAGAAGCACTTTTAAGTTCTTGGAAAATCTGGAATATGAAGAGATTAAATCCCAAATCATTCGAGTATGAAATGAATAAGACATGGAAAATTTGAACACGAAGTGAATCAAACTTGAAACACTTGAATATGAAGTAAATCAGACATTATATAATGTTTATAATGCTTCCTTTCTATATAGTACAAAACTCATAAATTTCCATTTCCATCTTCACTCCATTTCAACTCATCTCCTTCTCCCTCAAACCAATCTTCTCAAATCTTTACTAACCGCACAGCCCTCGATTTGATTTCTATTTTATCAGAAATTCTTACGCTCGAATCAATTAGAGCTTTACCCATCCCGAACAAGTGTCCGAGAGCGATCTACCCGGAGATAAACCAATCAACCCTTTCGCTCTACGAAGAATCCATCCGCCCAATCCCCATTTCGCTTGACTGAATCGAACCGGGATCCCAGCCGGAAGGAACTTTCCAACAACTTGCATTTAGTTATGTTTGTGGTCACTGGAATCGGAAGCGAATAGGAATGGGTATGGACATTCAAACGAAATGCTGGAAAAGTCTCTGGATGTCCGAGGGGGAGAGACGAAAACGTTCAAGATCTATGATTGAAGTGCATCACATGGCCGAATGGACAGAGAACTGCTCGTTCAGACGTATTCTTTCAATTACCGAAAGAGAGCACTTGGGGCGGAGGGAAAATTGCAGTTTGATAATTGAATGAAGCCGGTACTAATTTGTCCATTTTTTCAGCTCGGTGGTTATCGGAAAATTGATTGATTCCACAGCAATGGATACTGGTGATGGAAAAGAAAGAATTGATTCACGATTGTTTGAAGTGTGGAATTCTGAAAAACATTCACTGAACAAAAAGTTGCTGCAGTTATCTTCATCAGTTCAACATCGGTTCAGCGAGTCGGATATTTGTCAAAATCGAAGATCTGTCGAATGGCAGGAGGAGAACAGACCAACAAAAACGAAAGAAACAATTTACGGTTCCTCCCTATTCCCCCAAGGGTTGGCGCATCGTTTATGATGAATGATGATGAAGTATCGCGTTCTCTTTCGGTTTGGGATGGCAAAGAAAAAACTCACACGAATCGGACGCCATTTTCCATTTGGGATGGTTTCAACGGGTTACTACCCGGGGAAAGTTATTAACAACACAAACCGAATCGACCTGCTCAGCAGAGGGGAACCCACCGAGGGAAGTCACGGAAAATTGGACGATCCACCTAGGGATTGTCCTGTCTTTCTCTTTGTTCCATAAGTTCTGGAACGCCGAACACAAATCAGTCTGAGAACGACTGCAATCCATTAAATTATGAGAGTTATTGATTTGTTCCTAATCAGAGATTGAATTCTGAAAAAAAATACACCACCAAACCAAAATGTTTCATCAAGAATCTTCATAGGAACAACAGTACGTACCCCACACGTTTATTGGGATATCTGCCTTATTCCTGCTTGTACCGGTCGTTTATTTGACCCGTACAACATCACTGTGGTTTCCATTTATGTGCCACCAAATAGTCCAGACAAACATATTATCGATACTTTGAACAGCATCATAGGGTGATATGCTAGTATCCATCGTATTAAGCATTGATCAATGAGAGCTGCAATTTTACCAGTATTGCAGTGAATGATGCTGATACAAACCGATACCAAACAATTATTTCCCAAAACAGCTTTCGTATTGTACAATAAGATTTTGATAAATCTGATCTCTTTTTGGAAATAATGCAAAGAAAATGCATCTTGTCGTATTCTCACTACGTCGTATCGTTTTAAGGAGAAGATAAATCGAAGCCAAAGTTCAAATTTTCAAATTCACGGATCTGGATAACCAAACATCTGTTTGAGCTGAAAACCTAATCGATTGGTCACTAGCTAGATTGAGTTTTTAGCTTAAATGGATGTTTGGTTCTTCAGATCCGTGCTTTTAAAAATTTGAACTTTGGCTTCGATTCATCTTCACCTTAAATTCTGTCGCAATAAGTTTCCAGATTTGACTCACAACTTACGGCTCTCTGTGATGTATTGAGTGGTCAAAACACAACATATCAACGCTATAATAAAATGTTTTACTAGAATATATAGATCTACGGGCATCTCCCTTCATTCCTTCAGCATGATAAAATATACTAATTTCCTTTAAAATTCATTGTTCGACATCCAAATTCAGCCCAAACATATGAACACAATTCCTTTTGACCGTACAATTATGGCATTTGCTCACAGTGCAGCGAAAACAACACAATCAAAGGAACCGTATTTTTACGTCGAGCATCGCGCCCACATTGATGCGCACAAGCTTTTTTTTTCAGTACGACGGATTGAACTTTGTTTACATTCTCAATTTTACGCGGTCGGTGTTATTAGAATGAAATCCTTCAGTGAAGAAGTACGAAGGTTTTCCATAGTGAAAATATTGTTCGTCTATTTAAGGAACAGATTCTCGTGCACATTTTCAACGTGGAAAAATAAATACTCACACGTCAGTTTATATGGCACTTTCATAGAAGCACGCACCTTGCATTCAATGTACAATCCAACATAATGCGTTACATGTGCGTTACTTGTTGGTTTTGTTAGCTACGACACCATCCAATATATGGCAAACATGGTGGGAGAATATTTTGGTGTGACAAAATTATTTAGGGTCGATGTACCAATAGCCGCATAGCTAAGAACAAATATTCGTATAAAATCGAAAAATAACGCTAGCGTCATTATTTTTACATAATCTGAAAGCTTTTTATCTTGGTTTTGTGGGAAAAATATGAAAACTGAGAAAATTCAGATGTTTGCATTAATTATCGCTTGTGCCACTATAGGAATACATGTGCCTATAGTAGCACTATTTCTAATTTCTGTTCCTATAGTAGCACTAGCATCACGGCGTTGGCAAACTACTAATCAAAACCGTATTTTTACAAAGCTTTTATATTTTCCTTCAAAGTGTGGATCAAAAGCTTTCGTTTGATGTAAAAAAAGTACTTAATTCATTAATTATTTCGTATAATAAAAAATAGTTTCTCTCAGTAGTGCTACTATAGGAACAATAGGTTAACTATAGGCGCAAGGGAGCTCAAATTTTAAGCAAAACTTATTATTTCGATCATTTTTTGGACAAAATCAAGCTGTGTATCAATGGTACTTAGATAAATAGCTCCTGACCTTCATGTCAAAAAATATTTCGAAAAGATTCATAGCAAAACGGCCGTAAAAAGCCACTAGTGCGACTATAGGGGACTGTCCACTAAGGGAACACTGACCCTAGGTGTGAGTCTATTAGAGGGCAAAATCCTTAATAAGTATCTGGCGAAGTAAGTCACACAGTGGGGGGTGGGGGGGGGGTCGGAAAGAAACTTGAAGGAATCATAAAGTGGTGTGACCGGTGTCGATCGCTAAGCATTTCTCTCATATCGTGTTCGTCCATGCGATTTCGATGAAAAAGTACAAACCATGACAGCTTTCACAAAAATACACATGGAAAATGAATCTGTGTTGCAGGTAAGTTGGGATATCCGCCGTAGTGGCGCATTTTAAGTTTGATACGACGAATAATAGCACTTACGACGAAGTAGAACGAAACCCTATCGAATGCTCCAATATCATGAACTCAATATCATAGGGAGTTAATTCAACGCCGCCAACGAAATTTGGGGCAGTTCCATCCAGAAGATGACGATAACTGTTAGGGAGCCGGATCCTATTCTTGGCACTTTTGATTCACTTCGGCAGTCGGGTTTCTTTTTTTTTTTAAGCTACTGAGCTCATATTTGGCCATAAGAAAAAAAAAACGCCAACTGGACTCTTTTGGAATACAACTTACTCGAATCTACACAAATTGAAGCAGACCTTTCAATCGACAAGCTAGGGGATATTATCTTCAAATCAGCTAAGGCATCAATTCCAAGAACAACTGGCAAGCCATGCAAAACAGCAATGATTTTCTGGTCTGAAGAAGTTAAGGCAGCAATCAAGGCGCGTTGAAAGACCCTGCGAAAACTAAAACGTACTGAAACAACTTGTCCCGAGCGCGAACGTATAAGAAAAACATTACAATCAGTTCGTTCCATAGCTAGACAAACTGTGTCTACAGCTAAGTGAGAATACTGGGACGTATTCTACAACAGCTTCAATCCTCAAAGTCCTTCTGAAATGCTATAAAACAACTTCAACAAACTAAACGGAAAAAGGAATAATGCAAATGAAGGCCTCGTCATCCGTGGTATATATAAACAGGATCCATCCTTCATCACTGAACACTTCGCAGATTTTTTTCCAGCAGGCTTCAGCAACTTTTGACAGTTGTAGTGGATAGCAAACAGACATGAAGGCAACCCCCACAATTCGTAACTAACAATAACTCAACCTTGAATGAGGACTTTCACATTAGTGAGCTCTTGCGCGCCATCGACTCAACGAAAGGCTTCTCTACAGGCAGCGACAATGTTGGATATCCAATGAATCGACACCTACCTATTGCTGAAAAATGCTATAAATCGCGTTTAGGCAGAAGGAAGATTTCCCCAAAGCTACAGGACAGGTAGATATAGTGATATCCATTTCTGAACTCAACATGCCCCAAAACACCTTGAAAAACTACCGACCCATCACTCTTCTGAGTTGCATTGGGAAGATCCACGAAAGGATGGTAAATCATAATTAAGTCGCTTTCCTAGAAGAGCAAAAACATTCTTTTCGAGCTGGTCGAGGAACGTCAACACATTTCGCCGAACTAAAAGAAATAATAGAGAACGCCAAACAATCGAAAACTCATCTGGAGTCAGGCGTGGTGAGCCCACATTCTGTATCAGCTTAATCGCTTGAACTTGGGCAATCGCATCATATCTTGCATCACTCATTATCTTCAGGATCGCAACTTTCAACTTTCAATTTCATCACAAAAACCCTTTGACAACGGTGTTCGGCAAGGATCGGTGTTGGCAGTTACGTTATTTCTATTGGCTATAAGCGCAGTTTTCGCAGTAATTTCCAAAAATTAAGGGTATGCGGAATACAGAATGATTCCGTCAAACAGGCTTCGAAACAAAATTCCACAAAACTCAAACAAGCGGAATTTTTATTTTACCATTTCGTTAGGTTTCGCCAAATTGTAAAAATATGTCCACGGAAAATTGGATACAAACGGAATAAAACAGAATTTCGCGAAATATCGAGTTTGATTTCGAACAAAAACGGCATAGTAGCACGCATCAAAGACAAGAAAGTTTAAAAAATACACCAGAAAAATCGCGATTATCTGCCATAATGTATCGATTTGAATACAAATTTCAAACGATTCCCATCCCATAGAATACATCTGATATATGGATCAGTAGGGGAAAAGGATTCCTATTATGGATCAAATCGAATCAGTGGCGCGGGAAGTGGGTAGGACAGGTAGGACATGTACTACGTACATCAACACTTGGGTAAGACAGTCAGAGGATTGTCCTACCCACGATTCACCAAAAAAAACAAAATCAGCAGAAAAATTGAAAAATAAATTAAACTTTTTATCATCTGTTCAATATACATTCAAACTCGATCAATGTCGTACTTATTCTTTTGGACGATGGAAGACGCTATGAGAATGTCCATGGTATACGAAAGCCTAGAAAAAATGTGACATGGTTTGTGCATGACCTCAAAAGTTGTGGAACGATTGAGAATATGTATATTAAAAATCCTGGAAAACTAATTGTAATAATTGCTACAACAAACTTCTTTTACCGCTTAGAAAAGTAATGGAATAAACTTCTATTTCGAATTAATCAATTGATGTTTTTTTTTTTGTTTTGAAAAATATTTACGGCTAGCCCCTAATATATTCTGGCCATGAGCTTTCCTGCAAGTAATTCTTGAGAATTTTCTGCAACATCCATTGAGAGTTTTCAGAAGATTATCGAAGTGTTTTTTTAATATGACTGAAAACTAAAGTTGATCCAATGAATGTTCTAAAGTATATATTTTTACCAAAATAGTCTATAAAGTCTCTTTTTCCTTTTTATATTCGCATTGAATCCTTATGCAAACTTGTAAAGAAAGGATTATAACAGTTTCAGTGGGCTTTTCAAGAATTTCGTCTCAGTTTCTCTAAAGAAAGGCTTCTGAAATTATCATAGTGATTTTATTTAGAATACTTTTAGGGTCGCCTACAGGGATCTCTCCAGAATTTTTTCTAGAGATTTCTCTATCAACTCTTCCGACGATATTTCAAAGAATGCTTAGAAGAATTTTTCCAGCATTTTCTCCACGAAACCCTTGAGAACTCCAGAGCTACTACTCCCAGTAACTTCCTCAGGTATTACTTTGATTTTTTTCCAACACTATCCTAGATTTTCCTCCAGATATTTTTCACTAATCCTTCAACCGAATTCTCCAGTTATAACTTTAATAGATCTTTCAAAGATTTCTACAGAATTTCTTCCTAGGAAATCTACAAAGGTTTATTTCAAAATTTTTGAATTAAAAAGCAGCTTAAGGGTATTTTTTCAAGAATTCTTACGACTATTCATGTGGATTCCTTCAAGCATTCATCCACGTTTCCTCCGAGAAATCCAAAATTCCTTAAAGTTTCTTCGAACAAAACTACTTTTTTTGTAGGAATTTCTTCAGTATTTCATCTACAGCTATTTTCAGAGATACTTGGTCTTTGAGGGTTTCAAAACTTACACAAGTTATCACATTAAATTTTCTTAACATTTCCCTGGAGACATTCCTGGAAGATTTCCTAACAAAAAAAAAACTATCAAGACTTATTTGAGAAACTCTCAAAGGAGGAATTCCTTTAGAAATCTTAGAAAAAATCCTTTAGGAAATTGCTGAAGGTATCTTCAAATAAATCCTTGTTTGAAATCCTACATTCAACCTGGAAGACAATTTTATAAGAAATCCCTGAAAATTTCTGGAGAAATTTAAGGTAGAATTCTAGAAGACGTTATGACCAGGAATCGTGGAGTATGTGCCAGGGAATGGATGGAAAAATCGTTTCGTTTTGTTTTCTTGGTTCCTGTTTGCTCTTTTCGGCCTCTAGTTGTTTTTTTTAAAGACTCGTTTTTTTTTTTGCTTAGAAACAGTGGAATTTCCTCAACTCAACTCAACTTGAAGCCGAACAAAATGTCACTTACACCCATTTGCGTTTGAGTCCCTTAAATATAGTAACTTTCAAATCCCAGCCTGGGATTCCCTACGGTTATTGAGGATTTTGCCCTCTAATAGACCCAAACAATTTTGTCACACCAAAATATTCTCCCACCATGTTTGCCATTGGATGGCGTCGTAGCTAACAAAACCAACAAGTAACGCACATGTAACGCATCATGTTGGATTGTACATTGAATGCAAGTTGCGTGCTTCTATGAAAGTGCCATAGAAACTGACGTGTGAGTATTTATTTTTCCACGTTCAAAATGTGCATGAGAATCTATTCCTCAACAAAACGAACAATAACATTTTTCTTAGCTTGAATCACTCTGCACAAAACTTTTGCTCGTTTGTCCTACCCATGGTTTTGAACGTGGATGCGCCTCTGAATCGAATCATAGTATGGATCAAAACACTACAACAGCAAATTTTTCTGCGAGGTAAACGGATGGTGTGTTAGTGAAAGCATAGGTTTTGGCGTTTGTTTCGGAATCGTCTTATCTTTGATTCATAACAGGTCGGGGTTCTGCCAAACCGCACCAAGCGCCATTTTTTTCAAAAATGAGTTATTTACACACGAGGATTCAGATTATCATAACCTTTCCACATAACAAATACCGAATAATTTAAACCGTCATTCGTTGTGTAAATTCAAAATTTTTCTCTGGCAGAATATGTAAAACTGAAATTGTATCCAACCAGAGCGAACCATAAACCTAAGCTAGTCATTGGAGGTAATTTAGTATTCTGATTTAAATGGCATTTTTGCTTTCAAATTCTTCCTAAAACATTGCAAAGTAACCATTCTGGACTACATATAGGATCAACACCAACGGATTTTAGCATGTAGTGTAAGCGAACAGCCATGTGAAATAAAGAATTGTTTCGGTGGTTCTGAAGAATTTCCATTGAAATTTTGGCCTGCCACACCGCACCAAGTACCATTAATATAAAAATCGTGTTTTTGTATGAACAAAAGATATCAACACGCGCTAAACGCTCGCCTTTGCTTTTTTATATAATATGTTGATGGATCCATGCAGGAGCCGTGATGAAATAACAAGACATTTAAATTTAATGTTGTTTGAATAATTTGGTAGCACTTGGTGCACTTTAGATGTTCAGGAAATGACGTTTTCACCATCAAGCCTATTTGATCAGAGTGCGCATAAGTTGTTTCGAGTTTTTAGCTCTCAATTCAACAGTTCGAAATGACTTAGAGGTAGCACGCCTAATCACCACTCAAAGGACACGAGGTCGAATCCCGATTAGTATTTTTTTACATTACATACAGTAACATACAGTCATAAAAATCAAGCTTATGTGACTATTTTTAAACTATAGAGCAGAAGCAGTACAGTGAGAATTTCATGCCATTCCTCGTATCCAACAAATTTCTATTTAACCAGATTTTTCCATTTATCATTCCTGCTATTAATGAAGTGATCCTTCAAGAATAAATTCACAGTTTCTCTGGGGATTTTTTCCAGGAAATTTCTTTGGAACTTCCAAATAAACTTGTCCAGAAAATCCTTGATAACTTCCTCCAGCAATATGTCTAGGAATTTATTATAATTGCAGTTCTTCCAAATTTATCTCGTTTGATTTCTCAATTATAATTTCATGGATTCTTTAAAATTTAAATACTACAGTAATTATTCTGGTAATTCTTCTTTTCTTCTTATTTTTTTTCTTTCTGGCGGAATGTTCCGATTGGGACAGAGCCTGCTTCACTAGAGTGATGCAAATTTTGAAATTTTGGCTCTCCTATGCTTAAACGATTTCTCATATGGTAGATAGCATTCTCTCAAAGTTTGAAATGATTTGGATGAAATTTGAATGTACACACACCATTTGAAGTTTATATGGAGATTACTATGGATAACGCCAACATTTTGTGTTCGGCCCTCTATCTCTTCATCACAATATTTTATGGAACAGTGAACAAACTCTTGTCAAATGAAATCTTTCTAGCTACCTACCATATTTTGATTGGACGTCTGGATAAATTGTAATTCGTTATCATAAAGTGGGTTTGCATTTGACATGCTTCACCAACTGTTCGGCAGGCAACATTGGAGCTCCTGGCGGGAAGAATAGATCAAAGTAATCCAGGCTACTATGTTCTACAGCAAAAAAGCAGTGTTGCTCTGCAAATAATTGAATGATCATATCAGCATGGTTTAAACTTTGGAATCAAGAATAACAAATAATCCTTACGTCCCATTAAAATGTGGTCTTCGGAAAAGTTGTAGCTGGGGGTTTTTCACATGAGATGAGTGTGTTCACTTTTCCATAGATCATTATGACGAGCAATTAGAAGACTGAACACAAAAAGTTTGCCTTCTCCATAGTAATTTCCATACAAACTTCAAACAGCGTGTGCACAACCAAATATGTTCCAAATCATTTCAAATTTTGGGAGGATCATTTTCATCATAATTGACATCGTTTCAGCATAGGGGAGCAAAAACTTCAAAATTTGCATCAGTCCAATGGTGTATGTATGGCATGCCCTAGGACCCGCTTATTGGACCAGCATATTTTGGCCGGTACTCAAGATTTTCACTTGGTCCACTCTGACTGAACGCATATTTGAATATTTCTGGTCTTCAATGCCCTGACCCTGCGAAATTTTAATTTTCAAGCTATCGTAATGCCACTAATTTTGGTATTTACTATATGAATTATTTAAGAATTTACGATACTGGTGTCGAAGGGTCTTGATAATCTGTTTAAGTAATGGAATGATCATCACAGCATGATTGAGAATTTGTTATCAATAATAACAGATTATCCTTACGTCCCATCAAAATGTGGTCTTCGGCAAAAGTTGTAGCTGGAAAAATTTCATATGTGAAAAGTTTGTTCACTTTTTCCGAGATTTTTATGACTAACTGTTAGAGGACTGAACACATAAGGTTTGCCTTTTCCATAGTAATTTCCACATAAACTGGCTTGGGTACAACCAAATCTCCTCCAAATCACTTCAAATTTTTGGGAGAATGATTTTCATCATAATTGACATCGTTTAAGCATAGGGGAGCAAAAACTTCAAAATTAACATCAGTCTACTGCTCCACAGCTTAGTGTTCTCATGGGCACTTTTCGACTTCTGTCCCTAATAACATTCTTTAAGGCCCAAGTAAAAATGAAGCAAATGTCAAACGTGAAAATGTTGTTTTCTCCTTTAAAATCTACCCATCGAAAGTTCAAAGTTTGTATAGGATGGAAAAACTTACTTTTGCAAAGAAAAATCGCCAGAGGTCGCCCATTGACATTTATACAATTTCTGAATACACATCTCGATAGGTATTTTAACGATGAAGAATGTTGCCGAAGACTGCGAAACAATCCGACAGTTGTGAAAAAAGTTATTTTATGAAAGCCTATTGGCAAAGCGACGTTGATCAACACGTAAGGGAATAACAATAATAACAAAATCGGGCAAAATTTCCGAATAGTCTATGTTTAATAACTTCTTTCACAAGCATCGGATTGCTTTTCGGTCTTCGGAAATGTTGTTCATCGTAAAAATGCCTATCGAGAGATCTGTGTTCAGAATTTTTATAGAGGTCAATGGGCGACCTCTGGCGATTTTTCTTTGCAAAAGTAAGTTTTCCCATAGAAAATCCCATACAAACTTTGAACGGCTGGCGCTAAAATAAAGTTTCTTCTAACGAGCTGAAATTTTGCACAGTTGTTATGGAACCTAAATGAAATCCAAAATGTGAACTGGAGCGAGTATCAAAATGTATTATATTACCTTGTCCCAGGCTACTGTACACCCGCCTGAATCGCGAGGCAGCAAAAGTTGGACTGGTGGTTAATGTGACCAAGGCAAAGTACATGCTAGCTAATGGGCCCGAGGAGGTAGTCCTCTACGTGGACGATGCTCGAGGAGGACCTGCAAGCACTTGGAATCTTCGAACGTCGGGTGCATAAAACGATCTTTGGCGTTGTGCATGAAGACGGCGCGTGGCGGCGAAGGATAAACCACGACCTCGCAAGCGAGCCCAGTATGCAGAATGATGCCAAAGGTGGAAGAATACGGGGGTGGGACATTTCGCATAAAGTCGTTTCGCATAAGGACGTTTCGCATACGGACGTTTGGCATAATGGACAATTGGCATAATCAGAATTATATGCCTTCTTTAAAATGCTACCTGGTCTTGTATGAAACTGGTTTATGCGAAATGTCCATTATGCCAAACGTCCGTATGCGAAACGTCCTTATGCGAAACGTCTTTATGCGAAATGGGTCACCCCTGAAGAATAAGATGGGCAGGGCATGTTGCAAGTATTCCGGACAGCAACTCTGCAAAGTTGGTATTCGCTTTGGATCTGGTTCTTACAATAATAAGAGATAAGAGCGAGCCAAGATGAAGAGATAAGACCACTATCCATGCATTTTGGCATGAAAGTTTTGGTTCATGTTGGATGTTAACTAAATAAATGAATTAAATGGACGTTTCAAAAGAGTAATTTTTGCCCATTTTGATCGCCTCAACAACCAGAATAGAATTCTCAGTCTTTCCGCAAGCCACAACCCGTTGAACAAGAAAAGCAAAAAAAAAGGTTTCTATTCCTGAAAAGAAGAAAACCCATGTCATTTCCGTTCGGTCGGGTTTCCGGTGTTCTGTGAAAACGTTGTTACCACTTTGAAGTATCCGGCCAGGGGGTTGGTGGTTTCGGAAGGGTACGGTAAACATGTCACATCCCAATCGTGCTCGTGGAATGCCACGGAAACCGAGCGCGGAGACAACGGAGCGAACGGACGAAACCGATAAGACATTTGCTTGATTAGACACGACCAACGTGAATGGAAGCGATGAGATGTGTTTTTTTCTGTTCGGTCGGTTGTCGTTGTTTGATATCGGAGGAAAAAGGACGAATGACGACGACGAGCTAGGTTTCGTCACTGCGAATGCCATCGGGCGGAAATTGAGTCATATTTTCAAGTGATTAGTTTTTTCTGCGTTCTATTGTTCGATCTAAGCGGGGGGTAGGGCTATCATAGCAGACGAACGTGAACTGGTTGCGGAAATTAGACGAGGAGTTATTATCTGGAGAAGTGGTTTGTTTGGCAACAATGGAAATCGATACGATCGCGAATTGCTGGTTCGAAGCCAAAAGGGCATGTAAGCTAATCAAGAGATAATTAACTTGCAAAAATGGTATCAGTTTAGCATGTGAGCATGATGTTCAACGCGTTTATAGATTGGTATTCTGTTTACCTCTTCTATTCAACTGAACCATGCATGAATTATATCTCCTCTCATTTTACTCATTGTTTGAAACAATTTTCGCTCTACTTTCAACCGATGTGTGACGGAAAAACTTGTAACAACTAAATTGTTTTCCAACCATCAATTCAAGCCTTTTCTACCTTTTTCTTATTATTTTTTAATATTTGTTTTATTCTCTATTAGTATCATTCCAAAAATTATATTCATTTATTATATCTAGGTGTGCTGTGATAGACAACACTATCATCTTAATTTGGTAAAACTAAATTAAGCTTTTATTAACATTTTGTAAACAACACATTACATATCATTTGCCGTAGCAGTTGATTTCACTTGCTTATACAGTCATCTCTCCCTTATTCGATATTGAAGGGACCATCGAGTTAGGGAGGTATTGAGTAACAGAACACAAAAGCAGTGCAACTGCGTTCCAAGGTACCATCGAGTGAGCCTCTTCTCTAACTCGATATCGAGATACGGATATTCTACGTAATTCATTAGTACTACACCATGAAGGAAGCTTCAGAATCATTTTCAAAATTATGTTTTTAATCCTCTGCAGAGCGTTCTTCTTGGTATCACAACAGCTAGTCCAGATTGGTACAGCATACAACATGGCCCTGTCAGATGCATTTTAAGTCACTGTAAGTCTCAAGTGTTCGGAATATGAGTCAAAAATTGTTTTGAACATTGACAAAATGTTTCAAAATGCAATATCACGCACTAAAAGAGTAATTCAACAAGCTAACCTCCTCATCCAATTTCACGAGCATAGCTCAAAAGCAATTTTATACTTTCACGATTAATTTGGCAGATATCTCCAACGATTATTTTCGCATCCGCTGCTGCCGAGCATATGCGGCATCCCCCACCGTCATTGCCCAGAAGATCTGTTTATTGTTCCATAAAAGCTGATTTAAAAATTCACGACCCCATGAATGATTTAGTCTTTTGTCTTATGGCACAAGGCCATCAACGAAGAGACGACACCGACCGTCAGCTACCTAGTAGCTCATTTTAAGTGAATCCTTTGCAACGGTAGAATCTACCTTTATCTCCACGCGCTAAAGCTCGGCTCTCAACCGGGCCGGGAAAAAGCTTATCGCCAGACACTAGAGAGTTCTCAAGAAGCGAGACAAGCGAGAGGTAAATTGCGAACCGGAGTGTCTCTCCCCTGCTGCGACGAAAGCCCCTGTCTCGTCTGTACATTGTAGCTGAGTTATCTCCGAAGCCGGCGCCTTTGATATCAGCGACCCGAAAAAAAAAGTTGAAATAAGCAGCAGAAAATCCATAAAAGCGAGTCATGAACTTCAATCCAGGGTTCCAGATAGCCGCAGCGGTAAACGCAACCAAGCTGAGCGTCGTGGGTTCGAATCACACCGGTCAAGGATCTTTTCACGATATGCGAATGCAAAAATTGCCAATCGGCAAAGAAAGCTCTCAGTCAATAAACTGTGAAAGTGCTCATGAGAACACTACGCTGAGAAGCATGTTCTGTCCCAGTTGGGACGTAGCGCCTGAAAGAAAGAAGAACTCACTTCAATCCACCACCGGCATGGGCTTTGTGTCGTCGTCGTCGATGGATGCTTTTATTAGAAGTCGCTTCACGTTAGCACCTCACCGAATGATGCAGTTGATTGTGAGAAAGGGGGACAGATTCAATGGGATATCACCTTCAAGCATCGATGGGAAGGAAGCAGTGCGTAAATTGAAAGAGTACAACAGGTTTCAATATTGGCACTACTTCTGATGGATCTGAAAAGTGCTCTGATTCAATTCTCGTCTAGATTTATGAACCTTACCCTCAATTTTGAATCATTTATTTTTACATTCAATGACAAATTGAAACTTTAAACTGGTGAAGCCCAAATGGCACACCAAATTTATTTCTGGACAAAATTGTTTCAACATTATCATTCATTTTCATTAATTTAGTAAATATCTAAACAGATAACACTGACGCAACAATTCTTTGCCACAATACTCGGTCCGTGGCCACATCTCTCCATCATCGGTTCTGCTCCACGCTCTAATTGCTGTGCACTTGATTCGCCCATCTACCTTGCTGCGCTCCACCATCTTTGCAGGGTTGCTGTCCGTCATTTTTGTAACATGCCCTGTACATCGTATCCTATCAGCTTTTAGCTCCTTCTGAATACCGGGGTCGCCGAAGAGTTGAGCGAGCTCTTGGTTCATCATTCGCCGTTACACACCGTTATACTGCACACCGCCAAAGATCATCCTAAGCACCCGGCGTTCGAAGACTCTAAGTGCTTGCAGGTGCTCCTCGACTACTGGTCTTATAAGTGTTTTGTATATTGTACATTTTGTGCGGGCGTGAATCTTTTTGACCGCAGCTTCTCGTGGAGGCCATAGTAGGCCGGACTTTCACTGGTGATGCGCCTCCGATGATACTTCGCGGCTAACGTTATTACCAGCTGTCAGTAAGGATCCAAGGTAAACGAACTATCATAACACTGCTACCTAGGCGTGCCCTGCTGCGCTCGACCCCACTAGCTAGCTTGTACTTTGTCTTGGTCGCATACACCACCAATCCAACTTTTCCTGCCTCGCGTTTCAGGCAGGTGTACAGATCTGCCACCTTTTAAAAAATGGGTCGACAATGTCCATTTCATCCGCGAAGCAAATCAATTGACTGGATCTCGTAAAAATCGTACCCCGGCTGTTAAGGTGATGATGAATCGAAGCCAAAGTTTAAATTTTCAAGAGCACGGATCTGGAGAACAAAACATCCGTTTGAGCTGAATACCTAATCGATGTGTCACCACCAGCTAGTGACTAATCGATTAAGTTTTCAGCTTTAACGGATGTTTGGTTCTCAAGATCAGTGCCCTTGAAAATTTGAAGTTTGGCTTCCATGCATCTTCACCTTAAGTCCGGCTCTCCGCATACCACTTTCTAGTGCAGTATTGAACACTTACTTGATACTTGATGGGCTACAATCCGCTACGTTGAATCTACGCCGAATGGATAATTCTTCTCCACTGGGCTCGGTCCTCAGCCAATCGCTTCCAGTCACCCTGAACGTTAAGTGCCCTTAAATCCTCTTCAACTGCAAAAATCCAACGTGTGTGCGGCCTACCACGAAGCCGACGGCCTCGTCCGGGTTCTCTACTGAATATTATTTTTGCTTGTCGTTCTTCCGGCATTCGCACCACGTGACCAGCCCAACGCAGCCTGCCGTGTTTAATGAGCTTGATAATATCCACTTCTTTATATACTTGGTACAACGCATGATTCATGCGACGCCGCCAGATGCCATTTTCTTACTTACCGCCGAGTATTGTTCGCAGCACTTTACGCTCAAAAACTCCAAACGCTTTCCGGTCGACCTCTTTTAACGTCCAGGATTCATGGCCGTATAGAGCAACCGGAAGGATAAGAGTCTTATATAGCGAGAATTTTGTTTTCGTCTGCAGGCTACGGGACTTAAGCTGGTTACGGAGCCCATAAAAAGCCCTATTCGCAGCTGCAAGACGCCTTTTCACCTCGCGGGTAACATCATTATCGCAAGTCACTAAAGTACCAAGATACACAAATTCTTCCACTACTTCAAATTTTTCACCACCTAGCACCACTTCACTACCAACGTCCAGTGCCGTAGCGTGCGGTTGGCCAGGTTGGCACCCTCCAAGGGCGCCAGCCTACAGGAGGCGCCAAAATGCGTGAAATACTTGGTATTTATTTTGAAGATATTAAATTAGGGAATATTGAATTATTGAATATTGAAAAAATCTTATCAGTAACAATTTCAAAAGAATTATTGGACATAATATAGAAAAATATGAAACAATTTCTGAAAAGTTTTTAACAAAATATGCAATAGGCATTTCAAAATATATACCTTGTATATATTTTAATGCTTGAAGTTCAGATAATTACACCTAAATTAAGTTTGTTAATGAGAAGAAACAAAGATTTTTATTATTTAGATTTGTATGTATGGTAGAAGTGAGACTATATGTTTTGATCATTAGAGTTGTTTATTAACCTCTCTACTAGTAGCTCCAGTGTTTACCGCAATAAGAGAAAATAAATTCGCGATAACTTTTTTGTTTCTTGATATTTTAGGACCATTTTTTCACAAATTCTAAAAAACTCTTCTATGATATTGATGATATTGATTTATTATACTGATCATTGGTCATCTGGATCGGGAGATTTTCCGAAATTCCTTGGGGGACCGACGGCTAGCCATAACTCACGTTAATTTCTCAGGCTACAGAATTTTTGTCGTATTCGGATATTCACTCTTCGGAAAAATACATTAATGACAACAGGTTGTGAAAAAAATGAAGCGATTTGATGCAGCCGTCGTTCCCCCAAGGAACATTGGAATATCTTCAAAAGTAGATCACCAATGTTTGGTATGGAAATGGATTCATAACCTAAAAGAGTTTTTTTTGTGAACTTGTAAGACAATGGTGCAAATATTGAGAAACAAAAATGTTATCACGATTTGAATTTTTTTTTGTGGTAAAAATGAAGCTGCTGGTAGAGGGGTTTTAATTACAAGAAACACATTCCCGCCTACATTCTAAGCCTTGAAAAAGGTTGCAGAATCATGACCAAATTCGTAGAAAACAGTGTCACTCAATCCCAGGCTGGATCCTAAGAGAAATTTTAAAGAAAAAAGACACGGACACCGTCTTTAGCCATTTAGCTGCACAGACTGTAACTAAACACTAGACAACGGACAAGCATGCTCCAGCGGCACAGCCGAGAAACATTCCTGACGAAAAGTTTCAATGGCTGAAGCGGGAATCGAACCTACACCCCATGTCACTATGCGCTTAAATGCCTGACGACACTAATCGCACGGCCATGAGGCCCACAAAAGTAGAAAAGTGTACAAATTTGCCTAAAATCAAAATTAGTTTTAGTTAAAAGTAGTTTTCTCTAAATGTTTCCTCTTTTTAGTAAAAAATCATCTTTCATGAAGTCACTGAAGGTCATATTTCATAACTTGAAAATTCACCTTCAAGTCGCTTGCGCTACCTCTAAATCTCAATATTTTGAATCATATTTGAGGTTTCCCTTTTCACGTGATTCAAATCCAGAAGAGCACACGTTTTTTTTGTGTTGAGAACTTTCGAAAAATAAGCCGCACCCTAATGTGCATGAATCTAACATAATCCTGAGCGGGATCCACGAAACTTTGGGCAGAATTTCAACAGAGTACTGGTCAAATCATGGACATGATTCTAAGCAAAGCTCTCGCTTCGTCTTGATCGGTCCTACACATAATTTCAAGTGTCATTCTGAAAAAAATGTTGAGTAATTTTTAAATCTTCATTTGATTTTTTACTGCTCGAAAATTCCCACAGCAGACATAATTTTAGAATCTATAAAACATTTTTAATAACCTAAAGAATGTTCTATACAAGCTGAAACTCGTTTGGTGTTCCATAAAAGATTGTAGTAGAACGGTTGAATGTTACTTTTTACACCTCTTCGATATTTTTTTTAAGATTCGACCTGGCGGTTCGCCAAGGGCGCCATGATACCACGCTAGGGCTCTGCCAACGTCACGATTGGAACCACGCTGTCTACCAGCGATCATGTACTTAGTTTTGCTGGTGTTGACGGTAAGTCTGTCTCCCTTTGAAAAGGCACGAATCCTTCTTCTACGGCTCGACGATCAATTCCGATTATATCGATATCGTCCGCAAAACTTAGGAGCATATGCGACCGGGTGACGATGGTACTGCTTCTTTGCACGCCCGCTCTCCTTATAGCTCCTTCGAGAGCAATGTTGAACAAAAGATTCGAAAGCGCGTCTCCTTGCTTCAATCCATCTAAGGTTACGAAGGAGGTTGAAGTCTCATCCGCAACCCGCACACTTGATTTCGATCCATCCAACGTTGCACAAATCAGTCTAATCAGTTTCGCCGGAAAACCGTGTTGTACCATTATCTGCCATAACTCATTTCTCTTTATTGAATCGTACGCCGCCTTGAAATCAATGAACAGATGATGAGTCTGCAAGTTGTATTCCTGGAGCTTATCAAGGATTTGTCGCAAGGTAAACATTTGATCCGTCGTTGATCGGCCCTCACGAAAACCAGCTTGGTATTCGTCGACGAAGGACAGTATTGAACAACAGGCACGAAAGTCCATCACCTTGTCGTAGTCCCCAAATGAACAGGAGTGTTCGCCTGCAACCTGCACACAATTTTGCACACCGTCCATCGTCGCTCTTATCAGTCTCGTGAGCTTCTCGAGAAAGCTGTTCTCGTCCATGATTTTCCATAGCTCTACGCTGTCGATACTATCGTATGCCGCCTTGAAATCAATGAAAACGTGACGCGTTGAGACCTGGTATTCACGACACATTTGAAGGATTTGTCATACAGTAAAGATCTGGTCCGTTGTCGATCGGCCGTCAACGTATCTGGCTTGATATCTTCCCACGAGCTCGTTTACTACAGGTGACAGACGACGGAAGATGATTTGGAATAATACTTTGTAGGCCGCATTTAGAATGGTGATCGCTTGGAAGTTCTCACAATCTAACTTGTTGCCTTTCTTGTAGATGGAGCATATTACCCCTTCCTTCTACTCCTCCGGTAGTTGTTCTGTTTCACAGATTGTGCCTATCAGCCGTTGCAAACAAATGGCCAGCCTCTCCGGGCCCATATATATGAGTTCAGCTCCGATACCATCCTTTCCAGCAGCTCTATTGTTCTTGAGTTGGTAAATGGCATCCTTAACCTCCCTAAAAATGAGGGCTGGTTGGTTTACATCGCCAGCAGTACTGACGAAAACATTTCCTCCGTTGTTCTGATCTTAATTGCCTATGCATCCAGCGCCATTCATATGTTCTTCGAAGTGCTGCTTCCACCTTTCGATCACCTCACGCTCGTTCATCGAGATGCTCTCAACCTTATACCTGCACATCTCGACTTGCGGCATGAAGCCGTTGCGGGGTGCTTTGAGCTTCTGATAGAACTTTCCATTGACTCCGTCCCACGTGCCCGCTTAGCTGTATCGTTGATGACTGCCTTCACTGTTCTCTAGCAGTCCTCAAGATGGGCTTCATTAAGCTCACCCTCTTCCGGTAATGCAGCCTCAAAGAGCTGCGCGTATGCATTTGCGACATCCGGTTGCTTAAGCCGCTCTAGGTCATACCGGGGCGGCCGTCGGTACTGTACATTTTTAAATACGAAGAGTTTTGAGCGCAGTTTAACCATAACCAGATAGTGGTCAGAGTCGATGTTAGCGCCACGATAGGTCCTGACGTCGATAATGTCCGAGAAGTGCCGTTCATCAATCAGAACGTGGTCGATTTGTGATTCTGTCTGCTGTGGTGATCTCCAGGTGTAGCGGTATGGAAGGCTATGCTGGAATCAGGTGCTACGAATTGCCATATTCTTATATTCTTGGAGGCGACGAGATCAATTAGTCGTAATCCGTTTTCGTTCTTCAGCAGGTGGGCGCTGAACTTCCCAATAGTCGGTCTGAACTCCTCCTCCTGGCCAACCTGAGCGTTTGAATCTCCTTTGATGATTTTGACGTTGTGGCGTGGGCAGCTGTCGTACTCGCATTCGAACTGTGCATAAAGAGCATGTTTATCATCATCAGTGCTTCCGGAGTGAGGACTGTGCACGTTTATTATTCTGAAGTTGAAGAACCGGCCCTGTATCCTCAACTTGCACTTTCTATCATTGATCGGCCACCACCCGATCACGCGCCTCTGCATATCACCCATCACTATGAAGGCTGTTCCCAGCTCATGTGTGTTGCTGCAGCTTTACGTCACTGGGGTCTTCGCCGATTGTCCCGGTTCGTATTCTCTCGTTGGTTATTCGTTGCTTGATCCTTTTACGGATGGTTTGCGGGGCCTGACACCAATTCCCTAAATGTTCAGATGGTCATAGCACAGACAAACAGACGTAACACTTAGAACAAATTTCGATCAAAATCATAGTCACGAGGACATGTACGCCCAATGCTAAAATTAGTCTGTTTGGCCGACAGGCCAACAGATGGCGGTAATGTGTAAACGTCAAACGCGAACAAAAACGATGCGAGCGCTGCGGGTGGTGGATTGGCCACCTACCATATTTTTGAATCGATCGTTAAAAAGGTGGTCGATGGACGATGATGAGAGTGTGACGTCTGTTTGTCTGTGGTCATAGTGCACAGTTTTATATTTAGTCCTTCTCTGGCACTCGGACGATAATCAGCCGCTATGGGTAACAGACGCTGTTGTGACGGTGGTATTCAGACGCTCCGGTTTGCATAAGCAAAAGCAAAAGCAATCAGGCCTGATACACACCGCAACGCACAGTAAAGTGCCAACTAGGCTACGGTAGCGCTCACCGTTTGTCAGACTTTCCTCCCCTATTTGTTACAGTTTCGATATCCAGGAGCCATGGGTATTTTTGATGACGTTGCTTCTACCATAAACCTCTCAGCAATCTTACGGATGTAAGCCGATTGATTCAAAAGGAAATCACCACAACTTGTTCTGTCTACTTGAATGTCCAGGTAGTTTGTAATATCTCCTAGACTCGTCAGCTTGAAATTTTTCGACAGGTAGCGGTAGACCTGCTCGAATTCATCGTTGTCCTGAGTTGCCACGAGCATATCGTCGACATACAGTAAAACGAATGACATTCCTCTATCGACCTTCCGGATGTAGAGGCAGGGATCTGCCTTGGATTGCTTGTTTCTTATCTTCTTCGGTTTGTCCGATATATTTTGATTCCAGATGCGCCCCGCTTGTTTCAGCCCGTAGAGGCTGCGTTTCAGCAGACATACCTCTTCCTGGGAGCCAGCCTTTGGCTTGCTTCGATGTGCTTGTACTTGCAGGGATCGACAAACAGCCACTGATAGTAGAGTGCAAAGAGTAGCGTGTTTTGTCAAACACCTCCTGATAGTCCACTCCAAACTTTAACTATAGCCTTGTGCTACAAGCCGTGTCTTGTAGCGGATTACCTGGCCGGATTCATCGAGCTTTTTTGTAGACACATTTACATCCTCATAGCTTTTCTATTTGCAGACATCTATGAGATTTTCCATGTCGAATTCTCCTGAAGGGATGCAAACTCATCGTCCATGGCTTTCTTCCATTCATGGCGCTTTTGGCTTCGCATTGCTTCTTCATACGTACGTGGTTCAACTTGCTGTGAAGAAGCCAACCTGCAATTTCAGCTTTACTATATCACACTGGTGGAACACAAATTTTGGAACGGTTGGATCGTCGCACATCGTGAACTTCATCTCCGGCCTCGACTTCGATTGCAGTGTCGTAATCGCCCTCTACGTAAAACGTTGATTCATCGAATCCTTCGAAATCACTATCTTCGGATGATTCGCTTTCTGCCCGTAGTAGATGCTCCTCCTCAACCTCAACGATAGGATCACCGACTTCTTCAAACTTCTTGGTCACTGACTTGAAGGGATAAAGTACGACGCCTTCAAGTAACAGGCACCTTCCCATATCGACTAATGATCGGTTCTTCCTTTCCGATACACCGTTCTGCTGCGTATGGCTGGTGCTGATGAACTGCTGTCGGTGCACTCTTGTCGACAAAACTCAGTCAGTTTTCGATTTTGGAATTCACCACACTGGTCCGATCGAATTATTTTCGGCGGTCTGCCGAACGTAGTCTTCATCTCTTGCACGTACTGCATGATGTATTCGGTCGCTTCTGATTTCCGTCGCATAAAATACACCAAAGAATATCGTGTGGAGTCGTCCGTGAGGGCCATGAAATACCGACACCCACTTGGAGTTGGTGCGCTCATCGGTGTGCCCCAGGTCGAGAGGTTGCATCGTCTTCTTCTTAGATTTCTTCGGGAAAGGTAATTTTGAAAATACACCAACTGAAAACATTTGTTAAATATATCAATCAAGAATGATTAGCTGGAAGTTTCTTGATGAGGATGTAGAAAATTCCATCATCGCCAGGAGCTTTCATATTTTTTATTTTTTTTAATAATAGTTCTCACTTCTTCCAAATCAGTCTCCCAGGCATTTTCGAAAACGTTCTCTTGATTGAGAATATTTTCGAAGTCCTGTGTAACTTGATTTTCAATTGGACTAGTAAGTCCCAAATTAAAATTGTGCGCCCTTTCAACTGCATGGCAATTTTTTGAGCTTTTTCGCAATTAGTGATAATTTGTTCTCCTCTTTCAATCCCGGTACATATCGATTAGGTGATGAATGCTGAACTCAGCCATTCTTCGGCTGCAGTAGTCTAGTTAAACCCCCAAAAGCAAAAGTCATGTAGCAATAAAAATAAACCAAATTCGCTTCCACTCAACTGCACGTAAGCTATCGCACTTCCGAACGCAGACGCACACACTCACTTCGGAATGGCCGTTATCGTCAATTACTTCCACCAGGCTGCTATCAGCTCTACTTCACCGCTATCGGACCCATTCTCCGCTCGCTAGCTGCAATCTTCCCTGTCACCGTTAGTCAACCATTCGTATTCTCGTTGTACCACCTAAAAAGGGGTTGGAGAGGGAAAGGAGATTGCGATTGGAAACGGCAGATAGAACCGTCACACGAGTGCCGCGAGTACCCTTCGGGTTGACAAGGAACAACCGGGCAGAAAAAGCAATTTCCATCTTCGCTTTTATCTCGTCGTCAACCCGTGTGGTAGTGGAGTTGGGTAGGTCGCACAATGAGTTGAACAATATCGCCCCCCCATACCGAGCGAGAAAGGGTATGTGTGCATGTGAGTTCAGAACTAACTGACGAATGCGAACATGGTCCGCATACCTACCTTTGTCCCTCGTTGCCCAGCCAGCCACCAGTTGAATGTAGCCGTTCGCTTATGATGTTCTCGTTCTGAACATGCAGCCTCGTTTGTTCCGAGGCAGACACGAAAACGGGGTTGTCCCTCATGTCGAGAAAAGTGAGATCCTTTTGTTGGCAGTGACAGCGGGATGTTCTACAAGTGAATGGGCGACGTGGTGACAGCTCTCTTTCTACTGTTTTTTTTTTTTTTTTCGGGACGGAGGATAAGAGATTCGTTTGACATAGGCATTATCAAGTACAAATAATGACTACTCCATTGTTTTTGAAAATACATTGAGCACTTTGATTTAATTATTAACTTTCAATTTAATCTTGAAGTCAGTACTATTAAATGTCATGAATATCACGTGACTTTGACAATTCAATATTACGAATGTCTTCCATTCCTATGGAAGAAGGTATCGGAAAATATTTTTCTTGGCGACCATTTCTGAATTACTATCGCATGGACATATTTGCTTCTGCCGTAATCCGGATAGGAAAGCACTATAAGCTCTATAAGTTTCTTCATATTGCTGTGTGCGTTTGAAATGCAAATATCAAATGCGGGAACACCAAATGTGGTAAGATTTTCAACAAGGAAGGCGAAGTCAAAGATCGATTTTCTTTTCTAGGTTGGCGGTGATATGGATCATGGTTGCTAAGTGTCCTTTGATTAGTTTGTGTTACCGCATTTGGAACGCATTCGAGCAAGATTTGCACGTCAAACGCAAACAGCAATATTGTTGATGGAATTATGTCCCTATTGGGACAGATCCTGCTTCTCAGCTTAGTGTTCTTATGAGAATTTCCACAGTTATTACCTGAGAACTTGCTTTGCTGACTGACCTTTTCTGCATTTGTATATCGTGTGGTAAGCACGAAGATACTTTATGGCCTAGGAAGCAGAGAAAATTTCCTTCACGAAATGATCCTCTACACTGGTGGGTTCTGAACCAACGACCCACGGCTTTGTCTTACTGAACAGTTGCGCGTTAACCGCTACCGCTGTTTTTATGGACACTTCCGCAGTTGTATCTGAAACCTTTCTTTGTCAATAGGGGGTATGCGATTTTTTTCATCTAACGTTTCAGTTTTACATTTTTATTAATCAGTACACTTTTACCTCGTTTTACAAAGCCTTTTGCTGTTTCAAAGGTCACTTAGTAATTTTCTTCAATTAATCAAGCTTTCAAAGTCCTGCACTGCCCAGGAGCAAGCGTCAAGGTCGAAGGATCAATAAGAACTAATCGAATGCGATACTTTTTCACTTTACTCGTCCGACGCGTTACATGTTTGATCCTGCCCTCATCGCCCGTCCTCAGTAGGGGCCAAGAAATCTTGAGGATTTTTGAAAGGTTCGCAAGGGATTTGGGTACGCCGAGTACCATTTTAAAATACTATGTTACACCTTAGGAACCGACGGAGGCCTTTGTCAATCCGCAATAAATTCTATGACAAAAGAGAAAACCCCTTCAGAAACGCTTGGGACCCCTTAGAGTTTACTTGGAAAGTTCTTTGAACCTTCTTGGAACTCCTTGGGAACCTTGGGAGTCTGTGCAATCTTTGAGAGATTTATCGTATTTGCGACTATCTAGGCGAATGAAAGTTTCAACAACTATTGAAAATCAAGACATGTACAGTTAACTTTAGACCACCTCTAATTCGGAAGTATTGTAATAAAATTCAAAGAGTTTCAAAGCATGTTTATATATTCCATTGAGCTCTTGACTTGTAAAGTATCTCGTACTAGATTAAAAAGTGCTATCAAGAATATCAGTATTTTAAGAGCACATATTAACATTCTTGTTGTCTACTTAGCTTAAGAGTCTTATGTTAAGAACACCACTGAAAATAGGCAAGAAAGTGCAAAAAAAAAATCAAATTCAACCTGTCAATAATCGATTACTTTGCCATTTCTGTTGATGACCTGGAACATAAGGTTTGGCATACACTGAGGCAAAAACACTTATTTTTTCCATAAATCATGACTAATGAACAAGTAAAATAATGGTTTCATTCGAAAATGAAATAATAAGTTTCATAAATGAAAAATATTAATTTTTGAAGAACCATGTTTTTGAATCATTTCCATAGCAATCACTAGAACAACTGCTCCGGTATCGATAATGGGTACAAGTTCAAATAATTCTAATCACATGTTATCAAAACATGCTCATAATTGGACTTACCTGAAATAAATGGCAAACTTTAACATTCATTACCTGAAAAAGTGACGGGGATATCATGGCGTTGGTTTGAGAAAAATGTTTACCGAAATCATAAGTCAAACTAACAAGTTTCAACAGTAATCATTGTGGTGCCACGTTCTTTTAAAAACGTTAAGTATTTTTGCCTTAGTGTACTCTTTACCAAGCCTCCAAAATGGCTGATTTTGGCTCACTTACACATGCATACTGTTTCCCCCGGCATAAATCATACGAACCAGAATGCCTCAAAGTTTTCGACGGGATTGATGTCTGAAGAGCGAGCAGATCGATTTTACAGTCCTTAATCCACTGCTTAGTTTCCTTGCTGGTGTGGATAGCGGCATTACTTCTTGCGGCGGAATCTTCCCAGATGCGCAAAAACCTGCCCACACCATGCATGAGCCTCGACCAAAGTTTCGAGACGTGAAGTATTGCTCGTCTTTCCTCAAATCACGCGAATGTCCGTTGAATCCATCTGGCCATCCAGATTGACCTTCTTTGCATTGCTGGAATTCGTCTGAATGGATATTGGACCGTATTAGTGATTTCTGGTACACATATGTCATAGAGTCGCATGTCAATTTTTAATGTTCTGCTGGTAACTTACCGTATCCTACTGCCGATTAATATTATTTTTTGCAAATTTCAGTCGTCTCTCAATGTGAGAAGGAGTCAAGTTTGGAGCTTTCACCTTCGTGGCCCTTTTGATGTGCGGACTTTTGACCAAAACCTGACGAGCTGTCCCCTTACTAATCTCCATATTGCGTTCCTGTTTAAACTACTTCAAGAATTTCATGGAATTCGAAGCAATTCTAACAATTTTACGTTTTTCAGGAGCGGAAAGCTTAGATTTACTTGGTTTAGTCGATTACACACGATACGATAACACACCTTGATAGGATCGACTAATATGGCGTGCTATTTCTCGAATTTCTACGTTTTCTCGACGAAATACTCGAATTTAGCCTTTCTCTTTGTCGAAAAGAGATTTTTCCTTCGACATAATGATATATTGTTGTGCAAAACACTTGAACCTTTATAAAAACGAGAATGTTCGCAAGTTTACTGTAGGGGGACTGGGGGTAGTTTGCCCACGTTAAGGAGAACAGCGATTTTAGATGTGAAAAACATTGTTTTATGCTCGTTTTTAATTATGGTCGGATAGACAAACATGTTTTCTACCAAATAGTAGAAACAGCTATTCATTTTAACTTTTCTGGGGTTTATAAATTAATTTTAAAAAATTGCTTGCTTAACTGCATATGTATTGTTTTTCAGGGTAAAACGCCCCGCTTGATTTTGGCGTTAGCCATGCTGTAAACGAACGCACACAATCATGCTTGTTTGTATGTTGCATACATCCGGGCGTTTGTTCAGATGTTATTGTTCAATAATAGTATACATGCTGATGCGAAAAATGTGCATTTGTAAGGTTCAATTTTTTGCGTAACTTCAACGTTTGGTAGAATTTGAATTCAAACGGCTGTTTTGGTGTTATGAAATAGGGGTGGGCGTTTTGCCCCCAGAGTTGATTAAAGTTTAGGTCCTTCAATAAGCTTTTTGAGGGAAAATTTAACATATGTTTTGCACGTATTACAAACTATGACAGTGCACAAGTTGGCTCTCGGCAATAGTTTCAGAAATTTGATTATTTATCGACCTAAAAAATGACATTGAAAATCGCACAAAATTGCAAGGAAAACAGCGAAAAACGTTTTATACAATTTTATCGCTTCGGTTGAGAAAAACACATAAAAACATATTAGAAAAAGCATTTTTATCCATTTTCTATGACCTAGGGTGAAAAAAGGCATTCTAAAACACATCGTTCGTCCAAATCGATGGTGGCGCGTTTTGCCCCCTATGGGCATATTACCCCCAGTTCCCCTACACCGGATAAAATATTTTCACCATAACAAACAAGTAAACAGGAATGAATATCTGACAGTTCAGATTAATCGAGATGCTTTCACCAATACAAGCATTGTTCAGTAGGGAGGGTCAATATTATTTTTCAATACAAGTAAATGACAAAAAACGAGGTTTTAAGCTAACTGGACAGAGTGTATATGTTACTTTACAATTGGATTAAATGAACAAATTGAAGTAAAGTTTCCAAAAAAAGTTGTCACCGAGCAGACGTGTTATTTCGCAAACTTCACTTGTTTAAATTCAATTGCAAATTATGTGTAATATCTATATTCTTTAAGATTAGAGATTTTGCAGAATCGTCGAAATTCGCTAGAGAACCCCTCGAAAATTGCATGGGAACCTTTGAGAATTTCTGGGAAAGTATAAAACGCTTTTATCATCTGAAAACTTCTAAGAATTCATCGGGAAATATTGGCAAATACAGCTTTGAATCTTTAGAAAAGGATACACATTTTTTCCAAAATATGAGGCAACAATTAAAATACGTTTATTGAAAAACTACAGGACTATAAAGAGATAAACGCGCAGTTATTCAGCAAGACCAAGCTGAGGGTCGTGGGTTCGAATCCAACCGGTCGAGGATCTTTTCGGGTTGGACATTTTTCTCGACTTCCCAGGGCATAGAGTATTTTCGTACCTGCCACACGATATACACATGCAAAAAATGGTCGATGGGCATAGAAAGCTCTCAGTTAATAACTGTGGAAGTGCTCATAAGAACACTAAGCTGAGAAGCAGGCTCTGTCCCAGTTGGGACGTAACGCCAGAAAGAAGAAGAAGACTATAAAGAGCGTAAGCAAACAAAATAATGTCTGTTGCCACCACTGGCAGCACTGATTTGAATTGAATGGATACGCGATACCCCTCGACGAGACTATGCACGCAACGGGTGATATGAACCTTTGCGTAAGAAACGTCAGGGCGACCAACGAACGTCAAAACCCACATACATTTCGCAAGTCATGGTAGATGCCAAGAATAATGTGAATTCTTTCTTCCTAAATATTGAAAATTACTAGTTATATCAAAAGTATTTAGATTGTGCCAGTTATTATTGTTACGGTACCTTGCGCTATAAGTATGATACGCAGTACGATAGACAGTAAAATCCTGAAACTAAGAATAATTTGTTCTAGTATAGGTTATTAAGAGCACTACGTCTCAGATATTGTCCTCAGATCCGATTTCTGAAATACCCATTGTGCTTTGGCTGTAAGTTACTTCTGATTTATTAATTTGATCTAAGCAAACTGAATTAAATACTCCAATAGGGATCCTCTAGTTACGCATCGAAATCAAGTTTGTTGGGGATCAATCGAATTAAGGCGACCAGTTGTAAGTAAACATGAATTTATTGCCTGCGAGTTAAACTTATAAATAAACACATTACAGCTTAAAGAATTCTGCACTGAAAACCATCGTGCTTCTCTGTTAAGAGGTCCCGAAAAATCTCCCCATCAACGTTCAATGTAATTCCTGATGAAACTTCAAAGATTTGAGAAAGCATGTGTGGATTTAAAGCAAAACATGTTATAATACAACAAGAATATAGAATTTCGTTAATAATAACTCATTATTATCAAGAAATTCCAAGCGACTTATGAATTGGACGAACAAATTGTTTGAATAAATGCAGAACGAAAATAATACTCCTTCCCTTAAGAGTAGGAAATTTTGGACTGATTCAAACAAAACTATGGTATGGTTTTGAAAGCTAGATTTGTTATTATTGAATAAACATTTGAATTTGATTTGAAAAAATGTGGTTAAAAGCAACTATTTCGGCGATATTTGTTTATGCATTTCTACGATTCAGATAATATACTGAAAGTCAATCGTTAACTTTTGTGGAAAAAATGTTGCTGAGCAGATAACGTAAATTGTTGTGGAATAAAAAAGACAAGCTACCCAAATATTTTTGAAATATTTTAATTTGGAATGCTCGTTCTTTGAATGGTAGAGAGGGCGAGTTGTTTAATTTTCTAACAGCGAATAACATATAAATAGCAGTTATTACTGGAACTTATTTGAAGCCTGGATCCAAACTCACAAGAGATCAATTTTTTTTTGTTTGTCGTAATGATCGTCGTAATTTGATGGAGCATGTGGGGGAGCTGCAATCATCATTCATAGGCGTATCATAATTTTTTTTCGTCATTTGACACCATTTTTTTTAGGTGTTTCTGAAACACAGCTTGGAAAACATACTTTCCTTGCCGCCTATTTGCCTTTTCAATGCACTGAGCAGCAAGTCAAATTGCTTCAAAATGACTTTCGGAAATTGATTCACAATAAGTTATTTTTTGTCGTTGGTGATTTTAATGCCAAACATCACTCATGTAATAATTCGCAAAATAATTCCAACGGAAGAATTTTATTCGATGAGTGCTCTTCAAGATATTTCTAGATTTAATTCCCGTGAGAGCCTCACTTGTTTTTCATCTTCTAGCAACAAATCTACGATTGATTTGATCCGAACCGACTCTCGTAAGCTTTTTAGCCAACTAATTACTCACACTGATTTTGATTCTGATCATGTCCGTGTTACATTTCAAATATCCCATGGATCGATTCTCAATCCTACTAGCTCCACTTTCAATTGTTTACGAGCTGACTGGAATATATATATGAAAGATACATCGATTGTAATCTTGATGTTAACATTTCTTTGCAAACAAAACTTGATATTGACAATTCTCTCAAAACTTCAACAAATTCCATTGTTGAAGCAAGGAGCATTGCAATACCAAAAAGAGAAGTAAAATTGGATTCCGTGATTATAAAAGATAATCATAAAATCTTAATTCGTGTTAAAAAAGGAGAATTTCAACGCACTCGCAATCTTACCATGAAAATGATATGACAGGATGTGCAAAAAGAAATTAAAAGCGGTTTTCTCCATTAGGGAAAGTAAAACTTTTCAATTGCACCCAAACTGTAAGCCCTTTGGGAGATTATCTAAAATTTTGAAAAAGAAAAAAAAAACGTCAGAAGCCGGCATTGAAGGAGGAAAACAAACTATTACTAACTAATTTCGAAAACTTGTTCAGGATTAAGCAAGCATTTTCAATCAAGACAATATTTTCGAAAACTCCTGGGGACTGATGTGGAAGAAGTGAGAACTATTATAATGAAATTCAAAAATATAAAAGCCCCTAGAGATGATGGTATTTTTCACATCCTCATCTAGAAACCTTCAGGAAATCTAGAAAAATGCAAAGGATGTATTAACTTTAAAATCGGACAAAAAATCCAGCAGGAGCTTCTTGCTATCGTCTAACCAGTTTGCTTTCCTCCATCAGTAAATTTCATTTGAACCTTAAAGAAGACATGTTGTCACGATGGTCAGAAATTGGTCAGATGATGTTAACCCGTGTAGGCCTGAGTGCAAGCAAAAATACTGAAACTCTCATCGCTCAACGAATTCTTAACGGATTCAAATGGTTTTTTGTCAGTTCACTGGCCCACATATCTAGTTTCTAGAAGTAGCCAAAGGAACTCGGAAATATTCCTGTGGGTGGAGTTATTCCGATGGGTCACTGGGTCAAGTCAGGTAAAAAAGGGCTATTTTTAGTGACATGCTAAGTTACCTTTATTTATTTGCAATGACAATCATTTCAATTTCCATAAATCGTTAAAATCTGATATTCAACATAATAAATGAAGAGTTTAGCACCGCTTAAAATATACCGGATCTGGCCATTCGGAATGGCTGCCCGGAAGAACCGGCTATACATTTGTTGTATACTAATCCGTTTCAATTCTCGGAAAGTAGAAATCAAACACAATTGTGCACTAAAATGCGTTCGCATAAGCTTGGCACAGATGTTTACTTACAAATTGGCCACTTTATCGCAAGTTTGAGGTGTACCGGGACCCGAAATGGTCATTTGTAGTATTAATCAAATGCAAACCTTATAGTTATCCAATTCAATGTTTCTCAAAAGGTTAACACTGATGCAATTTTCTCAAAATTCCGTCATTTAGTGGCCTATAACCGATTGCGGAAATTATCTGTGATTTGAAATTTGCCTACCTCCAGGGGCACAAACGCACAGTACCCTTCTCATCCGACCTGACCCAGTGTTCCACCAGAATAACTCCGGGCACATGAATATTTCCGCGTTCCTCTGTCCACTTCTAGAAGCTAGATATGTGTGCCAGTATACTGACAAAAAATCATTTAAATCCAATAAGAATTCGCAGAGCGGCGAGGATTTTAGAATTTTTGCTTTCACTCAGGCCTTTACGGGTTAAGTGAAGGGTGTACGGGATCAAATTGCAACACACAAATATTTGGCAAAAATTGCACGTTTAACCAATCATCTTGAAAATTTCAGGGAGTAAAATTAAACATGTTATACAGTCAACACTCCGTAACTCGATATTGAAGGGACCATCGAATTAGGGAAGTATCGAGTTACAGAACACAAAACCAGTGCGTATGCGATCCAAGGGACCATCGAGGTAGCCATGAAAACCAACTCTTACTGTGGTTCCCTAATTCGATATCGAGATACCGGATATCGAGTAAGGGAGAGATGACTGTAAATATTTTCCCATGTTTGTTCTATTCAATTTCAATTACATATCCAAATGCACGAACTTCTCTCTTCATACTACTCATAAGGTCCTGTATAAAACTTGGACCAATTTTTGTTCTTGCGTCAGTGCATTAATTTTTTTTTGCGGCAGTGCATTTTTTTCTTCATATCTTCCTCCGATGTCACTTCCTTAGGATGCTTCCGAAGTGCCTGCTTCATGATGGCTCAGTACTTTACAATTGGCTGCAGTAATGGTGCATTCAGGGGTAAAATGCTTCAGCGCGAAATTAACCTCCTTAGCCTTGTACCACTCCAAAACCTCTTTCGAGTAATGGCACGAGGCCAAATCTGGCCAGAAAATCGTAGGACCATCGTGTGACCTCAGAAGAAGAAGTAAACGCTTTTGGAGGCATTCCTTTAGGTAAAGCTGCCCATTGACCGTTCCAGTTGTTACGAATTGGGTGTTCAGCTTTCTACACAAGCAAGTTTCTTGCCAAATCATATATTTTTCGGCAAACGTCCTCAGGAGAATCGAAGAATAGTGAAAAACTGGAGCACCAGAAGCTGCCGGAAGTATGCTTCTACATACGTCTCATCATCCATAACGAGGCAATGTAGTTTCGTCAACAGCTGGGTGTAGAACTTCCGGGCACCGGTTTTACCCACCGTATTCTGTCGTTCATCGTGAATTGCTTTTTTTCGCATCTTGAACGAAAATTTTCTTTCACGAAAGGTTCTTCGCAACATCTCGAAGTGAACTGTTGGGATTCCTCTTCAAAGCTTGAACTACCCGTTTGTGATACTAAACGCTATACGGTGATCTGATTTTACCACATTTGTCTTTCCTATCGATGGTCAAACGTTCGTGGTACCGATTAAAAACACGAGACACCGTAGAATGTACCATTCCCAGCTTTCGAGGTACGAGCGCAAAATTTATTTGCGCCGCTGCTGTTCTTCACAACAATTGTACATCTGCTAGAGAAACTTACACAGAGTAAACAAATACACATTGAACAAATTACACCCAAAATATCAATAGAAAATACCCAACGGGTAAAAAGTTACAGCCATTTAAAAGTGGTGCAATTTGATTCCGTACACCCTTTACCTAGGGCTCATGATAGATAAAAACTTGACTATCAAAAATCAATTTCAGGGCATTCGAGCTAAATATAACAGATTTATAAAATGTCTATATTCATTTGTAACCGGAAAATCGAAACTTTGTCTGAAGTACCGTTTTGATTCATATTACGGACACTTAAGGCCTCAGTGAAGTATAACCCAGCATAGAGCATACAAAATAAATCATTCTGTATGATTCCTTAGCGTTATCGAACGTCGGAAACCTTTAACTTTCGAATGGTGGGTAAAGAATACGCTTCTGCAACTTGAATAATATTAAATAAATCAAAATGTGTAGCCTTTTAATGATTCTTATTCCGGACGCTTCCTCACTTTTGCCTCATACTCCGGACACTTTGATTCGAATTCCGGACAGCTCATGATAATCATTAATAGAACAGTAAAATCATCAATTGAAATCGTCAAACCACCCAAGTAACACAACTTGTTTTATAAATGAATAAAATACTTGATTCATACAAATTGGTATGTTTTGTGGTGAATATGGATAACTTTATTTTGTACACTTATATCACCGAAACAGCGCAAAAAATGGCGGCTTATAAAACATCTTTCATGTCATAGAAGATGTTTCCCAATACATCATTAGAACATACATTTATGTGTTAAAGATGTACTACATAGCATCACTAATACTTACTTATTGAAGCTAAGAAGATGTATTGTTTTACAAATTATACCATGACCCCACAGTTATGGATCAAATAGTGTGGAGTCAAACCTATAAAATTCAATAAAACAACATGGAAAACGTAAAATGGTAATTTAAAAGCACGAATCGAATCGTTTCAAATTGGAACTTCGGTTAGTTAACTATTTTGAGTATAATATTTACATAGGATTGCATAAAAATTAAAAATTGCATAGGTTTCTGAAAACCATATTATGGATCAACGTTCATATTATGGATCAAATTGTGACATATTACGGATCAGTGCGCAAAATCAAGAGATTTTCAACTCAATGCATATGTATTGCATGTTTTGAAGAAAGTTAACATTGCGTCATATATTACTGCAAAAAATAGCAGTGTTCGAGCTGGAAACAAGGGTAAAATGCCTTTTGTTTGTGATGCTGCATTGTAATAACTGAGACATGAACTGTTTTCGCTCCACACCAAGTTTTTCACCCATTTTCGTCGGCTAAAAAATGAAATTTACAAACCTTGATGTTTATTATTTTTATCCTTAGTGCTATTGTCTGAAAATGTCGAATCCAATGCTTAAAATGGCAGAAATCTAGATTCTTTATAAGTGATCCATAACCGTGGTAAACAATCATTTCCTGATCCATATTATGGATCACTAGTTAGAAGTGCTAATATTCTATATTTAGAATCAACAATCGAGAAAATTGTTTTCCAAAGATGAATTCATACTCAATCGAAACGAATGAGTATATTTTATGCTATAACATTTGAATTTTACCACCTGTGCACAGCTGTGGGAGCTTATGAATGCTGACGGCACTTCTTACAGAAAACGAACGTATAATGATAGCTGTGTGGTACCAACTAAACATTTGTCAAATACACCGCTATTTAGCGGTTGAACGTTGTGCTTAACACTACAAATGGTAGAAGACAAACAGTATAACATGGGAAAAATATGTTTTACGTCAACGTTTATGTTTTGAGCGAGTTATCCGATGTTGAACGCCAAAGTGATCCGTCACTGTGGGTGATCCGTAACTGTGTGGGCATGGTATCTATTTTTGTTTTGATAGCATCAGTTCAAAACAAAATCAAAATAATGTTACATTTCGGGTGAAATGTTTCCCATACAAAGTAGCGTGTCCGGAATTTGAAGCTGTCCGTAATATGAATCAAAACGGTACAAGCTTTTAATGTGCAATCAAATTTTCAAGCCTATCAAAATAATTTGAAAAGCAGCAATTCTATTCAATTCATCAAATTTTCTGATACGTGCATAAACAGCAAGCACTTGTTTTGGTTTCACCTGCTTCTTGAGCGTTTACGCTACTTATTTCAATTCCATTTAATATGTTTTCATCCCCAGAGAATGTTCCTTCGTTTGAAAGTGAATATCTCATAACGGCACAAAAGCTTCCGGAACTTTATATTGATTCTGCGCTGCATAACATCAAAGACGATTCATTCCACGCCCCAACGCTCCGGCATAGTGAACTTGGCGTTCGCTTCTTCACGCCAACCCACGGCAGAGCTTCACCCGAGATTCACATGCAGAGAGCGCTGCTCTACGAGCGAGTTGTGCATTCCCATGCAATTGAAGTCGACGACACGCAAAGGGCCTAATCCTCTGCCACGAGTGCTTATTTATTTTCCTTGGTTGTTTACTATGAGTCGTTCGAGTTCGTCTTCTGTGCAGATCTATTCACGGTCTTTGAAGAAGTTTCGCAAAACACACCTACCTTCTATAATAAAACTATCGTCGCCTTCGTCGTCGTCGTCATTCGAGTGCAAGATTGAGTGCAAAAAGACGTCCTTTAACATCTGCGGAACTTCTTGCAGGACGTGGCACTGGTAAGGAAAGTATCCACGTCAAAACTCCGAGTCGAAATCGGAAACGGTGTGGGATTGGTGGTGGTGAAGGGAGGCCACTTGAAACGTTTCGCCATAAATCTTCTGCCCTTCCTCGCTATTTTTTACGAGCAACAACCGCACTATGGGCTAGAATTGAAAATGTCGCAACTAAATTCCATAATGAACAGGAATCGGTCTAAAAGTAATACATTTTAGTTTTGAATTTATTTACTAATATAATTTCAAATATGACATTCATTTCTGCCTGATTGGTTGACTGGCTAAGACTTTGCCTTGTTAGTGAAAATAGGAAATAAATAAACTGTCATTTCAAGTGAAGCTTCAATTGATGTTTGTTCGGTGGCTGTCATGTCCAATTTAGGTGTCACACTTACCAGATTGGGCCTTCCTTAGCCGAGTGGTTAGAGTCCGCGGCTACAAAGCAAAGCCACACACTAAGCTCTTACGGTGAATTTCACTGTAATCTCAACAGCTGAACAGTTCGGTGAAATAAAACACCGTAATTTCGTCGGAATTTTAAGGATTCCGGTGAATTTTTACCGAATACTGTGAAAATTTACCGTACTCCGGTAATTTATTTTACCGAACCGTTCAGTTGTTGAGATTTCACAGGAATCCGTAAAATAATTTATGTGTGCATGCTGAAGGTGTCTGGTTTCGATTCCCTGTCGGTCCAGGATCTTTTCGTAATGGAATTTTTCTTGGCTAACCTGGACATAAAGAACATAGACATAGAGATACGAATGCGTAAATTGCAACTTTGGCGAAAAAAGCTCTCAGTTAATAACTGTGGAAGTTGATAAGTGTGGAATACAACTCCATAATTCATGAAAAATATAACATGTTTTTTTTTTTTTTTTTTTGGCTTCAAATTTCAAACTCTGTCCTACAGTGAACCGGTGAGGTAACTGCTGCGAAGATTTTTTCCCTGTTCGCGCTGATTTGTTCCGCCTCGGAAGTACAACTACATTCACTTTGCACTTTTGGTCGGGGGATAAAAAACCCCGTGCAGATAGTTTGAGAAAAGATCCGCTGAGAAGCGAGAAAAAATCCTAAGTCAACGAAGTAAACACGTCCTGGGCTTTGTGCTATGGTGGGGGGAGGCGATAACTTATGGGTCTCAAAAGCTCAAGCTCGGGTTTATGTCTTCCTGCTTGCTGTTGGCTCTTGACTGTGTTACGGCTGCTGTTGTTCTTGATGATGCCTGGGAAAGTGCAAGCGGCACATCTTGTTTGGTAGTTTAAGAAATGGGGAAGATATACGAGCACACATTCACTATCTTCATCGACAGGTTCAAGATTTACGCTCCGGAGATGCAGGGCACGAGAGTTGATGCGGACTCCGCACCCCCAATACTTCCTCGGACTCCTTCCGTAGCGACGGATTGTTGTTTTATGATGATGAACTCTGCGCTTTGGGATGTTCCACCGAACGAACGAGCATCCGTGTGGGTTGCTAAAAAGTAACAGAGTATTTCAATTAGGGGTAACGGAAATTTATGCGGAAAGCTCCCAGGAACGATGATGCGCACCAGCTCGGCACTACTTGATTGGGAAAATATTGGACGTGTACTTTTTCAATCAGCGCACTTGTTTGGATTCTTTATGGTATGCGATGGGAAGTTTATTAGTTTTTGTGAAGATCGCGTTCAGTGCGATTGATCGGAGCTGTGGGGTGCAAAGTTAACCCTAATCTTATTCCCAAAGTAATTACGTTGCTGTTAATTTCATCATACATTTATAAATTTGACATTTTTACTACAATAAAACGCATCTTCAAATCTACGCCGTAACACAGCTAACTCTTCCTTCGAAAGCTACCTCGGATGCGTTCCTCGGAAACTTCCAGCTTTTGACAACTTCAGAATTCTAGGTTCACCGTAGATTTCCTCGAGCTCGCAGTTCATCATGTGTTATTATATACAGCTCTACTGGATGCCGTCAAAGATCGGCCTAAGCACCCGAAGTTCGAAAACTCCAAGGGCTTGCAAGTCATGTTCCAGCATAGTCTACATCCAATGCCCGTAGAGGACTACCGTAATTTCGGGTGAAATTGATCATTTTTCATGGTTTTTCTTGTCTGATTTCTATAATGTTGGCAATGCCAAACATTTCAAGCGTGTGCTAGAATAAGGGCGTAAGTCGCATGATCGATTTCTCTTCATAGATCCTCTCTTCTGTGAATAAAGGCGACAAGACGCAAGTTTATAAGTATTTTTTCTCCTCAGGATGCAAGTTTGCATCGCTGCCCTGCGTCCTCAAGTGAAAAATTGCTGACACACCCGCATCTTGTCACCTTTATTCACGGAAGAGAGGATCGATGAAGAGAAATCGATCATGCGACTTACGCCCTTATTCTAGCACACGCTTGATTTGAATGCAGAAAAACAAGTACGAAGGTGAGCCTTATTGGCTCAAGTACCGAAATTTTCTAACAAAAGTAATTTTAGTGCCAAAAATATCTCTAAAATAAAAAATCGGGAAATTGATCATTTATCAATGCGATAATTGTTAGTTTTCAAAACAACTCTACATAATAAATTGAAGCTCCCTGAATCCGAATATGCTTGCAAAATTCTTAGCAATAAAATATTGATAGAAATAATTAATAATTAATTAAATAATTAATTGGTTTATTTAGGATGCATAGCACTATAATGGCTATCTGCATCTACTCCAGAGAATATAACGTTACAATACATATGATATACAAAAAAAAAAACAAACTTAAGCCTAATGATTAATGCTACATATTATTTTACATCAAATTTCATTATAAAGTTTTGTTTCCTTTAAGAATTTGAATAAATTTTCGTTTTTATCGGAATCATTACATACATTTTGGATATTAACACTGTATTTTCTTCGGATAGTTGCATATAGTGAACAAGAATCTACTAAATGTTGAACAGTAAGTGCTGTATTGCAATTTGAACATGGTGGAGGATCGTCACACTTAAAAATAGACTCATGAGTTATTCTCGTGTGACCAATTCTTAGTCTAGCTAAAATAACCGAGTCTTTTCTTCGTGAGCAATTTGAGGTGCTCCATTGGGATATCGTTGGTTTAATTGACCGTAGTTTGTTGCCCTCCAATGCTTCCCAAAAGTGTTGCCATGTGTTTCTAACACTTTGTTTTATTGAAACGATCAGATCATTAATAGTTTTGGCATTGAGTGGCTTCTTTTGCCAATTGATCGGCAATTTAATTACCTGAAATACCCACATGGCTTGGAACCCACAAAAAATGTACGATTTTATTTATTCTACGGATTGTCATCAGGAGTTCTTGGATGTTTTGGATTCATGGTTGTTCAGAAAATGAGTTCTGAAATCGATTTATAAAAGAATTTTTGGCTTTTGTTTGGGTCGAATGGTCTGTACTCGAAATTTTATTGTTTAAAGGATGGGAATGTAAAGTTATTACTTTTATTTCGTAAACCAGCGTTTGAATATCTCTTCTGTATGATAACGGTAATATACCTGCCTCAAAAAGGATACTTACAGTAGGACTTGTCCTATAAGCTCCTATTGCCAATCTGACACCAAGGTGGTGAACAGGATCTAATTGCTTCAAGCGTGTTGCAGAAGCTGAGTTGTATATGATACTTCCATATTCTAATCTTGACAATACTAATGCATTGTGCAGTCATGTTAGAAAGAGTTCGAATTATCTTCACAGCTCTCATGGATTTCGCTTTGGTTTGTCTTATATGGCAATTCCAATTTAGTTTTTTATCAAAGATCATGCCTAAAAATCTGTGGGTATCAACTACTTGCGAAAATTTTGACGAAAACGTATTACCAATTGCTACTCGGAATTTTCTATCTTGCAGAAAGTTGTCGATGAAATGCAGCATGTTTCCTCGAATCCCGTATGTTGAAAGGGTTTTTAGAATTTTGAACTTCCAAGTAGTATCATAAGCTTTTTCAAGGTCAAAGAAGACACAAACCAAATGTTATTTATTCGAGAAAGAAGCCTTCTAGTATGTCGTTTTCTAATATTGTTAAATTATCGAGAGTACTTTGATATTTTCGAAAATCAGATTGGCAGCTATCAATGAAGCCATTTGATTCAAGGTACCATGTAAGACGTCGATTCACCATTTTTTCAAAAACTTTACATACACAACATGTTAGAGAAATAGGCCGGTAGTTTTTCGGATTTAGAGGGTTTTTGTTCGGCTTTTTAATGGCAATAATTATTGCCTCTCTCCATTGGTCAGGGAACACTCTTTGGTTCCAGATTCTGTTAAAAGTTTTAAGTAGATAGTAGTAAGCATCAAATGGAAGGTTTTTCAACATATCATAATGGATATTGTCTGGATCAGTAGAACTTCCCTTACAACTCTTTAGCGCAATCTGTAACTCCTGCATCGTAAAATCTTTATTAAGATCATTTTGGTCGATTTCGTCGTACAATATAGTTTCGTTAGTTTGAAAATCTATCATTTGTTGCCTGAATTCAGGTGAATAGGCCGCTATACTTGACGTAAATGCAAACTGTCTGCCAAATTCTTCAGCGATTTCATTCGGCGAATGTATTAATCCTGAGCTATCTTTTAAGCATGTTACACCTTGGAAGCTAGTTTTTCCTGAAATTTTTTGTACTTTCGACCAAATTTCGTTTATAGGTGTTGAGTTATCAATAGATGTTACATACTTTTGACACGATTCTCTTTGGCAACGACGAATAACGCGTCGTGCTTTCGCTTTTGCAATTTTGTTCGCTTTTTCTGACTCAGAGTTAAAAGTGCGATTGAATTCTTTGAGCGCTTTATTTCGGGACCTCGCTGCACCACCATGGCGGTTTACACTTTTTGACTATGCTAGACGTTTGAGGGATCGTTTGTTTCGCTGAATGTAAAACGCTTGAAGAAAAGTGGTCTAGTTGGTCTAAGGGAGTTGATGGATTTTGCTCATCTAATGTAGTAGTTACTACATTCTGGAATGTATACCAATCAGCTGCCGACGTTATCCAACGAGGGCGTCTCGAAGAATTAATAATCCGCGTGAGTGGTGATATTAAAATTGGGAAATGGTCACTTGAGCATAGATCAGTGTGTACCATCCAATTAAAATGTCTTGATAAACAAGGAGATCCGAATGAAATATCTATGGCTGAGAAACTATTGTGCGCCACGCTAAAGTGGGTTGGTGAACCGTCATTAAAGATGTTCAAGTTCCAGTCATTGATTGTCGATTCTATCATTCTTCCCCGGGCATTATCCAACTCACTACCCCATATCGTATTATGTGAATTACAATCAGTAGTTACTAAAAATGGAGTCGGCAACTGTTGAATGAAGTCATCTAACTGTGATCTTTGTATATGCTGATCTGGAGGTAGATACAATGAGACAAGTGTGAATTCAAGCGGGTAACATTCTTACTGCTACAGCTTGTAGATCAGTATTAAGTTCTAACTCTCTTGAGTGAAATCCGTCTTTGACGCAAATCGCTACTCCGCCTGAGGCTCGCATGTGAAATTGGTCTAGTTTATAATATATTGAGTAATTTTTAAGCGTAGGTTTTCGAGAGTGATTACAGTAACTCTCTTGGATACAAATTGCAAAGGGGTTGAAGTTACTTATTAACAATTTAAGTTCATTGAAATTGTTGTAGAATCCATATAAATTCCACTGTAATATGCAACAATCCATGGCTGTAACGAGAAATTGTCCAAGAGATGTGTAGTGTTATTACAAAGAATTACATTGTATTGTCACTGAATTGCTCTTCATCGATATTGATCGATTATGTGATAAACTGTGAAAGTATACTGAGATTGTTTGATTCTGTTATAATGTTAGTCGTGTTAGAATTAGATATATTCTTTTCATTTTCGTTTGATGTGTTATTGGTGGTGTAAGTACTGTTTTTCATTATTGGGATACTGGGTTGGTTTGGAAAATGTTGTTCCATACTTGGTGGTACGCTGTTTTGATCATTTAGATTGTTATCTCTCTCATTTGTTGTACAGATGGGAATTGGTGTATTATTGGTGGACCTCGTAGAATTTATCTGGGTGCTGCTGATTGCTCGGTTTGCTACCGGGCGTTGTTGATTTGGTCGATGGTTTGATGAGTTACGTTCTGTTGAAGCGATGTGATCTTCGTTGGAACGATTGGTCATTTCATTGTTCTTTTGTTGATCTGCTTCATTGTGCTGGGATTTGAATAGACTAGAGAACGGTTGCCTCAGCCTGGGAGGATTAGGGTCGGGTGCTTGTAGTCTTCTCTTTTGTCTGGCTTCGCGATACGTTATCTTCTCGGTGACCTTGATGCGTTGAATCTCTAATTTATCTTTGTAGACAGGGCAGTCCTTTGACAAAGTGTGATGATCTCCACGACATACGACGCATTTCAACCCTTGTTGACACTGGGTCTTGTCATGGTAGAGGTTGGCACAACTGGCACATATTTGATTGCCTTTGCAAACTGACCTCTTATGGCCGAATTTTAAACAGTTCATACACCGTAGTGGTGGAGGTATGTACTGCTTGATTTTGCAGCAATGGAAGCCGGCGTCGATCGAGTTTGGTAGATGTCCAAGGTCGAACGTTAAAATGAACACTCCGGAATCTTCGAAATCACCTTTTTTGTTGCGACGATGAACCCTTTTCACGTCAGTCACGTGTTGGGAGCTCAGCTCATCAAGGATCTCCTCATCAGTGTGCATTTTTAGATCAGGGCAAAATATGGTTCCGCGAGAACTGTTCAAAGTAGGTTGTTCGGTGATTTCGATATTGATGATTCCTCCAAAAACGTTTTGCTTCTTCAGTTTCTCTGCCTGTTGTCGGTCAACGGTCTTGAGTAAGAGGCCGCCATCTTTCGTCCTAACAATAGTAACATTCAGGGTTATGTTGTTCATTGCCTTCCTAATGAAAAACGGGGATACCGTTTTCATTGTCTCGTCCTGGTCCGTTCGCTTCAGGGTCAAAAAACGTGGTCCATTGTAACTGTCCACTTTCATCAGCTTTGTGAACTGGATCTCCTTATGCTTTCTTTTGTTGTCCATTCCAACTCTTGTTGATCTATATCCAGGCCATTATACCTGGACCCAAACGCCCAGGATGGCCCTCCTCCGCCGCCTGAATCCTCTGCCATGTCACCCACCACTCCGCTAAACTATTTGTAACGATTTGCTTCAACAACCACTAATTTAATTTGTATAGGGTCTCCGCGGTACGAAAAAAAGGGCTTTAGCTTGAAGAGCGTACGTCGAAACGATGTTTCCCACTCGAAAGCTTCAACCAAACTGAGTTAATAATTTAATTTCAAGAATTACGCAGAAAACGCCCAAATGTATGCTATTTCCTAAGGATTTTCCTTATATCTAACAGAAATTTTATTATTTCAACCAAATGAACGATTTGGTACGAGTTTTGGTTATGAAATCTGGTTTGGGGATATATCTTAAGTATCCTCACAAACTTTCAGGATTATACCATGTTCAAAACCTTGTCTAGAATAAGAAGTTTATTGATGTTTGTCAATACTGCACCATACATGATTTTGAAATTTTACATTATTTTCATAGAGACACACATTCTTTAACGCAAAAAACTTCACAGCACACAGTTCGACAATACTAACGACAAACCACGTTATTCACTACAGGTTACATTGATATTTGTTCTCCATTAGGAAGAAATAAAATCGAGTGACACGGTAATCAATTTCACCCTACTGATCAATTTCACCCGAATTTACGGTACAGATCTTATAAGCATTTTGAACATAAGCAAATAAAAGCAAATATAAGAATTTGGTGTGGGAATGAAACTTTTTTCGATCGTATTTTACAGTCATTATCCTCCACAAGTGACCAGCTTTTGTACAGTGACTCTTATACGCAAAGTTTTATACGATATCGCGAAAACATTCACTCAGAAGCAACCCTGCTTGGGTGTCTTCTTGGATATTGAGAGTGCCTTCCATAACATGTCTTTCGATGCCATGTTGGAACATGCCCTGCCCATTGTGTCCTTCCAGCTTTTGCCTCCTCCTGGATACTGGGTTCGCCGTAGAGCTGGGGGAGCTCATGATTCATCATTCGCCGCCACACACCCAAAACGTTCAAAAACTTCAAGAACTTGCGGGTTCTCTCGAGCGTCGTCTACGTTTCATGCCCGTTGAGAAGTACCGGTCTTATGAGCGTTTTGTATATCGTGCATTTGGTGTGGGGGGAATTCATTCGCAGCTTCTTCTGGAGCCCGCAGTAGGCACGACTTCCACTGATGATGCGCCTCCTTATTTCACGGCTAACGATATAATCAGTCGTCAGTAAGGATCCAAGGTAGACGAAGTCGTCGATCACCTTGAATGTATCCTCGTCAATCGTGACACTTCTACCCAGGCTTGATAGAAACTCCTCTGCGAGGCAAAGAGGAGATGATTTTTTCCGTTTTTCTGAGGAGAAAAAACTGAAATCAAAATTTTTAACACAGATCCTCAAGCAATTCGAGTGAGAGTGCAAAAAAATGCGAGGATTTTTTCAGGTACTCTCTCTCTCTCTGTTGTTGCGATGCTTACCTTTACTCACACTTCAAAAGAACTCTTGAGTCTGCCGCCAGAATAAACAGTCCTCGGGGAGTTGTGAGAGCAACCTTTTTTGATGGAATTTTACTCGGTTGTGTTTTCTGTTGCATCTTCCTCGCTCATTTTTCGTTGCCTCTCTGCTTACCTTTTTTTTGCTCCCTCGCAAAGAGGCAAATGCAGCTCGCTGCTGATGATGTTGAGGAGAATTATCAAGCCTGCTGCTACCTAGGCGACAATGTCCATATCATCCACGAAGCAAACAAATTGACTGGATCTCGTGAAAATCGTATCCTGGCTCCCTGCATGACGGCGTTTAGCACAATATTGATCAACAGTTATGAAAGTGGTATTTAAACCAGCTGAAATGTTCGCCTGAAACCTTCACACAATGTTGCACACCTTCCATCGTTGTTTTTATCAGCCTCGTGAACTTCCCGGGAAAGCTGTTTTCGTCTATGATGCGTTGGGACCTGGTATTCACGACATTTTTGGAGGATTTGCCGTACAGTAAAGATGTGGTCCGTTGTCGATCGTCAACGAAGCCGGCTTGACAACTTTCCACGAACTCGTTTACTATAGATGACGGACGACGGAAAATGTTTTGTGATAATACTTTGTTGGCCACATTTAGAATGGTGATCGTTCGAAAGTTCTCACTATCTAACTTGTCACTTTTTTTTGTAGATGGGGCATATTACCCCTTCCTTCCACTCCTCCGGTAGCTGCTCTGTTTCCCAGATTGTGCCTATCAGCCGATGCAGACAAATGGCCAGCCTCTCCGGGCCATCTTTATGAGTTCAGCTCCGATACCATCCTTACCAGCAACTTTATTGTTCTTGCGCTGGTGAATGGCATCCTTAACCTCCATCAAAGTGGGGGCTGGTTGGTTTACATCGTCCGCAGTACTGACGAAGACATTCCGTAGTCTCGACCGTCATTGCCTGTGCTCTCATCACCATTCAGGTAGTCACTTCCATCTTTCGATTACCTGACACTCGTCCGTCGAAATGCTCCCATCCATATCCTTATCTCGGCTCGCGGCAAGAAGCCGTTGCGGGATGCGTTGAGCTTCGGATAGAATTCACGTGTTACTTGAGACCGGCACAGCTCCTCACATTCCGTCTCCTCCAAACGGCATTTTTTTTTCTCCCGAAGGAGATGGGTCTGCTGTTGCTTGTTGTTTCCGTCTGAACGTTCCACGTTCTGCCGAGTCTCATGCTGCAGGATGACTGCCCGCGTTGCAATCTTCTCCTCCAGAATCTGCCTACGTTCCTCGTCAAACCAATCGTTCCGTCAAATCCATACCACGTACCCGACCTTACTCTCAGCTTCATCGTTGAAGGCTGCGTTTACTGTTTCCATCAGTCCTCAAGACGGGCCTCATACAGCTTACCCTCTTCCGGTAGTGCAGCCTATGTTGTCAGGTGCTGCACGTATGTTGTTGCGATATCCTGGCTGCTTCAGTCGCTCAGACCATAGGTTGTTCACCGCGGAGAGTTTTGGGCGCTGCTCCACCATTACCATGTAGTGGTTGGAGTCGATGTTAGCGCCACGATAGGTCCTGACGTCGATAATGTCGGAGAAGTGCCGTATATCGCTAGGGAAATTTCTCGCTATGCACAGTCTTCGTCTGCGGGTTGTAGCGGTGGTCCGACAGTTCCGTTTTGGGGATAATGTCCGCACTGTAGGTACCCTACATATGCGAAGCTCCTCTTCATTCTGACGATTCCGGTTGCCCAAGTATCACCAAATACATCTTTTTGTGCAACATTAACGATATATTGTTATATTGAAGCTCTATTTGAGTATTATATAACATCTTGTGTTATATATGAGCTATAGTACAGTATTCGAAAAACATGTCATTCAAGATCATGAATTAGAAATAAATCAAACGGTCTAGGTATTATTATAGTAGCTTCATGAGCGTTAATATAACTTTTTTAAGATTGCGCTAAAAAAGTATTTTGAACTAGTTTTCAATAACATTCAAACACCATGAAGATGCATTAACATCAGGCAAGTTGTTCATATTGACCCGGGCCTTTCCAACCCACTCCCGTATGACGCTCGAAGTTTTGATCTTAATTTTTAAGGTGACAATAAGACAATTATCAGCTGGTATAAACTTTACAAACCATTTTACACCTATCAAAGTGGAGGCTATATAAGCACTTCGCACGACTTTTCCACACTTTTACAATCAGACATACGATGCCACAAAAATTTGATGAAAATTAAAAAATCACCCGGTCTCGAACACGTGACCTTTGGATTCAGAAGTCAACACCTTATCACTACACCACCATTGTTCACCAACATAAATGCAAGCATTCTATACAGTATCACATGCTCTGTTATTCTTTGAAGTCCATCGTCATCACAGCTAAGCTACAGCGATTGCATTCGATGCTATTCGAGATATTGACATATGATGTGTTACAACAGTATTATAATCCTATTGAAAAACATCTTGTGGTGAAATACGGTCTTTGTAAGGTTTGATTATTACAAGTTGCCTCACAACGTTCAATCAAAAAAACATATGTTCCTGATGCGTATTGAATACGTTGATTATACAAGTATATGACTTCATTACCTTTCTTGAAAATGAGATGCTAAGTAAAACGTCAGTAGCGCATTATAAACACCTGTTTGAGCCAACTTGATGATTTGAGATTTATGCATGTTATTTTTACGTTGTAATTACGTTGTTCAAACAAACAATACAAGCGCTTCAGTTGCCACGTGGTACGTACGAATGCAAAGTAAAAATTTGCCGGGGGCAACATTGACGGTTCAAAAAATTGCCACGGCACAGTATATAAAGTCGTTTGGTTTATGCTGTCCGAATGTCAATTTGAGAAGTGAGAGCAATAAACACATTGTGATTATCCACAAGTAGTGTGTTATTCAGGGAAGATCGATTGATATTAATGTGGATGTTACTTAGTAACATGATTTTCATAGAAAGTTTAGAATATTTAATCGATAAACATCCGAACATTTCTTGACGGCACTGCAGGCTTCGTGAGGAAGACGGCATATTGTGTTTCTGACATTGGGAATTGATCTGAAAAATTCTATGATGGCACACATAATTTTAGGATAGTTTGTTTTGTTTTTCCATTTTATTGAGGCGCATGAATTTACAATTAATAAAATTGTGCATTTCACAATAAATCTGGAGCCGCACACAGTTTGAGTACACTATTGGGAATCAACAGAAGAAAAGTTAATAATCACCATAAGCAATTCGTGAAGAGAAAAAAAACATTCGCTTTCATTATTTTGATTTTGTTTTGAACTGATGCTATCAAAATAAATATAGATGTAATTTGTAAAACAATACATCTTCTTAGCTTCAATATAACAAGTAAGTATTAGTGATGCTATCTAATACATCTTTAACACATAATTGTATGTTCTAATGATGTATTGCGAAACATCTTCTATGACATGAAAGAAAAAATAAAGTTATCCATGTTCACCACAAAACATACCAATTTGTATGAATCAAGTATTTTATTCATTTATAAAACAAGTTGTGTTACTTGGGTGGGGAATGACTTCCGGTTCATCAGCGCCCCGATGACCCGAAGCCAAGCATTGATCTCTACGCTTCATGTTGCTGAAAACTTGAAACTTTTTTCGGGAAATGTCGATCACAGTTCCATCGTTTACGTCTACTTGAACATGTAAAATCACTTTTTTTAATATATCTTCAAGGACACGTTTTTATGTCGTTCCATCGTTTACATCATGTGTCATTCAGTCGTAACCATAATCACGTCCACAGTAGTTTTCACTATTTTTAGAGTGCACTATTCTACTACTCAATTCGAAGCAAGAACCAGCAATCCACTTCGATGGTGTCAACATGAATATGATATGTACTTCCATAGGTATCATGTAAGGTTTCGGCTTTCTAGAAATTTCCAAGTAGTTTTCGGGAAACCTCCCAAACGCCCATATGCCTACTATGTGAGCTTTGTGGCCGTGCGGTTAGCGGCGTTAGTCGTTTAAGCGTATTGTTCCACGAAGCGTGGGTTCGATTCTCGCTCCAGTCGGTGGAAACTTTTCGTCAAACGAAAAATTCATCACTGGGCTACTGGGTGTACCGTGTTGTCCGTTGCCTAATGTTCGTGTTTGTTCAGTCTGTGCAGCCTTTGGCTGAAGACGGTGTAAATTGTCTTTTATACCACCCTCCTAAACTGAGAACATGATATATACACACTCCGAAAAAATCGTACGATTTTACGTCTTTTGGATGCACATAAAAGAAGTGAGCCAAATGACGTGAATTTTTTGTCACATTTTAAATACGATGGTGTCTGATTGCCAATCATAGTGGCATCGTTTTCATGTCCTTCATCATGTAAAATCACATTTTTCTTTCAATACATTTTTCAGAACCCATTTTTACGTCATTTCATCACTTACATCATGTCTCATTCAGTCATAATGTCAATTACGTCCGGAGTAATTTTCATTATTTTAAGAGTGTACCTACTTAAACATATGCAATATTGTTCTCAGTGATTGTTATTTCAAACAAAAGAAGCTCAAAACCACGAATGGGTATGCTTCTTGTTTGGAGGGTCCCAAAAAACTGCTAGAAGTTATCATAGCATTCACAGGGATTTCACAGAGATTCCTTTGGAGTATAGAATGCCAATCGGCTACTCAAGTGATTTCCTACCGCACAGGGGTTCTAAAACCGTCCCAAAATCTCTTAATGGTCTCCATAGTAACTATAGGTATTCAAAGACTTTTAAAGAAATATCCAAAACGTTTACAGGGATTCTCATTGAGCTTCTTAGAATTACTGAAGTTTTTGAAGATACTCAAAGCGTAAACAACGACATTCAAAGGTACCTTAAACATGTTCAAGGATTCCCTGGGTTTTAATGGTACATTAGGGTTTTAAAAAGTGTTTAAGCTTTTCCCATGTGGTTTGAAAAGGTATCCAGGGTACCTGACGCCTATTTCAACTTTTGGTATAGACTGGAAGGACATGAAATCTTTTGCAAATGCATTTGGAACTTTTGGAAACCGTCTGGCAACCTCTTGGGAACCACAGGGAGTGCTTTGTGAACTCCCTGGAAAATCGGATTGAATCCACTAAGATCTAGGAGCTCCAGAATTAAATAGTTTTTAAATGGAAGCTACAAGCAGATTTGCAAGTACATGGCAATCCACTAAGCAAAATAAACCTATTCGGATTTACCTTGGAAATTCGTCCACCTTTTTTTGAGCAGCCCTTTAGCAGCAGCTAAAACTTTAATTTAAAATTTCAATTAACAACGTTTGTTGAATTACTTAAACTAGGACTTACAATTGATAGTTTTTATTTCCCCTCGTGCTACGAATGGCTTTGGTAAGGCACGCTAGTTGATGTTTCACCCTGATTAAAGTGATTCAATTAGAAATTATTACAATTAAGTATTGATGTTACTTACTTTAAGAGAACAATTGGCTAATTTTAAGGCAACAATCCTATTTTGTGCCACTAGTAGAAACAACTAGCTTAAATGCACGATCTATACCCTCAAACAAGTAGCGCACAAGAAATAATGTTATATCGCTCAACAAATATCTACTAACAATTACCGAATGGCGTTCACACAATATTTAATTCTCAGGTTGTGCTCGAATTCACTTTTTAATAATATTTCTAGATTTCTAGATTTCTAGATTTCTACTGTTTCAATTAATACAACGAGCTGTGTATACTGTTGGCTTATCACTTCCACCTTTGTTTTTATCTAGTTGTCCTACCTATCAAAAGTTTCAACAATCAATGATCTACGCTATTATCTAGACCGCCAACGTTGCTGACTGCCCTATAGACCAATCCAGTTGCCTGCGTAATAGTGCAATGTTGACAAAATTTTCTTTGTTTGCTGTGAGAACTGTCACAACATTGCTTTTGTTTGCTGTGAGAATCCAAATATAAACAGAATTGCTGCAAAACAACTACTTCCTTGTTGGCCTGCTGTTGACCGAAAGCTCAATAACGTCAAACAAACATCGATACCTTTTCATTCTGAGGAAATCGACTTGTGTAAGATTGATTGTGCGTATGTGTTCGTGGCAGTTTGCTTGGGGACCTCTATGGTTTTCTGCACAAAACCTTTGCAGCCTTGTGTCTGGATGCATGTAGGATTTGCGATAAAACTGTATTCCGATACGTTCGAGTGTTAGTGGGTCCATACTCCTAAAGTGTTAGGAGTCCATACTCCTAAACTGTATTTCGATAGGATAGAAAAACCTCGCTGGAAATACTCAGCCGTCGTTGCATTTTATATCAATCGAATATCTCCTTCGAAAAGTCACGACTTCCGCAAACTAGCAATCGTCCATCGCACTCCCATTACTGAAATCCCAAACCCCTCCCACTATAGCCAGCAATGTTGCGAAGCTTTTTTGGCGCCAGACTAATGCCATTGTCGCAGAAAAACGCCTTCATTTAATTTACGCCTTCTCAGCCTAGTCCAGGGATAGCTGGCAATCTTAGAGAAAACAAAATTAGAAGATTGGTTCAATATAGATAGCACCCATTCGAATTGGGTTTGTGGGTGATTGTGGTGTGTCTGGCTCGAAGCGAGAAAAAAAGCTCACTCAGAAAGATTCCTTTCGAGACATCCATCTGTAATTGAATGCCCTCATTATCTCTGCTGTTGGCTAGGCTTAACATTGACACATATACCAATTTGGACACGCGCCCTCAAATGTGGAACATATTTTAGTTTTGACTTTACTTACTTTGGATACGCTATGTAATTCACTAGTACTATACCAAGGAAAGAGCTTTGGATTCATTTTCAAAATTTATTTTGAATTCTCCGAAAAGCTTTCCTCCTGGTATTATTGATAAGACAAAGTTTCGATTTTCTGTTAATAAGTGGATACAGACATTTTATATATTTGTTACATTTGGCTTGAATGCACTCAATGTGATTTTTGAAAGTTAAATTCTTATCTAGCTTGAGCCCTAGATATTTAACTTCATCTGACCAATTTATTGAAACCCCTCTCATCGTGACAACATGTCTACTTAAAGCTTTCAAATAAAGAGCTTTTGGATTACGTGGGAATATCACAAGTTAAGTTCAGGAAGGATTAGGAGAATTCTTCCATTTTTGCAAATGGGAACAAAAAAAATATTAAACCTTTTTTGCAAACTACAACAGATGACACGTAGGCTTCGTCTTTGTATGAGCAAATTTTTATTTTTGGGAATTTTATTGATTTTTCCCCTTTTTATAGGTAGAAAAATCAGAAAATATACTGTTGTGCTCAGAAACTGTTAGGCTACTTTGTGAAAACAATATTTGTTGACTTTTGTAAAAATCCAAAATCAAATTTTGTATGTAGGCAGCAATAGAAAACTGTATCAGCAAACGAATTTTTAACAATAAACCATTTCCTACCTGGAATTCCCGTCATTTACTACTCCAAAATATGGGTACCTACATCAATTTCCACGGTTAATTCGGTTGGTTTGAAGTTACGTATGAGCCCAATTCGTGAACTCAAATAAGTTTCTGCAGAAGTTTTCAGCAATTTGTTACGCAAATGCCACATAAATGGGAAATAACTTTCCTTCTGACATAAGTTTTTTTTTCTCTCGTTCTCATTCCAGGTATGCAACTCATTTCCTTTGGCGGCGGTGTCTGCACAAGAAGTGTAAGCAATATTTTACCAACTTGGTTAGGAAGTGCTTCGAAGTTGCCACCATTTCCTGGTAAGATGCCTGTTGGTTCCGTTCACATGTCAATCGATACGACTGCGAAGTCTTTGTTTCTTTCCCACGTGCGATCGCTGCTTGGTTCTGAGACAACTCCAACTTGGCACATATCGAATGTCAGAACCATCAAAAACAGTCTCAGTTATACGATTCACATCCCAAGTGCAAAATATGCACTGAATGGCTCGGAAGAGATTGCCGCCCCACACACCCCAGTTTAAACAGAGATCGGGGGTAAAGTGATGAAGTCACATCTCGTCATCTTCCGGGGATGACGGGGCGGAAATGGTATGCGGCACACAGCAATCGAAACTTTCTTCCGGTGCGACAACTCTTTGAAGTGGTTTCGTTCAAGGTGGAAAATAAAGGGTTATCCCTTCCGCACGCCTCGCCATCGTCGAAAGGCGGTGCACAGCAAAAACTAAATTGTAATACCACGACTCTTTATTGAATCAAAAAGAGGACTACTAGTTCAATTTTCTCTCAGCTTATAATATACATATAACAGTCATTAGTGAAACTTATTTGAAACCTCGGTCCAGACTCAAAAGAGATTCAAACTTTTTTGTTTATCGTAATGATCGACTGAATGGAGCTTGTGGTGCATCAACTTTTTTTTTTCATTTTAAACCAAAGTTTTTGAAACACAGCTTGGCAAATTTACTTTCATAGCTGCCTATTTGCCTTTTCAATGCTCTGGACAGCAAGGTAATTTGCTCCAAACTGACTTGCGAAAATTGACTCGCAATAAGTCAAAATTGTTTGTTATTAGTGATTTTAATGTAAAGAATCGTTTATGAATTAGTTTAAAAAGCAATTTCAAAGGCATAATTTTATTTGATGAGTGCTCTTCAGGATATTTCTCAATTCAATATCATGGTAGTACTATTTGTTTTTCCTCTTCTAGAAACCCATCTACGATTGATTTGGTCTTAAACGATTCTAGTCACATTTTAACATTATTCTTGCTTATTTTCTGCTGTGTCGAAACACCTGAGATGGTTGGGATTATTTTTCGGGGTTTCGCCCACTTCCGACCGGGAGAAAAGTGCCGAAGATGAAAGCGACTCAGACTGCAGACGAAACCGTCGCGTCGTCGACGGGGACAAGATGATTGTCACAGCAATATAATCCCGTCTTTGAAATTTGATAAGCACGTTGATTGATGGGAGAGAAAGCTCGCTAACCGGAGAAGAGCATGGTAGATTGAGGATGAATGGTGGAAACCATTGAGATTTGAAATGGTTGCCAAAATTTGAAACGTTGAAAAGTGAGGCACAGAGTGGAAGGGAGACTAGCTACCGCAAAAATAGGAAAAGTTGTGGACGCCATGGTAGGAAAGTCGGTGTAATTAAATTTCCATAATTGGAAATTTTGTTGGAGGGATTTGGTTCGATTGGGAAAGAATTAATTGATAAGCGCTCGATGCCCAATGAGCAGAACGTAATTTGGATTAACGGAGAATTCGGATGATAATAGCTAAATCATGGAAATTTACAAGCTTAGAATTGTAATAGGCTCGCCAAGCATTGTTAATCTCTTTATAATAAGGGGTGATACTTCTCTTGTTCCGTGAAGGGAATCGAACTGTGAGTCGGCTACGGTAGCGTTAAATTATTGAAACTTTAAATTGTGATTATCTTCCTTTCAAAGCTTTGATTTGCAATTGTTTTTAAAACAAACCATGAATGTTTTGTTTGATGATCAACCATCTGTAATTGCTACCAGGTGTGTTGCTTATTCAAGGTGTCAATCGCTTGCCACACCAGAATGCATATGAATGAGGTGAAAACGTAAGGAATGCGAAAATTCATGCGAATTGCATAGATATTGAGAGTGAGGTTAATTTCGGATCAGCATAACATTCATTAAGTAGATGAAAAACCGAATTTAGTACTATACCATTTAATTCCACTAGAGTTTGTATCCTTTGACAGATACGCGTATTTCGACCCTAAACTGTAAGGCCGTCTTCAGTGTCGTGTACTAGACTCGACTTTGTGTCGTGTACTAGACTCGAGTCTAGTACACGACACTGAAGACGGCCTTACAGTTGAGGTCGAAATACGCGTATCTGTCAAAGGATACAAACTCTAGTGGAATTAAATGGTATAGTACTAAATTCGGTTTGTTCATCTACTTATAGGTATTCTACTAAACAGCTCGAAGATTTATTATATAACATTCATTAGTTGGTTGTCAATCTATCAAGAGTAATTACTCAGACGATAATTACTTATTCAAGAATTCTGGACAAATAATAAAAAGAGGTCAAGAAGTCTGAAGTCTTTTTGGAAAAAGTTGTTGCTTAGCTCATATTGGTGATTTTGGTAAGCGTAATAATCACGCTAGGTAGCCCATTTTTATATGAAAAAAAAAATCAAACTGTCAAAATCTCAAGTAACACCTTCCTTGGACCCTAGAAACTACTGTGAAAGTAAAAAAAAACCATCAAATCTAAGGAGGAACTAAAAAACTTGAGGTGAGTATGGAAAAAATTGGCAATATGTATGGGAAAAACAATTCCAACTACGTATTCGACCATAGGATGAATTGCAGTCGAAGGGATTCTTTCGTTAGTGACTTGAAGATTTCCCTATCAAAAGGTCTTTTTCGTTTTGAAAAAGAAAAACAATATGCCTGAGAAGAATCTATGACATTTGGTCGAAAGACATTTGGTCGAATGACATTTAGACGAATGACGTTTGGTCGAAAGTACATTTGGTCGAACGGACATTTAGTCGAATGGACATTTGGTCGAAAAAGTTTAGTTTCAACAAAATGCATATTATATTTGGTCGAACCGACATTTCGCGGAAGGGATCGAATCTGAATAGTATGGAACAAAGTTTTACGTTCAGTCTGACTATTGTCGAGAGTAGCATTTTGTCGCTAATACAAGAGTGATGGAATAGCTTAGCTTAGACTGACTACACATATCAACGGGTGCTATTCCGTGATTGACCGAGGTCAGTGAAAATGCACAAAGAATCAACTAGAAGATCAGCTGGGATTGGCCATAATCTTCTTCAGTGTGCATAATTCAGTGCCTCTATTTATACATGGTCAATAACGGCGCCGGCCACGTCCTTGCAGTCAGGTGGGATTGGGGGAAGGAATGTTAGTGTGTAACTTTTGCTATTTGGAGACCGTGTTTGCCTCTTCATCACCACAAAGGTTACTGGGATGGATGTTTTGTTAATGGGGAGGATCGTTGGGTCACAGGATTCACTTTGATAAGCGATTAGACCATGATAAACAATTATTTGTGAGCTATAAATATGCTTATATGTAAATATAATATTTTCATTTAGTATGAACAATATCTATTAAAAAAAATTATGCCGACACTTGAGGTGACGAACCTATCAAAGTTTGTTGAATAAAGTGAACCTTTCGCAAGTCTACACTCGTAGTGTCGAACCATTCAAAGTTTTTTGTTTCAATTACAAAAATAAAAGTAAAAGGAAAAAGGTGTTTTGAGAAAAAAAAAATTGGACGTAAATAATTTATGAATCAGAGTTTATGTCGACACTCACAGTGACGAACCTTTCATAGTTTGTTGAATAATCATATTTAAATCTCACCGTTGTAACGATTAATGGTGCAATCATACATATTTTATAGATTAGAAATAGTAGCATGAAACGAGCTCACCAATTGATCCGCCATCCTTGAGCAGCAAGAGAGGGAAAACAACTGACGATTTCTCGGACTTTCTTGACGCACTGCCCAGGAGCAAGCGTCAACGTCGAAAGATCAAAAAGAACTTATCGAACGCGGAACTTTTTCACTTACCCTAACCGAACATACCGATCACGCCAAGGTCGAAGGATCAAACACAACTAAGCGATCACGCCACTTTTTCACTTTCACTCGACCGACGCGCGACATGTTTGATCCTGCCCTCATCGCCGGCCCCGCAGGAGCAAGCGTCAAGGTCGAAGGATCAAACACAACTCGCTAATACAAGAGTGATGGAATAATTGGAAAAGTATCGGCCTTTTCACCAACAATCTATTATGCGATTAGCAAAATTTTGTTATTCAATTTGATGGACGCTCTCTCAACATATTGATCAACCTGAGATAAGCTAATCATAAATGGAAGGAAGCCAAATTTTGAGTCCTCAGTCAACTCGTCTTCCCCTGCATACATAGACGTCACAATGATTCAATTGGCCATAAGTAATGTTACTGAAACCTAACATTCACTTAAAACAAAATTTTCCTGCCGTTTTAATTATGATTTCCACATTCAAAAATCTTACCCACGTCCGTAAGCTGTAAGACCCGGAATGCAAAGAAAGAACCCGAGTGTGTGGGACCGAAATCCGTACACCTAAGAAATGAATCTAAATCCGTCCATTTCATACAAAACATCTACTATTTGAATGAAGCGTACGGATTTTGAGCCTGTACGGATTTCGGTCCCCCACTGTAGTCTCTCAGCATGCTTCCATCGGATGAAGATCAGCAGTTCATTACGAAGAACGATAACATTTCAGAAGAATAATAAATAATAAAAACATTATGTTCACATCGTTGAGTAGCAAGATAATTTGTTGAGCAGTTGTTCAAAGAATGATGATATTTTGAAAGAATAATGGATTCACCCGAGCTAAATATTTCAGTCAATGTACAAAAAAAAACTACTTCTAATAAGTTCAATTGAATAATCATTGAAATCCTAGATTTTGGCATAACTTTAAATTACAAAAAAAAAAAGATGTATGAAATTTAAAAATAAGAGTACATAAAATGTCTTGTTTTTTATTCAACAACAGATTATTCAAAAGAATACGTTTACCAAATGATCTTTAAATAAACCATTTGAAAATAAGCTTTCAACCAAATTTACGTTCAACTAAACGTCATTCGACCAAAATAAATTCGACCAAATGTATATTCGACCAAATGTCCTTTCGACCAAATGTACTTTCGACCAAATGTCATTCGACCAAACGTCATTCGACCAAACGTCATTCGACCAAATGTCATTCGACGAAATGTCCTAAAGCCGCCTGAGAAAACTGAAATTTGAACATTCTTTCTGGGTTTGGAACGCTGATATGGCATTCAGAAGTTCAGGGACTATTTTAGAATCTGCTAATCCTTAAAAAAAAACTTCACAAAAGATTTCCAGAATTCAACAGGACTATCTTCGAGAGCACCTTCAAGTGTTTCTTTATGATTTAACATAAAGAATTCTACTAAGGATTCACTGTGGAGTTCTCCACACTTTTAACTGAAGAAGTTTTCGTGAGTGTTCTTGAAAAAAATACTGAAGAAATCTTCAAGTCAGTTCTGAAAGAATTTTGACAGGAGTCTCTCAAGGAATCCATTGCGGAACACTGGAAAAATTCCAGAAGGCAACTTTGTAGGAGTTCGCGAAAGAAATTCTTCGAAAAATCACTTTAATGAACTCTGGAATATTTTCCGGACCAGATTGCACATATTTCTGGAATAAATTCGCTAAGGATTTTACATTATTGAAATAATCCCTGAAGGCATTTCTTGAGTAACTTCTGAGACAATTCATGGAAGAATCCTTGAAAAAAATGTTCGAGGAATAAGTGAACACGAGTGGGGTCAGATAAAATGGCCTAGTATCTTATTTAAATTTTACAATGATGTGGATCATTATCATTCCAGGGCGCTGAAATAGTAAGGAAACTTCGAATAATGTCCTACAGGGCGTTTACAAACACTCCAGGGAGTTGATACAACAAGAAAATTTAGATTAATGTCCTACAGGGCGTTGAAATGCTCATGACCTTGTGAATATTCATATTTATATTTATTCACCAGGGCGTTGATACAGCTTGGAAGTTTCGATTAGAAACATACAGGGCGTCAACATGCTCATGACCTTGCAAAAATCTACGAAAGATAAGGTAAAATCATTCCAGGGCGAAACAGCGTCGGAAATCATACAGGGCGTGAACAAGCTCATGACCTCGCAAAGATCTACGTGTGGTAGGATGTGGATATAACTGGAAAATTTAGATTGTTGCCCTACAGTGCGTTAAAAAGCTCATGATCTCGCAATTATTCATATTCATATTTATTTATTAGGGTGAAGATACACCTAGAAAATTTCGATTTATATCTTAACATGCTCATTACTTCGCAAAAATCTACATGAAGTATGATCAAAATTCACTAGGGCGTTGATACAGCTAATTAATTTCAATTAATGTCCAGGTCCAGCCGTTGGCATTAAAGTCAACCTCTTCCCAACTCGGAAATTCCAACCAGTAACTAACTAAGAAAAACCCACGGATGGTCTCAGGGATCAAGATGCACCCTCCGCCACTCAATTCGAACGGCCTTTTGCAACCGGAAGATGTCTCATCATGTGCAACACGACTTGTGTCCATCTAATCGGAAGAAGCCGCTCTGGATGATTGTGTTATGTGTTTACATTGTTCAATTTCAACAGCACTGTGAAAAAAGTACTCATATATGAGTATTTTTCCTATATTTCTTCTCTTGATCAAATACCCATAAATGGGTTTTGTAAGTTTACCAATTTATGAGTAGAGCCTTGTTTACCCTTAAAATGTGTGTGTGTGTGCACTCTTCAGCGATTATGGGTAAACTTTACCTACGAATTTCTACGATCATATATGGAATTTTTGGTTAAAAATCGCAATACTCTTGAGAGGCTTGAATAAATGTTTTGCTTGAGAAGATCAACTAAGAACAATATTTTAGGTAACATTTAGCGGTAACTTTATGAAAAAGTTAAGGATTTAAACATATCATACCACAAGACACGATAAGTAGAAATTGATAAGCGTGGATTTCAACTGTCTTCTGCTTGTCTGTTTTGTGCTATCGTTCTCAACCCCGGTTGCAACCGAGGACCAGTGGTGGAAAAAATCATGCCGTTTTCGCAAAATGAATCAATATTAAGCAGGATCCACGCTAACGAACCAACAGCGACCGATTTGGTCACATATTCTTGCACCGGAGAACCAGAACAAAACAAATGTTAAAAGAGCGTGATTGCTGGATGAGCAGAGTCTGCTCACAGCCGTTCTTTTTTTTCCGTTCATAGGGCAAGTGTACCATTAGTGGTGCACCTAAGGGAAAATTGCTAAAACACGGTGTTAAGATCATGAAATATATGATTTTAACGTATCATTCGATAGATCTCAAATCCTTCTATCATTCAAATGTATAGAAATCACGATTCATTTGAAATTTCCCTGCAAAAAGCCTTGCACCAATAATAGGAACACTGTTCCTTTAGTGGAGGTATATTTTAAGGATGGTTCCTTTAGTGGCGCAAACCATTGATTTCTTATGGGACCCTCCACTATGGGTACTGATGCACCACTATAGGTGCAAAGGAGCAAAAAAATTAAGCAAAATAATTGTTTTAAATAGTTTTACGGTTAAATTTCATGAATATTATTCGATTACTTGTATCATTTTCGCATCGTACATAATGCAAAAATATCACATAATCATTTATTAGCGCGAAACATGCCAAAACACACTACCTCCACTATTGGAGCTACCTCCACGAAGGGAGCGTTTGCCCTAGCTATTTTTGTGAATAATTGGATGGATTATGATTATAAATGATAGATTACAAACTAATGTACGACAGTATTGAGAAAATTGACCGATATGTGGTGTTATTGTAGAAATATCACAGGAAATCGGACGCGTGATTGCATGTCAAAATAAAATGATGCGATGCCCATTACAGTATTTGTGTTCGGGCGTTCGTGAGCAAAGAAAGCAAGAACGCAATCGCACAAAATGAACTACCGATGCGGTAGCAATTTTCTGGTGTACATGAACAGACTCTGTTCACCGTTTTACAGCACTGCCGAGGATTTGCAGGTATTAAAGTTTGGACTGCAGTTGCAACCGAGGGACAAATGAACCGGCGTTCGAAACGGTGTTCAAACCGATGTTCACCTTATACAGTTACGAATGTTTTGATTTGAACACGAAAACAGAGTAATTTCTTATTAAATCTCTGTAATTTTCTATGTAGAGTTCTATATTCCTGCAAATATTCGTGGAAGAATTCCTTTTGATTTTTTTATATCTCGCTGAAAGAACTCCTGTAATAGGTTACCGGACTTCGGATATTAAACTTGACTTAACTAACTGAGTGACGGTTAACGAATGAATCTTTATTTCGGAGAAGGCTTAAGTGGTAACCTAATGTGGTAAAGAATGGTTGAACGAGGAGTGAGCACAACGCTTGGTATATTTGATAAACAGATGTCGTAAATGCGGACAGTGCTTGTTGTGCACATATGGTAACAATTTGGAGGTATCATAATAAGGAAGGCAAAATACAGTTTGTGTAAACTTGGCCTGCTGAGACTTTCCCAGTAGGTCAAATATGGGTGGTCAGATTTTAGGTTGTTGCTGTGTCAAATAGAGGAAGTGTTTAATTTATGAGTATGTGCTTCGTAGAAATATGAAGCGGGTGAGATTGTGGTTCATTCAAATAAGAAAAATAAAATTCGTTGCTTTGTCGTTTACTCACTTATCATTTTGGGTTTACGTTTTTTTTTTTTCAATTATTTTGTTTCACTAATCTTGTTTTGTGTACAATTATTGTTTGATTTGAAATTTCATGTTTTATTTCGGCATTACTTTCATCTAATTTTATGATTTTAAAAGGTCCATTGTGTACGCTATCAAGCTTTTTCCTTCCCTCTATTTTCAAATATACTGTATCATTTAAATAAGACTTGTTGGTTTTATATTACTGTTGAGTTTTTGTGTTCTCGATAGTTTTGTTTCTTCTATTTTATCAAAGATGTATGTATGAATTAATTGTAATTTATGTTTTAGTTCGTGTACGTATGAATCGTAATTATAGATTGGGTCTACAGAGTTGAGGTCTATATGATCGAATTTGTGTACGGATTTGCCATAAATAATTTCAAATGGAGAGTAAGCGTGAGACGAGTTAGGAGTTGTATTGTAACAATAACTATAGAAGGGTAGCCAATTATCCCAGTCAGTTCTCAGATCATTGATGAACGATCGTAGGTATTCATTCAAACACCTATGATTTCTTTCCAACGATCCTACTGTCTGAGGGTGATATGCCGTTGAGCAAATATGATTCAATTTTAAAAGATCACATATGCTATCAAAAATTCCTTTGTACTCGGTCCCTTGGTCCGTGCGGATAGCACTAATTGGACCACAGACTAAGATACAATGTTCGACTATTGCTTTAGAAATTGTATATGATGATTTGTCGGGAATGGGAACAAGAATAATGTATTTGCTGAGATCACATTGAATGGTCACAGCATATCTGTTGCCGTTAGAAGTTAAACTGAACGGTCCAATTGTGTCTATTGAAACTATATCAAATGGTTTATCCGGTGTAGTTGTTTTGATCAACTTTTCTTTTACAGGGACAAAATGCTTATTCAATTTGCATTGTTCACAGGATTTAACAAATTTGCTGATAGTGTATTTCATGTTTGGAAAAACATAAGAATTTCTTAATTTTTTGTACAATCGGGATATACCAGTATGTCCTCCAGTGGGTGAAGAGTGGTTATGTAGTAAAAGTCTCTGTATTTCTGTAGGGTCTGATACTATTTTGGGTGGATCAAAAATAATAATTTGAACCGTTTTAAGAAGTTTGTTCCCAGTATGTTTAAAGTCATTTAGGCTTATGTAATTGAATATAGCATCACCTTTTGAAATTGATAAAGTATTATTGGATGTGGATGATTTAAAAAAATCATTAATAATCTGAAAAACATTTTTCAAATTTCTTAGATTAAGTTCTAGTCCCAACGCTAGAGTTAGGCCATTTTTAAATTTTTTATCGAAAATTATTGCATTTACTACCGGTAGATTTTCATTATATAAAATTTGAAATGCAAGTTTCTTTATATTTGTTACTTGCGCATTATTTATTGCGTCATATACTCGAAGTTGATCAGGCTTCATTATTTTCAACTTTTCATCGCAATTGGCTAAACAATGTATGCTTGTCATTGACCTTGTTTGCACTTGCAGAATATTCATTTTCTTGAGCTCATTAGAGTCTAATTTAATTCTAGATAAGGCGTCTGCTACGACGTTACTTTTCCCTGGTACGAACTCAATATCAAAGTCAAATTCTTCGAGATCAGTTCTCATTCGAACTAACTTTGATGATGGGTTTTTCATACCGAACAGGTAAACCAACGGTCGGTGGTCAGTACGCACAGTAAAATGTCTTCCTAATAAATATGGTCGATAGTGCATTATCGCCCAATGAAAAGCTGCTAATTCTTTTTCAATGATGTGCTTGTTTGCTTCGCCTTTTGTAAACGCGCGACTGGCGAAAGAGACAGGTAGATCATTGTTTTCGTGTAATTGAGATAATACCGCACCGCATGCGAAATCCGATGCATCTGTGGTAATGATGAAAGTTTTTTGGAAATCCGGGTATTGAAGTATCTTTGGTGAAAGCAACATAGACTTTAAATTTTCAAAAGCAGACTGACATTCGTCTGTCCATTTATGTGTAACATCTTTTCTAAGTAATTTATTCAAACAACTACAAGTTTTTGCAAAATTGGGGATAAATCTTCTATAATAATTACACATTGCCACAAAACTTCTAACTTGGTCAGCGTTTTGTGGTTTGGGATAATTTTTAATGACATCAAACTTTGAACTATCGGGCAGGATCCTTCTATCAACGATCTTGTGCCCTAAAAATGTGACTTCTGCTTTAAAGAAGTTGCATTTAGCAGGGTTAAGCTTTAAATTTCTCTGCCTAAAGCATTCAAATACTCTTCTTAAGTTTTTCAAATGGTGTTCGACTGAACATCATACGACAATCACGTAGTCAATATACGAAAATGCACACTCGGGACTCAGGCCACTTAGTGCAATAGCCATCATTCTTTGAAAGCTGTTCGGGCTTATGTTAAGACCAAACGGCAATCGCTTAAATTGGAAATGTCCTCGCTCTTGAAGGGAAAATGCAGTAAATTCTCTTGAGTTTTTATCGATTTCAATCTGGTGGAAACCAAACATTAAATCTAAAGTTGAAAAATATTTGGCTCTGCCGAGTTGATCGAGAATATCATCGATTCTCGGCAGGGGAAATTTATCAGCTAGCAATTTTTTATTTAGTTGACGGTAGTCCACAACTAATCTCCACTTTGGATCAGAGGTTGTGGACTTTTTTGGCACTAGAAGTATTGGGGAATTATAACTTGATACTGACGGCTCAATGATATCGTTTTCAATTAATTTGTCAACTTGTCGGCAACTTTCATCACGTTGGCTATGTGCATTGCGGTAATTTTTAATGTACCTACGTTCTTATGGTGGTTCCTAGAGAAGAAAATTTTTAACCCGTATAGGCCCGTATAACTTGAAATCTCACCGTTCAGCGAAAACTTAACGGATTTCCATTATTTTTTGTCAGTATAGTTGTACACTTATCTTGTTTCTAAAAGGCCAATGAAATCGAGAATGTTCCTGCGATCGGAGTTACTCTGGTGGGTCACTGGGTCAGGTCGGGTGAAAATGGTGATGTACTTTGCTGTAAGGGTTTTAGTATTTTGCTTGTATTTTAGTATGCTTGCTTTCACTCAGGCTCTCACGGGTTAAGGATATCTATGGAGAAAAGAATTCAGCATTGTTTTTTATTATTTGATATCTCTTCATCGTTGCTCTCTTTGCATTATTGCAGAAAACTCATTCTCTTTTCGTAACATATTTTTATGCTGTAGGATTAAGAATCACTATATCTTGCTTCATTAACAAGAAATATTACAGATTCACCTAATTTAGTGAAATTATTAGCTAAAGAGAGGATCAATGAAAAGAAATTGCTCTTGTTAGTCAAGCCTTTCTGAAGTAACAGTGAAAATTGTGTGCGCTATCGAAACTAAGCATTAAGCATGAGAAAATTCACTCACTCACCCGAAAGAATTGCAAATTATCTACTGCCACCGAATATTCAGTGACAACCGAACGCTACTGGGGTGAGCGCAATGCCGACGAATCGCAAATTATTGAGATAAATCGAAAATAAAAAGACCACGAAGTGAAGTGAGAACCAATCCGCCCGTAACTGGAAAACACGAACGAACGCGTTCAGCTGAATGAACGGATTCACACTCACTGAATCATCCCGACGGGTGTATTGTTGTCAATCAGTGTGCACTCATCAGCACTCAAACACGAATGCCACTCGAGAGGAATCAGATTGTGAAGAATCATTCGTTACTGCAATCGGATGCTTTCGGCTCACGGAATCGGCTGTGATGCATGCTGTTGCCGTTTTTTGCCTAACTTGTCGCCAGGCTTGATATTACTCCTCAACATTACCAGAGTTCGGTAGCATGTTCTAGTGTAGCGAGCTGACTTTGTCTTTTTGAGAGGGAGTGAAAAACTATTAAGCAGAGAAGCAACGAAATATGTGCGAGGAAGATACGATGCGGCACAAAACACCATGGAGGATAAGTTCATCAAAAACGAGTGCCATCACTACTCGGCGAGGCCCGTTTTGTTTGGACGGATCAGTCAAGAGTTCTTTTAAAGTGTGAGTAAGGGGGAGCACAGAAGCAAGAGAGAAAGAATACAAGAAAAATACTCGCATTTCTATGCACTCTCACTCGAATCGTTTGAAGATTTGTGTTGTAAATTTTTAATTCAATTTTCACTCCTCTGAAAAACCTTGAAATCGCAACATCTTTGTATCGCAGAGGAGTTTTTGTCAAGTAAAATGCGTATTGGAAATTGAAACACACAGCTTTTTTGGAGAAAAGGAAACCTCGCTCATGACTGCGTGTGGAAATGAATGAGAGGAACGCAATAATCGAGTGAGTGTTCCTCATGCTTGCTAAGGAGGAATGTCTGGGAGAATTTCTGCAAGGATTCCATGGAAAATCCTTAAAAAATGTCTTAGAGGAAATTCTACAAAAAATCTCCCAAAACAATTTTTATGGAAAATTTGTAAGGAATCTAATGATATAATCTTAATGATTGCAAGAAAATTATTCTAAGCTCACATTTTGAAGAAACTCCTAGAAGTATAAAAGACGAGTTCCTGAAACCTTTTCTACAGTAGTTTCTTGAAGAAGCTTAGCGAAACCTTTGCAAGGATTCCAAGGCCTTGGAAGAACATATGGAAGGAAATCACTGCATTATTGCTTGATTGTTTGGAGGACATTACTTGTAACTTGATTGTATCTGAATCAAATAAAAATATCACTGAAAAATTCTAGGTTGCTATTCTAGAATGCTCCTCCAAGACCAGACTGCGATTTAGCAATTTAAAGCGTTTCTCGCTAGACTAACTTATGAGAGACGGCAGTTTGATAGTTTATGTTTATGCGTTTGTATAAACAAAAGGGAACGACATATTTTAAGCATAACGAAATTTGAAATTTGATTAAAACGAAAATTGGGTTCCTTTCAAATGAGCTAGTTTACTTACTTTGGTTGGGTGTGCATTATGTTTTGTAATTCTTCCAAACGCTGTCACTGTACCGTTTTGCTTCGAAATCCGGACACTTAAGCACTTTGGAGCACTAAACAGTGGTTTCGTTTATACATTTGGAGTCTAATGAATATTTTTTTCTGCTTATTATCGAAATAAATATTATTTTCGCCTGTTAGTTGAGTAAAAAAAGCTTAAAGTTTGGAATAAATCACTAAAAATATAGAAAAAGGAAAATGCGTTATGCTTCGAAATCCGGACACTCTTTGGAGAGTTTTTCGAAATCCGGACACTTTTGCTTCGAATTCCGGACACTTGGATATTATCATTAAATAACATTTTTGAAAAAATACATGTAAATAAAGCATGTTAAATGTTATTTTTCTTTGGAAGTAATATTCCTACTTGTTTTGCTTTATATTAAATATCTACAAAATTACACAAACCATTTAATCAGTGTGTAACAGAAGGTCTTGATCCTTTTAATTTTTCCGTTGACTCTTACGTTCGTTATTTTTAATTTTAAAAGCTAAGTAATTGTTTATTGGTTACCAAAATTCACAGTTGTGTTGAAGTACCAATGGTGTGTGATAAATTAATATACCCGTCGTTGAGAATTTAATATGCATCAGCAATCTATTTTCGGTAGTTTAATCTCCAAATGAAATCTAAATTCTATGCAGAACATAGAAGAATGCAATTAAAAAAAAAGGCGGGTTTCAACAATTCATTCACCTGGTATTTGTACTGTTGATATTTTTCTAGGTCTCAAATAAGTGATGCTACAAAAATCGATGGTTCCTATTCTCAGCAGATAAATAAAACCATTGAATATGCAATGAGGTAATCCGTTGAGCATGTTCACTTTTAATAACCAATGAGTGGTTGTGGTTTGACATTTAAATAATTAACTTAAAATAGTATGTAGTTAACATACTCAAATATGATGCTTTTTTGTGGTACGCACAATTGACTTATTGTGAGCGAAGATACTGGAGCACATATACCGTGTTGATTCTAAGTGTGCGGATGATTTGAATCCCGGATACCGACCTTGAATCACCCAAAACTATTGTTTCGACACTTTTTATGCTTGGAGAATGTAGAAGACATCGTTATTATGGATTCTAGGTAAACACATAGAATTTGGATCAAAAACACCTTGAAAAAGACCAGTTTCCGGCTTTCAAAGCGACCGGCAATTAGATGCAGCACGGTATCGTACTATTTCATTGAACAATTTGATATCTCTGTCCATGTGGGATCGAAAATCGGAGTATCACTTTGTAGTTCAATACGTTTTTAAGATAAAGATTTACTTCACAGTTTCTTCAATAAAACAATCAATTACAAATAATTTTCAGAACAATTGTTGAATCATATAAAACATATATATTCTTAAAACACATTATCATATCATTATCATCCTATAAATGTGTTTTGAAGTCATTCACAGTTCATCTTCACATTGGGAATTGATTTTTAAGGTGAAGATAAATCGAAGCCAAACCTCAAATTTCCAAGAGCACGGATCTGGAGAACCAAACATCCGTTTGAGCTGAAAACTTAATCGATTGGTCACTCGCTGGTGGCTCAAACGGATATTTGGTTCTCCAGATCCGTGCTCTTGAAAATTTGAGGTTTGGCTTCGATTTACCTTCACCTTAAGACTGAAAACAATTTCTATTCGTTAACCATGTATGGAACTTAGCTATATAGTTCAATTATAAGTGTTTGATTACCTTTTCTTCAAGATTAAGCACTTTCACGTCATTTGAAACCACCAGGCAATAGGGAACATATCAGATTTCTGTAATAAACATATCAAGAGTTAACGGAAGTGTCCAAATTTTGTTTATTACTACTTACCAGAAGCTTTAAACATGAGCGTCCGGCATTTGAAACATATCAGAATTTTGCCTCGAAATCCGGACACCTGTAATTTGTATTAAAAACACGCAATTTATCCATTTTCAAGACAATTCCACTACATGTCTCACTTACTCGAAGACAATATCAACCGTTTAGAACATAAAACAACGTGTATAAGCTTTTAAACTTTGAATAATAAGGAAGAGTAAATTCAACTGAATCATAACCAACTGGCTAAGCAGTGCAAAAACAAGTTACGTACGATGACAAGCGATTATGTTTTTAATGTTTTTCCGGTAATTTTCGCCACCTACTACGATGCCAATACATTTGAAATGTTCAATTTTAATGTATTATTTGATTGGAATGCTAACATTTACATTTGATGTTATTTTCAACAGCAGAAAATGCTGAAATTGATCAGAGTGTCCGGCTTTCGAAGCGTCCGGGAATTCGATGCAAAACGGTATAAACCACGTAGATTGCTGAGACGAAAAGATTTTATCGATCATCAAAAGAGCCATAGATTTTTACAACAGAGATGATCAAAGAGCCCTAGATGATATCTTTTTATTCAATCCATATCCTGCTCAGATGATCAAAAGATGAGATGAAATGCAATGCCTGAAATTTCAGGTATAACGAAAATTAAAATGCTATTTCCAAATAAAATGATAAATCATCAAAAGCAATAAGCCTTATTCCGCACCATTATTCCCAGCTGTGCGCTGGAAGAATTCGTATTTGATTGATCGGAACATGCTCTAAATACCGCATTTGGTTTAGTACCGGTTTGGTTTGAGGATTTCCTCAGTTTTTTTTTCGTTCTCCTTCGATACCAATGTATTGTTGAGTGGTTATGATTGTGGCATTTTGGGCGCCGGGGAGCAAACATGTGAATTTCAATCATTCGTTTGTGGATTACCCACCTTTTTCGGTGTATACCTCTACCACAAATCTTTTACACGGTAAGCAAAAATCGAATCAAGTGGAGTGTGGATTTTATTCGATTTTCATGCGATTATGTACTTCTGGAGGGGGAACGTTTTCCTAACGAGTTAAGATGTCCCAGATGGTATACGGTTGGTATTAAACGTTTGCGATTTCGATTGTTCGGTAGTAAATCTCTGCAACGCTAAATTTTACCCTATCTGAGATCGAGCAGATCGGGCTTTTGCTCCTGGAAAATGAAACGCAATGAATACTGATAAACCCTTTTTGTCGGCTTAGGGACCAAATGTCGAAAGACAATACGTTATTGCCGAATGACTTTGGCTTTGACTCTGGCTGTGGCGATGTAGTAGAATTAATCTGAAAGTTTAAATTCGAAAGTTTTGTCATACATATTGTAGATTGAATACACAAAGTTAAAAGTAAAATAATCAAATTCTATTCGCATCGACGATTTTACCTTAATTAGACTTATGTTTTTTTACTCAGATCAAAAAAAAAAAAACTGGAACAAAAACCACCTCACCAAAGAACAAGTACCCAAACAAAAACCCCAATCCCTCTATTATCTCAGCAGCACCAGTAAAAATCCTAGGAAAATAGAACCGCAAACCGTAAGACCAAGGCCACCAGACCGAGAAGCTCAAAATTTATGGGTGTTTATTGATTCTGGTTTGAAGTGTGTACCCCCATTTCCAGGGTCGTCGTCCGCACTGTTGCCTTTGGCCCAACTTGACCGTATCCACCAGCAGTCGCGCTGTAATGCTGCTTACTTTTCATTAATTATACAATTTTATGTTTTATTTAATGCTCCCACTTCTACATCGGCGACCCGTAAGGTTTTCCATCGTCCGAAGCAGCCGGTGTTGGTTGGATTTTAGGATTTCTTCCGACGCTGGCTTCTTCCGTTGGGTAGTTTTTCTCTTCGTACTCTGCTCTTCGAGGCTGAAAATGGGTGTCTATTGACATAGTCGGATCGCTCTTCAGTTCGTTTGCAGAAATTGTGGCGAAGCGGGGGAGGATTGTAAAATAAATACCAGCCGCGGCCGAGAAAAATGAGGTAAATATTTAATCAGCATGATGAGATGAACTTGAGCCAGGCACAACAACAATCTGGATTGCTTCTGTTAAGTGTTTTATAGGAAATTGTTTCGGTTTGGAAAAGTTAACAAACAAGTTCAACATCAGTCTTACTAACAGCGACATCAATTCCAGAGCGTCGTTTCGAGATTATTCAAATTCGCCAGCCAAGATCGCTTCTGCAAATCTCAGATTGAACCATTCACACCGGGAGAAATCTTGCCCGGGCAGGTGTCGTGAATCCAACTCACGTTTTTTTAAATTATTACTTCTGCTCCATTTACTCCTCGTTGCCACCTTGAATCAGCACAGGCTGTGGCACGTACATTCGAATGAAACTTAAAATAGAGGGTCAAAACCTCTAAGATGCATCCCATAGTTCAATCATTTTCATGCTTATAGTAGAAATAACAAAAAAAAAAAAAAAAGATTTCAAAAATACAAAGGATTTTTAACAAAGTTTGACAATCTGAGAAGTTTAAAAAATGTGCCGAAGGAATCAGTATCCCATGTTTTTCATGTTCAAAAGCATAGACAAATAAGGCCTTCCTCTGCCGAGTGGTAACGAGTCCGCGGCCACAATGCAATGTCATGCTGAAGGTGCCTGGGCTCGATTCCCGGTCGGTTCAAGATCTTTTCGTAATGGAAATTTCCTTCACTTGCCTGGGCATGGAGTATCACCGTACCTGCCACACGATATGCGAATGCGAAATGGCAACTTTGGCAAAGAAAGCTCTCAGTTAATAACTGTGGAAGTGCTCATAAGAATACTTAGCTGAGAAGCAGTTTCTGTCCAAATGAAGACGTTATGCCAAGAAGAAGAAGCATAAACAATAGGTTTTGACCACCTATTTTCAGTTTTGTTCTACTGTGGTTCACTCGCCGGATGGCCAAGAACCACCATCCGGTGTTCAAAATTTCATAGCTCTCCGTGCTCGGTTCAGTTGATTAAACTTTCTCCACAGTAGTCATTCTCTAGCCGGTTGGCTTCATTTTTATTCGTCTTGGAAGGGTTTTCAGTGGCCTAGCACAGCATGCCAGACGATTCTCAAGTCATTTTATTCAGAGGCAGGTTGAAGGTTTTTACTATGAAGAAGCTTCATGCTGAGCGGAGAAGGTTCAAGGTTCCAAATCTTGGCAAACAGGGTTAAAAACGAGAGCTAAGAAACCGTTTTAATGCGATAAGTAATTTTCGGTGTGAAATAATGAAGTGCCAAAAGTGGCTTGAGCTGTGCTGTGCAGCTGATGGTTATGACGATCGACGTGGGCGTAGTCAGGATTTTCATGTGAGGGCGAATGACCTCAAAGACAATCTTTCACTTAATAACTATAAGGATTCCATGGAAAATACCAGAAGTATTCGTCAGGAGCAGTGCTGTTAAATGTCAAAAATTTGTAAAAATTCAAATGCTTTAAGCACCCTCCCACGTGAAATGTTGCATTAACAAATATCGCCAACCGATAGTGATTCGGAAAAGGTCACCGGGAAAAACATTTTCCGATGACTTTTTCCACGGAGAACGATGATAATGGCAATATTCAATTGTCAAAGTCACGTGATATTCATGACATTTAACAGCCCTGGTCAGGAGTTCATTCAGATTATTTTCAAAAAGTTCTTCTTGGATATTCTATCAGGAAGACATTTATTTGATCAAAATCCTGAAGGTATCTCAACAAAATTTGCGAGGAATGTCGGCAAAGATTCCTCAATAAAATACTTCAAATATTTCTATATGAATTTTCCTAGGGTAACACTAAATATTAGTTTTTAAAACTAACCCCCACAGTTGGAGAAAAAATTGAAACATTTAACTTTTAATTTGGTTAGGAAATACAACCAGAATTTTCTTAAAGACCATTTCAAAGGCAGTACTTTTCAGGAATGAACTTTATATTTTTCAAAAATATATCCCAAAATAGATTCAAAATATCCAGACATATTTCCAAAATATTTCTTGCACATGACTCCTGATAGTTCTGTCCAGATTCTGCCACTATATAAGTTCCTCGGATCTCCTTCTTAATGAATTTTGAAGGAGATTCCGAATGAAATACTTATCTAAACGTCAGTGATGAGATACTACTGAGAATAAATTTTAGAGTTTATTGAAGGATTCCTCCAGTATTGACACCGGCAGCAAATTCTCTCAAATCACAAATTTTATTTTTGCAAGGGCCTCATTGAATGATTTCATCAAGAGAAGCTTCAGGAGGTTACCCAATATACTAAAGTAATTTCCACAACAGTTCCTCCTGTGAGTTCTGTAAAGTGTCGTCCAAAAACCAAGAGGTCATCCCTAGAGTGGGAGTGAGGGTTCTGGCCGAAAATTACGGTCCATACACTTTTTAAAATTTGTGTATGGACAAAATACCACGAGGGGCGAAGAGGGTGTCAGAAAATCTAAAAAAAATGAGCCCCTAAGAATATGTCCTTAAATTTTGGAGTTTTCTTTATATACATATACAGAATTCTTTACAGTTATTTCCGAAGTTATAATAGAATCTTAGGTGAAACATACAGTCGGATCTCCTATTAAACGCGTTCCTATATCGCGCACTCTTATAAGACGCACTAGAGCGTTAAGAAGACCCAGGGCTTATGGGATTTCATCACTTTGGGGGTGTTGTTGAATATCTCGTGTTTTGCACGGATTTTTTTTACACGGCCGTGCAAAAAAAGTTTCCATACATTTTTTTTCCGCCAAAACCTTATTTTGGCATGAAACGTCGAGAACTGGTGTTACTTTTTTTGAGCGGTTTTTGAAAATTTGAACTGAAAACTTTTTGCAAGTCCTGGGTCTCCTATAACGCTGATTCCTTTAACGCCCCACAACCAAGTGTCTAATAGGAGACCTGACTGTATTAATGAATCTTCTTCACTGGATTTTGACCTTTTGTATACCTAGAGAAATCCAGGTTGAAATAATATGACTTCCTGCAAAAAATGTTGGATCGATCCCTGGCGAAATATTTGCATGAGGTGTTAAGAAATTTTGATTTTTAATTCTGGAAGATATCTATACATAAAACAGCGGAACAAAAATAACCTTTTTGCTTGTCACGAATAGTAAACATGTAACTCTAGTAAATTTGGGGTTATTGAATTCATTATCGTTCTCAGACATGTTCCAGCTCGTCACAATTTTATGCTACAAGTCGTCAAAGTTGTATAAAATACTGGTTTTATAGATGTTTAAATGTTATTTTAATTACTTTAAAAAACTGCTTTGGTGATTTAACCCTTCGAGCAAGCAAAATGGGACTTAAAATTTGGTTTGACACTTAGTTTAATTTAATTTGCTCGCTTGAATATTTATTTATTCGAATTTTTGAAAATTCTGATATCCTCCATATAAAATTTGATGTTTCCTTTATATGGCCACCTACAATATTTTTTTTAGCCACCAAAAAGTACCTTCTAAGAACAAAAGTATTACACAATTCATTAATGCGTAATCTTCAGCACATAAAAACTGTGCATATAAAATTTCTGTGGCACATTAAGAACATGAATCAACAAACAAGCTGATACACTTGCATGCAAGTTGACTGAAAGCGATAAATTATACATTATTACCATCAATATCTAGGAAAACAGATCACATAAAACAAGATTTTTTCAAAGTATATGGAAATTTATGAAAAAAACATTAGACTACTTCAATTAAAACCTTATCCTTGAAATCCATGAAAAAACTGCCGAACGAATTCTTGGTAAAATTATTCGCGTTATTCTGGAATCATTCATTACGGAATTTGCAGAAATCATTTTTTTTTTCAAACCACCTAAATAAATGTAAGTAACAAAAAAACAGGCAAAAATTTGTTTGACGATCTCTTAAAGAATTTTTTGAAGAAATCACTGGAAGAACTCATTGAAAACATTCTTAGGGAATTCCTGGTGAAATAATTCGGATTTTTTCCTCAATGTATCCTTAAAGAACTCAAAATATGTATATATTTCATTGAATAATATCATTGGGCAATCCTCCTGGACAAAAACTCCATGCATAATGAAATTACAGGAGACATTATGAGAGGATTGTTTCCAGATTTTTAATCGAATAACTGCTTGTTTTTTTTATAATTCCAAGATATACTAATTAGTTCTACAAAAGGGCTGCTGACAGAATTCATAAAACAAATAGAATAATTTATAAAGGAATCTTAAATTCACAACAGGAAATCCGGTATTCAATAAAACATTTCCTTGACATATTCTGGATAATTTATTTCAGTAGAACTCCTGGAAAAAGTTTTGGAGGAACGTTTGAACCAGTTCTTTGTGGAACTCCAGGAGAATTTTCTGATGGAATTGCGCAGGAAATCAGTTAGGTCAATACTGATCAAATGTTTATGGGAATTTGTAGCTCGCAAAATGCAGCTAAACTGATCAACACTACATCATCTAGCCGTACAAAACCAGGACGTTAGGCAACAGTTTGTCGTTTCGATTGTGTTGTTCATATATACTGTTAGTTTTTAACTTCTATTCATTTCTTTTATGGCTCGCTTGCAATTCTATCCATCATTTTCTTTCATTACTTTCCTTACTCCCTTCCACTTTGAGTAGTATCGCGTTCACCGAAAATAAAAGCCAATTAAAATGCTCATTATGATAAAGTCAAACCTAGGTGTTCCCGAATGTCAGAACAAACACCGTTCTTCTAGTTGCAGACTTAGCAGCTACAAAGCTGAAATTTATTTTAAATTCATTTTAGTTTAAATTAATTAAGTATACAAATGGGTTCTTACAATTTCAGTATTTTGCTGTGTCCTACTGTACAGGTATATCGGTATCCGGGGAAAACGTGGACCGTACAATCTACAGACAATGATGAAGCCATTTATTTTCAGGTTATAAACTGTTTCGCTTGCACTGAGCAATTGTAATTCTTACTTCTAAACGTACCTCAACTGACTGATTCCTTCACTAACTTTACGGCGTTGACTGTAGCAGCAAACTGATCTTACTGAGCACTAAATTCAATGAAATAAAGTTAACTGACTGTTCAACTAGCTGTGTAAACTACTGATTAGCAAACTTACTCCAAAAATCGGTATATTCTTCACAAATTTCACACTCTACTCGGTCAAAATGCTGACTAATTGTGCTGTATAGACGTATGCTATGCATCTGTATCAATGAATTTGTCTTCTCTGTTGTATCGGGAACGGCGCGAACTGTCATTCCACTCCGCGAGAACCGCTCAGTTGCGAGGGAACGGACAGTGGTTTCACCACCGTTTCGCCGTCAACAGTGTTGCCGGTAACATTCCCCGACCCGTGAACCACTTCCGTTTCCGGAGCGATTTCCTCTGACCCTTTGTCGCCACCTGCAACGTCCAAAACTGCCAGCTTTACAGCCGGTCTGGCAAACACTCCCCTAGCTGTCTGCACTACTGCACGTCGCACTTGACCTGATTTATCCGAAGATACTTCCAGAATCCGTCCTCTTTCCCAGCTATTCCTTGTCTTCTCGTCGATGATTACGACTAGATCACCTGGCTCCAACGGCTTCACTTTCTCGAACCACTTCGACCTTCTAGTCAACATCGGCAAGTACTCCAATACCCATCTGCGCCAAAACTCGTCCACAATGTTCTTAGTGACTGTCCAACTGTCTCGGAGGCTGACTGACTGATCTGTTGGCTGTTTGACTCCGCTTGAACCGTACAACAAGAAGTGATTCGGAGTAAGAGCTTCTTGATCTGCTGCTTCCAAAGGTACATAAGTCAGCGGGCGAGAGTTTACGATTCCTTCAGCTTCCAGCATTATTGTTTCGAATACCTCGTCGCTGGTGTGGTGTGGACTGTCCGATATTGCTGCCATTGCCACTTTTACTGATTTCACCATCCGCTCCCAAGGTCCTCCCATGTGTGGAGCTGCAGGAACGTTGAAATGCCACTGTGTGCGAGCGTTGGTAAATGTAGATGCGCAGTCTTCGTTGATTGCCTGGATTTTCTGCATTTCTTCAGACAACTGGCGACTGGCTCCTACAAAATTTGTACCATTGTCTGAGAAGACCTCTAGCGGAGCCCCTCGTCGGTTGACGAATCGCCTAAAGGCCATAATGCATGACTTGGTTGACAGACTGTGTGCCAACTCTAGGTGAACTGTTCGTACTGTTAGGCAGGTAAACAGACATATCCACCGTTTGACAATACTGCGACCGACTTTCACTTCGAAGTGACCCATGTAGTCAACGCCAACATACGTGAATGGACGAATAAAGGGAGTCAATCGAACTTTTGGAAGTGGCCCCATCAATGGTGGTGTCGGAGCTGCTTTCTTAATCTTACAGTACTGACAACTGCGACAAACGCTCCGAATTACACTGCGCAATCTCGGAATGTAGAACTGCTGTCGCAGTTCGTTGCAAACTGTTTCACTGTTGGCGTGAAGGAACCGCTGATGGAAGCTAAGCACTACGAGGTACGTAATTCGATGATTTTTCGGCAAAACGATTGGGTGCTTCGCTTCGTAGGAAATACCTGGAGCGTTCTGTATTCGGCCCCCGACCCGTAAGACTCCTTTATCATCCAAGAATGGAAGCAGTGCGCGAATTGAACTGCCTTTCACCACACCATGTCCTTTATTCAACAGATGAATTTCTTCTGCATACTCCTGAGCCTGGGCCTGACGCCACAGTGTCTCCTGTGCCTTGGTAAACTCACATTGGTTCAATATTGTGAGCGGTGTTGTTCGGCTTGGTGAATGCCTCCATGCTGATACAGCTCGGTGAACATAAGCTGTCGCACGTAGTAGCCGGTTCCAGTTGGAGAAACGCGTTACGTCTACTACTTCCTCTACTGTTCGATGTACGGCAACAATGCGAATTTCTTCGCACATCATGTTTGCTTCCCCGAAATCTTCTACTCTTTCCATGGGCCACTGACTCTCTGGATCCTGCAGAAATGCTGGACCTTGGTACCAACGGCAGTGCGGATCGAATGAGGGTCCTGCATTCCACTTAGTGGCGTCGTCCGCTACGTTCTCTCGAGATGGTACGTAGCGCCATTCATCTACACTGGTGAGGGCCAAGATTTCGCCAACACGAAATGAAACGAACTGATGAAATCGACGACTGTCGGAGCGAAGCCATGAAAGTACTGTTGCTGAATCTGTCCACAGGAAGCGCCTTTGAATGCTGATAGTCAGAGCCGAACATATGTTTTGTAGCAGACGAGACCCCATCATGGCAGCTTGTAATTCCAAACGCGGAATAGAAAGCGATCGAAGAGGTGCAACTTTTGTTTTCGCAGCTATTAACGAGCATTGGCTCTTACCGTTAACTGTCATCCTTACATAGGCCACACACGCACAGGCTGACACACTAGCGTCCGTGAAGACATGGATCTGAATATTGCTGATTTGCTGCGGCCAGAAGCTTTTGAAGAAACAGCGCGGAACGTTCACTTCGTTTATGTTTCGGTACTGTTCGATCCATCTAGTCCACAGCTCGTGTAACTGCTCCGCAATTGGTTCATCACAGTTTGTCCCTGTGCGCCAAATCTCCTGCATCAGAATTTTGCCGTGTACAACGAAGTGTGCGACAAATCCTAATGGGTCATACAGTTTCATGACAATCCGCAGAATTTGTCGTTTTGTCGGAACTGCCCAACTGGTATCCAGAACCTCTTCAACTGCTTGCTGGCTGAACGTAAAGATGTCTTCTGATGGACTCCACATCACGCCCAGGACGCGTTCGTATGTTCGGTCTTTGTCCAAGGGCAGTGGCTTACTGGTCGATGAACTCGATTCTCCTAGTCGGTCTAGTACTTCCTGCTCGTTGGACACTATTTTCCCGAATTGGAAACCAGCAGCTGCATGGATTTGTTGCACTTGTTCCACTAGAGTTACTGCCTCTTCCACGGAGTCAACGCTGTCGAGGAAATCATCTACGTAGTGGTTCTTAGTTACTGCTTCTACTGCCCTAGGATACTGTTCACTGAATTCTGACGCATTCCAGTTTTTCACGAACTGCGCTGTACATGGAGAGCTTGTAGCACCAAACATCGCAACGTTGATCACGTAAACTTGAACTTCTTCATCAGGACTTGTCCTCCACAGAAAGCATTGCGACCATTTGTCTTCATCGCGGATGAGAATCCGCAGAAACATCTCCCGGATATCAGAGCATACGGCGACTTTGCCCTGTCTGAATCGTAGCAGAACGTTCATAAGCGGTACGAGGAGATCAGGCCCCTTAAGCAGCATATCGTTGAAGCAGACTCCTCCAACCTTTGCAGCCGCATCCCAAACCATACGGGTTTTATTTGGTTTCTTGGGATTGATCACTACACCCAGAGGTAAATACCAAACTCGGTGAGGGTTCAGACTGTCGACTTCTTCCTGCGATGCTTTACTGATGTACTGCTTTTGCTCATAACTGTCGATCTGCTCATTCACCCTTCTCTGAAGCTCTGGGTCTCTGGACAAACGCTTCTCCAATCCCAAGAGTCTGTTCATTGCCATCTTATAGCTTTCCGGAAACTGGACGTCATTATTGCGCCATAGCAAACCTGTCTCGATTCTTGATCCACGACGTACTGTTGTTGCTTCCATGATACTGCGAGCTCGTTTGTCTTCTTCGGATTCGATTGTCGATGTCACTACAGCTTCCTCGACGGCGAAAAACTTTTTCATGGAATCGTACAAGTCACTGTTGCTCATTTCTTGTCCGACGTGTAGGTTTAACTGTTCCACGGATGCTTCGGTTCCGGAATTCCTTCCGTAGATGCACCAGCCGAGGCGAGTCTTCGTAGCCACTGGATCACTTCTGCCTCCTTCACGAATCTTCAGACTGGTTATGAGATGCACGTGCTCGATACCGATGATTATTCCAGGTTTTGCATCGATATAACTGCTGACTGGAAGACCCTGTAGATGTGGATAAACTCTGGACAGATCGGTGTAGTTTAAGGTTTGACTGGGAAGCCCAAGCTCACGCACCGTTCGTACGTTGCTCAACTGGAAGGTATTTTGCTTGCCAGCACCAGAAATTTCCAGACAGACTCTTCTAGAACTCTTCTCATGCCTGCCAATCTTTCCGGTCCATCCTAGCCAAAAGTTGTCCAGCTCTCCTTCAATTCCCAGCTGAGCCGCGATCGCCTCCTCCAACAGTGTCGACGACGATCCATCATCCAGGAATGCGTATGTTTCTACACTCTTTCCGTCACCATGGAGTGTGACCGGTAGATATCGAAACAGCGAGAAGGATTTCGTGTGGTGGTAGTTGTGATGCACTGCTTCGGTTGGCTTTGTTGTCTCCACAGGTTCGTTCCGGCTGGTCTGACTGCTGTGTAGAAGCTTGTGATGTCGAATACGACAACCATCCACGCCGCACTATTTTTTTGAATGACAAGGCCATTTCCGATGGGGAACTAAGCACAAACGACACAAATTCTTCTGACGCATCGCTTTCCATCTCGCTGCGATATCCAATGACTTGAAACTGGAACAGTTTAGAATCTGATGATTTTCCTTTCCACAATACGAGCAGGCTTTCGCTGTTGTTCGTTCAACTGACGCCTCTTTCTCCTTCTTGGGAAAATCAGAAGACTCGTTAGCGTGAGTGAATAACTTCTCCTTTTGCTTTGACTTTTCTGCCCGAATTTGTTTGTAGTGATTTTGGGCGGAATCAACATCGACTGTGAGTTCTGACGCTAGATTCACGAGTCCAACCATGAAGCTGTTGAAGGTCGCCAGGTTGATGTAACCAACTGATTGCTTGTAGGTTCCCCACTGCATCTTCAGCGAGGTTGGCAGCTTATCGATCAATTCTTGGAGCAGCATTGGATTCGATAAATGCGCCTGTTGGTCGGCCAGTACGATATGATCAACCAAATTCTGAATCGCCAGGCCGTAGGCAACAATCGAACTGAGATTCTCTGCTTTAGGTGGAGGTACGTTGCGAACTTTCTTCAGAAGCGAACTGATCAGTATCTCCGGTCTTCCGTACAGCTTATGAAGCGTATCCATCACGTATGGCACGGAAGCCGGTAGCAGCAGACGACTTCGTACTGCTTCTAAAGCAGAGCCACCCAAACTTCGCTGCAGACGAGCCAAATTTTCAGCATCTGTATACCCGCAAAACTCCGTCGTGTTCTTGAATGAACTGTAGAAGATTGGCCACTCCTGAGGATCGCCATTGAACTTTGGCAGCTCACGGGGCATTACCTGCCTAGCGGCCAGTTGAGCGCTTGATGGCCCTACTGCAGAACTAGCTCGTACTCCATACAAACCAGAATCTGGCAATCCAATCGAAGCTAATAGTGGTCGAAACATATTTGTCACTACCGGTGCCGCTGGATTTGAAAAAGGTCCATTTCCATGCCCAACTGTTGAACTGACTGCAAATTCTGGAGGTGGAACACGACCGAAACTACTTTGCGACTGGCTAACTTGAGCAACTTCTCCCGGTACTGCCGCATTTATTGATGCACGAAGTCCCATTGGAGCGGCTATGTAGTACGGATGACTTCCATATACTGCTGGCATCAAACCACTCGAATAAACAGAAACCTGCGCTGTTGCATTCAATTCCGAATGAGCTACTGCATCTCTGGCCGGTAATGTGACAGTGGGCAAAACTGCTGCATTCGGCTCATTACAAATTCGAAGACCTTGCATTCCCGAAAGCAGCGTATCCGAAGCTGTTGGATCTGCTGACCTAAACTGAATCGATACTGGAACAGTTGACACCGAGGAGACTACTTGCCCTGATACAAACTGTTCATAGGATTTCGCCAATGTAGGGACCTTTCCCGATGCAGGAAGACACAAGTGATTCATGTTAGACGAAGCGGAAACCTGCGACAAACTATTTGGCACCGTAAGAGCTGGTGATTGCAACTCGTTAATCACAACAGGAGACTGAACCGATTCACTAACTGTTTGAACCTGTGGAACAGCTTGATATCCCGATGGAACTGGTTTCGACTGACCAACTTCGTCCACAGCAGCTCCCTTCAACCATTTCTCCAACTGATCACGCTTACTTTTCACGCTCACTCCAGTCCGTCTACTTTTCTGGCTAATTCCGCTACGTCGACTCGATGGTTCCTTTTCATCCTCAATCTGCAACAACAAATTGTACCTTTGCTTCAGATACTCCTGCTCTTCATCCAGCTGCTTTAATTTGGCTGCTTCTTCTACTTGTTTCAGCTTCAGTTCTTCTTCCGCTTGCAGCTTTTTCAGCCTAGCTTCTTCTTCTTTCATCTTCAGTTCTTCCGCTGCGCGCAGTTGGCTTCCGTTGCTCCTCCAGGTGCTGCAGACTAAGTTGCAATCTTTGAGACGCACGACTGATGCTCTTACTCACTGAAGATTCATTAAAGGACACTCCCGATTTTGACGTAATATCAGTACCGTCCCAATCGGCGAGACAGTCACGGCATTTCCAACTTTTTTCCGCGATTGACTCATTGACACCCGCGCATTGAAAGTGTTCCCACGATTCACACCCATCGCAACAGACCCAGTTATCATCACCCTCTTTCTGATTGCAAATTTTGCATGGCTTATCTATCCCTTCCGTATTGGTAACGTTTTTGCCCTTTTTTGGCATAATTAAATCTAATAATTCGCCTACTAAGCTGTCTATAGGACAAGCTAACTTAACTGCCGTACTGCAGTAACCACGACTGTGGTAAAGGCACGAAATAGAAAAGCTGACTACTGACTTGTGTTTCGATGCAATCAAACCTCCGGGTCCGGTACTGGCTGGGATGATGATGTTCAGTCTTCAACTGTGGGTCGTTCGGTTGGCGGACGTCTTCCCGGTTGCAGCACAACTTGGCAGCGACACCCGACGGGCAACAATCATCCAACTTCGGATGAAATTCTTTGTAGAAATGTTCCCGAATGTCAGAACAAACACCGTTCTTCTAGTTGCAGACTTAGCAGCTACAAAGCTGAAATTTATTTTAAATTCATTTTAGTTTAAATTAATTAAGTATACAAATGGGTTCTTACAATTTCAGTATTTTGCTGTGTCCTACTGTACAGGTATATCGGTATCCGGGGAAAACGTGGACCGTACAATCTACAGACAATGATGAAGCCATTTATTTTCAGGTTATAAACTGTTTCGCTTGCACTGAGCAATTGTAATTCTTACTTCTAAACGTACCTCAACTGACTGATTCCTTCACTAACTTTACGGCGTTGACTGTAGCAGCAAACTGATCTTACTGAGCACTAAATTCAATGAAATAAAGTTAACTGACTGTTCAACTAGCTGTGTAAACTACTGATTAGCAAACTTACTCCAAAAATCGGTATATTCTTCACAAATTTCACACTCTACTCGGTCAAAATGCTGACTAATTGTGCTGTATAGACGTATGCTATGCATCTGTATCAATGAATTTGTCTTCTCTGTTGTATCGGGAACGGCGCGAACTGTCATTCCACTCCGCGAGAACCGCTCAGTTGCGAGGGAAAGGACAGTGGTTTCACCACCGTTTCGCCGTCAACAGTGTTGCCGGTAACACTAGGTTTTTATTCATGTTTGTGTATTCCGTTCCTCTTCATTCTTCTTCCTACTTCACCTTATTTGTGGGCAGATTTCCTAATCTACTTCTATTGACATTGTATTCTCTTCGAGCTTAGTTAGTTTGTCTGGCGGTTTAACGCATGCGCATGGTTAGTTTTCTTGTTCATTACTCACGGACACTTTTTAGATGCTGCGGAATGCCGCCGGCAAAGCAGAAGCGACAGTGATGAAAGCGACGATAAAGAAGAAGTGCCGGACGAAGAATGTGACGGCAAAGTTCCGATTATAGCGCATTGACGATAGTGGTATTGCGACTACCACTCCAATTATGGCAACGAAATGCGACTTTTCGGTTTAAGCTTATAATGATGAGTCGCACGCTGGAGATTATATGCGTCGGTGACGGATGACGCAGTTGACGACGATGGGGATCGTCTATGGCTTGATACCACAGCATAACAAAAATTACATTTTTGCGTGTCTCAAGGATCAAAATATATATATCTCTGGAGCTGCTGAATCTGATATAATTTTCAGAAATGTCCCTGCACGTCACAGTTTTTAGCTACAGGTCACCAAAGTTTTCGAGGAAAATTATGTATGATTTACAGTAGGAATGCTTAGACGCCCTCCTGGAGAAATCGCTGAGGAGTTCCAAGAAATTCGACAAAAAATCTCTTAAAATTATTCTCGAATAACTGTGTGAGGAATTCTAAGGAATATTTTAAGCAAAGCCTTGAAAAAACATATTTACTAACATCTAAGGTTGTTACATTATGGATTAATTTTCAAAAATCGAGTAGTTCGGCATGTAAGATACTATCAAAAATCCTTCAAAAGATCTTTAGCAGAAACCTGAGATTTGGTTGTAGTTCATCATAATGAATTTATTAACAATTCATCAGGATGTTTTTATTCAGGAAACCATTTTTCAAAAATCCAAACAAACTATTTACTTTTACTACTAGACCCCTTTTTAATTCACTTGCTTTACTCCATCTCCATCCGTTCCAGTGAGATAAGAAATCTCACCTGGCAATCCACGTACCACGAACTCCGTTGCACTCACAACCATAAGATGAAAACTCGTAAAAAAGTTCCACCTCTTAACAGACTTCCTCCGCCGCCACCCCCTTCCCCCTGTCCACCGACAATTCCTTTCGCTGCACCACTCTCTTTAACCAAGAAGCGGCGCAGGACGCGCCAAGGAAGGAAAGCAAAATGCAAATAAAGCAAACACTGAACTTAATGAAAAGAAAACATACTTTTATTACATTTTTAGCTCTCCAGGTGACCTCTCTCGGGTGCTGCTCGAGACTCTGTCCATTTTCGCATAGGCGACGTAAGCGCCAATATGATTTGAATGCATATTTTCGTTGCGTGTTAAGATGAACAAACTAAGAAATTATAACAAAAATTATATATCCAATCTTTATCAAATGTACAGATTATTTGACTTCAATTGTTAACAAATAGAAGTCGAAAATAGAAAATAATAGACAAAACATTTCCTCAACAATAGTAATGCTGGTGGTTACGTCACCCATGTGAACATGAACAGTAGAGTGCGCTCGGGAGCGGACGAAGAAGCATGCTCGAGTACTTTAGAGGGGATTTGAAAGTCGAAAGTTATGCTTTCTTCGCCACATAAGGATGCAATGCCGCCGTGTGCTTCGGTTAATATTTGAGGGAATACTAAAACCAGCTGGCATATGAAAAAGTGCAAAAGTTGCATTGAATCATTGCAATCGACTGAAATGATTAAATTAAACTATTTTTTTTCTAGTTATCTTATAACATGAATGTAATTATTGAAACTTATTTGAAACCTGAATCCAAACTCAGAGGAGATCCAAACTTTTTTGTTTATCGTAATAACTGCCTAGATGGAGAATGTGGTGGAGTTGCTATCATTATTCATAGGCGCATAAAATATCAACTATTTTTCTCATTTGAAACTAAAGTTTTTCAAACTATGGGTGTTTTTGTTGAATATTCCTCATATTCCTCAATTCAATACCTTGATAGCTCTACTTGTTTTTTATCTTCTTGAAACCCTTCTACGTTTAATTTGGTCTTAACCGATTCAAGTCCACATTGTAGGCAACTGATTACTCACGCTGATTTCAATTCTGATCATGTCCCTGTTACATTCCTAATATCCCATGGATAAGCGATTCTCGATCCTATCAGCTCCACTTTCAATTATTTACGAGCCGACTGGAACACGTATAAAATATGCATCCATATAAATCTTGATGTCAACATTTCCTTGCAAACAAAAATTAATATTGACAATGCTCTTGAAACTTTAACAAATTCCAATGATGAAGCAATGCCTAAATGAGAAATAAAATTCGAAGCCGTAATTATAGACGATGATCTTAAACTCTTGAACCATCTCAAAAACGTGAGGAGAAGGCCATTTGAATGCACTCATGATCCTGCTATGATACATGCAATGTATCCTATGGCTCTAAGCCCTTATGAAAATTATGTAAAATTTGGAAAGAAAATCTCAGAAGCCAATTCCGGCATTGAAAGAGGAATACAAACTATTACTAACTAATTTCGAAAAAGCTCAAAAACTTGCTATACACTTTGAAAGCGCGCATAATTTTAATTTAGGACTCACTAGTCGAATTGAAAATCAAGCTACTTGGGATTTCAAAAGCATTCTTAATCAAATTAACGTTTTCGGAAATTTCTGAGAAGCTGATCAGGAAGAAGCAAGAACTGTTCTTCCAAAATTCAATAATATAAAGGCCCCTGGCGTGGAAATTTCTGATCATTTTTATCTACACAGAAAAAAATATTTAATTTTCAATGTGATGTAAACTGAAGTCTACTGTAAAAATGAATCAAATTCGTGTGTTGTTACAGCATCATGTAAATTTAAATGAATATACATTCAATTTTCAACTAAAAATGGTTGAATATTACATGATCGTGTAAATTTAAAGTGAATTCGATTGAAAAATAATGGATTGGTCGTTGAAATTTAGGTTTATTTTGATGCTCCAAATATGTGCATGAAAATAAACTTAAATTTACAACATATTTTTAGCTGTGTACATTAAACGATAGTCACTGATTCAATCTCGAAGCATTTTCATCGTTATTACGTAACCATGAGTTAAATTTCCCCTATTTGATACTTTTATAGGTACCTTATTCTAAATGTGCACCTCCGGACGTCATTCATTTTCCACCTCATTTTTCAAAGTGAAAAGATTTGGGTCAGCTCAGAAAATTTGCACCTTCCCGGAGATGGCGGGCAGCAACAGCATCATCATCGTTCCGGGCCACTGGTTAAAACCTTTTGAAATCGGATTTTTTTTCTTCGTTGATTTCTTCCATTCATAGATGCCAGAGCTATTGGCTACTGGATTCTCAATAGGAAAAAGTATTACAGAAAGCTCCTTCTGGTAATATAATCTTACATATCCTAGAAATAGGAAGAAAATAAATGAATAAACAAATTAATTAAGGTAGATGAAAAACCGGAATTTAGTACTATACCATTTGATTCCACTAGAGTTTGTATCCTTTGACAGATACGCGTATTTCGACCTCAACTGTAAGGTCGTCTTCAGTGTCGTGTACTAGACTCGACTTTCGAAATGAATTTAGTCAATGAGAAAAGGCTTATTTTGAGAATTTCCGGAAAATCCTAAAGGCCTTTTGTCTTTGCTAAAGATTTATTTTAACATGGACCATCCTCGTTGAAATTTATCAAGATAAGGTTGAGAATACTTTGGATCGAATATTGAATATTGGTAGGAATCGTTCATAAAAAATGATCGACATTTCATATTATTCTGGAGTATTATGCAATAGTTTAGTTATTCATAAATAATTGATGGGACGTAGTGATCCACTTTTCCCTACAAATTCCATCAAATGAACCGAAAAAAAAACAGCTGCATTTGGGCAGTGGCCATCAAGGTGGAACAAATACTGGGAAGGACTTAACCAGCCGACACGCCGAAAGCCGATTATAACGAATGCCTGCTTACCTACTTGAATTGATTGCGATATGGTGGGTAGCTGACAGGTGCTGCCAGCTTCTAGGAATACATTATTTCCAGGTTTCGAATCATCGAATCGATTGCATTTAGACCCACCTGATCGTTATTGGGTGTTGTTTACATTTTACCCGAAAAAAAAAATCGGACTATTCGTTAGTGTTTCGTTAGCCGCCAGCCAACACAACGGTAAGAATGGCAACAAGAACCGCAGGCTGTGATAAATTGCATTCTATTCTTAGAAGAGCTCCTCATCCAATTTCCTCCTCCGCAGCGACCTGGGCGGATGTGACGACGTGTAGGAAGGCGATCCAATCTTGCGGTGGCAATGACCGGAGGGTATGCGATATGTATTTATTTTCACAGCTCTCAAATTGTTCGGACAGTAGTTTAGGCTAGGGGGAATGTAAGCGTGTAGTTTTTTTTATTCATTAGTAGTATCATTCCAAACATTACATTCATTTCTTATATCTAGGTGTTCTGTGTTGGTAAAACAAAATTAAGCTTTTATTAACACTTGGTCAATAATACATTACATTTCATTTGCCGTAGTAGTTCATAATTTTTACAGATGAGTTGATTTCGCCTGATTTTAAGAAAGAGAAAAAAGAGTTTTCAATTTACTTAACCTAAATATATAACGCATTAATCCAGGCAATATAAGATTGCAACGAATTTTGACTAAAATATCAATAACTCTATTTGGCATTTGTTACAATGTTTCAGCATTGGGTATTCTATGTAACTCATTAGTACTATACCAGGGAGGAAGTTTCAGAATCATTTCCAAAATTTTTATTTTGAATCCTCTGAAGAGCTTTCCTCCTGGTATTACAACAGATAATCCATACGGTACATTTGTTTTAAATAAATCATAAGATTGTTCTTCAGAGAAAGTTTTAAAGACAAAGGTAAAGAAAACATCAATATCATACAAAACACTTTTGGTTGGTGATGCGATCCATGGATGAAGAAGAACTCTATTGACGGTATTTTTTATTGACTGCGTGAACTCTACACCGTCCACGAAAGATTCAAATCAGTTACTCGCTTCATTAGATGGGAGTGAGATGAATAAGCATGAGAGTTTATTCATCATTGCTGCAGAATTTTCGTTAAGCATATCTCTCTTTAGAAATTCCAAAATATGTCGCTTCAGAATTTCTTCAGACATTCATCCAAAAAACTTCAAAATATTCAACGACGTCTGTGAAAATTGTTCAATATATTATCCTTGGAATTCTTCCAACGTTTACTGTAGGAGTCTCTTGAAACATTATTTCAAGGATAATGCCTTAGGATTTATTCTATCGATTCTTTCTGAGACTTCGCATGTGATTACTTGCATTTTTCGGAATTCAGGAGAATTTTGATAATTTACTCCTAATATCTCAAAAAATGCCCAAAAGATTCCTACATGAGTTTCGCCAAGGATTGCTCTGTAAAATTAGGCCTGAATTTATCTATAAGTTCTTTCAAACATAGGGTAAATGATTACTTGAGTACTACCATAGTTCATTTTGGCATGCTTATATGTGCAAAGAGGGGCCCAGATAGCCGTAGCGGTAAACGCGCTGCTATTCAGCATGACCAAGCTGAGGGTCGTGGGTTCGAATCCCGCTGGTCGAGGATCTTTTCGTAAAGGAAATTTTCTCGATTCCCAGGGCATAGAGTATCTTCGTACCTGCCACACGATATACACATGCAAAAATGGTCAATCGGCAAAGAAAGCTCTCAGTTAATAACTGTGGAAGTGCTCATAAGAACACTTATCTGAGAAGCAGGCTTTGTGCAAAGGTTCACCTATTAGATTTTGCGAAAAGGCCTTACCCTACAAAAGTAGAGGTGTTTAACGTGTATATTTTATATGATGAAAAATAACATGCAGTGCGAGTGCGAACTTATCTGTACTCTTATACGACAAAATGCATGATAACGAGAATGATGTTTTATGATGTGATACGAGGAAACTCATTGATCAAACGATTTCATTTACCACGCAGTGCGGGTGTGATGCTATTTGTATAAATAAACGACTTTATTCGTAAACTATCATGCGACTGCTGTTTGTCTGGTTCTGCTCATCAAGCTGAACCTATACAAAACGTGTCAGAAATTCCAGAGAAATTTGTGTAAGTATTATTGTATAAATTTCTAACAATGATTGGTATCACTAGAAAAGTCTGGGAATATATTTTCGGAGGGTTTTCTAGATATATCTAGAATAAAATTCTTGCAAGCATACCTTGAACAGTTCAAAGGGAAATTCTTTGAGCCATATCTGGAGAATCCTAGAAGGCAATTCAAGAAGATATCCTAGATTATTTTTGGAACTTAAGGAATGAAATAATAATAATAAATTTTTGAAATAATTCTCCTACACACTTAGATTTTATTTCGTTGTTCGGTAAAATTTGTTACCGAAAACGAACTGTAAATGAATATTTATTCCAAACAAGCTGTACCGAAAAAACGTACACATTTAGGAAAATTTAACGAATGTTTGTTTGTTTTCACCGAAATCGTCAATTCATTTACCGAAGAACTTGTGAACCGTTCAGAATCACCGTAGCCAGTAAAAGTTTACCGTACACTTCGGTACCTAGTGCTACAGTGCTTTACCGAACAAATGGTAGTTTGAGATTTTTACACCGCCATATTTATTTGTGCAAGCAAGAACTGCTAGAACGGAAAATGCGCTGTCGAGAATCGTTCAAGGTAAAAGAATCGAATAACTGTTCCCACAGAATAATCCAAATCGATATTTTTCTAGACGGAAGTTGACCCATCCAAGACGGAATCGGCGGCACCAACTTTGTCCACTATAATGGGCGACTAGCTGCAAACGTCCAGCTGGGATGTTTCATTAAGTGGATGTTCAAAGGCGCTGAACTTGCAGCTTGCTTTTAGTTTGATGGTGGCCTCCAGTGAAATTATATTGACATAAAAATTAAACATGTCAAACCGAATAAAGTTCTCGAAATAAATTAGATTATTTCATTAAACATCAGAAAAAACTGTCATTCTTATTTCGTTTTTAATCATCCTATCCCATTCTGACGGCCTGCAAATATGAACAATGCGTTCGGTAATAATTTTAACAAATCGTTCGGTAACCATTCACGAACGATTTGTAAAATTTGACAGCTGCGCTTTGATTCAAATTACGGATTGTTCGGTTATTCTTAACTTTACCGGAAGCATTACGGAGCGCTCAGCGGTTTATATTTCGGTAAAAAAATTACCGGAGTCGGTGATATTTTCTAAGTGTGTAAAGAATTTGGAGAATTGCTTTTCAAAACATTACTTTGATGAGGATCTGTTGTGAAAAAAATCAATTAAATTGGGGCAATCGTTTATGAGTTATGAGCATCTATGTTTCTGGTACCACTTCTCACTTATTTGGATAAATTGACTAAAAACAAAATAGAAACCGAAGAAATTGATATTTGTATACGCACCCGTATATCGTTTGACAGCCACAGTGATACTTTATTTTGTGCTCAGGAAAGTCAATGAGATTTCTATTACGAGAACATCACGGACCGACCAGGAGTCGAGCCCAGGTACCTTCAGCATGGGTTTACTTTGTAGCCACGGATCATCCAACCGAAATACTTTTACTGCTTTTTAGATACCTGGTAATTAGAGACCTATGTTTCTGGAATTTTAAGTTCAAGTGGCTCCATTCCAATGAATCATTACGGTCAGAGTTAATTGAGTACGTAACATAGTGTTGCCACCTACTCGAACCACTCATCAAAACATCTTCTCGAGCCAGCCCAACAAGATGTAGTACTGTGTAACGTACACTGGTCAAAAATAAATCATCATTATACAAAACTTTATTGCTATTAAAACAAAATGCATTTCAAAAATATTCTGCAAAATCTGACCTTAATGAAATTCATTGTTTGAGCAAGAAAAAATGCTATTTCGTCATTGTTCGAACAAGAAGGTCAAATGAAAGCTTTAACTTTTTGTTCTTTTGCCAGTGACTTTAGTGAGATTATCACGTTGCCAATTATTGGGATTTTCTATTTGCCAGGCTGTGAATAAAGTGACTGTAGTGTACACGTACCATATAAAGTTATATTAGTCGATATAAATTCATCAATACATTCAAAAAAGCATTTCACATTTTTCTCAATTTTGTACTGAAAAAAACATTTTCTGACCAAAACAACAAGCGTTTCAGACACTGTGTGTGTTTTTTTTTTAACTTATTTGTTTACAGTATTCTACAGGAATTCTGTGTAAGAGAGATTCACAAAAACTGAAATTGCTGTTGTGTGATTCATGATACCTCTGCTTTATTATCAGCCCGTCGACACTTTCAATTGCAAACTATCTAATTTTCAAGTAACTACCACGAAAAAACCGTATTTTATGATTTTCATGAAACGAGCTCACCTGTTCTATGATGTTCTTTGGCTTGCGTACCCACGTCTTATCCACAGCATTCATAAGTGTCTATGTCATCTATGTCATTTGGTCGAATGACATTTAGTCGAATGACATTTAGTCGAATGACGTTTACACGAATGTACATTTCGTCGAACGGACATTTTGTTGGCTCTTTTTTGAAGATTGATGATATTTAAAAAAATGTTAACATTGTTGAGCAATAAGATTATCTGTAGAATACTAGTTTAAATAATGGTATTTGAAAAGAATAGCAAATTCACAATACTCAAACACAAATAGCTTAATGCAAAAATCTTATTTTAAAGCATTAGATACAATATACGCCATTGAAGATCTACCACAATGTATAAAACAAAACATCCCGTTATTCTTTTCAACCACGATTGAAAAGTAAGACAATTAAAAAACAATAATAATTTAGAAAGTAGTACATAGAGAGTAGCAAAAAGTTGAAAATTAACCCTCTAATATTTTTTTTGTATTTTTCGTAGCTTGGAGATCAAAATAAATTTATTATTGGCTTAGACTCGCACATAAGAAAAAGTTGTTATAACTTTTGAAACTTTTTCAATTTCTTGAAAAATGTTAGAAAAAAAAATATTTATAACCTACAAATGCCTGGGGTTCATATGAAGTGTAAAACAAAAAATCGTTCCTTTTAAATTTTTCAACAAATAACTTGCCACAAAAAAAAAAGAGACTGGTGGCATTAAAATGATTTCAAACCTGTTTTTCCGGTAATTACACGGAAAATGAAAAATGTTCCAGAAAAAAGTTGAAAATTTAATATTATCAAGAGTAAAACCCAAAATTCTAAAATTGTTGAATATGAATAAATCTTAGTCAATTTTAGATAATGACAAATTGTATCTAGATCGGTAAAAATGTTGGGTGGTAGAAGGTTAAAAATTATTGACCGTAGGTTATAATAACCATGTAGAATCATTATTGTTCTTATTTATTTTATTTATTTATTTATTTATTTCATGTCGTCAATCAGAAGTAGACCATATTGTTACAATTTTACACTTAATATTATAAAGTTTGAAAACTTAGATGATATTTATGTTTTTCAGAACAACTTTCGATCAAATGTTAAGAAATTTAAACCATATATTCAATTGCGCAAATATTACGATTACTTTATTTGCGTGTTGAACCAGATGATGTTTCAGTCAACCAGGTAAAATAAGTTTAAGACCAAACGTCGTTCGACCAAATTTGACGAAATGTCGACAAGTCTTTCGACCAAATGTCATTCGACGAACTATTCTTAAGCTGCCTGAAGACCACGGATTTAGGACACTTGGTTGAATGACATTTGTTCTAAAGTGCATTTCGTCCAAGGGACATTTGGTCGAATGCACATTTGGTTGAATATCTTTTAGACATATTGTTGGATGACATTTAGTCAAATGGAAAGTTGATCGAAAGCTTATATGGATATGGTTCATTGACAGATAATTTGAGAAAATAAACATATGGCTGAAATGCAACTGTTATGCATTGATTACTGTTTTCTGCGTTTTGCGATGTTGCCTTTGAATAGTTTGAATTATCAACTGTTCTTGGATGTAAAACCGGGATGTTTTATGTAATCCTATTTTTAGACTACCGTTTTGATTCATATTACGGACACTTAAGGCCTCAGTGATGTATAACCCAGCTTGGACCATACAAAATAAATCATTCTGTATGATTTTTTAGCGTTATCGAGCGTCGGAAGTCCTTAACTTTCGGATGGTGGGTAAAGAATACGCGTCCGCAACTTGAATAATTTTAAATAAATCAAAACGTGTGGCCTTTTCATGATTCTTATTCCGGACGCTCCCTCACTTTTACCTCATATTCCGGACGCTTTGATTCGAATTACGGACAGCTCATGATAATCATTAATGGAACAGTCAAACCATCAATTGAAATCGTTCAACCACTTAAGAGACGTCTAAGGTAGTTGGGCATTATAAATTTGCAATGATATATATGGAAAAAAACATAATGAAACGAGCCTCGAAAATGAGAACTTTTGGATGGCGAAAATTGAAACATTTCGTGTGAAATGTTTCCCACACAAACGAGAGTGTCTGGAATTTGAAGCTGTCCGTAATATTAATCAAAACGGTACATGCATCTAACTTTTAGTTATTTAAAATAATGCAAATATCTAAGACTTTAATGGTTGTTTGAATTAACTTTAAGATGCAGTTTTTTGTACAATAACTGAAACATTTAGCTTTAGTGAATTTACTGTTCTTTTAAAATAGCATCATTCTTTAAAAATCTGTTCAACAAGTTATATTATTACTCACCGATGTGAACATAATGATATTTAAATTAATTATTCTTTAAAAATATCTTCGTTCTTCGTAATGAACTACTGATCGTCATACGATAGTGGAATTCGGAAAGAAAGCTTGGAACTTTTTTTTATTCTGCTTCGTGCGTCCTTACGGACGCGGATAGGATTTTGGAATGCGGAAATCAGACTCAAGAGGACAGTATCCGTAATCGATTTAAGAATTTTCATTTATTTTGTTCAAAATCAAGAAAATTTACACGAAAACGCAGTGAACACATTTTCATCGAATAATTTTCAGATTTGTACAGAAAAACTGCTTTTGAAGTTTCGATGATAACGATGATTACGATGACGGATTCTTGAATGTTGAAATGGCAGTAAAATCTGTTTTTGAGAAAACCTTCATTGCGAAGTAAATCTTAAGTGCCGGCATCAGGACACATTACCTACTATTGGTCAACATGCTTATTGTGACTTCTAACACAATAACATTCCTTGAGCAAACATAAAACTTTGCTGATAATGTTGATAATTTCGGGTGAATAAGGTGAAAGCTTTGTATAATACAATGAGAGTCCAGAGAAATAGTTGGATCGAAAATAATTCTATACAAAAAAAATGTGCTTATTCTGTATATTGGTTGAAGTAAGGTCCCATAATAACGTAAGGATGTATTACGCTCCATAAATTATGTTTTAAATTTCCATACAAAAAGTCTTACTACGAGGAACGGGCAAGGGTGTTGAAATTTCCCAAAAAAGGTCTTACGTTATAACGGATGGCCCATAAGACGAGTTGACTGAGAACATAAACCAGTTTGGTACAATAAGCACAATTTCTATTTGAGAGCAGCTCGTCTTGAATTGTAGAACAAGCCTGCATGCTGTTTTTTTGTTTTGAAGTGTCACTCGACCAAATGTCTTTCGAGCAAATGTCATAGATTCGAAAAACCTCAGACGAACCCTTTGTGGTTTGATGGAAATGCTATGAGAATTCCCAAGAATGTTTGAAATCTTGGTAGATTACAATATTTACTAAATTACGTGAGACTTCGTACAACGAGATATAGGTTTATTTGGACTGTATTCCAATATCTGGACCACGTGGTGTTTATCAACCCCTAAAATTGCTAAAAATAAACAGCTAAGCTATCAGACATTTTGGTAATTTCATTTTATAAGTTCATGGGATAAAGTACTCGCTAAAAATAAGTTACACAGAATTGAGTACGACTCACACAAAAAAGGACTCTTTTACACACTATTTTTTGATTTTTGTACACGTGCTACAAATCGCTCCTATGCATTTCTTTTTCTTCTTTTTTTTAATTTTATGACACACAGGGCTTGCTCGATATCGTCATCTCTGTATTCTATTGAATTTAAAAAAGTAGAAGAATGAGCGATTTTTCAAAATACGTAAAAATTACACAAATTAGACAAACCAGTTATGCACTTTCATGATCAGGGGGTTTTACTCGGCTTAATCATCTGAAATTTTGCTATTAGAAGCACTTTAAAAATATGCATATTGTGCCCAAATATGAGCCCAGTTGGTTTCAAAAACCTCCGTTCCGAAGTGAATCAAATGTGCCAACAATAGGATCCGGCTTCCTATGTGTTATCCTACTAATTTAGCGTGTAAGCTCAAAAATACACATATTTAAATTTCACGTAAATGACAAGAAACCCATGGAGAGTGCCAATACAAAACCGACCAAGAGGTAACGGACACGGCTCTCGCTGTCTAGACCAGTCAAAATCAAAGTATGGCATCTTTTTTATTGTTAATTTCAAAAACCGGTTCCATCAATTGCTACAGTAAAAGCATTAACCTAAGAATGCTAATGTCGCTGCTGTTCGTGTTACCAACATCTAGTTTGCCACGAACTGACAGCGTGAGTACCGGGGTTCAACGTAACAGATTAATTTTCAAAACCAAAACAACATTATGGTATTGAACAAACAATGAAAACCTATAATTTAAAATAATGATTATTAAAATCAATTTTGTGACAACAACGCCACTAGCGTTCTACTACTAATGTTTCTATTATTGCTACACTCTGATTTCCACCAATCATCAGCTGCACTGAATGAGATTGAAACGTAATTACAAATAATTACAATACCACATTATGAAAAAAATTCCCAACATCACCAAGAGATAATGGAGAAACTAAATTTGTGATATTAAGAGAATGTAATTATGTATATAATTTAGATTTGACATTTAGTCGAATGACGTTTGGTCGAAAGTATATTTGGTCGAACGGACATTTCGTCGAATGGACATTTGGTCGAAAAGATATAATTGCAACAGAAAGCATATGATATTTGGTCGAACCGACATTTCGTGGAAAGGATAGTGGTCGAAGTTTTACGTTTAGTTTGACTATCGTTGAGAGAAGCATTTTGTCGTCAATACAATAGTGATTGAATAATTGGAAGATATTCAGCCAGTTTACCAAAAATCTATGCGCGACTATCAAAGTTTTATTATTTAACCCGTATAGGCCTGAGTGAAAGCAAACATACTGAAACCCTCACCGCTCAGCGAATTCTTAACGGATTCAAATGATTTTTTACCAGTTCACTGGCCCACATATCTAGTTTCCAGAAGTGGCCAGAGGAACTTGGATATATTCCTGTGGCCGGAGTTATTCCGGTGGGTCACTGGGTCAAGTCGGGTAAAAAATGGCTATTCTATGGGACATACCAAATAACCTTTATTTATTTGCAATGACAATCATTTTAATTTCCATAAATCATTAAGATTTGATATTTAACATTATAAATGAAGAGTTTAAAACCGCTTAAAATATACCGGATGTGGCCAATCGGACGTAATGCCCGGAAGGATCGGCTGTAGATTTGTTGGATACTAAACCGTTTCAATTCTCGAAAAGTAGAAATCAAACATAATTGTTCACTAAAATGCGTTCCCATAAGCTTGGCACAGATGTTCAGATACAAATTGGCCACTTTATTGTAAGTTTTAGGCATCCCGGGACCCGAAAATGGTCATTTGTAGGAATAATCAAATGCAAAACTCATAGTTAGCCATCTCAATGTTCCTCAAAAGGTTAACACTAATGCAATTTTTTTAAAATTTCGTCCTGTAGGGTAACCAATATATTTTGGACCCCTATATATTTTGCAATTCCCCAGTTTAAATCGAAAGACCAACTCAATTCGCATGCCATTTGGAAAGATAGGGCTGTTTCACACTTGCATCAACCGTTTGTACAAAGAAAATGTGTTTATTTTATCTGAAAATATTTTAAAAAAATCGGTTCATCCATGCAACCGTTACAACACGTTACACACAGAAATTAAAGCCGTCAGATTTTCTTCAAATGTAAACAAAACCTTTTTTCTGATTTCTGGACAAAAAGCGTAGAATTTCTTCGGTTTTTCATTGTCAATCGATTGATTAGACTATGGGCGAGCATATTATACAACCAGTGTCATGGAATCGATAAAAAATGCCGGGGGTCCAAAATATATACTTTGAGGGTCCAAAATGTAGTGGTGCGTCCAAAATAATGAAAAACAGTGCTTCACAATTCAATTATTTTCGACGTTTTTTTGATCCTACACGACCGTTTGGGGCATTTTCATCTCGTAGAGAAAGCAGTTTTTCTCTACATTTTGACGTGTTCTTTAACTTGGTTACGCTGTGCTATTAATTAATTGGGACAAAAAACTAAAATCACATTTTCTTAGAGGGTCCAAAATACGACCGTTACCCTAGTGGCCACATTATAGTTTTTTCCGTAAATTATTCGTGACTTGAAATTTGCCTACCTTCAGGGGCACAAACGCACAGTACCCTTCTCACTCGACCTAACCCAATGATCCACCGAAATAACTCCGGACACAGGAATATTTCAAAGTTCCTCTGTCCACGTCTAGAAACTAGATATGTGTGCCAGTATACCGACAAAAAGTCATTTGAATCCATTAGGAATTCGCTGAACGGTGAGGGTTTTATAATTTTTGCTTTCACTCAGGCCCATACGGGTTAAATTGATGGACGCTCTCCTAACATATTGATCAACCTCTTGCGTTTTTGAAGTTTCATGCTGATTTTTCATTCAGGCATGTTCTGATGTTCTGCGATTTAAGATAAGCTGATCTGAAATGGAAGCAAAGTTTTGTTTTGTCGCCTCAGTCAATTCGTCTTCCTTTTCCAGATGCATAGAATTAGCGCAATTTTCATTTTAAAAAAATCAACTTCTACTGCAAACTCTGTTATTCACCCGTGATCATCAACACTTAAAGCAAAGCCATATACAGTATCGGACATATAAAATGCAACAAAGCTGTTTCCCATACAAAATAGTCAACTTTAGAGAGCTATATCTCCGCCGTTTTTTAACCGAATCTTTTCATTTTTTCTGTGACGAACTACACATTACCTCAATTTCTGATAACTATTAAAAAGGTTGTGTGACAACTATTGGTTTAAAAGTTACAGATAGGTTGAATTATGACATAAAAAATGCACCAAGACGAAAAGTGATGTATCATACAAACTATGCGTCGTATCCTTTCGGTGTCTTCAGCGCATTTGGTCCTTATTACTCAATGCACAAATGCGCTGAATACATCAAGATACTACGACGCGTAGTTTATTTGCTACGTCACTTTGTGTCTTGGTGCAATTTAACCTTTCTGTAACTTTTTGTCGCAATTCAACCTTTCTGTAACTTTTAAATCAAGAGTTTTCACACAACTTTTACAATTGTTTTCGAAAATTGAGGAGATTTGCAGTTCGTTACAGAAAAAATGAAAAGAATCGGTTGAGAAACGGTGGAGATATAGCTCTCTGAAGTTGACCATTTGTATGAGAAAACGGCTTTGGTGCATTTTATATGTCCGATACTGTATTTGTTTGAGGAATATTATTAAGCTGGAAGTCACAATAAGCCAATTGGCCAAATGTAGAGTAACCGACACCTAACATTCACTTCGCAACAATGGTTTTCCTTAAAGCAAAGTTTTCCTGCTTTTTTCAATTCTGATTTCCGCATTCAAAAATCTTACCCACGTCCGTAAGCTGCAAGACCCGAAATTCAAAGAAAGATCGCGAATACACTCTCTGAATGCTTCCGTCAGATGAAGATCAGCAGTTCATTAAGAAGAATGATGACATTTCATAAGAAAAATTAATTTTAAAAACATTATGTTCACATCCTTGAGTGATAAAATAATTTGATGAGCAGTTTTTCAAAGAATGATGATATTTTAAAAATAATAATAAATTCACTAGAGCTAAATATTTCAGTCAATGTACAAAAAAACTACTACGTTATCTTATAAACTTTAAAAAACTTTGAAAATAATAATCAATTTAACCAAATGATCTCTCAATTAACTATTTGAAAATAAGCCTTCAACCCAATTTAAGTTCAACTCAACGTAACTCCACCAAAATAAATGTTCAAAAGCAATTCGACCAAATGCCCATTTTACCAAACGTCATTTCGACCATATGTCATTCGACATATCCTAAAGCCGATCTCCCTCTATTCCATTTTGACCGGATCATTCTGAATATCGCATACCCCTACGATGACGACGCTTTTCCAAAAGAGTAAAATAAACGACGTCGAATCCGTGACGCTTGGCTCACCTACAAAAAAAATCCCACCAACGTTCCGGTCGCGAAAAAAAAAAATGATTATTTTACACTCGAATAAATTGAAGGAGATCGATTGCAATGCAGTTTCTTTGTGCGCCTTTCCTCGTCACGACCAAATGCGCCAGCCACAATCAAACGGAAAAATTGATACGCTTGCGGCTTCAAGTTGCTCAAATAAGAGTTCCCCGGCCTCTTCCGGAAGCCGACAGAAAGAAAAGCCAGAAGCACAGCAAGCTTGACCAGGGAGCCCGATTTGAATTTCAATGGGATCATGGATGAATGGAAAGCTCGCGAATGCAAGCCATCATTTAGCCTCTGGCTGAAGTTAAGAAGGAATGAAAAAATGGCTGCATGTTTGCACAGCTGGATTGATGGGTTGCTGTCGTGACCTGTGGTGGGAATTGATTCTGGTGTTTTTTTTTTCAAGTAGTGGAAATATTATAATGTGGTGGATTTGAATAGCATGGGATTGAAATGCCAAAAGTGATCATTACTTGAACCGCCTGGTCAGGGTATGAGCTATATAATCATAGGGTAATGATCTAAAATGCATTGTGAAAATTAACGAGGGAAATTTCCAACAAATTTGAACATTTATAGATGGAGGCCTTCCTTAGCCTAGTGGTTAGTGTCCGCGGCTATAAAGCAAAGCCGTGCTGAATATGTCTGGGTTCGATTTCCTGTCGGTCCAGGATCTTTTCGTAATGGAAATTTCCTTGACTTCCCTGGGCATTTAGTATTATCGTACTTCCTACACGATATACGAATGCAAAAATGGCTACTTTTGCAAAAAAAAAGAGCTCCCAGTTAATAATCGTGGAAATTCTCATTGAACACTAAGCTGAGATGCAGGCTATGTCCCAGTGGAGTGTTATGCCAGGAAGAAGTAGAAGAAGAAGAAGGACGAAATAAAATATAATGATATAAATAATATGATATAAAAAAAATATAAACAAATAATAATAGCATAATGGTAAAATAAAAACATAGAACGAGCTCACCAATGTCGTGAATATCATTTGAATAAAAAAGATTTGTGCCAACCGCTAATTCCTTTATAGCGCTAAGTGTATTTTTTAAATCGAAAGATCTAAATTAATCTATCTCGTGCTCTCTCATTAGACAGGAAGAGTGGTTTTTGTCGCCTGGTTATTGTTTTCGATAAACCGCGTAATATAACAGAATTAGACAAATCTCAGTGGCCCAATCATTTCACCCACAAGGCGTAGTTATTTCCGTCACAGATATCGCATTACACACATCCTGGTTCCCCCCACGAGGCCCCTAAATTTCAAAGCAATCCAATACTCATTTATCAAACGACTAATTCCCAACTTGCTGAAACTAATCTACAATTAACGCACTAATTACGTCGGGAGAAGTTTTCCCATCCATTTGCACCGCAAAAAGCGACCAAAGAAACGAACACCAACCGCCTCGTTGTTCGTTGTGTCAACGTGTGTCGTCGTTGTTTTCGTGTTCAAGCATCTAGCGAATACGGAGGATCGCCCATCAAATTAGTGCACTGTTAATGGAATCCCATGAATTGGTAATGCCGTCGGAGGCTTCTGAAGTCGACGGTAGACGCCTTCCAGATTATTATCCCTTCTTATGCTGCTGCCATCCGTGTGGTGAGGCACAGCCCAAGGTGTTCAAGAGTTCTTTTCGACGCGGGAAGTCACGCGTTGACTTGCGAAAGGGCTCAGTGGCAGGGATTCGTAGTTGAACCAAGCCTCGCTAATGGAGTTGCATAGATTGAAGTTCAGTAAGTCCTGCGAAGCGTTTGCATAATTTATCCGGCCGTGATGTACGTAATTGAATTCGAAATTCTTGTTGCGGGAAGCGTATTTTCTGATTTTTTGTTAGTGAGTGGTAGATGTAATGGGATACGGAATTTTCCGCAGCCAAAAAGTTAGTGGAAGTTGTGTGGAAGCTACCACGTGCGTTGGTTCTGCTTAAGGTTAAGAACCAAGCGGATCCGTAGTTTCGTAATTAGAGCATTTAATTTAGTTTGCGAAAGTTTTTGGCCGCACAAGGGAAAAACAATCCATTTCCATCCAAGTTGAATGAGTAGGGTAGCATCCTTCGAGAAGGTCTGGATCTCAACAGGTTGATTTCCAAGAGAAATCTGCAGATCCTTGAACGCCAACGGACAATTATCCGACAGGAAAAAGCTGCCCTCAAGGAACCACGTTGTTAACTACACTCCCCTGTTTGGGTGGTAACGAGGCAATTTTTCCACCTGGTGGCGAAAGTTTGATTGCTTCACATTATCAAACAATGTGGGAATTAACCGAGAAAGTGCGGAAACAGGGCCGAGTGCGGTAGGATGATGCATGGGAATTAATGGGTGTGACTGTATAATTAATTGGATAATTTCATTGACAATGTGCGAGTCGAGGCGGTTGATTCGAGAACAACGGTGTTTTTTTCTGTTTCTGGCAAATGAGAACTAATTATGCGTGGGTTATTAATTCGAGTTTTTTTTCTTGTTTCTTTACAGGTGAGTTCAGAGAAAGTTGGGATGATCTCTTTGTAAGTAAAACATGAATGAGACAGATTCTTTGAGAGGATCTTGCACAGTTTCTACAATAGAATCTTAGACATATGATCTGAAAGTATCTGCTAAACATTATTAACCAGAATCAGAATAACAATCCATAACCAAACCTAAGACAGATTCACTAAGAAAAACAAATCCAGGACTGATTATTAACAGGATCTAAGATAGATTATCTGAAAGAATCTGAAACGAATTCTCTAACAAGATCTGAGACAGATGCTCTAACCGAATCTGAGAGAGATTCTCTTCAAGAATCTTAGACAGATTCTCTACAAGAATCTTATACAGCTACTCTACAAGAATCTAAGACAGACTCTGGCAAGAATCCGAGACATTATCCTAACGAGAATCAAAGACAGATCTGCAAAATAACAGACTGAACAGATCTGAGACAGGTTCTGGACAGGAGAGTGGTAGGTCATTTGGCATAATGTCGTTTGGCATAAATCAGTTTGGCATAAAGTCGTTTGGTATAATGGTCGTTTGGAATAATGGTCGTTTGGCATAATACTCGTTTGGCATAATGAGTCTGAAACCAAGAATTACTCAATTTTCGTTTTTACGTTTTTATTGAATCTTTATGATGACACCAGGCTTGTTTTGGAGTCAATTGATACAAAATGGCACTTTATTCAACAATAATTCGTTCTTGAATAAACTTATGCATATTAGGAAAGTTATTGCTAATAGTATTTAATTATTTATCCAAAAATTACTCATTTTTCAAATATTAATTCTTTTGTTGAGTTTCGTTATTGGAACAAATTTTAGCACTGAAGTTTTTTATATATTTAGCACAACTAGGGTCCTAAAGCCCTGTCCCAATTTTAGTGCCAAACGCTTAAGTTTAGGCCAATAACATATGTTTACTCAATTTTTTAATGTTTTCCGTTGGTTCGAGTCTAAAAAACATTTTTTTAGATTTTGTCACACCCCTTGGCTTAAACTCAATTTTGGGTGCATTTTGTTTTCCGTGTCCCTTCCGAAATGTCAGATAGGAACAACCCCAGTGTTAAAACTAAAACCCCTGTGGTGTTTTTGTCGACTAAGCGAACGTCAAACATGATCTTAAGTGTCAAGGTTCATTTATGGACCCAATTTTTAAATTAAAGTTTAAACATGAAATAGCCGTTATTTGAGCGGGAAAAATTGGTAAAGTAGTAGCAGTGAGATGCTCTTTCGTGTTATTAAATAAAAACAAGATTTCATTAAAAATTTTAGGACCCAATTAACCCTTCTTTTAATTGCTCTATTTTTTTCCAAAATATGATGTAACCATAATTATAGGTATGAAAACTGTTGATTTATAATTTCAATAAATTTCTCCTTCTTTTATGCATAGGCTGTTCTTTGGAGCTATATTTTCAAAGTATTTTTGTTTCAAACTGACAAAAGGGCTGCAATAGATAACATTGATCTGCTCAAATTATCAGCGTAAAGAGTAACCGATTACTGCAGTTACTTTGATGGGTTGTGCTTCTTTTCCCCGAATGTCGGTCCCCGAACGCCGGTTCCCCGAATATCCCGTTTCCTCGACTAGCCCACTTCCCCGAAAAGTTTTTAGCACCCATAATTGTCGTAACTTTATGCATTTCAGGGTGGTGAACGAACAGACCATCCAATGTTCACCCTTCTTTATTTAATTGGCGGTTCTTTCGAATTTTACCATCCTCAGCATTTTTTCCAACATGTGTATAGCCGAGAATGACAGAATACTTCCTTATTCTGACTGTGTATCGTTCTTTCTCTTCACCACTTTTCGAGGGAACCAGTCATTGCCGCAATAATTTTTGGCGTCCATTATTCTATTGGTTTAATTGTGAATTTTGCCTTCTTTTCAAAATAGGCTGTTCTTTATATTTACTTTGTTTTAAATTTTATTATTTGGTGAAGCTAATTGTTAACCTTTTTCATATTTTTCTGTTTTATCAATTCTTGCCAGATGAGTTGTTAGAATGATAACTATTTTAGAACCTGCCAATATTGAACATATACTTTTTTTGGGGCAAACGCGTGATCTCCTTCCCAGATATGCTGGAAAAAATATTATTTCAATTTTCCCTTCTCTCGATAATGGACGGTGATTTTGATGTTCACTTCCAAAATTAGAATTTATATTGAACCGTTGAAAAGTGTTGTCACAAATATTTTCTTTCAAAGATGTGTTGTTCATATGAGCTATGCTGTGAAGAGATTTTTTTACGTTAGAGTCTGAAACATTTTAAACGAAAAATAATCTGCTCTTGTATAAAGGCTATTTTTGCATTAAGTCGCATTGATAGATCTTTGGATTAGAGTTTTTGATAGTTCGCAAAAAAAAACATTCTTTTATCAAGTTATTTTCATCTAGTGTTACGTCCAAACTGGGACAGAGCTTGATCTGCAGCGAAATACCGTTTTGATTCATATCACGGACAGCTTCAAATTTGATGATTTGACTTTTCTATGAATGATTTCCATGAGCTGTCTGGAGTTCGAATCAAAGTGTCCGGAATATGAGGCAAAAGTGAGGAAGCGTCCGGAATGAGAATCATGAAAAGACCACATATTTCTGTTCATTTAAAATTGTTCATGTCGCAGAATCAAAATATTCTCCCACCATTCGAAAGATAAGTGTTTTGGAGAGCTGATCACGCAAAAGAATCATATAGAAAATTAAATTTAACATGCCTTTTGATTAGTTATATATCACTGAGGCCATATGACGAATTCCATGCAGAATGAGTCGAAAAAAAATAAAAATCGTGCTCGATAGTCTTCGATTTGGATTAAGTTTTGCACATGCTTTTGGTATGGTAGAATAAGTGTTTTCCATAGAAAAATTGATAATTTTGACTCAAGTGGAAACGCGAATAACTAATGAAAATGGCGTTTTTTAATATTTAAACAATATTTTTTGCATTAAACTCGAAATAATTCGAAAATGGCTACTTATAGAGAAATTATTTATATAATCATTATGGCTTAGAATCATTTCAAGATGCTTACTGTATCATCAGAACGTATTTATTTTGACAAAAAATCAAAATTTTGAAAATCGTCCAGAAGTTGTTCTTAGAAAAACTTTTTTATTAAAAATTTCTCCATCATGAAACTTTGTCCCAAACCTGTTTTTACTATCAAGATTATATGGTGAAAATTTAAAAAATATTAAAAATGGGGTTTTTGTGTAATTTAAAATTTAAGTTTAATATTTGAATTTTGTATGAAAATAAATGAAGTATTTTTCCAGTGTATATTTTTTTCTTATAGGTTCACTACAACTTCTTCATAGAACATTTTTCTCTAAAATCAACAGTTTCGGAGTTAGAATTTTTCAAATAAGTTGCATGCAAACATTTATAGGCCATTTTCAAAAGTTACGCTTGAGTCAAAATGATCAATTTTTCTATGGAAAACACTTATTCTACCATACCAAAAACATGTGCAAAATTTAATCCAAATCGAAGATGGTCGAGTTCTGTGACTGACCGATTTGACATGGAATCCGTCATATGTGTCTGTAATATGAATCAAAACGGTATTCTATGAGCGCTCCCCTGATAAATAACTGCGAACTTTCCTTGCCAATTTACTGTTTTTATATATTGCTGAAACGCAAATATCAAATGCGGGAACACCAAATGCGGTAAGATTTTCTACAAGAAATGCGATGTCAAAGATAGATTTTTCTTGCTAGGTCGGCGGTGATTTTGGAAAACGTTACTAGGTCAAAGGACGATTGTTTTGTTTTACCGCATTTGGAGGACGGTTAGTCAAAATTTGCATCCCAAATGCAAACAGCAATATGTACATCGCAACAAGCTCAAGGATACTCTATGTTCTGAGATGTAGAGACCCGTCACGAGTTTTATTTAGTAATTCTCTAGAATGTCACACCAATTTTTGAAATTCTTAGCTTGGATAATCTCTGAACGAACACCACGCTTGTTTAGAACCCACCATTTTTTTTTTGCTGTGGGCTCGGTGGTGTTGATCTCGTTAAAAGCTTAAAAAAATGCCGATATTTATTTTAAGTCAATCATTATGCCAAACGGCCATTATGCCGAACGATCATTATGTCAAACGACTTTTCTTTTTTTTTAAAAGTGAGCAATAAGTTGTGAGAAATGAGGAAAAACTAGTGACGACTGAAGACTGAGAAATAAGAGATGAGAAATAAGAAGTGAGGAATGAGGAGTGAGGTGTGAAGAGTAATAAGTGAGGAATAAGGAATGAGGAATGAAGGGTGAAGAATGAGGAATAAACAGTGAGGAATAAGAAATGATGAGTAAGGAATGGAACTTATTGCGAAAAGAGCTGCGAAATGATGTTTCCGATACAGATTGGAATTATCATAGATTCTGAACGAATGTGAGACAGGCTCTGAATGATTCTGAGACAGATTCTGAACGTATACCTAAAACTTTGCGGAAGACTCCAAACTGATCGGACAAACCGTTTCTAAGTTATATTATAATGACCGAAAATTGAAAATTATATCATAATTTTGTATTAAAATCGCTGTATCTTTAAAACGGTAAAAGTTAGCCTGATTTTTCCGCATACCTTTTTTGTTGTAAATTTTGCGTACTTTCATAAAAAAAAAGACAATTTACACCGTCTTCAGCCAAAGGCTGCACAGACTGAACATTCACGAACATTAGGCAACGGACAACACGGAACACCCAGTAGCCCAGTGATGAATTTTCCGTTTGACGAAAAGTTTCCACCGACTGGAGCGGGAATCGAACCCACGCTTCGTGGCACAATACGCCTAAACAATTGACGTCGCTAACCGCACGGCCACGAAGCCCACATAAATCGAGTTTAAAAATATTTAAAAAGTTTATTATGACCATTTTCAAAAATTCACCTCTTATTAAAAAAAATCATAACTTTTTTGTCCATGATTTCTCCATCTTGACCCACTTTGCAAAAGACTTCATTTTTTGTCTACTTTAACATATAAAAAAAAATATACGATTTTTGTGAAAATTGATTTTTAAGCTTTATATTCGATATATAAAAAATTACAACATATTTTTTTACAGTGTATATTTTTTTTCCGGATAGTCCCAACAATAACCTAAAACTTTGCGGAAGGCACCAAACTGATCGGACAAACCGTTTCTAAGTTATAATTTTTTGAAAATTATTAAGGATTTTTTTCTTAGGCCCTTCTCATAAGTAAGGCTATAGTCAAAATGGCGAGCCGATGATGCAAAAAGGCATTTTTGGGCATAAAGAAAGCATGTGCAAAATTTCAGCCAAATCATAAAATACAAAAGTAAACCGACATTCGAATTCAAATGGAACCGCTCAGATTCAAAACGAATCTGAGACAGGTTATGAACGTATCTGAGACAGATTCTGAACGAATTTGAAATAGATTTGGAACAAATCCGATACAAATTCTGAAGGAATCTGAGACAGATTCAAAATGAAATCTGAGACACATTATGAAAAAAATCTGAGACAGATTCGGAAAAAATCTGAGACAGATTTGAACGAATCTGCGACAGATTTGAACAAATCTGAGACATATTAACGAATCTGAGACAGATTCTGAACGCATATAAGACAGAGTCTGAATGAATCTTATACAGATTTTGTGCGAATCATATACAGATTCTGAACGAATCTAAGATGAATTCTAAACGAATCTGAGATGAGTTCTGAACGAATCGAAGTCAAATTCATACGAATGTTAGGCAACTTTTATATTAATTTTGGAAAGGTTTTGCTATAATCTTGGACAGATTGTGTGCGAGTCTGAGATAGATGCTGCAATAGTCTGGTACAGATTCTGCAAGAGTCTAACACCGATTTTTTTTTTGAAAATATTCCTTCTGGTTGAAACATCTAGATAAGTATCGGAGACATATTGTATAAATATCTATGCTCCCTTTGTTTATCTGCATCTTCTTCTTCTTCTTCTTGGTATTACGTCCTCACTGGGACAGAGCCTGCTTCTCAGCTCAGTTTTCTCATTAGCACTTCCACAGTTATTAACTGAGAGCTTTCTTTGCTAAAATCGCAATTTTCTCAATTGTATATCGTGTGGCAGGTACGATTATACTATGCCAGGAAAGTCAAGGAAATTTCCATTACGAAAAGATTCTGGACCGACCGGGAATCGAACCCAGACATCTTCAGCATGGCTTTTCTTTTTATAGCCGTGGACTCTAACCACTCGGCTAAGGAAAGTTTGTCTGCAGGAAATCACATATTTTCAACCGAAATTTACTCACGATCAAAACTTGTTGTTCCTAATTTCAATTTTGCACAGCATGTTGAATTTATATGCGTGTGCACTTTCAGCAAATCCAACAATCTTCACACAGATGCCACCCACCAGAAGACGATGAATCATGTCCTCAACAAGATTGAAATTCACGAACCTAGCTCCCTTCTGCAGCTCGCTCGGTACAAGCTGCAACTGTGCACCCTCATAAAACTTGTGTTCCATCGCCCGGAGCTGATACTGCTATTTCATCGAGCAACATGGTTTCAAGTTGTTCCTCCGAAGAAATATTTCCAAATCGTCAGCGTAAAACCACCACTCGGTACGGTACGATTCCAAGACAGTTGTGGCTATTTTGTGACTCGTCGAAGCCTCCCAACTCACCGCACGAAGTAGAGCTTTTTATTACCTCACGCACTGCACGACATAAAACCGGGCAAAATTTGTTGGGTTTGGCTGGGTAGGGTGCTTTTGAGAAAAATTTCAAATCGACTGGATTAATCCACCTACAGTGAGAATTGAGATAGGGCAGTTTCCATTATAATACACATTCATCCCAATCACAGACTTCAATTCAAGACACCCTATAAGAGTTCTACACCATTTCTAGCGTCCAAAACCGTAAAACTACAAACGGAACTTCAAGACGTATCCGGTTCTGCACGGAAACTGGCGATATTAGTTTTGCATACAAAATGGCACATTATCTACAAATTGCTTTTGTTGTACGAGCGAATAAAATCGAGAAAAAGTCGGTGATTTTGCAGCGTCTTCCGTTGACTGCGGTGCCTCTGTGCTCTTCGACTGCCGAAGACCAAGAAATGCTCGGTCCGAACCATGCGTGCCAGACGCTTCTCTGTGTGTTTCTTTGTGGTCCGGTGGAATGGGGCAACAAAACTCGGGAAAGCGGAAAATTTATGGGCTTTCATTGGTGGAATATCAATTAGCGGTCCGGGCGTGCTCTCTCGATACGATACATGGTTGGGTCGTTCCACGGTGATGGGCATACTATATGGACTGCCGGGACCGCACGGGAGGTCGATCGGTTTGTAAAGATTTATCCCCGGGGAGCGATTTAGGGGAGCAAAGGCCGGGATGTTCATTGCGGTCACATTGGCGCTAAACAGGTCCTTCGGTCAGTATGGGGCCTATGAGTTATGAGGAAACAACGATTTTGGAGCGTTTCTCGAAAATGGATTACATCACGGGGCTAGAAGTTTGAGCTTTACAGTTTTGGAACTTTGTCGAAGTTAGGTGGACTATAAATTTCGCAAAATAGTAACCTGCTTGGCATTGAAATAGGAATGGTACCGAAGAAGGGAATAATTTGAGGTTAGACAGTACTAATCTTCATTTCTGTCCCAGATTCGTTAAGAATTTGTCCCAGGTTCATTAGGAATTTGTCTCAGATTTGATCGGAATCTGTCCCAGATCGTTCAAAATCTGTCTCAGATTTGTTCAGAATCTATCTCAGACTGGTTTAGAATACGTCTCAGATTCATTAAGAATCTGTCTCAGATTGGTTTAGAATCTGTCTCAGACTCGATAAGAATCTGTCTGAAATTCGTCAAGAATCTGTCTCGTTTCGATCCTGTCTCAGATTTTTGCATAACATGTATCAGATTCGTACAGATTCTGTCTCAGATTTGTTCAGAATTTGTCTCATATTCGTTCAGGATCTGTCTCACATTCGTTCGGAATCTGTCGTTAGGATTTTTTTTCAGGTTTGTTCAGAATCTGTCGTTCGAAATCTGTCTCAGTTCAGTTCAGAATCTGTCTCAGATTCGTTAAGAATCTGACTCAGATTCGTCCAACATCAGTCTCAGATTCGTTCAAAATCTGTCTCATATTTGTTCAGATTTTGTATCAGAGTGGTTCAAAATCCGTCTCAGATTCGTTCTTTCTTGAATTCTTTCAAAATCTGTCTCAGTTTCATTCAGAGTCTGATCTAGATTTATTCAGAATCTGTTTTATAATCGTTCAAAATCTGTCTCCAATTCGTTAAGAATTTGCTCAGATTTATAAAGAATCTAGCTCTGATTCGTTCAGAATCTGTTTGAAATTCGTCAAGAATCTGTCTCAGATTCGTTCAGAATCTGTCTCATTTCGTTCAAAATCTGTCTGAAATTCGTTCAGAATCTATCTCAGATTCGTTCAGAACCTGTCTCAGATTGGTTTAGAATCTGTCTCAGATTCGATAAGAATCTGTCTGAAATTCGTCAGGCATTTGTCTAAGATTCGTTCAGAATCTGTCTCATTTTTGTTCAAAATCTGTCTCAGATTCAATCAGAAAATGTCTCAGATTCGTTCAGAATCTGTCTCAAATTGGTTCAAAATCTGTCTCAGATTCGTTCAAAATCTGTCTTAGATTCGTTAAGAATCTGACTCAGATTCGTTCAACATCAGTCTCAGATTCGTTCAGAGTCTGTCTCAGATTCGTTCAAAAGCTGTCTCATATTTGATCATAATCTGTATCAGACTGGTTCAGAATCCGTCTCAGATTCGTTCAGGATCTGTCTAAGATTCAATCAGAATCTGTCTAAGGTTCAATCAGAATCTATCTTGGATTCTTTCAAAATCTGTCTCCGTTTCATTCAGAGTCTGATCTAGATTCATTCAGAATCTGCATTATTATCGTTCAAAATCTGTCTCCAATTCGTTAAAAAATTGCTCAGATTTTTTAAGAATCTATCTCTGATTCGTTAAAAATCTGTCTGAAATTCGTCAAGAATCTGTCTCAGATTCGTTCAGAATCCGTCTCAAATTCGTTCAGAATCTGTCTCAGATTTGTTCAGAATCGATCTCAGATTCGTTCTGAATCTGTCTCAGATTCGTTAAGAAACTGTCTCTGATTCGTTCGAATCTGTCTCAGATCCGTTCAAAACCGGTCTCAGATTCGATCAGAATTTGTCTCAGATTTGTTTAGAATCTTGTTCAGATACGTTCAAAAGCTATGCAAAAAGGAGACGCCTTCAAACGTAGATTCGTATGCAACTTCTGACTGTCATCCAATTGTATCCTGCACCAGAAACCAAAGAGCTGCAAGTACTTAAAGGCCACATTTCTTCAATCATCATTATGCCATTATTTCCAGTTGAATAGTTAAATCCCCCTGTCTTCTTTGTCTTGCCAAACCACACTTCTGTTAACATACAAACACCACTCCCCCTCCCCCTTATTAAGCACTAAAACTACCCACTTCTTCCACATCGGAATGCAAATATTATTTAAATGCTTGAATACATTTTCATTACACAATGGTCAAACTGCACATTGTTTTCGCCCTGGGTGTGGAAGTAAAGCTCTGTCTGTTTGATTTGATAAATTATTCATGGATCCTAATGAAGAAGCTTCGCACCGTCGTTGGTTGTTTCCAGTGGTGTCTTTTACCCGGGCGGGCCCAGGCCCAGGTTTTACGATTGAACCCGGTCACAGTGGTCTAGATTTGAATAACTTTTGTAAAAATCACGCATTCGCTAAATTTGACAAGTTTTCACCATGACAAGTGTTGTGAAACATTATTAGATTTTGCTTTTGAAGATGAAATAGTTGAGTTTCAATAAAAAAATTTAAGGGTTTTGAACATGTTCACCTATTTGGAATCATAACACGAAAATAGGAACAATTCACTTTCTAAATTTGAGTATGTGTAAATAAATATTATACTTTGTCTTTCAACTGAAAACATGTTTGGAAATTCGGACTTTTGTCAGCTTTCAGGAAAACTGAACCGCTGTGAGGCAGGAGACCTTGCACAGACTTATTCTCCCACAACTGGCAGCAATCGTTTCTGGGTTCAGAACTTTTCAATTATGTGCCGCTCAAGATATTACTTAGTTAGCCTATCAGAAAATGGACTCGATGGAGTGGTTTGACCTGTCAACGAAGTTTGTGATTCGACCGCTTTCATAGGCTGACAGAAGAAACGGTAACAACAGGTTGGGATGCCAAATAAGATCGCCAATTTTGCCACAATAGGAGCGTGTTAACTTCCTCATGGAAATGTGCGGCAGTTTGGTGAAAGTCGGTGGAAATCGCTGTATCGAAGATGTCCGTAGTCACCGCAATTGAGGAAGGAATAAAGTTGTCAGTTAAAAAGGCCCCAATAATTAATTAAGTGATTGGAATCATAATAATAACATCTTCGATATTTGGTCTACATTTTCATACGAGGCATAGTCGAATGGTTAGCACCTATGAGTTTGGATTTAAAGGTCCAGGGTTCGATGCTGTTGCTGCATTTTTGTTTTTGTTTGTCCTTCGTTATCTGTCTCATCATATTTTTAAAGTGATATGTTGATTAATCAAAAAACTTACCAGATATTATTTTGATCTTATAATATCTCAACAATATATTGTTCCCCATATTTATTTTAGATTGCACATATTTATGATTTTTTATGATTTTATGATCTTAAGCAATTCACTGTTGAATGACAAATGATGATTTTTAAAAGCTTGTTACATCTGCTCCGGATGGGTCACAATACGTGTTCTTAACCTTTATCCAGCCAACGTAGTTATGCATGCTGAAAAACACACTAAAACCTGCATAACTTTTTAATTTCTTGATGGGCTTTGCAGAAAATTTCAGAAGTTCCCGCAAAACTAGTCAAGGTGGCGCTAATAACATTTTTTTCTTAAATTTTTTATAGCTCAAGATCCTGACTACCTAGAAAGTTGGTGTTTTCGACAAAGTTGTTCAGTAGACCGCGGGCTATCTAGCAGTAAAAAATATGTTTGAGGATTCGTCCGCTAGGTGGCGCTAGTAACACTTTTGTTCAACTTTTTATAACTCAAGTTCCTGATGAGCTAGACGGTTGGTGTTTGCAGCAAAGTTGTTCAGTAGAACGAGGAGCACTGTTTGGGAATTCGTCCGCTAGGTGGCACTAAAAACATGTTTTCTGCAATTTTCTGTAACTTAAGATCCTGATGAACTAGAAAGTTGTTATCTTCTGCAAAGTTGTTCAGTAGAACAAGGACTATCTGGAAGTGAGGAATCTGTTTGAGAGTTCATCCGCCAGGTGACGCTAATATTCTTCAATCCTCCGTTAATTCAGAACCTTATGCGCTAGAAGGTTGGTGTTCTCGGTAAAGTTGTTCATTAAAACGAGGGCTATCTGGCGGTGAAAAATCTGTTTGGAAATTCGTCCACTAGGTGGCGCTAGTAAACCATTTACGCTAATAAACCGAAACGAATGAAGGTTGGATTCTTTAGCAAAGTGGTTTAGCATCAAGTACTATCTGGCGGTAATTTATTTAAATTAATTAACTCATTACGCGTGGTGAAGATGGAAAAATTTTGGGTGAAATTGTGAAAAAATCATAACTCAGTTATTGGGGTCAATGATTTCTTTTATTTGTCTAGCTAATGATCTTTATAAGCAAGGCCGTAGATGTTTTCAGCAATGCTGTTGGGAAGATTATAGAAGGAATTATTTATCAGTGAAAAAAATCTGATAATGGATCCATCGGCTGTTAGACATTAGTAACAATCACATTCACATATCTGTATATCAAGGCTGACAAGCTGTCTTTATCAATGTTCATACGGTTAGGTTTTAGCCACAAATATAGGTTGTAGATAAAAATCATATGAGTTCAGATTCTATTCGATGGCGATGTTCAGGCGGCTCTATTTTCCTCTATTGTGATCAAATTGATTTATCTAGTGGATACCCCAATTTTCTTTTGATTAACTAACTAACTAAGAGTTGTTCATACGGGCAAGATTTTCAAATAGTAACGCATGTTGTACTAAAAAACCCTTGGTTAATTCACAAATTTCTTAACGCTAACAATGACACCCACCCAACCCCCTGGTAACGTTTTTGGTAAAAATATTCTACTTAGGTCATTTAAACTGGAAGACTTTCACTCACTAACAGAATTCTTTGAAGAATGCTTATAAAATTCTGGATATAATTCTCAAATTGGACTCTTTGTTCTTATGAGAAACATTTCATAAGAATCCTTAGCCAGATTCTGACATAATTGTGAGTAAAATTTTCAGAACTATTTCTCGGATTCAACAGACTCTTAAACAGGATTAAAACAGAATTGTGGAATAGATTTTTACAAAATGGAATGCTCAACATTAGTTCACTGCTTTCAAATTTCTACTAGACGAATGCTATTCAAAATGAGTTGAAATTATTAGAAATCGTACCCAGTGCCGGATTTGGGCTTCGGTGGGCCCGGATCAGATCTCTTGAGGGGGGCCCTTAGTTGGGAATGAGTGGGAAATGCTAAGTATTATGCAAATAAAATATCCGGAAAACTAAAAAAAATTTAGAAATACTCGAATTTGACTATACCCGCATAACTTCGTGAATGTCACATGAAATAAATCAAATGTATGAAATACTTGAAAAGTCTTACATAATTCGTGATCAAACGTCATCGTTCCACCGCAAAATCGCTAGTGTTTGGAGGTGATGTTTACTTCCAAAATGTGAAATCATCACCTCCAACTTAGTTCTGATACCCTTCGTTATATGAGTGATGGAGGCGCGCGATTGTCGCAAGTTTCTCGTTAAACTGTCAATAGGTATTGAGATTTAATTTGAATTGAATCGTTCTCAACTGAGTTCAAAATTAAAAATGTTCCTGTCGAAGTCATAAAAAATCTTCCTGTTAACTATCGTGACTGGATTTAACAATAATCTTTTAGAAACTCAATTTGTTTTTCGCAACGGTAAATCAACAAACGAGTGTCTAGGTATGCTTTAATAAGATATTCAACTAGTCTTTGAGAACAAGTAACAATTGGTTTCAGAAAAGCAAACTTTCAGAATTACCTTTATAACCTTCCTCAAGGCTCATGCCTTAGTTCCTTACTTTATAATTACTGTTAAAGATATTGAAAACAATTTGTAAGAATCATGCACGCTTAATCAACTTGCAGATGATGCTCTCTGTAAATAGCTCTCGAGCGGAATCATTGCGAAGATCATAGCATATACTGTTGAGCTAGTAATTTAGGGATCGTTGAGAATACAATTAATTTTGAAGTCTATAGATTTCAATCATAACTATGGTAAATGCAAAGCTTTTAGTAAAAATTACAAATTTTAAAGCCTGAAAGTATTTAGGGGAAACATTTTGGATTCCAACTTCTAAGATTATTCTGAAACTTCAAAGCACTTATCTCGCCAGTTTAGTGCCTTCGAAAACGTGAGTAGGGGCTTAAGTCGACCATCTTCAGATTTCGAGATTTTTCACCTTAATACAAAAATTCCAAAATCTGGCTCAAATGGAAAAGAGTAACAGTTAAATATAGAAATTTCGAATTTCCGGTAGAATTTCAGATATGTTTAATGAAATAGTAGTATTAGGTCTCTGATAGTAAAATCAAGAAAATGAATGCCGAAAGAAAAGGCACAACCGTGTATGAAATTCAATATCATGACACCATTGCTGTACTGTCAAACACACAATACTACGGTGAACTATCTATGTTTTTCAAGCGGCCATTTTGTTATTTTAATGATCCATTAACAAGTATCTTCATTTATACATGATCATTCCAGAATTGTAATTTTAACAGTACAGTGAGAGGCAAAATAAAGTGCCCACCTTACCAGTTTTCGAATTTCTCTCATTGATTTGGTTCAAATTAAAGTTAACACACCTAAATATTTTGTGATATTTTATTTTTGATGTTCTTTTAAAGTTGCACTTACGAAAATTTGAATAAAAAAAGAATTTTACTTAAAGAAAAAGAAAATCAATTTGTATTGAAAAAAAAGTAGTGACAAAAATAAGTGCCCACTTCCTTCTTGGCCCCAGAAAAGATGATTTAAGAAAAATAAAAAGCAATTTAATAGTTAATGTGTCCTCCTTTGGCCTTAAGGACTTGCTGGAGGCTCTTCGGCATGCTTTTCACCAGGTTTTGTAGGTGTTGTGGATCTAGTTCTTCCCAGGCGCGCTCCAAGGCTTCAAAATAATTATTTTTGTTGGTAACACCAGTTTTTTCAACCCTAGCATCGAGAATCGCCCACAAATTCTCGATGGGGTTGAGGTCTGGGCTTTGTGGAGGCCATTCCAGCGGTTTAATCCGACAAGACCGGAAGAAAGACTTGGTCTTCTTTCCAGTATGCTTCGGGTCGTTGTTCTAGAGAAATATGAATTTCTCTTCAAGGCCCGTCTGGATCAGCGAAACCTCCAGATTTTCCAGCAAGATGTTAATGTAGGAATCTGCCGTCATTATTCCGTCGATTTTCACGACGCTTCCTACTCCACTCCATGAAAAACACCCCCAGACCATCACATTTCATCACATCACACTTCCATGCGTCACCGTTCCTTGGATGTGGCGCTCCTGAAGCTCGAGCTGTCTAACCGAGAGCGGCGGGCTCGTGTGTGATGCAGAGCACCACATCCAAGGAACGGTGAAGCATGGAGGAGGAAATGTGATGGTCTGGGGGTGTTTTTCATGGAGTGGAGTAGAAAACCTCGTGAAAATCGACGGAATAATGATGGCAGATTCCTACATTAACATCTTGCTGGAAAATCTGGAGGTTTCGCTGATCCAGACGGGCCTTGAAGAGAAATTCATATTTCTCTAGAACAACGACCCGAAGCATACTGGAAAGAAGACCAAGTCTTTTTTCCGGTCTTGTCGGATTAAACCGCTGGAATGGCCTCCACAAAGCCCAGACCTCAACCCCATCGAGAATTTGTGGGCGATTCTCGATGCCAGGGTTGAAAAAACTGGTGTTACCAACAAAAATAATTATTTTGAAGCCTTGGAGCGCGCCTGGGAAGAACTAGATCCACAACACCTACAAAACCTGGTGAAAAGCATGCCGAAGAGCCTCCAGCAAGTCCTTAAGGCCAAAGGAGGACACATTAACTATTAAATTGCTTTTTATTTTTCTTAAATCATCTTTTCTGGGGCCAAGAAGGAAGTGGGCACTTATTTTTGTCACTACTTTTTTTTCAATACAAATTGATTTTCTTTTTCTTTAAGTAAAATTCTTTTTTTTATCAAAATTTCGTAAGTGCAACTTTAAAAGAACATCAAAAATAAAATATCACAAAAGATTTAGGTGTGTTAACTTTAATTTGAACCAAATCAATGAGAGAAATTCGAAAACTGGTAAGGTGGGCACTTTATTTTGCCTCTCACTGTATCCTTCCAGAAGGCTGTCACTACCTGTATATTAACCCGATAAGAGTTTTAAAGCTTTTGATAAAACTTGAATGGTTTTCATTGACAAATAGAAGGGTTTTCATTAAAACTGAAAAATACAGACAAACATTGTTTGGAATGTACTGCTAACTTTAAATCGATATACCCGATGCATTGTTAATTGAAATTCATTAGTGTAAAAAATAATTCATCGAATTGTGTTTCGCTTTTTTCACTTCTCGGGGGGCCCCCTTGATCGGGGGGCCCGGGGCATTTGCCCTCTCGGCACCCCCCTAAATCCGGGCCTGATCGTACCCGATAGTCTTTGATTTGGGCTAAATGTTGCATATGTTTTCAGTATGGTAGAATAAGTGTTTTGCAAACATTAACCGATCATTTGTCTCTAGACAAACTTTTGAAAATGGCCCATAAGCTTTTGCATGAAATTTATTTGAAAAATTCTAGCTTCGAATCTAATAATTTTGAAGAAAAACATTCTGTGAAGAAGTTATTGTGAACATGGAGAAAATAGACAGTAATAAAATATTTATTTGTTTTTTTTTTACAAAAATTATACTTTAAGTAACAGAAAACCCCAATATTTTTTTTTTTATTTTCACCATAGAACCTTGATAGTAAATATATGTTAAGTATAAGGTTTCATTATGGAGTCCTTGGAATCAAAAAAGCTGTATAAGAATAACTTTTGGACGATTTTTGATTTTTTTCTGATCCAGTGGTCAATTTTTCTGAATTTCCAGTTCAACCTCCTCGTGGTTTTTGTCCACACAACAATTTTGAAATTTGTATGGACCGTGATCATTGGCCAGAACCCCCCCCCCCCCCCCACTCCCTCCAAAAATGACCACGTGGTTTATGGACAACCCCTTCGATGAGGAAATAAGAATCTTCAAATATTTCGAACCATTACCGTTCTGATTCAAATTCCGGACAGCTTCTAATTCCGAACACTCTAGTTTGTATGGGAAAGGTTTCAACTGAAATGTTTCAAAATTTCCCGTTCAAAAGTTCCTAACTTTCGGGCGCGTTTTAATAATAGTTTTAAGAAGCAACCCATGAAAAATTTAGTTTGCGCAACTAGTTTTGACGTTGCTCTTACGATTGCGGGAGTTTAATTTATAATTTTACTGGTTAAGTGTTGGTTTTCGAGAGCTGTCCTTAATACGAAACAAGGTGTCCGTGAAATGGAGCAAAAGTGAGGTTGTTTCCAGAATAAGAATCATGGAAAGATCATTCATTTCTATTTATTTTAGGTAATTCAAGCTATGGAATCCGAATTTTCGCCCACCGTTCGGAAGATTAGTGTTTTAGAAGCCTGATAATGCACAGGTATCTTACATTATGTTTCAATTTATATGCTTTTTAATCGGTTATACTTCACTGAGCCCTTAAGTGTCCGTAATATGAATCAAAACGGTATAATTATCATGATCATTTCTCTAGAAGTACTCGCTTTCCAGTTAATCGAAAAAAATGTATAACTTAAATATTAAAACAGGCCGACTTAGTAAGTTATTCACGATTCTCTACCAAATCATTAAATCAGTACCAGGTACCATCCTTGATTTTACCACTTTTAATCTGAACAGTTTTTAATTTACACCCCGATAATTTGCACATCGTTACAATTAAAAATGATTCATATGTCATTTGCCTCATGAAACGGAGTAAAACGAAATGGAACATCACGAAACGAAACGCAGAATCAAAGCAAAGCAACCAAAGGGGTGACCACAAACACGGCGGTAGTGTGACCAAAAGTTCAAATTTAAAATGAACACCGATGTATTGCGTGAGGCACACACTCCAAAAAAATCATGTGATTTTACGTCTTTTGGATGCACCTAAAAGAAGCGAGCCAAATGACGTGCATTTGTGTCACATTTTAAATTTGATGGTGTCTGATTCGGGAAATGGCAATCTTAATGGCATCGTTTTCATGTCCTTCATCATGTAGAATTACATTTTTCGTTCAATAGATCTTTCAGAATATTTTTTTTCGTCATTTCATCACTTACATCATGTGTCATTCAGTCAAAATGTGTCCGCAGTAATTTTCATTATTTTTAAGAGTGTATCGTTCAAATTAGGGGGTGCACTTTATAGATAAATAAACCCTAAATACCGTGATGAATCAATACCCGGACGCTTAAGCAGTGCCAAATGATCTGATACTAATTTCAATCCATTTTCGTTTGATATTATGAATGTACCGCCATGTCGCGAATCGTTTGTACATTATTCTTCATGAAAATGACAAGTATTCTAGTTAAAACAAAGAATTTAATTCTAAAATAACGATATTACTTACACAAGTCTTGTTTTTAAATCCGGACAAATGAATCAAAAAGCCGGACACTTTTGAATCAAATTCCGGACACTCGTATTTTAGCTAGTTGAATTTAAATTAAATTAAAAAAAAATCATTCAAATGTGGCCTTAAGACTACACTTGATGAAACTAATTTCATGGAAACACATTATAATGATTTGAAGAATAAACTGTTAATAATATTCCATATCTCGGTTACTCACTCCCTTTGGTTGCAGTAAGATTCCGATTACCTGTTATAATCATTATCATTGGAGCTATTTATCCACAATTATTCAATTTTCATCCGAACATATCCTTCTTCTGGCTTTCCTTCAAGTTTTCTCCCCATTTTTCTTCCCGAATAGTTATTTACTGAAGCAAAATATAACACGAACGCGTAGTGTCCGGATTTTAAAACAATGGATCACTGAACCGGACACTCATTATTCGGTTGAAAAATATCCTTCTACACTACTTTTCGCCGCTTCGATTTATTTAAATTGTTCATTAACTAGTTTGTGCACACTAATGTTACCAACACTTAACAAACAATGCACTTTTCAATAAATCATCGTTCACTCAACGTTCCTCTTATTTAGCTGACGAGCTTGAACCACAAAAGCTGCACTTTGAAAATACGTTGTCAAACTGGGATTACAGTTATGTTTTTATTTTTATGAATTTTCTGCCAATGATTACTAGATGAGAAATCGTAGTAAAGTGACAAGCAATGTTACAAAAGTAAGATGGAAATAATGAAAACCACATGATTTTTCAAATTTACACGAAAATCATGCCTGCTCCCAAATAGACCACGTGGTTGATGGGCGACATTTCTCAGATGTCATGAATGTCAGGACCTTCCGAGGCCCTAATATCGACTCGGATCATCATCTCGTTGTAGCTTAAATTCGGGCGCCGTTATCAAGCGTCATGTTCCAGAACTGACAAAACGCTGCGCTTCAATATACAACACTTGTCGATTGATGGGGTTGCTGCACAGTACCGCCAGCAGCTAGACGAGAAGTTGGGAAGAATCAACGTTGCTGGAGACGTCTACATCCTGTGGGACCCTATCCACGAAGCTGTGACAACATCGACGCGGGAAGTGATTGGCACTGGTCAATAGACTGATGCAAATTTTGAAATTTTTGCTCCCCTATGTCAATTATGATAAAAAACATTCTCCCAAAATTTGAAGTGATTTGGAAGAAATTTGGTTGTGCACACGCCATTTAAAGTTTATATGGAAATTACTATGAAAAAGACAAAGCTTTTGTGTTCAGTTCTCTAACTACTCGAAATGATAATCTATGGAAAAGTGAATAAACTCTACTCATGTGAAATTTTCCCAGCTACAACTTTGCCGAAGATCACATTTTGATGGGACGTAAGGATAATTTGTTATTATTGATAACAAAGTCTAAACCGTGCTGAGATG